>NC_136068.1:122491899-123112527 GCF_964261635.1 Lissotriton helveticus
GTAAGAAGTTGCCAAAATACACCAGAATAGCTCTAGGTATGTCTACCTGGTCGCCTCATGGCTTTTTAAGCATCAAGGGGAAGCGATGTACCCGCTGTACCTCCAAGTCCCAATTCCACATTGTAAGATCCGGGAAGGCCCCCTTTAACAGGCTCAGCATGAAATCTGATATTGCTCCCTTCTGCTACTCCCAAATATCTAAAATTATTTCTCCGCTGTCTATTTTCAAAGTCTTCCCTTTTCCATATTACATTTATCAATTGTGAATCATGGGCTTCACTCTGGTCTTTCATTGCACTGATATCAATCTGCATTACAGAAGCTCGCTTCTCTACAGAGGTAGTCCTGCTGCCGATTTTAGAACAGGTTTTGTTAACTTGCCTGATTACTCTCTGTACTTTCTTAGAGCCTAACCGAGCGTTTCAACTGTCGTTACGAGATTCTTCTTGTTATTCCTTTTTTTTAACTATAAATGAGTGCCAGCAAGGGCTCTTCTGTATCTTCCGATCCTACTGCAGAGAGTGGTCGTGCCTTTTCTTGCACTGACCCATGCCCCTCATGCCTGTCAGAATTAAACCTGTGGGGTTGCCGAATAGTCCCATTTTGAGGTTTGTGCATTCTGGGGGACTCTCTCCAATGCGCGTCCCCTTTCTTAATCTTCTTTTTACGTTTCCTTTTTGGATTCACTTTCCTTGGCATTGAAAATATCCCATCTGAAGCGCTATTAGAACTGTCACCCGACCCCCAGGAATGTAGAACGACTTCAGACTCACTAATATTTGTATCTGAAGTTCCTGATTCCTCTGTAAGGGAGAGGAACCCTTCCCCATGATCCGGGGGTACCCATAGTGACCGCTAATCTTCCAACACTTGAATATGGAGGGCCTGCATCTTCTCTAGAAGAGATACACCCCAGGGGGAGTACAGCTTGCAGTACTCGCTATACAATTTTGTATTGTTTTTGCCAGTTTAATTACATCAACCAATACTGTAATATCGTCGGGGTGGGACCCCCCAATGTAATTTCCCCCACCTTCGCATTCCCAGCACTAAACGGCGTGATAGTTGATGTCTCTAGTGTCTCTCCCACCAGACTCATGTTGGAGATCTCTTGCATGTGCTTGTGAGGTTTTCCAGCTCCTTCCAGGGACTGCAAAGAGGGTAAGTTCTCTGAAGTTGCCATATTTCTGGGTCCCTGAGCTCCTTCTAGCGCTGATGTGCTCCTCTCTGCATTGCTTTCTTGTGGGGCTGCCGCAGAAGAAACAAAGAAGTCTTCAATTGAGGATTGCGGCTGGCCGATTAAGCTGCGCTGCCACGCCGATAGTCTCCGTGGCTGACTGTATTTTGTGCCGTAGTATTTTGCCCCTGGGGTGCGGGTTTTTCTGAGCTCTGCTCTACGTTTTTTTTCTACACTTGTGATTCTGGAGTAGACTTGCCTGGTTGTGTGTTGTGAAGCTGCAGCGTTAGTCTCTATCTGTTCCCGGACCTGTCTCATGCTCTTCGGCAGCATGCTTTCCGTCTCCTGTATATGCCATCTGAGCCCGCTGCACAAACCTCCAGATGTCCGTCGTAAAATCTGGGAGGTAGCAGTGATTAATACAAACAGGACCTAGACCTCCGGACCCCGTGTATTGGCGTGGAGTTCAGCTTTTCGGACAGAAACAGCTCCACATGCTTCAAAGGTTACTCAGTTTCTCCTGTTTTCCTTTCTTGCTACATTGTAACAAAGAAACAATTAGATCTGGAGGGAAGCGACTCGCGAGACATGCTACACAGTCTCCATCTTGCTGATATACTATGTCTGCAAGAAAAACATATTGAAGGGGCAAGGAAACATCTGCTAGACTCAGTGGGCCTCCAGGTGATTGGTTGTACAACCCAAGGTACAAGTACTCCAGGGGTAGCCATCTTGGTGCGAAGGTATCTTCTCAGGTTCAAACTTGTGCTGATAGTTTTGGCAGATGGGTGTTATTATCCAGGTGGGGTATTTACGGTGTGCTCGATATATGGACCAGTCACCGATCCCGCGTCATTTGATTGGTTGGATAAAGAACTGGTGCTCTGGCCTACCCTGATCATCATCTTTGGTGATTTTAATATTCACTTTAGGAGAGGATCTCTGAAGGCTGGTGTTAATTCCTATACAGGTCGGAAACATAGAGTGTCTAAATCATTGTAATATATGAGGAGAGATCATGGGCTAATTGATATCTGAAACAAGGTAAAAGTACCAGACTTGGGGCTCACTTATTATTCTGCCCCACATTGGAAACATGTACGTTTAGATTATTTTTTTATCTCCCATAGCTTGCTCCAAAATTGTAAAATTGAAAGATGTCCGTGTAATTTCCGATCACAATTCACTAGTATTGGAGCTAGCAATACAGAGGCTAGTGAGAAAAGCCTCGACCTGAACTTTTGAGAGGGCATTATTGTCCGATTAAGAATATGTCAGGCACATAGATAATTAGATACCAATATTCATGAAAGATAATAGGGGAAACGCTCCTGAGGGGGTAGTGTGGGATGCCTTCAAGGCAGATGTGCGTGGGGAGACAATTAGGTTTAGCTTGAACCGGTAAAAAAAGACATCAAATGCTGGCACGGTATGACGTGTTGGCTGAAGCTGAAGTAAGGTTAATACAGCCAGCATCTGATGGGGTGGACTGTGAGAAAGCACAGCACAATGTTGCCCTCGCTAAGGCAGCGATCACTGAGATGTCTACAGGGTAGCCTCTGATAAGTTTGCCACCTAGAAGCAAGACTGCTATGAGTATAGTGAGCGGGTTGGTCATCTCCCCGCTATTGGAAGTAGACAAAAATCAACACAAGGGGAGATAAGGGAACTGAGGGCTCCAAACGGGGGCATCGCTGCCGATCCTGAGGGAATACAGGAGATCTTTCTGTGGTATTATCAAAATCTTTATAGTGAGGAAGGGGAGCTGGGGGGGACGGGGATATATTAAAATATCTCGAGGCAAACCCCGAAATTTAATACTTAAGATCAAGACTTACTCAATTCCCCCAATCCCCCCGGCACGGAAATAAATACAGATGTTTTAAAAAGCCTACCCTCATGGAAAGCGGTTGGTACAGACAAGATCCCCATTGAGTTCTATAGGGTGATGTCCACCCAGCTAGGGGAAATCCTGACAGACTTGTTTTTACACATATATGAGGGCCTAACTCCATTGGTGTTATGGTTGACAGCAAATATAGTAGTTTTTCCATAAACAAGATAAATCTCTCCTAGAACCTGTATCATATCTGCTAATAACGCTGATCAATAGTGACATCAAAATATACTCGAAAGTACTGGCCATGCATGTATCCCGTATAATTGGTATGGTTGTTTATCCTAGGCAACATGGCATAAAAGGGGGACCACGTATCATATCAGCCGGGTTATTACTCTTTCACATGTTTCTTTGGTGCCACAATGCCCTATAGCTTTGATATGAGATGCAGAAAAAGCATTTGATAGGCTTCCTGGAAGTATTAATGGGTCACCATGAACTGGTTTGAAGTTAGGCCTAGGTATATCAAGGCAGTAAAAGCACTGTACCACAATCCCACTGCTAGGATTGTATTCATGGGGGGGACAATCAAAACAAATTCATATACAACGAGGTTTAAGGCAAGGGTGCCCCTGTTCCCCGTTGCTGTTCGCTCTGTACATAAACCTCTTAATACAGAAATTTAACAACAACGCTGTAATAACACCTAGGCTTTATCGTGGATGGAATGCAAAAGTGCTGGCCTATGCTGACAATGTCCCCATAGTGCCTCCTGACGGCATTGAAAGAAATCGAGAAAGAGGCGGGTATATTTGGTAGATTTTCCGGGTACTCTTTAAATCAGGATAAAACCCAATTGGTTATCAGCAGGAATCTACAGTTAAATTATATCCAGGTGGTGGAAAAGGCAGTGTATTTGAGTGTTAGCATTGCTGCTAAGGTTGATCAAATAGTGGAGAATAATCTATCCCTAGTTATTGGAAATGCAAAGAAAGATTTTGCCAGAGTGGATAATTTGCGTTTGTCGCTATAATTATTAGAAGCAAAGTTGTAAAAAATGATGTTTCTCCCCAAAGTGTTATATTTCTTATGGGCCATTCCACTTGAATTTCGGAGTCATTGGTTTAAGTTAATCCATGATACTGTGATCAGATTTATCTGGGCTTACTCTAAAACCAGGAGGGCTCTCAAGTTTTTTACCCTCCTTAAAGAAAGGGTGGGAGGGGCTGTATTACTGTGCGGCAGCCTTACAATACATGGTTACCTTAATTGGGGAGGGGGATGGAGCTCGATCTGTAGGGGAATAAATTCCCTTGGTGTTTGATCTACTGCTTGGTCCAGAAGCTAGGGGTAGCCTTCTCCGTCAAATAGAACCCAGCTATTTTGACAAGATTTGCTTGAAGACTAGCCAGGGAGTTGACAAGATCTGGACAGCACTTCGAAGATACTGGAGCTAGGGCGATTTAATTTTTACACTCTGATTCAAGAAAATCCCTGTCTCCCGGGGCCTTTTTGGGGTTGGTATGTACTTGGGTTGATGTGCAATGGTCTTAAAAGATATTGGGACTTTTATACCGACATGGGAATTATATCCTTTGAACAAATGAACTTAATCATCAGGATTTTTTTTTAATATTTGCTAGTTCGGGATTCTTTAATCAAGAAGGGTGGTGGGCCCTCAAGGTTTTTTTAGAACAGAGCTTGTGGATTTATTAGAGACGGGGGTTGCACTGCACGATAGGCACGATAGAACGACGATCTAGAGAGGCAATCTGTGAAATGGCAAACCAACAGACAGCTCTTTTAAGGTCTCACCTAAGCCAGCGCATGTGGTGCTCTGGCGAGACTTTTAGTTAGCGGGCTTCAAAAAACGACCACATGCTTTTTGTCTGGCTTTCCTCGCAGGCACCCTTACAGCGCGTGATCACTTTCACGGCCGCATCACTTTCACGGCCAATGCTTGTTTATTATTGATTTGCATTCCCTAGTGGGCTTGATGACTGCACAGCATTCCTTAACACACCGGGTACTGGTGCAATTCTCTTTGTTATTTTAATTATAAAACAAAATACAGCAGTTGCCTCCTTCTCTCTCTTGAGCGAGCGAATGGAGGCTTTCGCGCTGCACCTAATACCGACAACACGAAAACCTCTTTGAAGTCGGTGTACTCTTCCTTGGTCCAAGGCTGTTGTAAACAGCGCCATCTTTTTAGAAGGTTCCCTTCCCTTTTAGAAAATCTGTAATTATTAATATGTCGCCTGAATGCGTATTTTATCCACATTTTTAGGAACTTATGCAAAATCGTTTATCTATACATTATATCGCGATTGGATCACGCCGCATGCTGACATCAGTGTTATCTGGCGTGTTTTTTGGTTTGCTCAATTGTATACATTTTACCGCTTTGCAGATGTGCTCTATTAACTTCCCTTCCGCTTTTCCGATTTAGCTTGTCTTTTTTGTAAATTTTTATTGGCATGACAATGTTTTTGGAAGGCGCCTGTTCTGTTATCTCCCAACACCCTCCCGCTTTCCAGCTTGACTCCCTCCCCCTAAGCACTGCTTCACCTTTCCAGGTTTCAGGCGATTGCTATGACACACCACAGCACTCTAGCAGCTCAGTTGCCTTGCTGCATGATAACAAGCAGGCTGTGCACGCTACTAAAAAGCCGGTGGTCACGGACTAATTTGGGCATTACGAAAATGCATACTCTCATAACTGAATGTCAGGTTACCGCACTTCGGGATATGTTATTGACTGCACTGACAATGTACATGTTTGTTTTTACCAAATCTTAAAGAGCTTAGCTAGTGAATTAAAAGTTATATTAGCTAATCTTAGCTGTAGCTTAAGGTTCGCAGTTCTCAAAGTGAGTTTCAAAACATGAAGCCTCCATCTTAGGAGGACGGGCAATGAATTGTACAAGCATTATCGTCCTTTTTTTTTAATTAATTTTTTTCCATCAATGGGTTAAGCAGAGGTCTTCAATCTGTGGTGCGCGACCCCCAGTGGGGCCGTGGAGTCACAGGAAGGGGGGCGCGCATTCCCCAGCCGAGCGCGCTGTGCCAGAGAGAGCCTCGCACTGGGAGCTGCTCTGAAGAGCAATCCTATTGTGAACACTTCTCACCAGCTGATGAAGGAGGATGGGTCTTGGCGACAACGACCATTAGGAGGCAGTCAGGCTTTGCAGGAGGCCAGTACTAGCTTAATTGACCTAGTGCAGGGCCTGTTCATGCACTGCGTCTACAAGGGAAGGCGCGATCTGGGCTTGGAGGGGGGCTGGAGCAGGCTGTTCTCAGAGAGGGGAAAATGGGATGGAAATCAGAGGCCAGAACCACCCAACTTTGAACTTTCCTTACCTTCTGCTATTACGAAATGTATAATTTTTCCTGTTTTTTTTTTCACCTAGTCTACACAAATACTTTCGATTTTTTTTATTGTGGCAAATAAAAACACCTGAACTGGAAAGGCATTTGACACCTGGTGCTAGAATATTCATATTTCCTTTCAAATACATGTTTGAAGATTATTTGTAAGATTTATTTCTATTAACTTTCAATTTTTTATTCTTTGCTCTCATTGAGGCATAATTCTGCCAATGTCATATTTATACTGTGCAATCGCACAACCTTTCGTGTATGAAGATGGTTTCCGCAGTGAAAGAACTCGCAAACATATTTAAATAGCTGTTCCCCTACTTTCTGAAAAAAGACAACCCTCCTGGGACGGTTAATTCTAATAGTTAATATGCTGCAGCTGGAGTCTCATTCAAGGAGCGTCATGTGCTGTGAAATGGAAGCCCGCAGACCGTTAACTCTCAGGGTGCAGCAGCTTGACTGAAAGAAATACAACAGTGTGCTAGGTGCAAATGTAAATAAAGGGTGCTTGAAAGCAGGTACTGGTTTTAATTGATCGAGTCATTCAAAGCTTTGTGATGACACAGATGCATTCTTTTTGAGTGGTAGTGCAAAGAGAACAATTGAGCTGTGAAGTGTGTGCTTTCAATTGTAATTGAATTTGTATAACGCTTACTACCCCAGGAGGTGTTGAAGGGAAAGTTCTGTAAAAAATTATGTACAATCTGGCTATTACTAAAATGCTTTTAAAATGTATTTTTCACTTAAACTACCAGTTATTTTATACGTAGCTACCTGGCAGTGAAAAACCTAAACATTTTTACAGAATACACTGTTTAAAAATATTTCCCCACCTTAAAAATGATTTGCCACAGGAATTAAGGGTGTTTATGGTTATTGATGGAGAGTAACAGGTCCTAGAATATTTTGTCAGGAGCGGGTCCTTACACCTAAAATCTTTTGAGGAGGGTTTCTCGGCATCAAAAAGTTTGAAGAACTCTGGGTTACAGTAGTGTTTTGGTTTCTGTTGTGGCTTTATTAACATGTTTTCTTCAAAACTTGTTGAACCCTAAATCATGTATCAAATGTCCGACAATGATATGTCAAATTTAAAACAATCCCTGTGATTGAAGCTCCACTCCACTCCTGAAACGCATCAGACATCTCTTTGTTTGTTCAGATTGGCTCATCGGGAGAGCAGCGGAGCTCTCTACATCCAGCGGAGGCAGACTACATAGCCCAGAACGCACAGGAGAGACCGGCAGCAGCAGCAGCCCCTCCCCCTTGACACCGGGGGCTATATCAGCGCCTCGCGCCTCCCGCTTTGCGGGAGACGCATCGGGAGAGCAGCGGAGCTCTCTACATCCAGCGGGGGCAGACTACATAGCCCAGAACGCACAAGAGAGACCGGCAGCAGCAGCAGCCCCTCCCCCTTGACATCGGGAGGGATTTCATCGGCTGGGGTTTCCTGACCCGCGGGACGCGCGCCGGGCTAAACCCGGGCGAAGGGCGGGCCGTCTGTGGCCGTCCGGGGACGGCGAGGGACGGGACGGGCCACCCCCCTGAGGTGCACTGTGCAACATGGGTAAGCGGAAATTGCAAGCATCTTTGAATGGTGGGAGTGTAAAGGCTAAAGTTCCACGTAATTCTGCTAGTATTATCTCCTACCTGACTTCCGCCGTAGGGGTTTTAAATACGGAAATAGAAAATACTGAACGTGAATTGGGTTTGGACGGTAACAAAATTCAAACTCAGGAGCTGACGCCAAATGACAGTATACCCACCAGGCATGTGCCCTTGGAGCTGCTGATTGTAATCGAGCCCCCAAAGATTATCTTACCATCTGACTCTATTACCCCTCCGGGCTCTGTCCCTGATCTGGACAACTTTATCAATACTGCGACCTTGAGCGGGTCCACAGGGGATGAGCCAGTAAAGAAACATGATAAGAGACAATACAAAAAGACGAAGCGGCCGAGCAATATTCGGGTGGAAACCGATCCGATAACACTGGCCCACCTTGAAGGAACCATTAAGGACATGATGGAGAACATTTTCTCAGAGACTCTAGAATCCGCATTCACACTGATTGGTAAAGATATCATTGATACCCTGAATGAATGTGTAGCAGGGATTTTTAAAAATGCAAGCGACTGAACACTATTCTGTTAGCAAAAGACCATCCCCATAATCTGACCGAAGGCTCTCTTCTGCCATTATCTGGGGCCCAAAATGGCCCAGATCATGGGAGGGGGGTTAAGAGTGTATTGCCATTTTCCATTAAGAGCCAAAGCCCAGCCACATTCCCTAGCAATTCAGTATTCCCTGGGGAAGGCAATCGCAGCAAAGAACCGTAGTTGGGCTCATGCCCCAAGAGCCCCACTCCCCAAACGAGGGCAATGAAGAGCAGGAAGGAGGCCACGAAGGTAAAAAACCCGGCATATCAACCTATTATTAATCTCCCCCCCCCCCCCCGAAGCCTCCCCCCTTGCCGCAATACTAGTTAATGTTCCCCCATCGGAAGAGGGAGAGGTAGAAACCTCAGAATCCCTGTTAACAAATATTAAGAAGTGGTGTAATGACAACTGCACGGGAGATAATAGGATCCCCTCTAGTATTATAATGGGCAGACGGGTGGGGTGGCTGGGTCACACAAAAAAATTCCTGAAGGGGGACTGCCTCATCGTAAATTTTAACAACCCTGCTGAGGCATCTCGCCTTCTTTGGGACGCCTCAAATATAAACAAGGAGGATGGAGGTATAAGAGCACTTCCGCTGTTTTTTTTTTTTTGCCCTCGTCCCAGCACTAGTAACATGCAGCAAAAAGCACAACAGTTTCGGAGCATGAGTGATTTAAAGCGGCCTACCCTAAATATCCCAGTGCAGTCGGTTACAGATCTTCAACCTAGCTGGATAACCCATAAAAGGGGGTTATTACCTAAGCCCCATACTGCACCCAGAAAGGAGTCCAGGGAGGGGCTGGTTTTACAAAATCGATTCTCCCCTCTGTCCCAGGTGGAAGAGATAGATTGACTGGTTGCTTCGGCTAGCTTGCCTCTAAATATATCCCAAAACAAAGCGAGGTACATTGAGGGGCGAAGGGAGACGGTAAAAGTGTTAAGCTGGAACATTGCAGGGCTACGTTTAAAAAGGGATGATGATGTTTGGTTAAACTTTGTGAAACAGTATGATATTGTAGCCTTTCAAGAGACCTGGGATAGAGAGTGTAAGTTTTGGGTCACAGACTATACATCATACTTTGTCCCTACCTGTCGCTCGGCGGCAGGGAGAGATAGAGGGGGTTTGATGCTTTTGGTTTCGGTAAATATAGCAGGTTCAGCTAAAATGTTAGATTCTACCTCCCCTAATTACCAGATAGTGGAAGTTAGTCTGACGAACAACACTACTCTATTACTTATTAATTTTTATAATTCCATGGCAGGAGAGTGTCCAAATGAGCACCTCCTTTTATTGTCAAATTTTTTGCAATCATATAAGGACAGTCAAACCACTTTTGTTTATTATATTTTGATGGGTGATTTTAATGTTAATTTGTGTTACTTAAATTGTCAGTACCAAGATAGTGAAGGCCCCGTCAACTCTTCCCCCCAACATTTTGAACATAGCTCGAAGGGGGAAGCTCTGGAGGATCTCCTTTCAAATATTGACCTGTATGAACCTGGGTTTTATGATGGGATGACCGGGTGGTGATGTACAAAGCTAGGGAGAGTGAATCTATAATAGACTATATATTCATATCCCCGGGTCTCTTAAGTTATGTAACCTTTTATAATGCCGTACCCTCTATGTTCAGCGACCACAACCCAGTGGTGCTGGAGCTGGATAATGGTATTTCCTTTATCAATAAAATGACCACCACGAAAGCTGTAATTGAGGTTAAAGCTAAAGATCAAGGGAGGAGGTTAAAGTGGAATAAAGTCATCCCTGAAGAATTTTTCAATATTATTAGCTCGAAAGTTGGTGTCGAACTTAATATATGCACTGATCCCTTAGGCCAGGGGGGGACGTAATTGCTTCTTATGAAGCAATTTGTCTCCAAGTGGCTAAAGAGCTCACAGTTAATAGCCGGACCAAATCAATTCCTGTAAAGGGCTGGTTTGACCGGAAGTGTTCTAGAGCTCATAACTTGCTTATGCAGGCCCTCAAAAAGATACCCAGGGACAAAATGGAAGTTACGCAGTTAAGGTAAGCTTACAAATCCATAGTGCAGGCCCGTAAAAATGAAATTAAAAAGGACGCTTGGGCAGCGCTGTTGGATAAAGCAACTATGAGGGATAGCTCCAAATTGTGGGCCATAGTTAAAAACCCGCTGTTTACTGGCACAGAGAATAGCACGTTAGAAGTCAATATCTCAGAAAAGGACTGGCTAAGCCATTTTGAAACAATTTATGGTAGTAACTTAGAGCTCGAAACCTTTGTGGTCCCTCCCACTGACCCGACATGGCTGCCATTGTCATTCTCTATTGAAGAGGTAGAGAAGGCGATAGAGGGTACAGCTGGACATAAGGCCCCCGGCCCGGATGGTGTGGTGCCCTCCGATTTGTACAAGGCTAACTCTAAATATTGGGCCAAAATATTAACGAATGTTTTTAACATATCAGCAGTATCTGGGTTCCCAGCAACATGGTACTGCTCAACTATCATTCCTGTGTTTAAAAAGGGCCAAAGGGGGGACCCTAGGTGCTATAGGCCCATATGCCTATTAGATTCTTCAATTAAAATTTTAGGGAAAGTTATCTTAGCCAAAATAACAGACAGGGTTGTAAAGAAAGACATTTTATCAAACGCCCAGTATGGTTTCAGAGCTGGAAGAGGCACGGAGGATCAGTGCCTCAATTTACATTTAATCATAAACAAATACACGGTGGCAGCCAAGGGCTCAATCTACCTGCGTTTCGTGGATTTGTCCACGGCCTTTGACTTAGTCAATAGGTCAAGGCTGTGGACCATACTCCTGGACCTAGGGTTTGACTGCCCTCTGGTATATTTTTTGGCCGAGCTACACAGGGAACTGTATGCGTCAATAAGAATGACACAAGAGGGAAAATGCATGGCTGGGTTCAAGTCAAGCAGAGGGGTGCGCCAAGGGTGCATATTGGCCCCTATGCTATTTACTTTCTCATTGTCTCTGTACACCGTTCTAAAGTAGGCCAGCCATTTGTTGTCAGGGATAACACAATCCATGGCAACATTGGCTGAATCAGAGAAGAAGGGCTGGTTGATTATATCCCAAAATTGCCTACTGTCCCTTAGGACAGCCGTGGACAGAAGGTTCTCCCAGGCTTTGTGCTTAATATTGTCCTGTCTGGTCTTGACTGCTATCTTGTATTCCTTCCTCAAGATAACAATGTCAGCCCTTATCCTCGGTTTTATCTTCAAGGCTGCCATTAAGGATTTATGTGCTTTTGAACAAGTTGCGTCAAACCAGCGCTGCTTATTGCACGTTCCCTTCCTGGTTTTTACCAATAAATCCTTTGAGACCTGCCCACAAATAGTTTCGAAAGCCCCTATGATTTCGCAATCCAGGGCATTTGGGTTTTGGCACATCGCCACCTGTGCCTCGATTTTCGGGAAAACTTCCGCATAAAAGTTCTCCGGAACCACCTTGACCCATTTAAGTCTTCTACCCTGGTCAGATGTGTGTAAAGTATGACCTGGTTTTACTGGCCCCGGGATCGGCCCCATGAAATCTCCCCAAGCGACATCAAGTGTAACAGGATTGTGGTCGCTGTAGTGGGAGGGAACTGTACGATAGGAACTGACCCTGTTTAAGATACCTGGTGTTACAAAAATATAGTCGATAATTGTTCCAGGGTTAGTTCCCGTAAAAGTGGCTATTCTTGGCCCCCCCTCTGGTTCAAAGAGGTTAAAGTTGGCCAGCAGATCTTCCAGCTCCTCCCCTGATGTAGTATGCTCGAAGTGGGGGCCTTCGGGTTCTTCTCCCCCCTCCTTGTTACTTGAGCCACACATTAGCTTGCAGGGGTGAATATTAAAATCGCCCAATAGTATGCACTCCGAGTCGACATGCATATTTTGACTGACTAGCGTTAAAACAGAATCTAAACTGGCAATATTATTGACACCGTTGACCCTGTTCCCGGAATTATAAAAATTAATATATAATGTCCTCCTAGAGGGGCTGATTTCCCTTTCAACAATAAGGATATTGGGGGAGACATTTTTAATCTCTCTTAGGGATCCTTTAAGATCTAAAGAAAATAGAATTAGAAGACCTCCCTTAGCTCTACCAGCACTGCTAGGGGTGGCAGCTTCAACAAAGCTGGTAAACCCGTCCAACCAGAAATTAGCACTAGTATCCCAAGTTTCTTGGAGGGCAATGACCTTGTGCCCAGAGACAAATCTAATCCAGTCCTTATTTCTTTTGGAGCTAATTCCTGCCACATTCCAGCTGAGTATCTTACACGCCCCTACCTCGTCCTTGTTTAAATGGCCTCCCTCCTCTGTCGAACGTGTAGGATTGGCTGATAGTCAGTCTATGTCCTCCAGACCCGACAGGGGGGCAAAACGATTATTCGTGGCCAACCCACTACCCTCCAGAGCACACAGGTGGTCACGGGGATGACAGGTTGATGAGGTAGTTGGGCACCTTAGGGATTGTAAGGATGTGTGACCATCGGGCATGCCCTCTCCTTGAGGTAACCGCCCACCCAAACTGCTGCCCCGAGGGCGTCTGGTTTGCATGGTGCGAAGGGGGGGAGGATAGAAGAAACCCAGAGGGACAGGTCTCAAATGGTCCTTTAAGGAAATATCTGAGCCATCCCAGAAGAGTCTGTCCGCCAGGTTAGCCCTGCTAAAATGAATAACCACACAGTCCCCATGTGTAGATTTCTGCTGGTTACCAATCCAACCCACCCTCCTTGCGTAGATGATCTTGTCCGCAATGTTCTCCCCGCAACATTTGTCCGAACACCACTTGTTGGTCTTAGCCATGAGGTCCGTAGTCGATTCCACCTCGCCATCCCTGAGTGGGGGAACCCCGATGAAAACAGCTACTAATGGGGACGCTTCGGGAGGTAAATTCAGTTTGTATTTGTTGTAGGATACCTTTCTGGGATCAGGTGTGCATAACTGAGACTGCGAGCGTGGGTGCCCCTCCAAATTTAAGGGAGGTGCGTCCTTAACTAGAAGTGGTGCTTTAATAGCCCCTACACTGCTCTCAGGTTGCAGCACCACACATGGTGCCTGTGCCAGTCCCCCCTTGCCAGACGCGTTCCTGCTCCCCTTCCCCTCGGGACACATCCCTCTATCATCTGGGACCAAACAGGGGGAATGGGTGTTGACAAGTCTGTCGATTAGTGCGCATTTCTTAAGGAGTCCTTCTAGACAGGTATTTAGTGTGTCCACAATGTCTTTCGCAATCCCCACAAGTAAGGGTTCGATCCTTGCAACAAAGAGTGCCTCCAATTTGTCCCCCAGGGAATCAGTTGGTAAATTGGATGTGCTCACCCTATTGACGTTGTTATCCGGCGTTCTCCTAGCTGGTTGTGTGGTTAGCTGCTTACTCGACTTGGGCTGTGTAGCTGGTATAATGGGAGTGAATGCCTTGGCTGTAGGGCATACGGGGGGAGGATTAACAATTGTCACCACAGGATCTAGAGGTAGCGGGGGATTGACGTTAGGCCTGATATCACCCTGGTTCGTGGGGGTAGATGGAATACTAACTGATAAAAGTGTAGTTGACAAACCCAGTTCGTACTCCGCATTGGCAATCTCCTTCGTCAATGCTCCCACTGCCGAGGAAAGATAGGTTATGATCGATTTAGAATGTCTTGGGACCTTGGCGGTTTTCCCTCCCTCCTCCATGTTAGACTCTTTCTTACGCTTACCCATTTTCAGCAGCCGCTGTAATGGATGTGGCCCAGCCCAGCCTCATTCGGCCCCGGACGGCCACAGACGGCCCGCCCTCTGCCCGGGCTCCGCCCGGCACCGCCCGCGCGCGTCCGCGACGCGGAGGGAGCTGTCTGAATTTGAGCGCCTCCAGTCGCGCTGTGCAGGAAGTGGGCGGTGACCTCCCAAAGCAGGCTGGGAGCTGTAGTCTCAACCCCGCTCCGCGGCCGAGCGTTGCCACCAGCTCAGCGGCGGGGGAAACCACAGCGTCAGGGACCCAGCGATGTAATGCTCCCAGAGATGGTCCAGTAGGGCAGGTAGGCTTTAACACCCCTCGTTGTGCTTCCACTCAGTTTTAACGACGGCCCCCGCTCCTCCGTGGGAGCTGTCTGAATTTGAGCGCCTCCAGTCGCGCTGTGCAGGAAGTGGGCGGTGACCTCCCAAAGCAGGCTGGGAGCTGTAGTCTCAACCCCGCTCCGCGGCCGAGCGTTGCCACCAGCTCGGCGGCGGGGGAAACCACAGCGTCAGGGACCCAGCGATGTAATGCTCCCAGAGATGGTCCAGTAGGGCAGGTAGGCTTTAACACCCCTCGCTGTGCTTCCACTCAGTTTTAACGACGGCCCCCACTCCTCCGTGGGAGCTGTCTGAATTTGAGCGCCTCCAGTCGCGCTGTGCAGGAAGTGGGCGGTGACCTCCCAAAGCAGGCTGGGAGCTGTAGTCTCAACCCCGCTCCGCGGCCGAGCGTTGCCACCAGCTCGGCGGCGGGGGAAACCACAGCGTCAGGGACCCAGCGATGTAATGCTCCCAGAGATGGTCCAGTAGGGCAGGTAGGCTTTAACACCCCTCGCTGTGCTTCCACTCAGTTTTAACGACGGCCCCCACTCCTCCGTGGGAGCTGTCTGAATTTGAGCGCCTCCAGTCGCGCTGTGCAGGAAGTGGGCGGTGACCTCCCAAAGCAGGCTGGGAGCTGTAGTCTCAACCCCGCTCCGGGGCCGAGCGTTGCCACCAGCTCGGCGGCGGGGGAAACCACAGCGTCAGGGACCCAGCGATGTAATGCTCCCAGAGATGGTCCAATAGGGCAGGTAGGCTTTAACACCCCTTGCTGTGCTTCCACTCAGTTTTAACGACGGCCCCCCTAAGTCCATCTCAATTGCTAGATATGGGGCTGCCATATGGGGGTATAAACACCCTGAGCCTATTCAGAAAGAGGAAAATAAATTCCTCCGTGCCCTCTTAGCTCTCCCCCAATCAACAGCTACCTTTGCGGTTCATCAAGAGCTAGGGATGGGCTACATCTTAGACAAAATAAGTATGGCCCCTATTTTACTATGGATAAAAACTTGGCTGAATCCAAAACTAACTCTAAATCACAAGATCATAAGGGACTGCGTGAAACTGGAGAAAGTAAAAAGGAAATCCAGTGTCTGTCTTTTATTAAAACAACCACCAGGGAATTGGGGCGCCCGGAGGTCTTCACAAACCCAGAGGGTCTGTTAAAAGCCGATTTAAAATGGGTTAAAGTTAACTTCATTAAGATTAGAGAGCAGGAGCGGGAATCTGTGCAACTAAGTAAATCTACGGTTAGGGCACATTATCTGTTAATCTCGTCTTTATCCATTCAACCATACCTTACTATCATAATGGTCCCTCACCATCGATGGCTGATAACGAAATTCCGATTTAATCAAATCCATTTGCTTTTATCTGAACCTAAAGGGTGGTGCAAGCCTGAGGACGCTGCCCCCTGCAAATATGACGGCCACTCACTCTAAGACACAATGCACTTTACATTCTTTTGTCCCTTTTACAGCGGAGGAAGGAAAAAATGTATTCTTCCACTTATAAAAGATAAGGGATTCTCTCAAACTAAGCCTGCTCTACTTTATCTACAATTAATGGAACTCCCCGTGATTATGTTTGGTGTTGCAAATTTCCTTGTGGTATCTATTCGCTGCAGGAAAGTTAGACTGGTGGATACAATAGTGCCATAGTATCTGGTGTATTAAGTAACAATGAAGTGATGAATTGATTTTAATGTTGAAACCATTTTTAACCTTTTATTGTAAATTGATGTAAATTTGGCATTATTTATTATTGTATAGTATACTTTTATGATTTTTATTAATCGAATAAAGTGTTTTTGACTTGACTTGTTCGGATTTGAAACGTCACCGGAGTCCAAGAGTTTTTGTCCCATTACAATGCCCCGGAGTAGCATGAAATAACTCGCAGTAAATCTAAAGTAAACTGGTCATTCAGGTCTGAGTGGTATTCTCTCTGTCTGGGAAGCTCAGTTGCTGCATGCATAAACAAATCCCAATTACTGGTCATGTGGCACAATGTTCAAAGCATGTGAGCTTATTGTACATATTTTAAGCCATACCCTTTGATTCCCCGCTGTGTTTAGTCCACAACTCTTGAAACCGCATGCCTACACACACAATACCCGCAATCAGAATAAACCAAAAACACGCTGCCCTCCAGAAGCACACAAAGCAAACCACAAGCAAATAATCAGAACTGTGATGTGCAGCCCTTCATCTCGTACTCGCATATGACCAAGGCACAATTACAAGAAAGCAATATATTTGAAAATGGCATAAACACCGCCTAGTAAGGAAATGCTGTAACATTTTCACACAGTCTTATGTTCGTTATCTGAAAGGCTGTGGGTCTTTTATTTTAATTTAAGTTTGCAAACTTTTTTTATGTTTGAAAGGGAGCATGAAGCACATTGTTTTGTAAATTACCTTTTCCTCCGATACAATGTTATTTTCTTTTGTTAACATTATTTTATTTTTTATCCAAAGTAAGCGTGGACGGACAAATATAATTTAAAGTTTAACATTAAAAATAAGAGCGAGAACAATCTTAACAACTATGCTAATTTGCTCTTTTAAAGAACAATGTTGTCTTCTTTTAAAACACAGCTCAAAAATCAGTGTGCATGCTGGCAGGATTTCTCTTTTCGCCTATCAAAAACCAATGAACGCAAGCATTGGCATAGCCAATAGGTCTTGCTTTAGGGACCTTATAAGTATTTAGTTATGCAGCACAATATCCATGGTGCAACAACATCAACTGTTGCATGGCTAAACACTTATAAGGTTCAAGGTTAGCCATGTCATTCTGATGTTCTATAGGGGAAGGTTTAGCCATGTCATTCTGATCTTCTATAGGGAAGCGCAGGGAAAGTGCTTAAAGCCCACAATGTATATATTTGTGCTTCACTGACTACAATAACTTTCAGGTCTGCCTGTCCCTTCTCTGTCCTGTATCCAATTTTGAGAAACAGCTTTTATTATAGCTGTATTCAAATAAGTGTTGTTTTTGGATTCTGAATGCACATGCCATGTCCCTCATTTGACAGCACCAAAAAAGAGTCATTGTGACAGAATTGCTGAAAATTCCTGCACCTTAAAATGTTAAGGTGTTTTATAAAATATGTAAAGCAAAAACTAATTTTACTGGATTGGAACCTGGGGACTTTATAAATACCCTGCAGACGCCTCTTGACCTATCTCAGTTGGTTTAGAGACTGTAATCTGCAGATGATGCACAGATCATCTGGCCTTTGATTAACTCACTGATTTTTTTAATCATATTTTTGCAAGTGCATTTGATACAACTAAGAAACATAGGCCCTTGGATAGATTTCAATGGTTGTAGTATTCTGTTGCCCCTGAGGCCTTTCCTAGTGGAATAGCAAGAAAGCTCAGAGTCCTAGTGAAATCAAGGAAATGGACTCCTGCCAAAATTGTGTAGTAAAAGACAGCCGAAATTAGGTGCAATGGGTACGTCACACCTGACACCTGGCCCTTGGCTCCACTGTATCCGCTGCTCTAATGTCACCTGCGCTCCTTCCTCTCTCCACAAAACATCCTCTTGCGAGTGTTTGGAAGTCTCAGGCAGTAGAATAGAGCCGTGTGAGGACTGGGGTGCACCAGCAGAGCTGTAGAGATCAAATTGCGTAAAGAGGGGCGTACGTTGCTGAGCTGTGTCCTGATTGGGTGCAACAGTGGCCCTGTGTGCGTTTTATGTGGCACAAGCAAGGATCTCTGTGTGGGCCGATGTGTGACAGCTGTAGTGCATTGGTATAGTTATGCCAAGGGTGGGGGCTGTGTAAGGTGGTGGGTCATTGACAAAGCCATCTCGTTTGAGGTTTGTGGGTTCCGGAGCATGTGTGTGCTCTCTCTGTTAATATTGGGGTGCATTGGGGAGCCGTGAGAGGAAACATGGCACTCTGACGGAGTCCTGCTGGGTTTGTGGTGCATGAAAGAGCTGTGTAAGGATGGGGGCGCGGTGATAACTAATTATCTCCCCTCGTGTGCGGTCTCTGCTAAATTACAGCCTTGCCCACTATAAATCTGCCCGAGGTACATCCTTTTATCCGACCCAACAGCGCTGCAGGAGGGAGCCGATTGGCGAGTGGCACGCTGAAAGTTTTAAAAAAACAAGTTAAAGCGCAATGTTGCTGGAGCAGCTGGCAAAACACATAAAAGAAAGACCGCTTTGAAAGAGAAACACAGCTGAAGGCTTTATCAGGCCTGTGAAGAACTTTTGTAAATGCGGCGGGAGGCAGAGCGCCCTGTAGGGTTGCAAGAGGCTTAGGGTGGGAGCAAGCCACAAACAAGTTAACCCCTTGAATGCTGGTGACGGAACCACTCTGTCACCAGCCACGGACGCGCTGTGCTGGTGACGGAGTGGTTCCGTCACGGCCCGGCTGCCGCGCCTGCGCGGCATTAATTCTGCGCCTGCGCGGAGCGTTCCATTGAGCTGGCGGGGCCGTGACGGAACCACTCCGTCACAATTACAGCGCTCCCGTGGCTGGTGACAGAGTGGTTCCATCCCCAGCATGGCGGCGCCACGCGGCCCCCCTCCCCCCCAGCGCCACGGCGAAATTACCGCCGCTGCCAAGGGGTTAAAGCGCAATGTTGCTGGAGCAGCTGGCAAAACACATAAAAGAAAGACCGCTTTGAAAGAGAAACACAGCTGAAGGCTTGATCAGGCCTGTGAAGAGCTTTTGTAAATGCGGCGGGAGGCAGAGCGCCCTGTAGGGTTGCAAGAGGCTTAGGGTGGGAGCAAGCCACAAACAAGTTAACCCCTTGAATGCTGGTGACGGAACCACTCCGTCACCAGCCACGGACGCGCTGTGCTGGTGACGGAGTGGTTCCGTCACGGCCAGGCCGCCGCGCCTGCGCAGCATTAATTCCGCGCCTGCGCGGAGCGTTCCATTGAGCGGGCGGGGCCTTGACGGAACGCCATCACAATTACAACGCTCCCGTGGCTGGTGACAGAGTGGTTCCATCACCAGCATGGCGGCGCCACGCGGCCCCCCTCCCCCCCCAGCGCCACGGCGAAATTACCGCCGCTGCCAAGGGGTTAAAGTGCAATGTTGCTGGAGCAGCTGGCAAAACACATAAAAGAAAGACCGCTTTGAAAGAGAAACACAGCTGAAGGCTTGATCAGGCCTGTGAAGAGCTTTTGTAAATGCGGCGGGAGGCAGAGCGCCCTGTAGGGTTGCAAGAGGCTTAGGGTGGGAGCAAGCCACAAACAAGTTAACCCCTTGAATGCTGGTGACGGAACCACTCCGTCACCAGCCACGGACGCGCTGTGCTGGTGACGGAGTGGTTCCGTCACGGCCAGGCCGCCGCGCCTGCGCAGCATTAATTCCGCGCCTGCGCGGAGCGTTCCATTGAGCGGGCGGGGCCTTGACGGAACGCCGTCACAATTACAACGCTCCCGTGGCTGGTGACAGAGTGGTTCCATCACCAGCATGGCGGCGCCACGCGGCCCCCCTCCCCCCCCAGCGCCACGGCGAAATTACCGCCGCTGCCAAGGGGTTAAAGTGCAATGTTGCTGGAGCAGCTGGCAAAACACATCAAAGA
Source organism: Lissotriton helveticus (assembly GCF_964261635.1). Lineage (NCBI taxonomy): Eukaryota > Metazoa > Chordata > Amphibia > Caudata > Salamandridae > Lissotriton > Lissotriton helveticus. The sequence continues at coordinate 122,512,031 of NC_136068.1, forward strand.
AAGACGGCTCTGAAAGAGTCGTGCGGCTGTGAAAGTGATGCGGCCTGGCGGCCGCGAAAGTGTTCGCACTCTGTGGTGGGGGAGGGGCAGAGCGAGGCTCTTGGGAGAGCAAGCAAGAGGAAAGGCAGATGGCGCCTGATCGCGCGCTGTAAGGGTGCAGCGAGAAAAGCCAGATGGCAGCTGTGCGCGTAACCGCAAGCTTCAGGCCACAAGCAAAAGCTTGTGGCTGGATTTCTGAAGCCCACTCACTAAATGTCTGGCCAGACCAGCGCATGCGCAGGCTCAGTTTAGAACAAAAAACTAATCAAAATGCTGACAGGCTCCCTTTCCAAGCTACATAAATCCTAACAAGCAAAAGACAAGCTCCCTTTGAAATCTGCCTAAAGCATACAACAAATAAACACCTATGACAAAGACATGCAGCCTTTCATCATGTATATCCGCACATTGGTTGTCTTTTAAATGTCGTATTAATAAAATACAACAACCTTTTGTGTGCCTCTGCTGTAGCAAAATGTAAGTGTGTTCTTTTTTTATCTGCCACAGGTTAACTTTTTACTTTTGAGGAAATAATCTATATATATAAAACCGAATGTATTTCTGTCTGTCTGTTTGTCCTTTATGCATTACTACACCATTCATCCGATCGCCTTAAAACTTTGGGAAGTTGTTGAGTACACTCCCGCAAAGGTTTCTGGCATAAATTTGTTTTAAATGTAGTATACTTGTAAATGTAGTATACTTGTAAAGCGCACAGCTGCCCCAGCAACGGGGCGTCCCGGCGCTGTATAACTCTGGGGAACCCGTCCTGGCTTTCCCTGTGGGATGGTCCCTTGCTGGGAGTCCCCAAGGTGGAGCCAGGCATCCCCGGAATTGGTGGGGCCGTTGTGGAGATTAGGCAAGCTAATGCCCAGAGTTGCCGAGTGGAACCCCTGATTAGAGTAAGCACCGAAGCGAGAATTATCGAGTCCGCTGACCAAGGTCCACGACCCTATATCGGCCCAGCAGGGCCCTCATAATCTTTCGAATACTGATGTACGCACCAGACGGAAAAACAACAAATCGTGTATCCACAAGCACTCGAATAAATAAATAGAATTAAAACACCATTCATCTGATCGCCATGAAACTTTGGGAAGTTGTTGAGAACACTCCCGCAAAGGTTTCTGGCATACATTTTTTAAAAATATCGCCCCCCCAGGGCCCTCATAATCCTTCGAATACTGATGTACGCACCAGACAGAAAAACAAAAAATCGTGTATCCACAAGCACTCGAACAAATAAATAGAATTAAAACGACACTTTGAAATGTTTTCCATATTAAAATGAATAAGTTTCAATAAAAATGACACAATGTAAATTGAATGTTATCATAAAGAGTTTCCTTGAATTTCCTTTCTTCGGAGATCGCAGCAACGCGCAACGGGTAAGCTAGTCTATACATAAAGGACATCGCATGAGGTTTAATAGCAACATCAAACGTATTTACAACTTGAAAACAAGGTTCCTTCCGTACTAGATAAATCCAGATCCTATTATTGAGAACAATTCACTGAATGTTTACTTTCCCAAATCAGACACAGATGCAGGCCATAAGAGCAACAGCGATCTTTATAGCTCTACAAATGGTCACTCTGAAAGCGCATTGTTTGTTTTTTTGTATTTTTAAAAATATTTTGCTTTTGCTTTTGATACAAAACCAAAACTTCAAACCAAGCATGAATACACAATGCACTATAAATATCCATCCATATCAACATGGCAAGGCACACAATAGGGTACATTATCCTCGTCCAGCCCGGCAGTAGCCAAGTTTGGGTGGCCTGGGCACAGCTGATATAGAGTCTTAGTTACATCACACGCGGGTCCTGGGACATCGCAACATTCAAGGCTCCCTCCCCGGTCCATCCAGTAGTAGGTCCCCATTCCCTGCCCCCCCCCCACCCCTACCCCCAATGTCTAAATCATAATAGTTTATCCATGGTGCCCATATTTTACAAAACTTCCGTAGGCAGCCCTTAGCCTTGTAGGTCACTTGCTCCGCCACCATGTATAAATCAAGTCTCGGCCTCCATTCAGTCAGGATGGGTAGTCGCGGCCCCCCCAGTATTTGGCTATGTCTCGTCTGGCCACGATCAACCCTAAGTTGGCGAGGACAAGCTTGTGCCTTGGGATGTCCACTTCGGTAGGGAACCCTAAAAGTAGAAACTTCGGTTCCAGTTCTAGTTGGACTTTTAGAATATTATTCAGCTCTGCCACAATCTTTTCCCAGTATGTTTGGACTTTGGTACATTCCCTGAAAACGCATTGTTGACTCTTAACAAAACACAGACAAAAATAAATTTGGTCTGTTGAAGCACTCCCCTTGTACTTACTCGTGGCTGTTTGTGCAGTTTGGGAGTGTGGTGCAATTTGCTGTCTCAATTGGACCTGGAGAATATTGTTTTGTACGTTTTATTATGTTTTTAATGTACCAATTTGTTTTTGTTCAATGTCGCGGTTGCACGTTGAAATAATGTAGTGGTTCAGGGAAAAATTTATCCCACCCTTCCCACACATAACTCAACACAGGTGAAGCTCAAAATCATCCAGCAAGGCTTTCTTTTAAGCTTGTCTTGCGGGGCTTAAATGGTGTATTGTGTAATTTATGTAAACTCTTAAAACATATATCCTCCTACGTAACATCACCTCAACATCAAACAAGCATCGCCACAACACCAGCTGAACCGAACTCAGCACCAACTAAGGAGCACCTAAACACCACCGCAATACCACCACTTCACCATGCCTCACTACCGCCTTTCCCGTTCTTACAGTCACTACCACCACAGCATCACTAAGCACCACCACAACATCACTCAACACCACCTCAACATCACTAATCACCACCTCAACTTTAGAACAGCCAGGAAGAAGTTGCCAGCATTGCAAGGACAAAAACGACGATACATTTTTTATGTGTATTCTTTAATTGAGTCATTCAGTTGTACATATTATCTTCTTCGTTATATACAAGGTAAAAAAATTTATGCAGCCACAATGCTCTACAACAGAGCTTAAAAAAGCATTGGCAAAGCTGATAGCTTTTGCTGAACACTTATAAGGTCCCAAAGGCGAGACCTATTTGCTATGCCAATGCTTGTTTGGAATCCTAGGAGCTAGGTCATTCTCTTTTATTGTGATATTTAACTTCCCATCATAACAATGGATTTACTCCTGCCCTGAACTAGAACAAATCCCTGACCGCTTCCGGTGTGGGATGAGGTCAGCACCAGGTTTGTGAATACTCACAAATGTGTGCCCAATCATACAGGGTATTACCATTTTGCAGCATCCAATTCCCTTGCCCTCCCATTGCTGCTCTTAGATTTGCTCACAAGAAAATCTTGTGTGAGTAAATCTGCTTGCTACTGTAAAACCAACATTTCTGAATTAGGAAAGGGGTTTTGCACTTTTACATTTGGCTTCTTATTCTGAAAAGTCTCATTTACATGTGCAAGTATCCTTACAAATGGGTCCCACTGTGTTTTCGAAGTGAAGGAAACCAGTGTACACAATGCTTCAGTTTTCAAAGGGATTTTTTGGTTAACTGACATTATCATCCGCAGTGCGGCCTCCCCCCCCCCAAACTGTTAGGGGCCAATACAATGTTCAAGGGTCCCCATTTAGTCCAAGACCAATTAGTATCTGTGAGATATGGGAGACTAAGGGGCCTCTCTTCATATTCGGAAGGGCAGCTCCATCATTTTGTGTTACACAACTAATCCTCCGAAGTACTAAGCTGTAGTCTTTTCCAACCACAAAATCATACGGCTGCAATGCTGTTAAGGCAGCAGTTATATAACTATGTATTTGATGTGTTTCCCTAAACAATTACAGTGTCTGGATCCTAGTTGGTCTGGGCAGATGGTTCTACCAAAGTTTCTCGCCTCCAGCCAACAACCATTACAACAAACCTGGAAGTTCTCAACTTCAGCATCTCGCAGACACTATTCACATAATCTCCTATTAGTTTAAAGGCAGAACACGTCCAAGCACAATCATTACTTTTGCAGCTCTACAATGACTTCCTCCTAATATGATCCAGTTCTTCATCCTGAAGTGCTACGCCTACACTAACGTCACTCAGGTCATCCTAAAACTGAAAATTCCAATGGATCTTGACAGCTTAAGACTAGGCCAATGTCTCTCAGTAGTCAATCAATGATTAGTGAGTAATCAATATAAACCTAATTCATTCAAAACAGAACTCCAGACATACAGAGATTGGAGGAACTAACAATCCTCAGCAATCCGACCCTAGGAATTTAGTGTACCGCCAACGATGTTGAGCGAAGTAAGACAGCTGAGAGTGTTTGCAGATTCTAGTCTTTCTCTGGTTCCCCCAGTAAACTGAGTCACAAAAAGTTCCCTCCGCACTATGCAAACCCTGAGTTCATCCAGGCAGAGCTCATATTATATTCACTTAACAGTCTTTTCTAGACTGACACCACAGATGGCAACCCTTCCACACAAGAAGAAACACATTGGTGGATCCTCCTACATACTATTGCAAATGTTTTGGAACTCCCTTCAGGCAGAGTTAAGAAAAATGTAAGACCATCACAAATTCAGAATGCCATTGAAGACTTGTCTCTTCTCAAGATGATGCACCTAGAACAACACCTAGCCCCGAGAATTCTATGATACTAATGCTTTTGTATATTGGCTGCTCCTCTGCTGCTCTTGGGTGTACCTTGGCTGGTGGTATAAGACCAAGTTGTTTTCCCTGTCTCTCTGGGTATATAACATGCCTATTTGTTTGACTACCAGTCTTATCGTTTGCCCCTGTTGTTCTGGGTTTGTACTCAGAACATAAACAATGGCCCTTTATTTTCTCAGTTAGATGCTCAGCACTGAGATTTGCCCTCATTTGGGGACATGTTCAGCTATGGGTATCTATAAGCATTCTCTATTATTGTCAGTTCAATTCTCAGCCACCAGGCTTTTGCAAATGTACTATATTTGCAATTCTCTGCTCCCTCAAATATGCCCCTATACTTCAGAGTGTGGTTTGAATTGCTTTATACTCCACCACCCTTAAATAAAATAACAACATCATTCAAATTCCGATTAATTTATCTTAGTTGGTTTTGGGAGGAGTCCTCGGACATGTCCTTTCGTCATATAATGGCTGCCCTCTGCCTCTCCATGAAGGATAAATGCAAATATGATTACAAATCAGTGTATTAAATCATCTTACTGAAGGACCTAGTCATTAATAGAGGTCTCAGCTAGACAGTCAGGATATGTGGTTGCTTGGACGGACAAGATCATACATCTAACAAGCATTAGGGGCAGCAACAGTGCATGCATCAGTTTCAATAGGGTAGTGAATTACCCACTATTCCAGCTCCAGTGAAGGTACCGCTGGACAGATTATGTTGGTCTTTTTAACCCCCTCAACTTTGATCACAGGTCACAACACAGAAATAGAAGTTAATAAATAACAATGCAAGAAAGAATATAGCATCACACAGCCATGGAAGGGGTTCCTGGAGTGGCATAGAACCAACAAACAAGGTTACAGAGAGAAAGGAACATTATAGAAATTACAAAGAAACAAATGAGTGAGAGATAATTAAAATGTTAGCACAGGCCTTTACAGTCCCTACCTGCGGTGCAAGCAGGGCACCACCTTTCAGGAGGTCCCTATTCAGCCTAAGGCCTATGAATATCTGTGAGGAATGGGTCACACAGCCCCACACATAAAATAGGTATATTAAGGCAGCAGCAATAGAGATCACTTACATAACGATCAGGTTCGATATAGACAGCGGTAGGAATCCTACCTCACACAGAAGCGAAATAGTCATTGCAGCAGAGCAAGCTAGTCTCACACATTAGAAGAAGTGTATTGACATTGGCAGTACAGATTTACCTCTGTCATTGAACAGGCACCACACACTCAGGGGTTTGGCGAGAGTTCAAGTGGCTCTAATGCAAGCAAGGAAAGTGCAAACAGTGTTCTTAAATAATAGCAAAAAATATCAGGGCTTCGGGTGTAGTGGGTGGTGTTGTCATGTCCACACAAGGCTGCCACATCAATCACAGTGAGGTCAACATTCCAGGCAAACACTGGCCCCTTTTTAGCCAGGAAGTGGGAGGAATGAAGAACCGATGAGATGGAGACAAAAGGGGGCCATATTTGTGAAAGACTAGCTCCTGCATGGGTAGGCCAAATGTATACAGCTTAGGGACTAATAAATAAAGAAGAATACAAACTTCCTTTGAGCCTCCGAGTTGTCGGTGTGCCTGCTACCGTGGCCCTGAAGATCTCACAAGCCCCTCACGGCGCTGGCTGAACCCTGATGCAGTATTGATAGCACCCCTCAAACACACACATAGATTGGGGAACATCCTTTACCACGAATCGTTTACAACGCGGTACCGTTACCACGCAGGTTTTACAACGAAAGTCGTTACAACGACTTGCGCTGGAGGACGCTGTAGGATAGGGAATAGTTTAATTTACTATCCAACACCTTCCCTACTATCCACGGGGACTGGAGTTGGAATAGTAAATTAAACTATTCCACTATCCACGCCCCCCAATGCAAGTCGTTGTAACGACTTGCGTTGTAAAACCTGCGTTGTAACGGTACGCATGGTAATACCACGCGTTGTAACGACATACATCCCATAGAAGTACAGTTTAGACAATAGAGAGGCACGCTTCCCTCATTCAACACCCACATGTGCAGTTGAGGCGCATGTGGCAGCAGTACAAGACAGCGGCAGATTCCTTGCCCTGTGAAGTTCCCCAGGCACCAAACTTTCATAGCAATTCTCTTGCACGTTGACAGGTGGCATTGTGCAGATCCACGTCTGGTCTGTCCCACCCTGGACATGACGTTGGGGCCACTATATCTGCACCACCTCTGCATTGCTGATGTCCGTTCCTTTCTTTCTGCACCTGACGATGTGGTTCCATGTCTACTATAATCCAGTCTCTCCTGACAGAGAATTTTCCCTCAATTCTAATGTATGCAGACAATGTCACACCCTAAAACCAAAAGGGTCTTAATCATGCTGTGAAGGTCACCAACAGATGTCGGTGATGGACACCCATGACATCTGTTTAGGGAGTCCTCAGCTCTAAACACGATTTGGCATTGTGTCTTTCCTGATCAAAAATCAACAAGAAGGCCATCATTCTGCCAACACAAGAAGTCAAAGCTACTCTACTAACAGAGGTCTTTAACACTGCATAGTGCATTTAGGAGCCTCTGATCCCCTTTAACGAGGTTTTAACTCATGTTCTGGTGAGCATCTGTTCAAAACCAGGATAGTGCCCTCCTGTCTTCTACTCTCATAGATCCGGACTTCCCCTTACAATAGTCTACCCTAAAGTGTCTTTTCGTCAGAGCATCAACAAGCTGCTTGAACCCCAATACTTTCCTTACTACACTGCCTGAAAGTGAATCAAAAAGGAAGAAAACATTCGGCAAACAAATGTTCTCCTCGGCCAACCTTAGTCTCAGTTCAGTGGATACCACATGCTTCCTGGACAGATATTTGCTTACGTTATGGGACAAAGTGGCGGAAATATTTCCGATGGTCTCAGATGCTTCCATCAAATCTTGCAAAAGCTAATCTTGAACGGACAAGATGCTGTGAAATCTTCTTTAAATCTGGTCTAGATACTACTGGCTGGGTAGTACAGTTGCCACTGGCCTTGGTGCTTAGCCGCCACACCTAGATTTGTTCCACTAGCTTATCAGCTGACATCCAACATTCTTTTTTGGACATACGCTTTTGACGACTCTAGATTGCTCAGAGCAAAGGTGGACTCTGCCCTTGAGAGGTTTAAAGACAACACGCTCTCTTTTGGTCTGACCGGAGCAGCTTGGGTGTTCACAGAGGTGATGGTGGTGGTCACAGCCTCTATGTAGAGCTTGAGAATATATGTCTTCCTGTATTTTAGCGACTGGCTGCTGAAGGCAGAGATGCCTCAGATAGTCACCTCCAGAAGACAGCCAACCTTTTGACATCAGTGGGTTTTTCCTTCAGTGTACCAAAGTCAAATCTGAGTCCTTCACAGCAGATCCCCTTTATTGCAGCTATCCAGGACACATTGCTCTTCCAAGCCAGCCCTACATCTCATTGAGTCCAGGAAATTTGGACAATGATCCAGATGTTTCAACTCTTGACCTGGGTCTCAGTGAGAGCAACTCTGAGGCTCATTGGCCTTTTGGCCACCTCTATCCTGCTCGTGGACCTCTCCAGGTGGCACATGCTGGCTCTGCAGTGGGATCTGAAGTCTCAGTAGGTTCAGCACCAAGGGGACCTATCTGAGTCCATTCAGATGTCAAAAGAGACTGCAGAAGATCTGCACTGGCGGCTGCTTGACCGCGAGTGGACCAGCGACAAACCCCCATCCCTACCCCTTCCAGAGCTAACAGCTGTGACTGATGCCTTGTTGCTGGGTTGGGGAGGACATTTGGGAGAAGTGGAGATCAGAAGACTGTAGTCTCTGGCAGCGGCTCGCCTCCACAACAACTTGTTGGAATTGCAAGCAATCTGCTTGGCAGTTAAAGCATTCCTCCCTACCATCAAGGGACAACTGGTGCAAGTTCTCATGGACAACACGACCGCCATGAGGTATTGCAACAAACAGGGCAAAGTGGGATCGTAAATCCTGTACCAGAAGGTCCTGCACCTCTGGAAGTGGCTAAACACTCAGGATTTCTCTCTAATTGCTCAGCATCTGGCAGTTTCTTTAAAGGTCAGGGCGGACGAATTCAGCCAGCAGTGCCCAGGGGATCACAAATTGGAGTTACACTTCGAGATGGCACAGTGCATCTTCCAGGAATTGGGAGAACCCTGGCTCGATCTATTCACAACTGCAGAGAATGTGCAGCGTCTAAACTTTTGAGCGTTGGAGGTCCCAAGGCAGTCCTCCCTGGGAGACACTTTCTGGCAGAACTAGGGTCAGATCTCCTGTATGTCTTTCTGCCCCTCCCTCTCCATTCCAAGAGTGCTGAAAATATTTCAGTAGTAAAGTTCAAATATGTCGCCCTCTACGTCCCAACATGTGGGATAGGCAGCCTCAGAAAAGTACACATATTAGTTAGAGTGTTGTACAAATTGATAAAAGTAAACTCCACCCGTAATAGCAAGTGGCTGACAATCGGCATTCTCTAGGCCGCTGTTAGGGACCGAGGTAAACATAGCCGCCATCTTGGACTGGGGATTTGTAAGATTATCCATGTGACCGCTATGGTAATCAAAGTATAATACGTGGCCCCTTGTATACTACCATATGGGATAGGTGTCTAATTGTTCATGTCTCATTGGTCTCTGTAGGTGAGTATCAAAAAAGGGCCAAGTATGCAAGTAATGTTGTCAAATTAGAAGCAGATAAGAAGTGGGGTGCTATCTAAACATACCGAATAAAGTTCCCTCCGCAGTGACGCAGTGGCGGTACATGCCAGTATTATTGGTCTATCTACATAAAGAGTAAAAGGAAACTAGGACGTAAAGGTAGTAAAGTTGTAATCCACCTCCAGTAGGCCTCATAGATATAACCGACCATGCTGTAGTCCAAACTCAAAGTATTTGGTCTATGAGAAAGTTTGTGTATTTCCACATTTGTGAACTGGTTATTATACTACCATTGGTGGTAGGGTTATCATAGTTGGTGTAAAGACCATAAGAAGTGGTCAGTGATTACTTGTGTGTATGGTGACTAGAGTATACAGAAAAAAGAGGGGTAGTGGAGGGAGACGGAGGGGGTAAGGGCAAGGATTAGTTGTTAGTAGACAGATATCTCTAAACATTTTGAAAATATTGATTAAATAAAGGACCCCACATTCAGTTTGTTTAGCCAGGTGTCACTATGGGTCCGTGATAAAGGGTAACTCTGCCTGACCAGGTTCCTGATTGTTTTGCCCCTCCTGTATGTAATGCTAGGATGTTTGGGTACATGATATTCTAATGCTCTATCTGCAGTTAGGATGTGCCAGTGACGTTTCAGTATACAATTTATCTATGCAATTTATGTGACCATGGGTGAAAATTAGTCACCAAGCTAACAGGTGTTTTCTTGTTCTTGTCACTTTTACGATCTTTTAAGGTATCAGACCATCACAATTTGGATTACCTAGTCTTAGCCTTGATTACAATCTCATTAGGGTATCCTATAGGAAGGAAGTGTTGCTGGATATCGTCCACATTATGTATACAATCTATGCCCTTGCTACAGTTCCCCTGGGCCCTAAGCATTTCTCCAAATTAGAGCATTTATTTGGCTCTTTGGATGTGAACATCTCGCATGTAGGAGTGAATTACAGGCAGTAGTCTTTCTATACATTCTACTGTGCATGTTTCCTCCAGAAATGTGATCCAGAAATGTGATCTTATCCATGCCATGTGTCAATGGTAAAAGCCATATTATAGGTGTCATTGTTCATGTGTTTAAAGAAACCCTGTAAATCCTCATCACTGCCTGTCCATATGAACAGACAGTCATCAATATATAGTCCATAATAGACAATAAATTCTTGCCATCCTGCCCAGAAGGGCCCCAGATATGCACCACCTCAAACCGTCCCATAAAGAGATAGGCAAAAGACAGCACAAATCTGGAACCCCTCGCGGTCCCACAAGTCTGTAGGTACCAGTTGTTATTAAAGAGAAAAGCATTGTGTTTCAAGATCATGAATGACATTTTAATTAGCATATCAGAATGCTCCAAGTGTTCCACAGGCCGTCTATATAGGAAATGCTTTAGGGCAGATAGTCCATATTCATGAGAGATATTTGTGTACAATGAGGCCACTTCCATGGTCACAAATCTCAAGCCAGGGTCCCAGGTGAGGTAATTAAGGATATTTAGTACGTGCTTGGTATCCCTAATGTATGATAGGAGGTTCTGAAAGTCTCTCTGTTGGACTCCCGATCCTGGAAATGATCGGTCTGCCGTGTGGGGAGACCAAGCTTTTGTGTATCTTTGGGAGGTCATACAGGCATGAGTATCTTGGTTTGTCCACTAGCAAATAGGAGTATCCATCCTGCGTCAATAAGCCTCTATCCCACCATTGTTTGAGACTGAAATTAATTGTTTTAGCTATTTCAAGTGTGGAAAAGTAAATTTTGCCATGTTATATGTGCCTACGTGTTCCCCATCTTATGTTATATGTGCATGATTAATATGCATATGTATTCCCTATGATCGATTAAAGACGCAATTATAGTTGTGTCCATCTCTAGTATGCCAGTTTCCAGTTTTCGTGAATACAACGAATATCAGGCCTATGTAAAGCTACGTTGCCACGTTTTACAGTGTGCACGTTAATTCATTGAATTGTCCCCGTTTCTAGGCCTCAAAAGGGCCCGGACTCAGATTCAGCTCCTGTTTCCTGAACCCTCACTGAGGAGCGATACAGCCCCCACCTGTATCCCTGACCCTTAGCTTACTTCCTGCCTCACAGTGCCTGGCTCTGCCTGCCAGTCTGCCAAGAGTATGTTATGATTCTAGTTATCAGTCCAGCCCTCCTTCTCTGCATTCCTAAGCTACTGCATCGCATCAATAGTTTCCGTCATGGTCTAGCCTTTATGTCTCCATGTAAGAGAAATACTGTATTAATATTCATAGAATATTCCCCGCACACGCACTACATATAGGATAATGCATGCACCAGTCTTAATGTCTGTTAGCCTTTGCCCTGATAACTTTTGGATTCTATCAACATGTTCTCTAAACATTAGATACTAGATAGGCTTTAGGTACATGTCGCTCTGACACTCCAGACTTTTCGTCTCCTCTTCTAGCGCAGAAGTCATAGCCCCCAGTTCTCCCTAGTAACACGTCATTGCCAGTTTGCGCGCACCACTAGGTTAGAGGTCCCAGCTGCTCAGGTAGCCCCCTCCATGTTTCCGCCCCGTTTATGACATATTCTGTTACGTTTGCATCACATGTCTATGTATACGCCCTGTACACGCCTTCTTGTTACCTCATTCTGCTCTTATCTTTCGCGACTGCTACAAACTCCGCCTACTGCTACGCCTACTGTACTGACTGCAATGTATTTTGTTTAACTATATATACTTATGCACTGTTATTAAAAGTTACCACTTTTGTCCAGATCCTGCCCCAGGCAGCTGACATCCCATCCCCGTACAGGCTGTCCTGTTCCAGTCCTTTATGCTTAATTAAAGCCTGTCAACTCTAGCTACCTCGTATCTTGACTCTTATTTATTGAGCTATCTATTTGTATGAGTATCCTGAAAAATAGTACCGGTAATTAATTATTTATTTACCACACAAGCATGGGATTGTGACTAAGCTTTCTGTACCACACATCATTATCAAGCTGTGTCATGAGTTCCATATCGTATTTCTCCTTATCCATCACAACCATGTTTCCTCCCTTATCAGCATCCCGCACAATAATATCAACAGCCTTGGCTAGACTATTTAAAGCTTCATGTTCCTTATATGTCAAATTCTTGGAGTGGGGTACATAGTTATATCTAAGCATTTGTTTGTCCCGTTTATCTATTTCCATATTTATCATTCTGTGAATCAATCAATATTATTGCCACAGGTTAGTTGTGGTGTCCACCTTGATTTATTCCTTAGACCACTGTCTTCACTGAGATGAGTATGTCGTTCCAAATGAAACATTACATTTTGTACAGTAACTGGGTCCTGAACATCCTCATCAAGGGAAAGTAGTGTGGTTACATTCAGAGCATCCTGAATGGACATATCCCCAGTCACCTCTTCCCTTTCTCTCCCTAACTTTTCTTTCCCCGCGAAATTCTTTAAACTCTGTTCTCTTTACCCCAGGGAAACAATTTATAATCTCTGGGTTCTTTCCAATGAGGGATCTTCTAGGTACTTTATTCAACTAATCTTAACAGAAATGTAACCAAATAGTTATGGGGTGTATTTATATTTTTGTTGTTGTAGCCCTGAGGAAGTTGGAGGGTGATGACCCTAGGACAAGACACGTGTTGGGTACGTCTATCGACTACGTCCATCATCAGGTTTGACTGTAACAACCTACAGTACTAACAACAGTAAATCAACTGTTCTGTTGGATTTGATCAACAGGATATATGCGATGAACACTCGAAAATAAAGAAGAAGGATTTGGACTATTATACTTTTCGAACTCTTGGACATTATTTTCATTACTTGCTCAGGATAAAGACTGATTATAAATGTGTTGAATACATGATATACATACTGTCACTTGCATGTTAAGAACTCTACTCTCCATGAGATCGCTCAGGAAGTCAAGTGCTTGCTGCCTTGTTTTTTGTATAATCTGTAGGTCACAGGTTCCCATGTTGTCACTAAGATTAATGATACTGTATAATACATTGACACACACCCTTATTTGTAGAGTGTCATCTATCTATCTAATCCTCTTCATCTTCCAGAAAAGCAAAATGCCTACTATAACCAGTGTTATCACCTGCCCACAAAAATGTTCTCACTATTCAAATTATAATGTTATTTCCATTGATTTCAATGGGTTCACCCTCCAAAGTCACATAATTTCACATTCCTTAAAGACTCAAAAGATGGAGCGAGATGGAGAGGGTAGAACTTCAAAGGCAGAATGATTCAGGCGGGAGACTACCCGTTTCAAGGCTAGTCTTCTTCCTCCTGATACCTGCATGCAAAAACCCGATTCTTCGGCGGGCTTCTGCCGACTGGGACTAGTCTAGTGAGACTCGTAGTATTCATTTCCAGTAACCTGCTCCTGCAGGCCAGTGCACAGCATTTATGTTACATGCTCTCTGTCTGCCATAGCACTTTCTCCGTGCTCCTGACAGGTACGTGAAAAAAACATGCATATGCATTTCTGATATCCGGTCCTGCAGCAGCGCACTTTCAAGTCCCATACATGATAACAGACTCTATTCAAGCCTCGATATACTCAATGGGAGAAATACATGCTCCCCATTATTTTTCTAAAATCTCCAACTTTCCTCTTCTAAAATGTTGGCATGTATGATAGTACTACGGCACTCACACCACGTTAGCTACACAAAAGGCATGCATATGTCTCCTCATTACATCTGCTCCTCACCCTGAGAAGGCTTTATGGAAGCACCACAGCTCAACCAGCCCATCACAAAATGTTTCTTTGGCATATATGAGGCAGAGACATGAATTATTGTATTGTAATTACATTTATATAGCGCTTACTACCTCTGACGAGGCGTCAAAGCACTTTTTTGGCGAGTAGCACGCTACTCCGGAACCCATAAAAGATTAGTGGTGAATTAGTATAATGAAAATATAGAAGTAATTTGAGTAGTGGATATGTTAGTCAGTCATTTGGATTGAAAAGTATAGTAGAGGGATAGAAGAGGGAAAAGGTTTACATTTATATAGCGCTTGCTACCCTTGATGGGGTGTTGAAGCAGTTTTTCGGCGAGTAGCATGCTACTTCGGAACCCATAAAGGATTAGTGGTGAATGAATATAGTGAAAATATGAAAGTAATTTGAGTGGGGGATATGTTAGTCAGTTATTTGAATTGAGAAGGATAGCGAAGGTGTAGACTTGGTAAAAAGGTTTGCATTTATACAGCGCTTGCTACCCCTGATGAGGGTTGAAGTGCTTTTTTGGCAAGTAGCATGCTACTCCGAAACCCATAAAGGATAGGTGGTGAATTAGTTTAGTGAAATATGAAATCAATTTAAGTGATGGACATGCTAGTCTGTTATTTGAATTGAAAAGGATAGTGGAGGAATAGAAGGGAAAGATTTAGAATTTGTTTTTGTTTTGGAGCTCATAGCAGTAGGAGGAGGCTTGGGATGAGTAAAAGGGAGGTGGAGGGGGATGAGTAAAAGGGAGGTGGAGGGTTAAGAGTCAGGTAGTGTTTAGAAAGGCTTGTTTTGGGGAATCAGAATAGTAGAAAGAGGTATGAGATGTTGCGAGGGGTGGAGTAGGGAAGAGTCTCAAAAGGGTTATTTTGGGGATCATAGTTGTGGTATGGTGGGATGAATGAGAGAGTGGAGGTAATGATATATTGATGGTGGTATAGGGTGAGAAATGGGCAAGTGCTTTGGAAAGAGTAGTAGAAAGAGGTTTGAGATGAGTCAGAGTTGAGCTAGAGGACATATTGATAGAGGTATAGGGTGAGAAATAGGGTAGTGCAGTGGATATGCTGAATTAGAAGAAAAATAATAAATAAGTAAAGTAATAAATATATAGATCCAAAAGTTATAGAGATATAGATCCATAAGTACATGGTAGGTATAGAGATGCATAAAGGAAGGTAGTGTACATAGATTAAAGATGCATTAAATAAACTCTGGCTTTCAAGTGTTGCTGTACTTTAAATTATAATTTTTTTATATATATCTTTTTATATATATTTGTAGATCAATAGTGAAGCAATAGTAGATAAATAACTATGATAAAAAGATTTACTTATTTATGCAGTCACCTATATACGGTGCACAGTCAAAATATCGACTTCAAAATATCGACTGGGCATAATATCGAGTTTTAAATATCGAATGGACAAAATATCGACTGGACAGAATATAGACAGCAAAAATATCGTTTTGAAGGTAAGTAAAGTAATATCGACTGTTAAAAATATAGACTGTTAAAATATCAAAGTATATCATATAGGTTATTAAAATTATCTAATTTTTAATAATATTGCATTTTTTATAGTGTGTTTTATGTTATATGTGTGAAAATTGTGTATTTATGTTATAAATAATAATAATTAATGAAATTTGTATTTTTAAATGTTTGCGTTATTTAATTCTGTAGCCGGTTGTGGGTTTATAGGGGAATAGGGTGGGAAGTAATTTAATTATAATTAATTAAATATGTAAATTAATGTATAGTTATACATTTTTAATTATTTGTTAAATAATTTTTATTTGGTAATTAATTGAAATTTAATTGCCAATTAATTGAAATTAATTGATTAATTGTTAATTATGTTAATTTTTCTAATTTATTTTCTGTAGCGGGTTGTGGGCTTATAGGGGAATTGGGTGGGAAGTAATTTAATAATAATTAAATATGTAAATGTATTTATTGTTATACATTTTTAATTATTTGTTAATTAATTTTTATTTGGTAATTAATTAAAATGTAATTGGCAATTAATTTAAATTAATTGATTAATTGTTAATTATGTTAATTTATCTAATTTATTTTCTGTAGCGGGTTGTGGGTTTATAGGGGAATTGGGTGGGAAGTAATTTATTTATAAATAATTAAATATGTAAACATATTTATTGGTATTGTTGTAGAATTAATTGTGAATTATTTATTTTATGGGTAATTAATTAAATTAGAATTGCTAATTAAATTTAATTTGTAATTTTAATTGATTAATTATTATATTATATTAAAATTGTAATTACTTTTAATTAATTTTTTACCCTACGCTATCCAACGCTTTCCCTACTGTTGCACCCACTGGAGTGGGAATAGTAATTTTTACCCCTACGCTATCCAACGCTTTCCCTACTGTTGCACCCACTGGAGTGGGAATAGTAATTTTTACCCCTACGCTACCCAACGCTTTCCCTACTGTTGCACCCACTGGAGTGGGAATAGTAATTTTTACCCCTACGCTATCCAACGCTTTCCCTACTGTTGCACCCACTGGAGTGGGAATAGTAATTGTTTCCTCTACGCTATCCAATGCTTTCCCTACTGCTGCACTCTTTGGAGTGAGAATAGTAATTTAAACCCATACGCTATCCAACGCTTTCCCTACTGTTGCACTCTTTGGAGTGGGAATAGTAATTTTTACCCCTAAGCTATCCAACACTTTCCCTACTGTTGCACTCACTAGAGTGGGAATAGTAATTTTTACCCCTACGCTATCCAACGCTTTCCCTACTGTTGCACCCACTGGAGTGGGAATAGTATTTTTTACCCCTACGCTATCCAACGCTTTCCCTACTGTTGCACCCACTGGAGTGGGAATAGTAATTTTTTACCCTACGCTATCCAACGCTTTCCCTACTGTTGCACCCACTGGAGTGGGAATAGTAATTTTTACCCCTACGCTATCCAACGCTTTCCCTACTGTTGCACCCACTGGAGTGGGAATAGTATTTTTGACCCCTACGCTATCCAACGCTTTGCCTACTGTTGCACCCACTGGAGTGGGAATAGTATTTTTTACATTTTGCTATTGTACGTAAATAAAATTGGATATTATTTAATTATATTTTGTTAATATATATATATATATATATATATGTTTTAATAAATATGATTGTTAATTTTTTTTATAACTTTAATTAAATATTTAATTATTATAATTTAATTTGTCTTTGTAAGTATATTTTAGTAATTAATTTTAATTTAATTTAACACTGTTTTTAATAAAGTCGATATTTTTTACATCTATATTTTTGTAAACGATATTTTATACTCGATATTTTTGTACTTACCTGTTTGTATATACGAACTCGATATTTTGGCTGTAGATATTTTTTCCTCGATATGTTGGGAACTCGATATTTTGGCAGTCGATATTATTTCAGTGATCCCCTATATATATGTTAAAACAGATTAATGTAACTATCAGTCATATGTACATTTGTTAATCGGAACTAATGAATATCTATATACAATAATTTGTTCACATTTATATAAAGTAATACACATATATAGCTACATATCTATAGTACAAATAAATGCTTATATACAGATAAATATGCGGTATATTTCTATCTGTTTACGTATGGTGGTTATGTGGGGAAGAGACAATTCTTGAGTAGTTTTCTGACGATAAGGTGGTTATCCATGGATCTTATGTTGGGGGGTAAAGAACTCCGTAGTTTGGCTGTTTGAACTGAGAATGGTGTGCCACCCATTGTTTTTATTAGGTCTCGCTGGCGTTGAAGCACGAAGCGCTGCCGCCAACGAGACTCGCCGTGTTTGCCTCCAAGGGAGACAGACCTGGACACAGACCTGTGCACGAGCCGATTCAGGTCTGTGCACGAGCCGATTCAGGTCTGTGAACGCGCTTCACAGTGTAACAGCTTGTGCGCGCAGCACGTCAGGCGCCGCAAGGCTGCTGGAGCACTCAACTATAATTAATGCGCAGTTGAGTGCTCCAGCAGCGTGGGGCGCCTCTCGGCATGCTCCGTAGGGGGCTGCAAGTGAGAATTAGGCCAGTCACTGGGGAGTAGGTGAACAAAGGCGGCAGCTACCAGCCCCATTATCTCCGGGAACCACCGGCACCCTAGACCCAACCAGGCAGGATGTCTGTGTGCGTGCATGGCCCGGCGTTATATGTCTAGTTCGGGAGGTGGCAGGGAGGGCGCAGTCACTCCAGGGCCCCTCCGGGCTCTGAGAACGTTATTAGTATATCTGCAGCGGTGCGCCCCACACCGCCGAGGAGCCCAGGCCCACCGCCGCCAGCAGCTCGTCCCACCGCTCACCTTCCGCCTCCTTCCTCAGCAAGGATAATGTTGTCCGCCTCCAGCTTCCGATCACCAGAGACTCTCACCACCAGGTACTGTGCAGTCGCGCCCACTGCTCCGGGTTTCAGGCCAATTTCTCCACTGCCGCCGCCCAAGCCGCACCACCTGGCCTGGTTGCCTCGTGCGCAGCAGCGGACTCGCTTAGATGTTGAGGCCGCCCCAGACCGCTCCTCAGCTCCACACACCCCCTGGTAAAGTCCGCGCTATATAAAAACAAATAAAATAAATACATAAAACGCTCTTGTTTCTCCTTTAAAAACGCTCTACAAGGACCGAACTCTCTAAGTTTTCCTCTCTGCTCGGTGTCCTCCCGCCCCCCTCTCTGTCGAGGAGCCTTCCTCTCGGGCTCTCCTCCTCCCCGCGGCCGCCTCGCGCTCTCGCCCTGCGTTGAATCGCTTCTATGCTAACCTTGCCCCCCACAGGCCCCCGTACAGCCCTCGTCTTTCCCCTGCCCCTTGCCACGTACAGCCAGCCCCTCCGGCTCCCCCTGCCACTCCGCCCTCCGGTGGGAACCTTCCTGCGCGGCCTCTGTTTCCCCCGGAAGCAGTCGAGGTGGCACCGGAGCAGAGTGAGCACAGCCCTGAGGGGCCGAGAGGCTACACACTGAGCAGCAAGGGGTCCAGGGACCAGGGCGGTGGGGTCTCCAGGCCCGGAGAGCGAGGGCAGGGACAGACAGACAGACACAAGAGGAGGGGTGCAGTGTTCCAAGGCGCTGGTGCTGACGAGAACCCAGACAGGATGACGGATCTTTTAAGGTGATCGTTTTTAAGGGGGAGGGGGGACGATGACTCCCCAGCCTCTTCGACCCCAGTAATTTTGCCCCCACATGCGGAAGAGGAGGATGTCCCCGTCCCGGAGGAATGCAGCTCTGCACTACCAGGATCCCGCAAGGTGAGTGGTGGCAGACATGGCGAGGGATGGAAGGTGAGGGCTGGCACCGGGGGCGTTGGGGAGGCGGGCAGCAAAGGAGTGGAAGGATACCATGGCCAGGAGACTTCGGGAGGTAGTGGGAGAGATGCATGCAATCAATTTACTATAAGCGCGCACTGCATAACGGAATTGCTGTACTGTATATATGGGGACAGAGTAGCACGGTTGAAAGTGACACATTTACCAAAATCACATTGTGTGCTGGGAAACCTAAACTTATGATTATTGTTGAAGGCGAAGCTACAGGGTAGGGTGCCCAGACAGTCCCAGTTTTCGCCCGCTGTCCCGGCAGATTGCGGTAAATTTGGCTCATGTCCCTGTATGTAGAGGGTATCGACTGAAAACAGTAATAGGCACTTTTTTTGGGTGTTCTAAGCTGTGCTAGTTAGCAGCTCTTATACGTAAGCATTTTAATTAACAGGTATGATGCTAGTTTTACAAATTACATTTTATTTATTTCCTTAGGGCCTCTTCAGTGTTTCTATGTTGATGAGAGCTGTCATTCTACGCCGCTCCTGGGATGTAAAATTGTAGTCCTACTTTTATATTACAAAATGTCCCGGTTTTTGTTGTTTCTTGAGATCTGGTCACCCTACTACAGAGGCACAATGAAACCAAGTTGGTTTAAAAACAAGCTTTAAAAATGCAATAGGTCTCGCCTCTCATTAAGTTAAACACATTTGCTTTGCTACACAATACCATTAGCAAAGCAAATGGCTTTAACTTAATCAAAGGCGAGACCTATTGCATGTTCAATGCTTGCTTGTCTTGTATCTTGGGATTTTGAGGTGAGGTGCCACTTTAGAGAGAAGGTTCCTTCGTTGAATGTGTTTGGTGATTTCATTCTTGATGAAGAGCGGTCCCGTTTCAGGTATCACTTTGTGGGTGATACAAAGCAGCTTGAACATGGATCTTCTGGCATGGTCGCAATACCATATTTAGCATGAAATGGAAAAAATCATTTAAATTTTTTATTAACCTATGAAAGCCATTGTGTGTCGTAATGTTATGAATGTCATACAATCATATCCCATGGTCTCAGAGATGAATCAACTATAATTAGATACGAGAAATACACCTCACAGAAGTAGAGAGGTATGAACAGCCTCTTCACATTTTGATTTACTAAGTGCCTTATCTTATTGTCACTCCAAAACTGGATTCCTTTAGCCTCTCTCCTCTCACAGAAATTAAAGGGCATGCAGTTTACCATGTTTCTTCTTCTTTGCTGGCTACAGGACCTCTAACTGTCCTACCTCAAACTTGTCTCTGGACATGCACAAAAATACAGAGCGATGTCGTAAACCCAAGTTTGAGCAGTAGGTTTCCTTCAGTAGTAACCTCAGGAGTATCACTGGCATCCTGAGCATGAGCTGCGATAGGATAGTTATGGCGCTACTGCTTGTCCCATGTAAAACCCATCAGGCACTGTCAGACCCAACAGGTGCTCCCAGTACCTGACTCTCAAGACGAAAATGTATGTATTCATTTATTAAAATTTATTAGGAGGTGGAACATCCCAACATCCACTATGAAGATACGCCCTTATCTCTACCTTTCTCCATCTCTCTGCTTCTTTACATTTGTATTTATATATATATGCCATCTCTCTGTCTTCACTTTTCTCCATCCTTCTTTTTCTACATCTGTCTCTTTCCTTTTCTCTCCTTTTCTCTTTCTGACCCAAGCTCATATGTTTGTCTCACTTTCCCTGTGCTTCTCTTTGTTCCACCCTCTCTCCATTCCCCCATCCCTCTCTGCCTAACTCCTCTTTTTCTGCCTCTCACTTGGTAATCTATCTATCTATCTATCTATCTATTTATCTATCTATCTTTGTATCCCTCCTTTTTCTGTCTCTTCTTCACTCCCTTCCTCCACACTGTCCTAGTCATTCAAAGAATTGGGTGCCATCAAAGAGATGCGTTAGCCTTTATAACTGCATCGAGTAAAAGGTTTCACATTTTGTGAAAATAATACATTGCCTGTAGGCTGGTGATGACCTTAAAACTCACATTTCAGACACACCCACATATCACTTTCGTGAGAACTAGCAATCTAAGGAAGTTTGTGTTCTAACTCTTTTACTGATTTATTCCACTGAAATGTACCAATTAGTAGCTGGCAGCTATTAAATGAGGCTTCTTGTATAATATGGAATTCTCAGTGCATGTCCTTTAGGTAAAAACAAGGATGCAAATGTTGAACTCAATGGTAGCATATTAGATTTTACTGGCTGCAAAACCACTTTTTATGTATAATTTGTCCATGTAACAGGATCTACGTTGGAGGTGTAGTACAGACACGTAAAAGGCACAATTGTCGCAGGGTTACAAAAGAGGACTATACATATCTTGTGGCACTGTTTGAATTGAACTTTTAGGGAAATTGTTTACATGTTCACATTATTGTTGAACTGTAAGACAGTACTGCTAGAATGCAACTGGCTAATGCACGTAGACTCAGTGGGCCTGAGGCATCCCTTATTCATATCCTCTTTTGCATAAAATACTGAAGAAATTACTTTTCTATCTGTCAGAGACCAGAATAAATGCAGCTGTGACTCATTTGTGGACTATGCCAACTCAATCAATCTGGGACTTTCCACCACACTTCTTAACTGGCTTCAGGTGGTTCAAAATGTGTGGTTAGGCGATTTTGAAAGGCCTCTATATTTGCCTCAGCCCGTCCTCTTTTACAGCCCCATGCACATACTTCCAATTAGACGGAGGTCTGAATTTAAATCGTTTGGTATTACTTTTAAAGCCATTCACAATACAGCTTCTACCAGAGGTGGGCAATGGGCCTCTTCTCAGAGATCCGCATAGGTTGACAACAACTGCCACCATTATGCAGGGTCAACAGTTATCAGGGTGGGGGCATTGTGCATCAACCCCTGGATTTTCATAAAGTGCCAATAATTAGCACCCTGATATGAGGACCATCATTTTGCCAGGAGTGGGCTGTGAGTTTTGTCCCATGGATGCCCAGAAGTTGCCACGAATCATCGCCATTGTGTCAGGGCCCACATTTTACTAGGGTGTGCAGTGGGCATCATTCCATGGATGCCCACAGATCGTCAATGATTGCCACCATTATGTGAGGTCCCACAATTTACCAAGGGTCAGCAGTGGTCATAAAGGAGCAAATGGGAATGCCTGGGAGGCCTTGGCCATAGAGAGAAAGAAGCAGTAGATGGAGGTAATTGGTACATCAGTTGTACTTGGTCATCAAGGAGAAGTGTGGCTCAATGGTTAGAGCGGCAGACCCTGATGCAGTGGTCGAGCCCGGGACCAGGGTTCAATTTCCCGCCTCGGCGGGTCTTGGGCTCAAAATTCCACGGACCTGATAATTCTCGCCTCGGTGCCTATTCCAATCATGGAGTCCCACTCTGCAACTCTGGGCAATAGCTTGCTTAATCTCCACAACGGCCCCCACAACACTAAGGATGCCTGGCCTCCACCTTGGGAGTGCCCAGGAGTGGACACCTCACAGGGAAAGCCAGGATGGGTTCCACAGCGGTATTCGTACAAGCGCCTTGAGACCCTTGCGGGTGAGTAGTGCGCTATACAAGTATCAATTTACATCAAGCAGTTGAAGGAAGATGATCTCTAATACTTACTACTAATGGGATTCGCTTCTGTAGACATTTCCTCTCCAGTAGGGTGATTCTTTTGGGTTTTCCCCCTTAACAGAAAGGCTATCATAAGCTCCTTTTTCACCTTTTTGTATGGAGTTAGGAGGTTTTTTCCACCCACATAGCATCCAGGGAGTGTTTTTTCCTTGACGACATGCAAGTCATTTTGGGAAAACAACCATAATTGATTTGCCTGAAAATGCGGCTGGTAGCGATGCTGAGGTAAAACCCAATAAAATTATGTGACTAAATGCAGCCTGCCTTATGTTGGGCGCTATATTGTAATGCGTGTTTCATAGTTGAAACATTTTTCCATAGTGTGCTTCAGTATTTGAAAAACAAGTAAGACATGTTATTAGTGTGTAGGGAGCCGGGTTCTT
Organism: Lissotriton helveticus; assembly: GCF_964261635.1. Lineage (NCBI taxonomy): Eukaryota > Metazoa > Chordata > Amphibia > Caudata > Salamandridae > Lissotriton > Lissotriton helveticus. The sequence goes on from NC_136068.1 coordinate 122,535,458, forward strand.
GTTGCAGTAGCCCCCACGTTTTGTCTGATATTTGATGGGACCTTTACTGAAGTGTACTGAGTTCCTGCTTACCAGGTCCCCAGTATCAGTGTTCTTTTCCTAAAAATGGTGAAATGCTTTCCCAATTGGCCAATTTAGCACCCTCTGTCAGTCCCTAGTAAATGATACCCCTGGTACCTAGGGCCTGAGGTACTAAAGAAGGTCCCTTAGGGCATCAGCACAAATTGTGCCACCCTAAGTGACCCCTTACCAAGCACATGCAAGACTGCAATTGCAAGCTGTATGTCTTGGCGCAGACAAAAGTGAAAACACAACATGTCACACATGCTTGTGTGCCTTGTCCCCTAACACTACATGTAATATTTGTAAGTCACACCTACAGCAGGCCTGACAGCCCTAAGGCACGGGGCTATATATTACATGTTAGGGCAAACCTGCAAGAGCAGATATACCCATGAGCTGGTCAGTCCTAATACTGCCAGTACAAGTATCCACGGGAGCATTTTAAAACGTGCTGGACACTAGTGAAGACAAATTCCCCAGCTACATGATGTCATCACTGAAGATAGGTATGTTTGGTATCAAACATCTCATATTAATAAACCCACACTGATTCCAGTGACGGATTGATCAATACATGCACCCAGAGAGAACCTTAGAGGTGCCCCTAAAAGCCTACTAGTCTCTGGTGTGCTCCCTGACTGGATTCTCCCAGCCTGCCACCTCAGACACTGTTCTGACCTCGTAGGGTGAGAGCCTTTGCTCTCAAGAGACCCAGAACAAATGCCTGTTCCGGACAGAGGGTGTAACACCTTGTCCCACAGGATGACCTGCTGATTAACCTTCCTAGGCCGGCAAGCTTCACAGAGCAGCCACCTTTGTAATGAGAATCTTGCTCCCCCTCACAGGAGAGAAAGCCAAACCCCTCTTGTTCAGAGCCCCCTTTGGCACCTGGACGGGACGGAAAATAAGCTAGTCAAGTAGTTGTGCGCCCCTAGGCTAGTACTACCCCTAAGGTGGGCTAAACTGAGGTGGACACGATTTTTCAGAAGTAGCCATCTTTATGATGCCATACTTGGGAATTCTGGGAAAGGGTTAACCCCCACTTCCCACAGAAGTGATCATTTCCGGGGTGATGTGACCCCAAGGGTGAGGAGCCCAGTGGCTGCTACCCTACACTCTAACACCCCTAAATTCAGTGTTTAGAGGAGCGCCTGGCACCAGAGAAGCAGATCCTGATGACCTGAAGCAGACAGATAAGAAGAGTCACACAGGTAGGACAGAAGACCCAGCAATGACTTGGCACCAACCCTGCCAGCCTGTCTGCTGACTTCGCCTGTTGCACCAAAAGTTCATTTGTCCTGTAGCTCCTAAGTCCTCAAAGCCCAGGAGGCCTTTAGCAGGTCAGTTTAGCAGGTTTTCAGTATATTTATGTCAGTTTAGTAATTTCATAAATTGCATCTTTCGTTTTTTGCAAACATTGTATGAACCAGAATATGTGGAAAGGGACCCTAAGGTGAACATCCACAACCAAGCAAAAGGTAAAACCAAGTAGTAAGAAAAGTTGTAGTTATGTTGGTATGCAACCAACCACACAGAAAGGTCCTATTAGTCCAGAGCCTTAGTCGCCTAACCACACAGTTATGGTATAACAACAGGTTTGTTTGCTAACAGTGTCAACAGCGTTTCACCCCGACAAAGGTCTCATCAGGACTAGGAGATGGCCTGATGGCCCTATAAAACATATTAAATAAGAAATATATATAAGAGGCAGGAAACCCACTATAAAATGCCCTGAAATTAGTTGTAAGGAAAGGATTCCTACTGAACCTCGAAGTGAATATAAACACCAGCAGTGAAGACTTGCTGCGCCTAAGCAGTGAAAATACACCCAGTGAAATAAAACTTTGATATACTGATGGGTGCAATACCTACAGTAACCAAAAGGAATACAATATTAATAAATGTCTACTACAGTACTCTGGTACTTATAAAGCTGCAATGTTTTCTCCAAACGTGGCTAACCTGTATGCAGACCGTTTTGAAAACCTATGTATTTTGTGACCAAAATCTTTTTAGACCACATATATGCTTTTGGAAGAGAAACATTGATGATATTTTTGTGATTTGTATGGACTCTGAGGGTAGATGCTCCCTTTGCATAATTCAGTGAAAAAGACACTTGCATGGAAGTTTACCACTGAATAAAAATATGTTATTTTGTATGTAGATCTGGATCATTTCCATTCAGCATTTGGGTATGCTCAAAATACTGTGCGTTTCTCTTAATTAAAAAATATCTGCATGATTTCAGTCTTCCGTCATGCTTAATGCTGGTAGAAAGAGATACCACGTCCATTACAGTCACGTGGAAACTCGGAGCCCCTGGTATATTTTGTGATTTTCTTATTAAATCAGTGTTGTCTCATACATTTTTTTTTTTTACTGAGTTTTATATAACGCAAACTTGACCCGAAGGTATCGGGTTTCAGAGCACTTTACATAGCAACAGTTGCGTTCATTTTTGGTATGCACGGGGAGATTAAGGGCTAGATGTAGGTAAATAGGATTTACCGATTCTAAAATACCGTATTTTACCGATTCGGTATTTTAGAATCGGTAAATGCTATGTAGCTAATAATTCGGTAAAAATTACCGAATCGTTAAGATTCGATATTTACCGAATCGGTATTTATCTATTCGGTAATTGCCATTCATTCCTATGGGCCTGGAGGCCCATAGGAATTAATGTCAATTACCGAATCCGTAATTACCGATTCGGTAAAATAGGGAAAGAGTCAAGGTTGGCAGGGTGTCACTTTGATACCCTGTTGCACCCCTGAATAGTGCTTGTGTGCACATGTGGCACACATACATGCCATGCCCTAAGGGCATGTATGTCTGTCACATGGCACAGGTGTAAATGCATAGATTTGCATTTACAGAGGTATTCGTTATTTACCACCAACTAATAGTTTGTGGTAAATAACGAATCCTTAAAGCACAGAAGCACTCTTCAAAGTGCTTCCTACATGTCATTTACCGATTCAGTAAATACCGAATTGGTAAATGATGATTCGGTAAATACCGATTCGTTATTTACCGAATCCTCCCCTACATCCCAAATGCCCAATACCGGTCGGTAATGGCCGAAATTCGGTAAGTTCGGCCGTTATCGACCGGTATTGGGCCACCTACATCTGGCCCTATGTGATTTGCCCAGAATCACAGCATGTTCAGCGTTGTTGCCAAAACTCAAACCCAGTTCCCAGATTCGAGGTCGACCGCCCTAGCCGTTAGGCCAACTCCTCTCCCCAATACATGAGAGCTCAAGTCTTTCACTGTTGGAGCCTGGAAGCAATCTCAGTATGTGGATGTATATTCAAAAATAGCTCCTTTTCAGGACACAGTCCGCCTCCCCGGTTGTCTAGGTTTGTATTACATACATAAATAATTAGTTGGTTTTACCAGATCTTTAGATTTGAGGAATCTTAGTTCATCCTCATCCAGTAGTTGTTTTTCCATCCTTTGAGGGTTTCTGTGTATCACGCCACCAGATCTTTCATGAGGTTTTCTTTTATTTCCATGTAACACTCAGTGTCTGTCAATTCTCTTAATGCTTCCTCCATATGTTGTGACTTTTTTAGAAATTACTGTCACCTCCCTAATGAGATTGTTCAATATCGGTAGGTTCTTCTTCCATTAGGTTTTCAATTGCTGCTCTCTCTGATTTGGATGTTTTGGATTTGCCTTTCCAATTATTTTTTTAGTTTATCCAGATCATGAATTTCCATTTTTTGGAAGATATCTATTTTATTCCCTGGGGGTAAGCAGGGGCAGAATTGTTATTTTGTTTTCAAACTACTCCCACCAGGGCTAATCATTTCCAACCCATCTCCCATCAATAATCGATGTTATATCTTTTTCTTCCCCCTTCATTATTTGGGGCTCCAAACTCTTTAACTCATCTAAAGTTTGGAATATCTCTGTCTTCCACTTTCAACACGGGGCAGTGGGTCAGCCTATTTCTGCCATTGGCTCTAATGCCCTGTGAGTAACAGCATTTGTCTGGTTGCATATACACACCTGCTTGTCCATGAGTGTGTTTCAATGTCAGTTTGCATCTCTTCCTTTCATAGATCCCCGTGCATGTCTTATCTTCTCATCTTTTTATTTTCATGGTTTTAGAGTATTGGACATCGCCCAGGAAAGTGCTAACTAATTAGCTGCCTGCTTGCCACTCATTTCATCTGCATTGTGCTGCAGTGGTCGTTGCCTCTAAACCACGTAACAGTCATTGACTAGTAGTGACCATAGTGTAGAGTTGTTCTGCTATTACATGATGCCCAACACATTGGTTTTGAATGTGGTGGCCATTCTGGAACTTTAAAACAATGATGCTTTATGCACAATATTGCAAATTGCCTCCAACTGGTAGTTTTAATTTGATTTCTTTTGCAAGTCTATGCCTAGCGTGTATAGACCGTGTCATGTTTTCTTTTTAATTTATCTTGCACTCGTAATTGAGTTTCTGTGCGTGTTTTGTGGTTTATTTGTTCTTAAGCGCCATGCATACATCGCTATTGCTCAGCAACATATGTACACTGTCGCCTATAATCCGCTAGGTGGCACTCTTGCGCTACATACTACTCTACACCGAAGGGCTGCAATTATAAACTTGTGTTATTTAAAACGCATGCCCAATTTGTTCTATAGGAGATGGGTTGTGACTGTGCAGTTATGATTCAGATTATAAATCCAAAGGACATCGTTGTTATTTTATTTCCAAAATACTTGACTCCATTTAAAAAACTGTACAGAATTTTTTTCTGGGAAATATATACAGGGGCATACATTAGTCCTAGGTTGTGCATTGCTGATTGGACACGAACGGAAAAGTTATTGGGAGAGGAGGGAGGGACTCTCAAAACTTGCACTTACATTCAGATACCCATTCGATTTTTTTGCTTTTCATTTAATCAGTAACACTGATGGAATACATACCACCAAACGTGGGCCATGTCCAAACTTTGCTTGGTTTGGTGAAATTCCAATCGTTGTTTTTATGACGAAATTAAAATAGATAATTCATAGATACATTGTTGTGTTCGATTCACAAAGTAAAAGACATCTAGTTGGCTGTGAGGAGCTGGTCATTGTACCTCGGGGTTCACGTTTTGGTTCACTTAGTTAGCCCTCTTGAACCTATAGGAGCAATCTATGTGACTCCTTCAAAATCAAAATATCCAAATTGAATGATGAAAAAATATGTTAAGATGGCCAAACGAGGTAATGGCATGGACCCCAAAATTTGTTTTTTCCATTTAAAATACAGTAGATATTGTATATTTATTTGGAATGCAACCAGTATATACTCCTAGGAAGGCTCTTTGGGCAGAACGTGCTGGGTCAAAGAGGTACTGTTTACCTTGAGACCCTCACGGGTAAGTAGTGCGCTTTACAAATTTCATGATTGATTGATTGAAAGGTACTCTGTAAATAGTGGTCACAGGCCATGTCCAGTGCCTGGTGCCTGCTTCAACAGTCTAGGCTCTGTGTGCAGCGAGGGCCACATGGCAGAAGTGCTAGGTACAGGGCACCCATTACACACTCTGCACGGCCACAGGCCATTTCCAGAGGATACTGGAATCCAGCAAAAGCATAGGCCATGCCACTGATCTACTATTGCTAGGGCACTGGGCTGATTGTGGCTGATTGTCATGCCCTGTGCCTAGAACCTATTAGTCATGGGTGCGGACTATTCCAGCAAATTCCGAAGGCAGTAATACCGGGCAAGCTTCGGGCCATAACTAGAAACTATTTGTGCCAGTATGCAGGGCCAACTGGACACAGCTGCATGATTTTTCCAGTGGGCACCGAAAACAGGGCTATTAGGTTCAGGGTGTGGCCAACTATGGCACCCTCTCCCTGTTGGCTGATTGCATGACCTGAGTATGTGCCTCGCAGGAACACGGGGAAGAGCTTTTGAGGGTCGGGCATGGCCTAATGACACACCCTGTGCTCAATACCTGTAGCTCATGACTTTGGGATGTGCTTTGTGGGTAATTGGGGGTCAGGTAATGGGCATAGATAGTGGCCCTTGGCCACAACCTGTGCTGCGTGTCCAATGTACATGGGCCTAGAAATTGCTCAGTGGCTACTTGGAACAGAATAACTATGCCTGGGGCATTGCAGGAGGGTATGCCCAATGATAATGTTTGCCCTGTTTACATATATATGACAAATTATATATTTTGTGAAATTGGATTTACGGAAGAGTGCCCCAGCTTGAATTAGGAGTTGGTCATATTTTAGTGGTTTTCTTTTCTTGGCTTACAATTGTGTGGCCTGTTTATGCATAAAAGGAATTGTACTTTGTCTGGATGATAATTGAAGTTTGTTGAAATATGTGATCCATCACACAATAAAATAAAATAAAATGGGGTGCAAAAATCTAGTGTACAAATATACATGTTTTTAGGACGTTTGGAGATCTTTTTAAACAGTATGTTGCATTTTAATCTTCTTATTTGTGTGTATATGAACTGTTTGTATTGCCTTATTGGCATGACATCAAACTGTTCATGAAATCAATCAATCACTCAATAATGAAATAAACAAAAGTAGCACCTTGCGCCCAGCTCCTCAGAACACTTTCTGGATCTGTAGCAGAGTAAAGGAGGACTGGATCTGCTCTCTGTAACTTGGGAATATACTTGAAGGGCCGGACCTGCTCCCACATGTACCCAGCACTACAGTGTGGACTCGAAGGTAAGGGTCAGTTGTCTGTCCTTTGGTGTAGCTACACAGACATAACAAGCTGCAACAGGTCTTTTTCCTATAGTGACCAGTGGACCAGCTACAACTGGAACTGCCTCTTCTGAAATGTGTTCTGATCCAAAGAGCTGTTTCAGAAGTCCGAGGAGCCTGAGGAACTATCAAGGTAGTCTGCAAATTGGGACTTAGAAAAATGTTGCACTGTCAAGATGGCCGGAGCTTAAGCAGGACCTTGTGGCACAGGTGTCTGAGTTCGCTGCAGCTTCCTCAGATGCAGTTTAAGGCTTGCCCCACTGCAAGGTTAAAGCCTGAATCCACCAAAGTCCTCTCGAAACCAGATAGCGGCTGGACGAGATACTGCTGAAGCGAATGGTTTTGGTGGAAAGTACTTCGCAGGACAAATCCAAATTTCACAGCCTCTGAACTCCTCTTGACGGGCACATACTTTTTGCTCCTTATCACAGTCAAGATTACTACCTTTGGACTTAGGGTCTGCTTACGATCTTGGCGGATGGGATACTCCGTCACAAACGTGACGGATATCCCGTCTGCTGTATTGCAAGTTCCATAGGATATAATGGAATTGTAATACAGCGGATCTTCTCTTGCCTGTCTGGTCGATTCTTATTTGAAAGAACCTGGGTAGGCATTTTTATAAGACAAGTATTCATCAGCAATGGGAGGGTTTGCGTCATGTGAAATAATGTAGTATTTTGGTGCAAAAGCAGCTGTCTTCTTGTCCTTTCCCAAGTGATGCAGAAGCTTCTTTGTCTTGGGGTTGCTGCACATGGAGATCATGTGAGGGTCAGTGACCGCAAAGATTAAAGTATTCACAGGCCCACAAGACAGACTCCCCTTTTCTACTTGTCAGTAAGCTTGTTCAGGACGTGAGAGGTTTAAGCTCGCTCATGCCACATTACAACATAGATCAATCAGATCAATGTCTGTCTGAGCCAGTTTGGCCCCCAAGGCTTGCATCTACCTCAATTTTTAATTAGAGGTTAGGGCCAAAGTACGACAAATTCTCAGTCCTCTGAGTCATGTGAATTATTTCAAATGCATTTTGACATTATTTGGAACATTGGAAAGGGGTCTGTCTCCTTTGTCAAGTTTTTCAGAAGGGTGCTGGGTTATCTGTAGAAGTCTGGATTACATCGTACACAGAAGGTGGACAACCCCTGGAAGTACTTTAGAGGAGGTGCCAGAACAGATGCAAGTGCTTTGATCTTGTCTGGATGAGGCTGCGTACATACCTTTTTCATGTGATGATATTACCGTAGAACTTTGGAGAGATCGTGCCAAAGTGGCACTTGTCTTCACTCATGGTCATTTTAGTGCACTTTATAATGATACGAGTGTTTTGCTATGCTCCCTTCTGGATGCTTTAAAAACAAATATGTTGGTATTGTAATTTAGGCAGTTGTTGATGCTTTGACATTTTTGAGAATCTCTCCTAGGAATACCTTGGCTGTGGAGAAGTGGCCAGAACTTAGGTGCATGCGTCTGTATGTGAAAAATTTGATGATGTACCTGGAGCTCTCCTCGAGCTCCATTTCGTGGTATCCTTTATTCAGGTCCAGGTTAGAAAATAACTTCGCAGAGTTAAACTGGTGCATCATGTTTTGAATGCTAGGTGCAAGATGCTTCTTTCTATGATCTACAAGGTTTGGGCGGCTCATGTGCACACAAATTAGAGTTTTTCCTTCAGCGTTGTATTTGGCAACACTTACAATGGGGGACATCCACGGCATAGCGCCATTGTCATGTTCAATGAAGTCTTGTTTCAGCAGATTATTAAGGTTTTCCTCATCTTGCTTTTGTATATTTATACCTGAGCCTATGATGAGCCACTGGATCCAGTGACTGATTATGTGCAGGCAAATCAGGAAACATCTGTTCCACTCTCCCACCTAAAGCACTTATTCTTCGTAATTTGATCAGTGATAGGTTTCATTGTCTGAGAAAAGTTCTCAATAAAGTGTTCGTCGAAGTTTGCAAATCCCAAGCATTTTTAATCTGTTTGACTGTGTTGGTAGAGTCCACTCTAATATAGCTTTGGCTTTCTCATGATCTGTCTAAATTCTTTGATCTGAATGAGAAAACCCGGAAAAGATAGCTAATTTCTATTGAAAACATATTTTCGACTTTTGCATAAAAATAGTTGTTTCTGAGGCAAAGAAGAGTTTCCTCATGTGGCATCAGTGTTGTTCCAGTGTTTCAAGAATGCTAATATTTCGTCCAAGTAGGTGCAAAGAATTTATCTAGGATATCCCAGAATATGCTTTCTCGGACGCAGTAGCGGATCAGTCTGACGGCTATGTAGATAACGATTCATTCCAACAGGTTTCAACTGGACACATGGCTCGAACTGGTCCAGCTTCCTCATCCGCAACAAGGAATCCCACAGCAGGCACCATACAGTGGCCATTGCAAGTACTGCCACTGCAACCAGACGGGACTACCACTGTAAAGTGTCTCCAGCAAGGGACTTGATCGCCTCTGATTTTAGCCTTGAATACGCTCGGTCGTTGCACAAAAACTATTCCTGAAGTGGACAGACGAAAAAAGTCTTAGTACTCTTTCTTCACCAAGCTTTGCACCAGATTCCCCACCTACTGCCTCCCAACTTGAGGTTCTTATCACACCCACTCCAAACACCATCATAAACAAACAATCCTCAACCCCAAAATCAGCGATTGGGGATTGCAGGAGAGGTGCAGCAGAGGTGCACGTTCGCCCCATCTGTGTCAGAAGTCGCCTTAAGAAGCTGCTTTTTCCTGGCTTAAGCAAGAAGGATGTTACCCCAAACAGCACGCAACTAGCTGGACCAAGCAACAGCCGGGCAGCATTGCTTCAGACAATGCAAGAAGTTGTAACCGCCTTAACCTACCATTCGCTTAAACTGGAACATCAGGTCGACCTTTTAAACACTCTAGCTCTCTTCGTAAGAGGCATGGATGCGAAATTGGAGATCCTGTACGGCCTGGTTATTAGGGCACAGGCGCAAGTGGCAGAACCAGGTGCTCCCAGTAATTGTGAACGTTCCCATTATTAATAAACTAAGTGAACTTCCATCCTGCATGGTGGAAATAATATTGGTTTGGAAATCGCAGGCCACAGCATTCCCTAAAAGAGCACCGAATCCTTACCTCTCCATCCTTGCCCCCCTACCACCCACATCGGTCGAATCAAAATCATCTGAAACCATAATGTTGGCAAGTGCAAACCAGGCCACTGGTGGTTCAAATTCAACCAAAAGGGGATTTCCCCACGAGACTGAGATCGCTACGCCCTTCAGGTGTCAGTATTCCAGACTACGTAAAGGAGGCTCTACCTTTACCTAAAGGGGAACCCATGAAAGCAATCTCGCTAAACTCTCCGGGAAGCATTGGGTCCCCTGGTGGGGACAATATACCATTTACCAAGAGGGAAAGGAAAAGGAAGAGGAAAAGCTGAAACAAACTTTTGACTTCAAACAAGGGCTTGTAGGATCAATCAATCAATCAATCATTTGTAAAGCGCACTACATACCCGCGAGGGTCTCAAGGTGCTGGGGGGGGGGGGCGCTACTGATCGAACAGCCAGGTCTTGAGTATCCTCCTGAAGGTCAGCAGGTCTTGGGTTTGTCTTAGGCTCAGTGGGGGGTGTTCATGTCTTGGCGGCGAGGTGGGAGAAGGACCTTCGGATGCCCGGGACGGTGGTGAGTGAGAGGTCGGCGGAGCGTAGCTGGCGGTTGGGGATGTAGAAAGAGAGCCGTCTGTTGAGGTAGGCTGGGCCGGTCTTGTGGAGTGCCTTGTGTGCGTGGGTGATGAGCTTGAAGGATATCCTCTTGTTAACGGGGAGCCAGTGTGGGTTTCTCAGGTGGGGGGTGATGTGGCCGTGGCATGGTACGTCGAGGATCAGTCGTGCCGAGGCGTTTTGGATGCGTTGGAGTCGTTTGATGAGCTTGGTCGGGGCTCCCGCGTAGAGGGTGTTTCCGTAGTCGAGTCTGCTGCTGACGAGGGCCTGGGTGACTGTCTTTCTTGTATCTGTCGGGATCCATCTGTAGATCTTGCGGAGCATGTGGAGGGTGTTGAAGCAGGAGGAGGAGACGGCGTTGACTTGCTTGGTCACTGAGAGCGTTGAGTCGAGGATGATTCCCAGGTTGCGTGCGTGGTCGGTGGGTGTCGGGGCTGCCCCCAGTGCCGTCGGCCACCAGGAGTCATCCCAGGCTGAAGGGTTGGAGCCGAGGATGAGGACCTCCGTATTGTCCGAGTTCAGCTTCAGACGGCTGGTCTTCATCCAGTCGGCGACGGCCTTCATTCCTTCATGGAGGTTGGCTTTGGCGGTGATGGGGTCCATGGTGAGGGAGAGGATCAGCTGAGTGTCGTCGGTGTAGGAGGTTATGTTGAGGTCGTGCTGTCGGGCTACATGTGCGAGCGGGGCCATGTAAATGTGGAACAGCGTTGGGCTGAGGGAGGATCCCTGGGGTACGCCGCAGATGATCTCGAAGGCTTTGGAACGGAATGGGGGAGCCGGACGCTCTGGGTTCTGCCGGAAAGGTAGGAGGTGGTCCAATCCAGAGCCTGGTCTCAGATCCCTGTGGGGTGGAGGTGTGCGTGTAGTGTGCAGTGACAGACAGTGTCGAAGGTGGCAGAGAGGTCTAGGAGGATGAGTGCTGCGGTCTCGCTGTTGTCCAGCAGGGTCCTGATGTCATTGGTGGCGGCGATGGGGGCAGTCTCGGTGCTGTGGTTGCTGTGGAACCCTGACTGGGAAGGGTCCAGGATTCTGTTTTCTTCGAGGTATCGGGTTAGCTGTCTGTTGACGGTTTTCTCGATGACCGTGGTTGTGAAGGGGAGCAGAGAGATGGGCCGGAAGTTCTTGAGGTCTCTTGGGTCTGCCTTAGGTTGTTTGAGTAGGGCGTTGATCTCGGCGTGTTTCCAGATCTCTGGGAAGGTTGCGTGTCGAGGGAGAGATTGATGACATTGCGCAGGCAGGTTGCGATGGAGCTGCTTGCTCTGTTGAAGATGTGGTGAGGGAATGGGTCTGACGGGGAGCCGGAGTGGATTGTGCGCATGGTCTTGATGGTGTCATCGATGCTCACTCTGGCCCAGGCTAGCAGGGGGTCATGGTCGATGGTGTACGGAGGGTCTGTTGTGTTGCTGTCTGTTGGGACTGTCTGGGTGTTGAAGCTGTCGTGGATGTCTGCTATCTAGCGGTGGAAGAAAGTGGCGAGGGAGTCACACAGGGCTTGCGACGGCGGGATGTCCTTGGTGTTGGAGCTGGGGTTGGAGAGTTCCTTCACGATGTTGAGGAGCTCCTTGCTATTGTGTGCGTCAAGGCGGTCTTTGAAGGAGGTCCTCTTGGCCGCTCTGATGAGGTGGTGGTGGTTGCGGATGGCATCCTTGTGTGCTGCGTGGCTGTCCGGAGTTTGTTCACTGTGCCATTTCTTCTCTTGTTTCCGGCAAGCTTGCTTAGAGGCTAGGAGTTCTGGGGTAAACCAGCTGCTGCCAAAACATCTTTCCAATTTCCAGGTTCGGGATGACCCTAATAATCACCCACCAGGTCAATTTTCAAGCTCCATCCAACAGTCCGAAAAGGGAAACAAAACCTGCACCCTTTGGCACAGGCTAACCTCACCACAGTTGAACAACAAACCTCTCAACTGTCTGCCAAAGCTATTGCAGCAGCCCTCCGCACCTTGTGAGGGTGACATGGAATGCGTGGGAGATGAAGGGTGGCTGAGACCACTTGTCAGCAGTCCTGCGCTTTGTTGTGAGCTTGTGCAAAACAAGTCTACAACTCAATTTACTACGAATCCTACAGCGGAGCCTCAAGGCTCCCAGCTGGCTAGACATGCTACTTAGTAAGCTACTAATTCCACCAACTACTAACACCCAGAGGCTGTACTTAATAAGTGCTCTGGGGGCGCACCCGCTGTTTGCACCCACTTTGCGTGCCCCAAGGGCACTTTGGTATTACAGAAGGGGCCGCAGATGCTGGTGCGGCCGCCTCTGTAATACCGATAGCGCTGGCGCACATAAAGCACCAGCGCTATCTTCAGACAGCGTTCTCTCTTTTGTGTGGGGGTGCACCCCATGCAAATGCGGGAATCCCTTTGCCTCCGCGCCTGTGACATATTAGAGACGCAGGTGCAGAGGCAAAGAAGCTCTCAGGAGATGCACTGACAGTGCGCCTCCTAATGGCAGCCCTCTGGAGGGGGGAAAGGAGTCCCAAGGACCCCCCAGACATCCCTTTCAGGTGGGTGAAATCACTCACTGTACCCGCCTGCAAGGGGATCTGTAATCTCCCTTCAAAGTGCAGGTGGGTTGCTGCCTGCACTGTGAAAACACAGTGCAGCTTCAAAGCAGCCGCTCCATTTTTCACATGAATAGGCTGCCCCCAGGGCAGCGCAAGCCTGGGGTTGACCTAGGGGTTGCGCATTCCTCGTAATACAGCGCATTTTCCTTCATCGCACTTGGCGCACCTTTTAAAAGGTGCATCCAGCACAAAGAAGGAAATTGTGCTGCATGTATAATACGGCCCTAGGTGAGGAACAAGCCCATGGTCCATTGTCAAACGTATGTGGCCTGCCTTCTTATGGTTGGAGTTGGCAGAATACGTGGGTAAGCAGTCTCCCACATCTACAGGCACGCAGTTCTTACAGCCTGCAAGAATCACAACACAGCCTGCTTGGAGTCCCCCTACAAAATTGCAGGACCTAAGGGACACCAAAGCTGGCAAAATACTTGAACATAGAACACCATCTAAACACGTCAGCCCAAAGCCCCATGTGCACAAGCTCACAGCTTCTATTCTACCCAAATATGAAACAAAAGATACCTTGAATCATGGTAACCTGGTGACATTCCTTCAATCTCTACCTGCCCTGGCTCATGTTGGATCTTCGAAAATAGACTTGGTTCAATATCTTCCATGACGAGGAGGGCAGGATAAAGAACCCACACTAATAACTTGGGCTTCATCAACAACCAACCAGCACATATTAGCGAGAAATGGGCAGTTTTAGAGGATGGGTAATTAAGGTAACGGAATATCTGAATAATGCCTACCCTGTTCTCTTGTCCAGGAGTGCAGTTGCTAAACAAGAACACATCCCTACACAACATTGAAACAAATCACACCAATATTCTATGTTGAAAAGCACAAAAGGTGTAGCCTCAAAATTAAACTCAGTCATTCCCACTTTTCTTTTGAAAATCAGCATAGTTAATGTGGAGAAGCATGTAACACCATTGCCATTAACCCCCAATAGGGTGGTGCTGTGTCCACAATTGAGAACAGGAGCCTTTTCACCAAAAGAAACCAGTGTAGTAACTCTTTTTTAAAAAAAATATATTTTTATTGATGACAATATGAATATAATGCAAACATATTCACAGATCATTCTACAGAGCATTAAATTAATTAGCAGTAATACCTTCATCCACCTAAATCTATCTTCTCCACTTCTTGTATACCCTCCCTAAGGTGCCCTACTCATTCTACACCAGGGGTTAGATCAAGTGTCATTTGCCGAGGTTCACCAATATTTCCCTGGTACTCATTCCATTTTACCCATATTTGTGACCATTTCCTTGGACAGCCCCTCGATTCATATACTGTGTGCTTCATCTGCAAACACCAATCTAGGTCCCGTTCCCATACTGTGCACCCCATAGTTTAGCGATGTTACGTTTCGCTACCATCAACCCTAGTGTCACCCAGGTCTTTGCTTTGCTACTTAGGTCAGTGGGTTCCCAAATGTTTAGGAGGCACAGTCCCGGCTTTTGTTCTAATGGGGTTCCCAAGACTTCTCCCATACATCGAATCACAGCGGACCAGTATCGCTGAATCTGAACACATTCCCAAATGATATGTATGAATGTACCCTCCCGGCCACACTTTCTACCACATTCAGGGTCTTCTCTATAACCCATTTTACAAGAGTTGGACATACAGTAGGTATACTCAATTGGATGTATGACGTTACGATACCGTTATGTATGACGTTACGACGCATACTTTTACAACGCCTACCTTTACAACGCAATTTTTACAACGCAGGATCCATTACACTGAATGTCTTTACAACGCAAGTTTTTACATCGCAGATGCCTTTACAACGCATGCCATTACAACGTAAGTATTGGTAAGTATATAATCTTTTTAAAAATGTAATTAATTAAAATTAATATAATTTAATTTATTTTAATTTTTATTTCTTTTTCTTTTTTTATAATTATATATATATTTTTAATTTAATAATTTAGGTGTTTTAAAATAATGGATGTAATAGTAGGGTAAGTGCTGGATAGTGTAGGGGTACAAATTACTATTCTAACTCCAGGGGGGTGAAATAGTAGGGTAAGTGCTGGATAGTGTAGGGGTAAAATGTACTATCCTAACTCCAGGGGGGTGTAATAGTAGGGTAAGTGCTGGATAGTGTAGGGGTAAAAATTACTATTCTAACTCCAGGGGGGTGTAATAGTAGGGTAAGTGCTGGATAGTGTAGGGGTAAAAATTACTATTCTAACTCCAGGGGGTGTAATAGTAGGGTAAGTGCTGGATAGTGTAGGGGTACAAATTACTATTCTAACTCCAGGGGGATGTAATAGTAGGGTAAGTGCTGGATAGTGTAGGGGTAAAAATTACTATTCTAACTCCAGGAGGGTGTAATAGTAGGGTAAGTGCTGGATAGTGTAGGGGTAAAAATTACTATTCTAAAACCAGGGGGGTGTAATAGTAGGGTAAGTGCTGGATAGTGTAGGGGTAAAAATTACTATTCTAACTCCAGAGGGGTGAAATAGTAGGGTAAGTGCTGGATAGTCTAGGGGTAAAAATTACTATTCTAACTCCAAGGGGGTGAAATAGTAGGGTAAGTGCTGGATAGTGTAGGGGTAAAAATTACTATTCTAACTCCAGGGGGGTGTAATAGTAGGGTAAGTGCTGGATAGTGTAGGGGTAAAAATTACTATTCTAACTCTAGGGGGGTGTAATAGTAGGGTACGTGCTGGATAGTGTAGGGGTAAAAATTACTATTCTAACTCCAGGGGGGTGTAATAGTAGGGTAAGTGCTGGATAGTGTAGGGGTAAAAATTACTATTCTAACTCCAGGGGGGTGAAATAGTAGGGTAAGTGCTGGATAGTGTAGGGGTAAAAATTACTATTCTAACTCCAGGGGGGTGTAATAGTAGGGTAAGTGCTGGATAGTGTAGGGGTAAAAATTACTATTCTAACTCCAGGGGGGTGAAATAGTAGGGTAAGTGCTGGATAGTGCAGGGGTAAAAATTACTATTCTAACTCCAGGGGGGTGAAATAGTAGGGTAAGTGCTGGATAGTGTAGGGGTAAAAAATACTATTCTAACTCCAGGGGGTGTAATAGTAGGGTAAGTGCTGGATAGTGTAGGGGTAAAAATTACTATTCTAACTCCAGGGGGGTGTAATAGTAGGGTAAGTGCTGGATAGTGTAGGGGTAAAAATTACTATTCTAACTCCAGGGGGGTGAAATAGTAGGGTAAGTGCTGGATAGTGTAGGGGTAAAAATTACTATTCTAACTCCAGGGGGGTGTAATAGTAGGGTAAGTGCTGGATAGTGTAGGGGTAAAAATTACTATTCTAACTCCAGGGGGGTGAAATAGTAGGGTAAGTGCTGGATAGTGTAGGGGTACAAATTACTTATATATATATATATATATATTTTATTACTTAATATTAAAATTAATTAATTTAATTTATTTAAAGTACTTTTTTATTAATAATTATTTTTATTAATAATATTTTCTATTTTTTTTATATTTAATTAATTTAAAAATATATATTTTTAATTAAATAAATGTTTTAATAAAATGATATACTTACGTTGTAATGGCATGCGTTGTAATAGCATCTGCGATGTAATGTCATGCGTTGTAAAAGCATTCGTTGTAAAGGATCCTGCGTTGTAATAGTTGCGTTGTAAAAGTAGTCCGTTGTAATAGTTGCGTTGTAACGGTTGTTTGCCATACTCAATGTAGAACCTTGAGTTGCACAAGTCGTAGCCTTGAGGAGATCGCTATTTCCCGGGGAAGGCTAAGGCTTCTTGCTAGTCCTCATCCTCCATACCCACTACATCAATTTTCCAATGTTCGCGCAGCCGTAGGAGGGGATCAGTCATATTGTTAATTAATTTCTGATATGTCAAAGAAATAGATTTTTGGGGCATATATCCATGGAGGATTCTATCTTCCAGTGGGGTGGACTCTCACAGAGATTCCCCCTTTGGAATGATTGCTTGCAGGGCATGTCTTACTTGTAAGTATCTGAAGTATTCTGTGTCTGCAAGTTCAAATTCCTTCTGTAACTGAACAAAGGGAACTTCCACAAGCCCCCAACTTTGAGATTCTAATTATGTCCCACCGCTCAAAACCCCTAGTGTTTCTCAGTGTGCCGAGTCTGTCTGTGTCCCACAGCGGGGTCATCTGCGTAATTGTTCCAGTCCCTCTCAAACTTTTGTTTACGGTATGCCATATTCGGACTGCATGATCAGTGGGGCCCGTCAATCACAATTTTGCTGGATTGGTATATATAGTGCTCTAATATAGTTACCATCTGGGAGAAGCCATTGGTCCGTATTGTATCCAGGGTCCTCGCGGGTACTGTATGTGACTTGATTTATTGCTGCTAGATGCGCTACCCAATAGTACCTATGCACATCCAGCAGACCTATACACCCGTTGTACCATCCCCGTATTAACTTTTGAGTTGCTGTTCAGGGCGGTTTACCCTCCCACTGGAAGTCTCTCTGCTCCCCTTCAATGGCCTTAAAATAGTCAGTGCGAACCGGGTTCGGCGAATTCTACAATATATATAAAAAACGCGGCAGGGACATCATTTTAAATAACGCGGCTCGGTACAGTAGGGACAAAGGGAGAGACTTTTAATGTTTGACATCGCTTCTGAGCCGCTGCAGCGGGGGCAGGAGGTTCCACTCGTAATATGCTGCAGGGTCTTTGGTGACATATGTCACAAACTCCATAATTCTGAGCGCTGACTCTCTAAACAAACCAAGGTCTATCATTTCCTGCTAGGCCTTAACAACTTTGTAAGTTACGAAACTTTGAGCCATGTCATTCCCTTTCTCCACCTTTAAAGCTGCGATTAACATGACTATGCGGCAGCACTCCTTCATAGCGGACAAGAATGTACTTGGCAGCAGGTCTGTCAAGTCTTGTGAAACGGCAGCTTATGTTATGGTATGTTAAATGTATTTCATGTAGCGCAAATCACATTCAGGCCTCTAAGCGGTTTTAGGGAGAAAAATGACCAAAATCACAGACGTCAACTGGTAACACAAGGCAGCGGATTATACTGTGGCTTACGTCTCCTTGAATAGGAGCGTTTTAAATTGTTTCTTTAAAGTAAGGAGGACCGGTTTCCTACGGTGGTACTCGGGTAGATTGTTCCAAATTTGTGGCAGCATAACAGAAAACGCTCTGCCACCTTTGGATTTTGTGGTGTATCGGGGAAGGACTAGGTGGACCGTTTTGCCAATCTCCAGACCCTTGACCCCACAATAGTGCAACAAGGAGGAAATGCAGCAGTGCAGGTTATGTAATTACCATTGAGAGTCCATTAAGCATATCACACGCGCTTGCCCATCCATGCTAACTGATCGCCTTTATTGGCTAAAACCCTGCTTTAGCGCAACAGGGATTCGCTCATACAAAAGCATTGTGATCTTGTCCCCCCAAGCCACTGACCTTCGATTAACTGCCTGTTTCGTAAATCCGTTGGACTGTGTGGCCAAGAAACTAAAGGAATCGAAATGCTTTTATAATTAAAAAAAAAAAATTTGCTTTTTTTTTAATGCTACGTTTTATGACATGATTGAATTTTCATAAATTGCTTTTACGAATACACTTAGGCGCTATCCATTATCAATCCCTTCATATGCTACTCTCGAAGCTTGCCATGAATTGTTTTATATCTGCAAGAATACTATGGTTTTTATTAAGTGTGTATCAAGTATATAGTTTATAAAGAGTTGGGAGGTGGCTGTGGTATTACATAATCCAAAGGGAATCACTGGATATTCACAATGCCCATGATCAGTGCTGAATACGGCCTTCCGCTTGTTCCCTTACAAGATCTGTTCAAGCACGTGCTGTTTGGGCTTGGCACGCTAAAAGTGAGCACGCCACATGTTGAAGCTGCTGGATGATTTGAGTAAAAAAACTGGTGAAAATTTTGTAATGATAAATGGAGTGCTACCCAGGTATTTTTGAATTTAAGTAACGCAGCCCTATTGGGTAGGCACCCACGATGAATGAGGACATAAGAACGGGACGTTCTTCATGCAAGGACAGATATCTTGGTTCATGTAACAAGTTTATTTTTACGGAAGTCACAGAAGACTGAAATAACTATGGATATATTTTCCCACATCATGAATGCGTTTTTTAACATGTTTTTTTTTATAACGGAGCTCAAGGCAAAGACATTTAGGAGAAGGCGTTTTGCGTTTTCTGAATATGATCGTTTATATCACACAAGAAATTTAGAGGATGATGGGAGTTGTAGTGTTTGGGTTAGGCATGGACGGCTCAGGTGTGAATTGTTAAGTGGTAAAATGATGGCGGGTACAGAGAAAAGAGGCGGAAAGGTTGAGTTAAAAGGAAAGGAGGGGGTTAGTGGATAAGGTAGAATCCGCTTGGAAGATGAAAACACGAGGATGACTACTGTTGAGCAGGTACGCGCAAAGGGGTTAATGGAAGGAAACAAGGTGTATAAACAGTTGAAGAGTGTCCGTAAGTTTGTAAGAGGGTGAGGGATACAGGATACGGTAGAGAGAAGGCGGATGGGAGAGGGGGAATGAGACTTCTACTGAGCCATCTAGGAATGTTAGTTTATGTGTCATTTAGATCTTTGAAGCTTTGTAATATTTGAGCAAATATGTGGAGGGGAAGTATTTTTAAGGATGTTTTTGTTGTTATTTACAGTTACCCCTGACGAAGGACCTGTGGGGGTCCGAAATGCATTGGGCTGGAATAAACTGCTAGTGACGAACAAGATGAATGGTGTTTTCTGCATGTATTCTTGAACATGAGAAACTACGAAAAATTGTCATTTACCTTGCATGACTTTTTGAAGGACATAAAGAGTATAAAAATGAGTAAATGAAAACAGAGTACAAAAAACAGAAGTAACTTAAAAGAGGAGGAAAAGAATTGTTGAATTAAAGATAACTGGATGCAAATGCATAATAAAAAAGAGGCTGTCGCCACTGTCTTTGGGGCAAAGAGAAGCCCCAAAATAACGTTGTTCTGTTCAAGCACGTGCTGTTTGGGCTTGGCACGCTAAAAGTGAGCACGCCACATGTTGAAGCTGCTGGATGATTTGAGTAAAAAAACTGGTGAACATTTTGTAATGATAAATGGAGTGCTACCCAGGTAGGTTTGAATTTAGGTGGCTGTGGTATTACATAATCCAAAGGGAATCACTGGATATTCACAATACCCATGATCAGTGCTGAAGACGGCCTTCCGCTTGTTCCCTTACATGATCCTCTGCAAACTGTAAGAGCCCTGAAGATCCAAGGTAAGGTGAAGTGCATGCCTGTTATGGGTGGCGATCACATTCAATTCTCTGTCATCAGTACAGGGACAATATTCTCATTCGGGTATAGGAATATAAAATATCAGCACCCCAGCAGAAGAAAGCGAATGATGAATAAGCCTGTTAGCAAGGTTTTCTTCTAGATATGCTTTCAATGCAGCATCTTTCTTTCCGGACACGTGGATTGGTGTGTCCATGTAGTATAAAAGTGGTAAGGTGGTAAAATATTGCCCCCCCTCCCCCCACCCATTTATTAAAGACATCTTGAAATTCATAATACACCTGAGGAATATCAGGTGCCTCCTTTTCATGCAGGGTGAAGCAAGTACATTTTTGGTGGAACTGTACTTCATTTGAAGCCAGAAGAATGATGGCAGTAACCAGATCTGGGAAGCATATCTTCTTGCCTTCAGTTAATCAAGGGATTATGAGCTCTGAGCCAAGCTGTTCCAAATACTAAAGGGGATATGGGACAAGTGATTACATCAAAAGTGAGTGATTTGATGTGTACATAATCTACAAAAGTAGCAATGGTTGGGTTTCCCCTTGAACATCACTGTAAACCAGAGGAGTACTTCAGTACCTAAGATGACCTCAACCAGGGTCTTTTCCTTAAATGGAGCTTCTTGAGTGTAGAAAATGCTTCATCAATTAAACAAACTGAGACATCTCAGTCTATAATTGCTGTAGTTTTCCATGGATCAATAGCTGTTGCCATGGATACTGTAATATGGTATTGGGTCATTCTGTCCGACAACCTTCATTTTCAAAGAGCCCACTCGGGGTTTCCTCTTCAGTGGTAAAGATTATACTTTTCCAGACGCGAGGGGCAGTTGTGCACAAACGGGCCTCCCTTTCTGCAATACAAGCATAGGCCCTCCTTTCCTCAGTGCTGCTTCCTTCACCTGTAAAGAGTCTGTGATATGGACTCTATTTGCACAGACTCATCATTTGCTTCCTCAATGTTTTGTGACTCTAGTTTATAAGAAGGGAAAAGCTGTTGCTAATGTGTTCTTGTCTTAAAAATTTAATAAAACATGTTGAAATAAACAAAAAAAAGCTTTGCACGTGGTAGGGTGATCACCAACCAGTGAGGGTGCATCCTTGAGTTCATCATGGAGGCTTTTATAAAAAGCAACAGCTGGAGCTTCCTGTTGGCCTCTGATCAAAGTTGATGAAAGTATGTACCTGACTATTTCTCCGTGGTTCTGCAGTTTGGGCATTGAGCCCATATGAGCTATTTGTGTGGTCTGCCTTAGACCAAATTGTCTAAAATGTCCTGCAGCTTAGTAGGTTTATGACAACTGCTATTGATCTTGAGAGTAGCTCGTGTCAATGTTTTCTTAGTTAAATAGGAAAAAAAATGAAGGACACCTTGGACACTTTTGTGGGAAAAGCTTGAAGCTGATTCAATAAATACAACCATCATGGAGCCACGAATTCCTGCCACTGCAGTGGACTTCCTGCATGCAGTGATAGCCTTGGCCGCTAATGTGGCTGAAGCACTCGCCAAAATAGGGTTAAAGGAAATAATATTGTTGGTAGTAGTCGAGGGTCCTGATTCTGTACCATCATTAAAACTGTGCTACACCTCTGCATCTGGTTGTGATACTATTTAAGTTATTTTGTCATGTAAAAACGTTCTCTCCTGTCTCAAAATTGCCTGAATTTTCAGGATGGCTTGGTCTAAGGCCTGAAAAAGGTGTAACCTCAGAGTCTATGTCACACGGTGGTGCAATTTGTCAAGTACTGAAGGAATTAGGAAACTTGGGGCCATATTAGCAAGGACTTTCTTAGCGCTGTATTTTTTATCGCCGGTTTACATCGCGGAGATAACGCGTTATTATCAACGTTTATCTCCAAGGCTATAATAAACCAGCGATAGCGGCGATTCTCCAGCAATAACGTGGAAATTCCAACAATGAATTCCCATTGCTAAGGAAAAGGTCGCTAATAGGCAGGTGAGGATTCAGCTGTAGAATCCACCTCCCATAGAAAACTGACTAAATCAGGATTGTAGCAGGTGTTAAAATCCAGCGATAAACGTGCTTAGCGTGCGTCTTTTTATCGCTTCGTGGGCTTTGGTAATAGGAGGAAGGTGTTTGCGACTGCTTTCAGTCGCTTTCAAGTTGGGAACGCCACCTTTGCATGTCATTAGCGATAAATATTGCTGACATGCAAAGCGGCACGCAAAACAGTTGCTTTCGCCATAACGCTGTCGCTAACAGTTGTTAGCGACAGCTTGCTGATCGGGTGATAAAAATATCACTGCTTTAGCGGCAAAAAGTGCCGCTAAAGTGGCGATACTGCCCTTGCTAATATGCCCCTTGATTACAACGTTTCTGATGATAACCCTCCTCTTCAAGGAGACAAAGGAGCTGGGGTAGAATTTTTGCCAGAGCAAATACAATCTCCCCAGGGAAAATGGAAGTTAGGCAAAGAAAAAGACAAACACAGTGTACAAACAGTTCTTCTCTCTGTAAATTCTGGCCTCGTACTTTGATCAGGGTGGACTTTGCTTGCTATGGTTCTCCAGTTGGTATGGCTCTGGGAATATGTATACCAGACACAATCTAAAACAACGCATATCGTCTACAATAAACGTAATCAAATACCCCCACCATTTAATTGGCCTGTGAAGGTCTTACCTGATGCTTCAGAGGAAACCGAGGATTACTGAGAGACCCACCCAGGCTCAGTAGTTATAGAACAGTTTACTATAATCGCAGAATTATCAAAGCAGAAGCAGGGCACTCAGAAGGAACTGGGCTGCAGTAGAACCCTCACAGGAATCACAGTGAATATTTCAGTGTAGCCAGAATTGAACAAACTCATAAAAAGGTAGGCAAACGCAAAGAGATGGAGGAAAACAACTAAACTCTAGACACTGGACAGTTAACAGACTATGGGCAAGCCGGGCCCAACAGCCAAGAAAGTTATGAGTCAATGTTGTTCTCACTGCTAACACTTCTTATGCCACCCTAGATTTTTCTAACTCCATAATTCTGACATTCGGATTGGCCTAGCTGTTCGCCAGCTCCAGAAGTTCCTCAGTCCGAGTTCCAGCCAGAGAGATTTTAAGGCATGGGCAAAGTGGCCTCTGGTCCTGGGCCTTCACCTTTCAATGGCCCCTTTCAGGACGGTCCCACACTGTCTAGAGTTATAAAAATTACCGGTTTGTTCACTTACTTTCTGTTATTGAGCCATTTTAGGCTGCCCGGCCAGTCCAGACCGAGCCTGAGAGTTAGAGTTAAAGCAAAAAGCAATTTGATTCTGGTTGCATTCTGATCTTTGGAAGTGCATACTTTCAGCCCAACTGAACAGGCCTTTGCTTTTATCTAGTATGTGCCATTTACTGTGCAGTAACAGTTGGAATGGTGTGGTCCCTTTTTGATAGCAGCATCCTTGTGAGAAGCTGGCCTGGTATATGATGTCCACTAATGTAAGTGGGCACCTTGCACCAGTCCAGACAACCTTATGGTGATTTAAGAGATCTGACAACCTTAGAAAGCTCTTCAAGTGGTAGCTGTGGATAGCAGCCTTCGGGCTTAGTCCAGAAGGAGTGTAAATCAGCTTGTTTTACTAGAATGCAATCTTATAGTATAGATTAAGTTAAAAGAACCAAACCAAGTATTTATAGAAATATGTATTTATTATATAACACTCTCTAGAATGTTCAAGTATCTTTAACACGGAGATGAACACAATGCACACAATACTTTAGCGAAGAAACACAGTAAATAGCACGAATACACAGTGGCCCCAGGGGGAGACCAAACCATATTCTAAGAAAGTAGTATAAGAACCATGACTCAAGTCAAGACAGTGTCAAGAGGACGTAGAATTGCTGGGGACCCACAGAACCACCCAAGATAAGTAGATAGGGACCCCACGGAGAGTGTGTGTAGTGTGGGAACACAAACTGCATGCTTCGTACAAGTCTATGTTCAATTCGTGGTTGGATTTTGAAAGATTAAGGTTCCTTCCCAGTGGACTCTGATGAAACTCCATGTAAGGCAGAAGGTTGGAGAGCCACCCCACCCATGGATACCCTAATACCCACGTTACCTACACCAAGGATGCCGGGTGTATACGTGAGAAGTGCGCTCCGATGTCTGGTACTTCAGGATGGATGACGGGGGACTTGACTCTGCAGCTGTACGGACCAGGCAAAGCTGAGGAAGACCAGGACCCAGATACAAGCTGTCCCCCGAAGGATGTAGAGTGCTGAGAGGTCGGCGTCCAGCGGGAGCATCAACAAGCCTTGGCAAAGGCAAACCACGCAGGAATCAAAGAAGGAGCAACGTTGGGACCAGCAAGGTCCAGGGGATTAACCAAAGCTAGGGGAGTCAGAGCAGGCCCCGAGAAAATAGGGGAGCTCAAAAGAAACAAGGGTGATCCTCAAGTGGATCCACAGGCTGGAGGCACTGGAGTCACGAGAGGACCTCAAGCAGCTCACTAAAAGATGCAGGCCACGATGCACACGATGTGGTGTGCTCGAAGAATCTGGTCACAGAATGTGCTCTAGGTTGGGGCTACTTGGAGCCTGAAAATCTTCATGCAAAGAAGCTAATAAGCCTTTGCAACTACAAGTTGGACGCGGTACCCAGGGGTTCGATTATTGCAACCCCCACAAAAGATGCTGGCCTCAAACTTCGTGAGAGGGTAGAGCAGGCCTCGGGATCTGTGGAAAACCACCACCTGTGTTGCCGAGCCCACGGTGTCCGGAGGAGCTCAGGATCTGCAGACCGGTCATCTTAGTTGAGGTGCCTGCGAATGCAGGGGAGTGACTCCTTCACTCCAATGGAGATTACTTTGGTTGTCTTTGATGCTTCACAGGCATTGGAGGTTCCTGTATGATGCACAGACACAGACGATGTAGCAGACTGGAAGGGAGACAAAGTCAGGCCCAAACGAAGTCCAGCGAAGTGCAGAGTTCCCAGACTGTAGAAGTGCAGTTGTGTCTGATCTAAATCTTATCCCATGACGAATCTAGGAACCTACACCCAGGTAAGCCCTTAAGTCCCTAGGGAAATGGTTGGGAAGATTTAGGGGACCCTCCCAGGGGAGGGTCTGGACAGGGGGAGGTTACTCCCATGTCCTTTGTCCAGTTTCGTGCCAGAGCGGGAGCCAACGGCTCCCAGAACTTGTTTGAAGTGAACTATGCACAGGGCCACCAAATGCGCCCCTCATGCAGACTTTCAGGCACTGTCAGGGGCACCCACCCGGTCCCAATACTCTAAATACTCTCTGGGAGGTGGTCCCTATGACAGGATGCCTATTATTCCCCCTTCCTCTGCTCGAGCTTGGCTACGCAGTAGGAGGGCAGAAATGTTTCTCCGGTCAGCAGAAACTATTTTGTGCTACAAGGTTGGCACCGGGAACACTGAGAGCCTAATGGAGGGCTCTTCCAGTGCTACCTCTCATACCGTTTACGGTGTGGAGGTAAGATTCCAACATGTTTGATATCAAACATGATAGGATTCGTTGCAGCCGGTTTTGAGATGGTCATTGCGTAATTAGGCAGTGCCCCTCTATATAGGATATGTCTGCCTTATTGACAACCTGGGAGAATGGACTCCGTAGGCTGCAGGGGTGTCCTGCTTATGCAGGGGCACCCTCTCACTTAGAACTGAGCACCCTGACTTCAGGATTGCAAAGGCCTGCTAAAGAGGTGACTATAATTCTTAAGTGCAGTGACTCTTAGATGTAGTAAACCTATATCTTTAGTAAGTGGTGCATGCACCAACCTACACAGGCTGCAATGGCAGGCCTGTAGTTCCATTTTGAATGGTCTCTCATGGGTGGCACAATACATGCTGCAGCCCATGGGTGACCTCTGGGGTACCTATGCCCTGGGTACATGGGCACCATATACCAGAGACTGACAAGGGTACCCCAGTATCCAATCTGGGATGTGCCTAAGTACTGAACACACAGCTGAGGGAGAAGCAGATAGACTGGGGTCCTGATTAGCAGGATCCCAGTCAGACTAGTCGGAAACAGCATCACATCAAGCAAAAAGTGGGGGTAACCATAAAAAGCCGATCCTACTTTCATACAATCCTAGCGGAGCTTCTGCTAGGCAGTGCGATCAGACCCTGCTGCCACCTGACTCCGAATACCTGTCGGTCACAGCTCAGGCAGGGCAGTAAGTAAAAGTGGCCATCAGCACAGTATGCCTGAATGGTGCTGACAGACTAGCTTCAGTGTAACAAGTAGATTGTGGGTAGAAGGCTTCATCGCACCACTGGTCTTTCTGCTTTTCTGGCATGTAGACCATGTGTCAATGTGCAGTGAAGAGAGGCATTATATGCTCCCTCCATGACTGCATCATTCATGTGGAGACGCAGCTGGGCCAGTGTGATTACAGTGTATAATGTATTAAATGAAAAAAGGACCCTCTGAATTCACAGGCCCCTAAAGGTTAGACACCACTTTATTGCACCACATGCTCCAGACTTTTTCAGGCTGCTACTCTTTCTGTTTCTCTGGCGCAAGCCAGCCCGAGAGAGAACATTTGATCTGAGGGAGCCCAGATGTAGCCTTGCCAAGGAAGAGCATCAATGATCCTACCAATGTCGCCAAAGGCAACAATGAGCTGAAAATGGATACACAATTTCAGAGTAGTTAAAAGCAAGGGGCCCCAAATTATTTTGACCCGTCCCCCATAATCCTTCTGAAGTCCCTCCTTCTAGCCTTCCAATTATGCGTTTGTTTCTGCTGTCTGTGACCTGCAATGTTACAAAGCAATGTAACCTGTGGATCCTGACTTTCTCTGAATTTTTTTAATGTTTTCTGCAGAGTCCTGACAAATGTATTGCACAGCTGCCTGTTTGAAAATTGTACTTGAGGGATGCCCTTGGGTTAAAAAAAATCACATGATATACCTGCTCAGTGTACTGGGCTTTCACCTGTTTCACATTTCGTAAATGACTTAGGGCCCGATTCTGATGTAATTTGGAAAACTTCCTAACCGAATGGGTTTGTTAATGGTTTCCAACCAAATCGGATCGGGAGAGTCCAACCGACAGAGTATGATGCATCCGGACGCTTCCAGATACGATTTGGTTGGACTCCCATTGACTTCAATGGGAGCCTATGTTCCTAACCGCATCGTAATCGGCCCTAGGTGGGAATGCTTTCCTAACCGCATTGTAATCAGGCCCTCGGTTAGAAAGACACGTTCCCGATCCGATTTGGACAGAGCAAATGCTGTTAGGAGGCCTTCCTAACCGCATCAGAATCAGGTCCTTAATCTTTATATCCTGACTTTACAGATAGACGGGAACAAGTGGTTTGACACCATACTACCTTCCAGCTTTTACTTGTCTATGCTGGCTCCTCATCTTCCTCCGTGCTCCCAGCTCACACAAGATCCTGTAGGCAAACAATAGAACGTGTCATAAGCAAAATTCACTCAAAAGGATTCATGCAAGAATACACTCATGCACAATTCTGCCCAGGTCAGTTTTGGTCCAGGGACTAGCCTATTTTCCATTTGGTTGATCGTCCTCTATAGTAGCACAGATGCATGAAGTGTACATTGGACTTGGATAGCACCATAGCTAATTAGTGGATCAGATTAATTGAAACTTTTCCTGGGACTGCTCACTTGCTTTTCTTAACAAGCTGCATGTTCACGTAAGTGCATGCATGGATGAGAGTTCATACATCACCATGTCTAGGCATGAGGCTGAAGGTCATTGATTACGCTCATTAATTCTGACCTGCAAATAGAAATGTTTGTTTTACCTATGCAGAGAGCACCCGAAATTGATGTGATCAATTTTCTTCTGTAATGGCACATAACAACAAAGGGCCTGATTCTGATGTGGTTAGGAAAGCATTCCCACCTAGGGCCTGAATCTGATGCGGTTAGGAAGGCCTCTTAATGGCATTTGCTCCTTCCAAATCAGATCGGGAATGTGTCTTCCCGACCCAGGGCCCAATTATAATGCGGTTAGGAACATATGCTCTCATTGAAGTCAATTGGAGTCCAACCAAATCGTATCTGGAAGCATCCGGATGCATCGTACTCTGTAGGTCGGACTCTCCCGGTCCGAGTGGGTCAGACACCATTTCCAAACCGATTTGGTCAGGAGGCTTTCCAACCCGCATCAGAATCAGGCCCTAAGAGTAGATTGAAAGGGTACCCAGCTCTTTTATCAATTGAGTATGGATTGATGCAAGCATTTCCATCCACCAGGTTAGTTTGATCAGTGATGGAGTGGTACCCAAACTAATTAACACTAGTTGACATTGGCTCAGGCGTATCACTCTACCTCTTTTGTTTTCCCCAGTAAGCTGCAAGAGATCCACTTGTGGATCCCATAGTTTGTTGTGTGAAAGGACTCAGGCAGCCAATATTGCCAATGTTGTCTGGAATTGCTTACTTCCCAGTGAAGAGACTATGTGGCTTGGCAAGTTTGGCCGAATGGTCCTTATTTGGGCATGGCAAGACTTAGCTTGTATAAGTTTGGTCCTCTTCTTTAGTAGGGAAAACGGTGAAATGTGATGTTACCCAAATTAAATTCCACAGATTAAGATTGATTCAAGCATTTCAATCCATCTTTTTAGTGGGAGGGGGGTTCTCACACGTCCCCCCACGCGGCACAGCTTTAACCAGTTGCAGCCCTATGCAATAAGACTGCACTTTAACAATGAGGCCCAATAAACCTAAAACTCATCTGGAGTTGGTTTTGGTTGATTTTATCCTGGTGGACCGGGGACGTGTTGTAAATTTCTGTCTAGGTTCTATTTTTTGGAGCAGAGCTAGGACACATTTGCTTATGGGAGGCCATGTGCAATGTCACAGGCGGACTAGCAATAACAATTTAATGGGATGCTGTGTACTGTAATCACCAGTAGTTGTTTCAGCATCGCCCTTTCTTGTTTTTCTCATTGTCATATAAATCTGACTCTGCTACTAATGGAAAATAATGATGGCTGGCTCTGTTCTGCAATAAAAACCACAAACGTTTAACGAAATATCCAAAGGTTGTCTTATTTCTCTTTGTACTGCAGAATATTCCAAAGGAGTCAGTATGAGGTAGAACAATCGCGGATTTATGAAAAGGCGTGCATTTCAAGTGTATAAATCAGGGATCTTGACTGACTGGTTAATGGCCAGCTACACAAACAAGGGGCAGATTTACAAGCCCCTTGCGCCACTTTTTCCCATGTTAAAAGTGACACAAAAGTGGTGCAGGGGGCTTGTAAATCTGCTCCAAGAGATTTAGATGTGAATAGGGCTTCCACTGCTTTGTGTAGGTTTTTAGAAATGGACAATCACTCATTCTTTGCTGCAGGACTTCTTTTCCTCTTCTTCATTACTCTCACTAGCCCTTCTCTCCTACTGGACATCTCTGGCACTCCACTTTCTGTGTCCTTGGCTCTGGGTGCGTCCTAGCCCTTTGCAGTCACTTTATATTTCCTTTTTGGCTGGGAAGGCGCTGAGACATGGTGTCTCTGACCGCCCAGGTCCACGTGGGAAGTGAGGGCCTCCCAAGCTCTCAGAGACAGGTTTCTTGTGGCACACGCCTTCTAGTGTCCCTCTGGCTTTGGGCCAGAGAGTTCAGAGAAGGTATGAGCCAATGACCCAATCACTATGGGGGCTGTTCAACGACTCAATCACTACAGTGGCTATTCAACAAGATGATGCAGATCACTCAGTGTCTGATCCGGTTGTGTCCAATTAGTGCTTTAAATGGGCTGGCACTGTACGCTACTGAGTACCTGCACTTCTTCATTTTTAGAGGGAGAGTACCTGCACTTCTTCATTTTTAGAGGGAGATTACCTGCACTTCTGAGCAGAAGTGCAATACTTTTAATTGGAGAGTACCACCACTTTTCAGAAGCAAGAAGGTACTTTCATATAGGGTACCTGCACATCTATTTTTCCTTTTCAAACACTGGGTCCAATAGATGACAAGGGGTCAAGTGACGTAATTGTTGCCCATGGAAATAAATGTCCTGAGTTCTAATTTTAACTGCGTCCCCGTTTCGCCAATTAAATCACTTTACCTTCCTAGTTCCAACCTCTAAAAGATCAGGGGCCATATGTATCAAAAAGTCATTTTGCGATTCTCAAATAGCGATTTTTTGCAACTCACTATTTGAGAATCGCAAAATGCTATGTATGTAGGATTTGCATACATTTTGCGAATCCTACATATTCCTTAATTGCGAATCTCAAATTGTGATTCGCAATAAAGGAATACCTCCCAATTCATTCCTACGGGCCTAGAGGCCCATAGGAATGAATGGGAAGACATTCTCAATTTGCGATTTGCAATTAGCGAATCGCAAATTGAGAATGCAATTTCAAGGGTGCCTGGGTGTCAAAAGGACACCCTGTTGCACCCCTGAAATAAGCATGGGTGCACATGTGGCACACATACATGCCCTAAGGCCATTAACAACTAGGACAGGGGTATAGGGTAAGAGAATTGACTGCACTACAACCACTTTCTTCTGGTCTAGTTTTGTTTGTGGGTGCCAGAAACCTGAAGCCACATACCCCTAGGCTTCCAAAGCTAATGCCAAAGGCACTATATGCAATACAACACACTGGTTCAGCACACCATATACTGTACAATATTAGCAATATTAATCAAATTAATGATGTCAGTAGGCCATAGGATTTTCTTTCTTGTTTTATTCCAAATCTTCACATACAAGTAGCCAACGCGTTTCGTCCGAAGGGACTTCTTCAGGGCGAAAATTGTCAGAATTGCGTCACAGATTTCGCGTTCCAGGGCTTATCATTAGGACAGATCTTCGCAATATGTGATAGCAAAAGGGTCTCCTTATTTTAAAATAGACTAGTCAGTTCTCTTCCAATATTGGCGGAGTTGATGCGTGATTGGAAAGATGCCTTTATTCACATCCTTTACCAGAGGTATCTGTATTCACCTTGATGGTCGTTACATCTGGATTCTCCCAGGTCGCAGCTTCGAGTTGGCCATGTATGTACCTCACATGTCACTTTGAAAAATGCAAAAAAGTGCATTTTTCAAAGAAATCGCAAATTACCACCAACTTGACGTTGGTGGTAATTTGCGATTCCTAAGGCGAAATTGCACTTTTTTGGTGCTTCTTACAATGCATTTAAGGAATCTCAAAATTTGCGATTCCTTAAATGCAATCTCAAAATAAGGAATAGCAAATTTTGCGATTCCTTATTTTGCAGGCAGATTTGCTTCATACATACCATTTGGCAAAAATGCCATCGCAAATGTGGAAATTCTGCGCATTTGTGCTTGATACATATGGCCCCAGATGTGTTGGGGAATAGTCAGTCTTATATCAAATGTATACCTGAGATCATTTAGATTCTTTCGCGGTCCTGCATGTCTTTTAGAATCAGGGTTATAAATTCCTCTTAAGAGCTGTTCATCTCTGCTCGTTTCTTTTAGTTACTAAATTTGAGAGCACTAATAAACAGATCAGCCGCCAGTATTAAGGTCTATAAAAGCACACATTGACAAATTTAACAGTTCTGTCTCTTTTATAGTGTAATGTTTTTACCAGATGAATATTAAGGTGTATTCTGTGAGTAGCTTTATAAAGAAGGCTGTGTGTGTGAAAAGGATACAAGATCATCTGTCGTTATTTTTCTAATCTAACATTGAAAACAGAAAGGTTTTTTTTACCTTAATGTTTTTTCGTGGAAACGAGTTTTGATTTGTGTAATAAAATGTGTTTCTGGCTGAAGACCACACTTGGTGAAATGCTTTTCAAGTGTGAAGAAAAATGCTGATGCCCGCACTATCCTTTCAGTAGGTGGGGGTTGCCTTTCCTGAATGTGTGTTGGTGCTTGCAGTCTATTGTCTGTTCTGCCCCTCTGTATAATGCAACCACGCCGTTCTATTGCCTTTACCTGCTTGCCTTATTTATTCATAGATTTATGTTATTATGTTTGTAATGTGCCCACCAAACCTTTCATTTTTTCTTAAACACTAGGGGGTAGATGTATCAAGCCTTTTACGATTCGCAAAGGTCGAAATTCGGCGAATTTCGGCCTTTGCGAATCGCAAAAGGCTTTTTTGCATTTTTTGAAATGTAACAAAAAAACACAAAATAAGGAATCGCAAAAATTTGCGATTCCTTATTTTGCTTAAGCATTTAAGGAATCGCAAAATTTGCGATTCCTTAAATTCGATGTATGTGGCTTTTACAAATTGCGAATTTGTGTTAAGAAATCGCAAATTACCACCAACTTGTAGTTTGTGGTAATTTGCGATTTCATTTAAAAATGCCCTATTTGGCATTTGTGAAGGTAGCATGTGACGCAGATACATGCCCATAGGGCATGTATGCGCGCCATATGCACATACATGTAAATTTCAGGGGTGCAGCAGGGTGTCTTTGAGACACCCCTGCACCCTTGAAATTATTCTTAATTTGCGAATTCGCAAACTGAGATTCGCAAATTAAGAAATATTTCGCAATCATTCCAATGGCCATCCTGGCCCATAGGAATGCATGGGAAATTATTCCTTATTTGCGAATTCGCAAAGTGCGAATTTGCAAATAAGGAAGACTAAGAAATCGCTAAAAAATAGCGATTTTTTTACATACATTCCATTTTGAGAATTCTAAATAGCGATTCCTTAAAAATCGCTATTTAGAAATCGCAAAATAGAATTTTGATACATCTACCCCTAGGGTACGTAATTGCGAAATGTTCTTTTCCAGTCCTTCTCAGCACCGAGGCAGAGGGCCAGTGCGGGAGAGTTTCATTGATATGTAATTCTTTATAAGGAAAGCTGGCCTGTTTTGCGCAGCCCTTCTTGGGCATTTGGGGCCAGATGTACGGCCATAGCATTTTGCGACTCGCAAATTGCGACAAATGATGAGTCGCAAAATGCTATGTACAACAGTGTCTGAAACACTGTTTGCGATTCCCAATGGGGTCGCAAATTACATGCCTCAAGAATATTAAAGAGGCATTCACAATTTGTGACCCCATTGGGAAAGGCTAGCACTCCCAGCGATGGTGGCCTGCTGGGGTCAACAGACCACCATGTCTGGGACTGCTTTTAAATAAAGCAGTTTTTTCTAAATGCAGCCTGTTTTCCTTAAAGGAAAACGGGATGCATTTAAAAAATGAATTTAAAAAATAAAAAATTAAAATTAAACTTTTCAGTTTCATTTTTAAAGGACAGGTAGTACTCCCTGGGCCCACTGCCTTCCCTTAACAAATAATTGTTGATGCATTCCCGAAGGGGAAGGGGTACCCTGGGGACCCCTTCCCATTTATGAGTGCCTTACCACCCTTCTGAGAAGGGGTCTAAACTGTGAGTGTTTTGTGACTGCAATTTCGGTTGCAAAATATTCATACATAGGTTTTAGAATCGCTATTAGGAAGGGATGCCCTTGGAACGCCTCTTCCTAATAGCGGGTCGCTAATTGATTAGAAAGTCGCAAAATAGGGTTGGTACATTGGCCACACGTTTTATGCGGTCACAAACGGGCCAGAAAACTCCTTTGCGATCGTACATCTGGCCCTTGGTATGCTATTACAGGAGCTTCAAATTTGCTTTGTAGTCAAGCGGACTGTTATGGGTGATATCGCCTCCCTTCTTACATCCGTCGACACCGCGAGGACAACCCGTGACCCTTCGAATGAATAAGGACACTTTAGAAACCTAGTCCAGCCTTTTGAGGCCCAGATCTTAGGACACTCGGACTCCATCTCCAAAGTCACTCAACGAGTTAGAACGCGCTAGGAGTGGTTTGAGACCTGTACTCCCTGTGACAGCCTAGAGTGGCAAAGGGGCTGCTTGGTAAAAGCCAGGCTATAAAAAACAACTAGAGAAATAATAAATACATTTATGTCTTTGGCCACTCGTGCCAATGTCGAGTATATTTCAACAGTAGAAGCGAATTATACAGGGCTCGAGTCGGGGTACCACGCGGGTGGACGGCGTCCCCCCACTTATTTTACCGGGGGAATGCCGTTCCCCCTGCCAAACAGCTGGATTTCACTTTTCGGCCTCTCTGGGACGTGGAGCTTGGCACCTTTCGGGACGTCACTTCCTGCCGTGACGTCACTTCCGGTGACAGCGTCCCCCCACTTCTTTTTTTACAACTTCTGCCCTGGAATTATACCTTTCTACAGCAGTAGATTTTACCAGGAGCCAGTGAAGTCCTGGGCTGGACTCGGCAACGATTATCAAACAGCTCATAAAGTATTAGGGTATCGAGACCGTCTTTCTCTGTCTCGAGCAGCAGACTATCTGGGCCTCTCTATGACTCAGTGGGGCTTGTCTGGCTCTGGACTGCAGTGCTGTAGGGCCTGCTGCAGCCTCAGAACATCAGGCCTGGCCAGTTTCCGTCTTCGTGAAATGAAGCCCTGCTGGGGGAACAATGAGTCCCTGTGCTGACCCATCACAATTCCCAGAAACACATCATCTCGTGCCAAAGCTCCCTAGAGAGCCACCAGCCAGCCAAGTGGTTGGCACCAAAGCGTGCTGCCGGTGCCTGTGGAAGACTGCGCTTAGTGCCCTACAGGGAAATCAATTGGAGCTTTGCTGACAGTCAGACTGCCACATGCTAGGCACAATATAAGTGTTCATTTCAGCGAAGCATTCCTTACATTTCTTTCATTACCCCCACTTGAAGATCTCCAGACCTTGCCTACCACTGACATGCATTGAGACCAAGCTTTCATTCTGTCTCAGGCTTCAGGATCCCTTGAAGGATTGGGGTGGGGGCAGTGAAGTCTAGTGTGGATTTCTATGCCAATTGTTTCATTGTTTACTTTCAGGAGGCTCCCAGCTGCCTGCACCTCTCGCACACTGCACGTGCTACCTTATATTCCCATGGTATCCCCCACTGATTGGGCAGCGTTTCCTTCCCTCTTCCTGTTCTGCCTCTGCACAGCTTCCTGCTCTGAGCCTGTTGCCATGGAAACAAGCAGGCCTGGTTCCAGGGCACTTCCCAAAAGGAAAAGTTCCATGTGAAAAGACCTGGATCACCCTCTCTCTTCATAGAGGCCTCCTATTAGGGTGGCTACATATGTGTTACTCTCCCATACCAAAACCATATCGAACAGGAGATACTCATCAGCATAGTGCCCATGTCATCAACTACACACAGGGCCGGCTTTAGCACTGGTGGCACCCAGTGCAACAATCTTCTCCATCTCCACGGATTTCCTCACTACCACTCTCCAACAGTGTCCCATCTCTCCATAGCCCCTCTCACATGCATTTAATTTGTTTTATATCAGTATTTATACCAGTGTAGGGTGTCAAGGCATTTTACATTGCACACACATTACAGAGAGACAATGAATCCAGATTTGTGGAAATCAGTGTATAGGAAATGTTACATAAGACAATGAGGTCTACAAGGAGTCACATCTCACCCATACTGGTAGGCAGTATATTTTAAGAATGCTTTGCCTGAAGAAGCAAAAACTCACGATTTAAAACGTAATAGAGCAGTCGGCTTTACGGATAAAACATTATTTCTACCCAAATAACCCTTTTTAGCAACATTAGGCTAATGAAAGACTGTGGAAAAGCATACCATTCTAAACCTATGCCTTAGAGTTTGCATGCAGCCTTTTGATGACAGTTCCTAGATCACTGTCCTACAATAGGATTGTAACTTGTGAACTATACATGGATGTCATTTAGGGGTTGCCAAGGGTCGCAGCTGAAACCCCTGGCTTGCCCCTTGCGACTCTTGGTAGTGCATTTGAGGGTCTTGGCCTAACAGGTAGCAAAATCAGTGCCAGGAAAACAGGAGCAGCTCGTTCTTATAGAGAACAGATGGGACATCCAATCTCCTTGTTTTTTGTCAATTTGTTTATTACACTAATAGTGAATAATATTATGTTATTCACTAATTGTGTAGTAAAAATGGAGTACATTTAGCTGGAATATGACCCTCTCTTGCAGCGGAGGTAAGTAAAAAATGCATTTCAATGTATGTTGGGTGGATGTGTGTAGGTGAGTGCGTGTTTATGTGAGAGCATGACTGTATATGTGATCGTGTTTGTATGTGTATACATCCCTGTGTGAGAGAACTTAAAGGTCAAATAACGTGTGATGCCACTTCCACTATCCCCCGCCTTTTGGTGAATTGATGTTCATGGCACTACAAGCAACAAACGGCAAAAGTAGTAGCATACTGAACTATCCATATAAAATAAAGTTCTGTGATCTGCATGTTACAGATTCTTTGCAGCAGCAGCTTGACCATCTTTGCTAATTTATTATGAGTCAGTACTGCCATTAGACAAAACTCCATCTCTCTCCAGCAGGTGTATTAATCACCTGAATTATCTTGACATTTTTATTGTTGCCTGAAAATTGCTGGACACACAAGGAGCTCTGCAGCAGGTGCTTTTAAGTCTATAAGGCATAGCTCGGGCATCCTATTTCTGTCAAATTATTTCTGCAACACAGAAGGACACAGTGAGTTCTTGAGTGGTTTCAGACCCAGAGAGTGGCTGAGATTTGGTCACCACTTCTTGGTGCTCTTCTGTAGTTTCTATATTGTTTGCCATTGATAATCCAGTGCTTGATTTTGGAGAGATACTCACAACCTCATTCACCACCATTTATTGCACTAGGGGCCTCATTACGATGTCGGGCGGAAAATCTTCGCCCAACAGTAGGAATGTCCTAGACCGCCTTGGAACCCTTCCAACCAACTCAGTCGGTTTACAATCCGCCCGCCCGATTATGATGTTCGCGATCGGATTGTAAACCGCGTGGTCCTTCCAAATCGGTGCCGACTGACTCTCGGAGAAGCCGTGTCGGTCAGAACCGCATCGTGCAGCTCTACGGACAGCGTTTCTGACCTACAGATTACGATGTCTATTTCCAACAACCTTTCCGAATTGGCCTGTCCGACATGAAAAGGCTGCCGGAAAGTGACTTTGGGGGCCCCTATTAGGGCCCGTTCATCCTGCAGCTTCCGGTTAGGGTCCAAAGGGTTACCTAAGGAACCCCCCCCTGTAAAACCCTGCACTGTTTGGCTGACATCGTGGGGGTGCCTGCCACAGGGTGCAGGGTTTTACACACACATGTCATTTCCCCGTCAGAGCCTGTGTAGTCGGTCATAACTGCTCCCATGGGGAACAATAGGACTCTGACCGAATAGTGTTCAATTGCATTATAATCAGTCGGGCAGAACCACTGACCGCGACTCGGTCGTTTCTCGAATCCGAGATGGTGTCGGGCAGAAACTTTCCACCTGACATCGTAATGAGGCCCTAGGTTTCTCTTGTGCATTCATTTCCTCCTTTGAGCGTTGTGACACAACGCTGTCAGGCAGGCTAGCCACAGTGTCCGTTTTTCAGTATATTACTGTTGGCAGCCAAGGTAAAAACAGCATTCAGAATATTACGTCAATGCTTCAGATTCCTGAAAAGGACAGAGCACCAGTTAGGAATGGTTGAAGTTTAGGCCCCTCACATTTGGCTCATTCTTTCTCGTTTGCTTTTCCTTCTCCTCTTCATTTGTTGTACCTCTGGAGGAGAGGGTGCCTATGATCATGTCATGGCTGTGGATAGTGCCATATATCAATCAGTGCATGACAGCAGGAGTGTAGTGTATTAAAGATTCAGGAATGCTTTTTGCTGGTGACTATTAGAGATGCGGGACTGTGTAAAGAGTCATATGTTTTCCTTTACATTTGACGTCCCCCTTGAAAATATGGAGGGCCCAGCAGAACTGAAACACACAATGGGTAGATTAAGAACAGGTGGGGCCCTGAGGCAACATGGATATCAATTAGGAGTATCCAGCATCATGTATTGTTAGCACTCTGAAGCTACTGGCATGCAGCAGGCTCTGAGGTTAAGTCTACCAATGCAGTAGTAGCCTTCTGCGGAGTCTTGCCTTTCTGTTCCTGACAGGAGCACTGCCATGTGTTTGGATGGGAGGTGTTAGGACTGCAGACAGTAATCTCTTATGTTTTGTGTGGCTAGTATTTTCAGACTGGGTCTAACTGTTCTCTGAGAGGTGCTACTGCCAATAGGTGTATGGGTGCAGGTGTGAAGGCTGCTTCCACCTTTGTTCAGTGTTTAGGTTGCTTTAGGACCTGTGGAAGAGATGTGGCGCAGCGGCCAGGGCGACTGATGCCAGATGCGGGGGATCACGGTTCGATCCCTGGCACCGGCGGCAGGGGTCTGCCCAGCACCATGTGACTCTGGGCAATAGCTTGCTTAATCTTCCTGACGGTCCCCAGCGCCGGGAAACCTACTACGGGTAGCTGTGCGCTTTACAAATACAGGATTATTTATTTAGGAGAGAACAAACCAGTCTCGTCACTCCTTCCTCCTGGCACTTGGAAGATTAAGACTGTGTCTAACTTGTCTGGAACCCAATCCCCCAAATGGTTGAACTGTCTAGATATAATTCCAGGGCTGGAGTCTGCAATCAACAATCTGTTGTGGCTGAAATTTAAAATCAGTGCTGCAGGACTTGTCATTGCCAGTGGAGGCCACATGCCACAGTGTGCAAGAGAAAATTCTGTTATCCAAGACCGGAGTTACTGACTGGCAACTTTCCATGATGTGAAGAGTCGTCACCCAGGAAGTCTGCAACTTGCTGCTGAGGATTTTCTGTGGTTGAGGATACTGCTGTTGATGAGGTGAGGAGCACTGATGATGACCCTACAAAAGAGTTTTGCCTAGAGAAAAACCCGGAAGGAGCTCCCTGCCTAACGGGTCTACCTAAAGGCTGTGAGGAAGGCCAACAGAGGTGCTCTCACAGAGCAGGTTTTCCTAGAGGAGCTGCCTGCAACAGAACAGAAGTAATGGCCAGGTCACCTGTACGGAACATCATTTTCTGTAGTGCAAATGTACTTACTGCTCATCGTTTGCTCTCCACCGCCGACTGATGGTCAGTCGGTCCAGAGACCCCTTGCGATGTTGGTCGGAGTTGCCTCCGACCGACATCGTAATGAGCCGTATGGTTGTAATAAATATTGCTGTATTCAATCTCGTTTTTTATATGTAAAAATACAAAAACAGAGGGCAGAGGCTATTGAAGACAGCACACAACAATAGTGTCTTGAGGTAGCACAAATAGGTGCACGAAACCAGAGAGTACTTCCCTCTTTTCTCCCCACACAGTAGGAACTAGTCCCACTAAACTGTAACTACATAGAGGTTTATGCACTCAAATGTATCCAAGTAGATTATTCATAAATAGAGTCCACAAAATGATATCATGACCAGGAAGAATTGTCTGACTCCGTGATGTGGTTTTCAAATGCAGATTTCACTTTATTTTAATCGTCAAACGTTCATTCCAATGTCCCACATAGCATAGCCAACGCGTTTCGTCTAATCAAAGACTTCATTTTCTATCTCGGCGTGGATAGCACTGTGCTAATCCTATGCTTAAAAACTTTAATAGAAAAACAGACATTTGAGGTGAGCAGATCTAGAGTGTCGCTGGTGTTGAGAGTGCTCTAACAGGAGCTGCTTTCCACCTAAACTTGAGAACTACCCAGAGTTCTCTCCTTCTTTTTTGTGTATATATATATATATATATATCCCCTTTTGTATCGCTAGGTTCCAAGACCTGGCATACATTCTGGCGAAACGCGAACTCACCAGCAAGTGGAAGGCCCCGGCAGGTCCAGGGGTCAGCAATTGGAAAAGGGAACTAGTGAAATGGGCAAGGTGTGAGCATAGAATATTGCTTCGGAACGCAAATAGAGGCATAGGACAATTGGAGAGGGCGCAGGCCTGGGGGTTGTTGGTAGATGATCTACAGAATGAGGACCAGGAATTGGCGCCTAGCACGCCACAGGCAGTATCTCAGTTGGCTGGCCCTGGGGGATTGAATCAAGAAGGGCCTGAGGGGGAGACATGAATGTACCATAGCACCCTAGCATCCACATACATGGTGAGCTCTATGAGCACGACACAAGGATTCGACGAGTATGAATGAGACCCAGACCATGTACACAGCGAGAGACCACGTGGCAGGGTGTTCGGCAGCAGCAGGGGAGGGGGGAGGTGGGGGGGGGATAGTAGAGGGGGGAACTGTTAGACAGTATGAATTGAGACATTGTTTTTAATACTCTATTTCTATTGTGTAAAAAAAAATGAAATGAAACTTACCTATTGTATATCACAACACTACTTTCTAACTTTTTGTGTACACTATTCCGTTGTGTGATAGAACCGAAATACCTTTTTATCTTTCCCAAAAACACTGGCTAGACAAAGATTTAATAAGCACAGTTAAACACTTTCTGAGTTCGAGCAGTAGCGGACCCCCCCCCCCCCCAAAGCGCCTTGAGACCCTTCCGGGTGAGTAGCGCGCTATACAAGTGTTATGATTGATTGATTGATTGATTGAGTCTCTAGCCCCACATGACTTCTTGGGTTAAGACTTCACGGTCGTGCTAAAGGGGTGTACGTAGAGCAGGGGTCTATAGGGACATTGAGCCACGGAGCACCAGTGGCAAAATCCTGTGATTGACACAATCTGAGCCCAGTAACCAACCAGTCTGCCTTGGGCTGCTTCAAAAGTTCCCACAATTGCGCCTCCAGTTCCCTGTGTTTCGACTAGGGAAACTCTATTTTCCACTGCTGTCCTAATTGTCCTTAGAGAGGGTTTTGTGCTTAAATGGGGGCATTCCTTTCTTAGTTACACAATGCAGCATCTTAATGAGCCCTAGGGTGTGGTGTGCCCTTTTGCTGATGAGGTATGGATGTGAAACGTCTTTTGATAGTTCTCTGGTATTAAGTAGTCTTATTTGAATCTTGCTGTGCAGGTGGAGAGTCGTAGGCAAGAGTAATGGGTGGTTTAGGTAGGGCGTGGGTGCCATACAGGGAGGTTTTGGATCTGAAATTTATGGTGGTGAAACAATGTGTGTTCTATGCCCTACCTTGTGTCACTGTATGACATTGGGTTTGTGCTTTGGGAATATCCTGCTAGATATTGTGGACTCCCCTAGGTTAAAACTTCGGACTGTGGTATAATTAGCAGCAAAGAACATTTTAGGTATTGCCTATAAAGCACTTGCTGTGCTGCGAGATTATTTTTACAATTTAGTGGGCTTGCAACCCACCCAATGCATACCATTAGGTGTTTCTATTGTCACTCGCATTTGCATTCTTTTGATTGCTTATCTCCCTCAGGCTTCCCTTCCTTGTCTTAGCTCATCCCCGTAGCATGGACCAAGTACTTGTGTTCTTCCTCATCTTTGTTCTTCCTAGTCTTAATGCAATGTACAATTTTTAAAATTTTATAAGCGTTTCGGTATTATTCCTTGACGTACAATGTGCTTATGATTTTAAACTCAGGCATATGGCTATTTATTTATGCTGGTATTACCCTATCTGCCATTTCTATTGACGCTTTCGTTACTTACAGGCACAATTGTACTACTCAATGCCACTCAACTCTACTCTATGCTACTCTACTCTACACCACTCCACTCCACTCTACACCACTCCACTCTATGCCACTCTACACCACTCTACTCTACACCACTTTGCTCTATGACACTCCACTCTATGCCACGCTACTCAATGCCACACTACGCCACTTCACTCTACGCCACTTCACTTTGCGCCACTTCACTTTACTCTGTGCCACTCCACTCTACGCCACACTACTCTACGCCACTCTACTCTGTGCCACTCCACTCCACACAATGCCACTCTATGGCACTCTACGCCACTCCAGTCAATGCTACTCTACTCTATGCCACTCTCCACTACACTACTCTACTCCACTCCACTCTGATACTCTACGCCACTCTACTTCATTCTTTTCTATTCCACTCTATGCAATTCTATTCTATGCCACTCTACTCCACTCTGCCCCACTCTACTCCGCTTCTAATCCACTCATTGCCACTCTACTTTATGCCACTCCACTCTACTCCACACCCGACTCCACACAATGCCACTCTATTGCACTTTACGCAACTCCAGGCTATGCCTCTCTGCACTATGCCACTCTACTCTATGCCACTCTACTCTATGTCACTATACTCTATGCCACTCTATTCTGTCACTCTACTCTAAGCCACTCTACTCTACACCACTCCACTCTTTGCCACTCAACTCCACTCTGTCACTACTTTACGCCACACCATCTACGACACTCTACATCATTCCACCGCACTCTATTCCGCTCTACTCTACGCCAATCTACTTATGCCACTCACACTATGCCAGCCCACTCCACTCTACTCTACACCATTGTACTCTAACCCACTCCACTAACTTTTAGCCTAGCCGGATAGCATAGCTATATTACATTTCTAAAAGACATTGGCAAAACCAATAGCTCTATCATAGGCGAGGCCTATTGGCTTTGCGAATGCTTGTTACTGAAGCCACATTTTTCCCAGTCCGGCCAAGACAGAGTGCCTGTACTCTACTCGATACCACTCTTCTCTATGCAACTTTACTCTATGCCACTCTATTCTAAGCCACTTTACTCAATGCCACTCCACTTAACACAGTGCCACTCTGTGCCACTCCATTCTAAACCACTCTACTCAATGCCACTCTACTCCATGCCACTCTACTCTACTCCTCTCCACCCCACTCTATGGCACTCTACATCAATCCACTCCACTCTCTTCTGCGTCACTCTCCCTACACCACTGCACGCCACTAACTTTTAGCCTTGCTGAACAGCAGCCACTCTCCGGCACTACATGTCTAAAAGACATTGGCAAAGCCCGGAGCTCTCACATAGGCGAGACCTATTGGCACTCCCAACTCTTGTTACTGAAGTCACATTTTTCTCAGTGCATCTAGGACAGAGGGCCTGTCATGCTGGTTGCAGGCGGGAGGGTCCAAGGCCGCGCCAGCCTTAAGAACTGACTTAATTTGGCACTTCCTGGCATTAATGTCGAGCTAGTAAGAGTTCAATATGGTAGTTTGCTCCTGCAAGGAGAGGCGCCTTGCAAGTCTCCCATGAGAGCCACCCTGCCTCCGCATCCTCTTGGCCTGAGGGTGACTTCAGTGTCTGTAATTGCCGGGGGACCCCCCTCTCTCGACTCCCAGTATTGTTGACAGTGTACAATGAAAGTTGTTTAGGAGACCTTGCCAAGTGCACATGTGGCCTGGGCCTGATAGCAGGCAGCCTTGGTCGTGACCACAGCTCCATCTGATAACAATCTGAGGATTTGCTCTTCTAACAGCCTGATCCAGGCCTCAGGACAGATACAGATAACAGTCCTGACTTACACCCTTTTTTCAAGACAGTCCAAAGCGGCAGCTCTAGTGCTGCCTTGAGCCCAAGAGGCGGCCTGGACAAAGCGGTACAAAAAGGGCGTGGTGATGGACGGAGCATCTGAACCAATCAAACACTCGCACCCAGTCAAGAGATCTGGGTTTAATCCATCACCGTTCTTTAGCCCACTCTGCCACCCCAGTTCAGTCATGGTCATATGCAAATCAGTCTGACCCTGTGCCTCATGTGAACAGTCCAGCCCGAACTGCCAAGCCATGCCATCCCTGGACCGGAAACAAACTTCCTAGGACCGGTTTCTGGCATTACAGCCGTCTTCAGCCAGGCTTGCTTGAATCCAGTGGCAAAGTGAGCAAGGGACTCACGTCTGAGCATACCCTGCCACCTTATGGTGAACAAAGCGGTACAAAAGGGAGTGGTGATGGACGGAGCATCTGAACCAATCAAACACTCACACCCAAAGGGCATCTCTTTCAAATAACAGCCCCGACTTTCACTTTTCTCAGGTGCAGCTCCAGTGCTTTCCTGCAGCAGAGGGGACAGCTTGGAGAAAGGGAAGCTCCACTTCTTAACAATCTTGGCTTTCAGTCATCTTTGGTAGATTTGACAAGATTGTTTTGGATTGGCTTTCACTCATCTTTGAAGAAAGCCAAATTTGAAGATTCCCTTGAATCTTCCCTGAATTAAGGAGGCGGCTAGACAAAGGCCACCTCTATTTGATAAAAGCCCTGTTTTTCACTCCTCTAGTGCAGCCCCAGTTCTTTCTTGCAGTAAAGAGCCTCGATAAAGGACAGCTATTTCTGATAACAGACCTGGTTTTTACTCGTTTACAAAGGCTTCCCTCCACCAAAGGGGCATCTTGACGAAGAGCAGCCCTGGTTTACACATATCTCAGATGCTGACCAAAATGGAAGCTTTAGTGCTCCCTGCACCAACGAGGCGGTCATTACAGAGGTCTCCTTCATCTGGTTTTCATAGCCTTGGCTCTCATGACAGTGGTAGGCTAGAAGGGCAGTTTCCGTGCTTTCTGCATCAAAGAAAACAGAAACAAGCATTGGCAAAGACAGTAGTTCTCGCATTTGTGATCT
This sequence comes from Lissotriton helveticus, assembly GCF_964261635.1. Taxonomy (NCBI): domain Eukaryota; kingdom Metazoa; phylum Chordata; class Amphibia; order Caudata; family Salamandridae; genus Lissotriton; species Lissotriton helveticus. The sequence continues at coordinate 122,580,102 of NC_136068.1, forward strand.
ATTGGCTTAGCAAATGGTTCTTAGCAACACTGCAAACCGTGCTTTGCAGCTTTGTTAAAGCAAAAAAAAAAAAAAAAGCTTTCGCGGTAACTGCTTGCGTGATTTTGTAAACATGAGCACCACACTTGGACAACTTCAAAAGGGCGATGGTTCTCTTTATTTCTTTATTTTTTTTACTGATTCTAGTTGGAACGAGGGGATCAAGTGTGGTAAACCCTTGAGATGCTTCCAGTTCTCTGTCTTCATCCTGGTCGTTCAACTCCCTGTGCTGCCCTCTAACTTGGTACTCTTGCACTTCCCACTTGGATTTCGTGTTCTGTTCCTTCTTTACTTCCTCTGTTTTTAAGTTTTTCAGAGGAGGAGTTCTCCGTTGATTTATGGCAATTCATTCTCCGGTGTCAATCTGCCAAAGGACCCTGTTGCTGTACTTTTTGTTGTTTTGTTTATCAGGATTGCTGCTTTTGTCACTCCTTGCATTGTGGTGTGTCCATGGTGGGATGTAAGCAATCGCCCAAAATAAACAGACCCAGACACTTGTTTCCAATAGCAAAAAAGGCCACTTTTATTTTAGATCAGGTAAACTCAAATTCAGGCAATTCATCAACAATTTAGTCAAATTGGGCCAAAACCTTTAAAATTCTCATACCTTTAAAATATTAGCATTTCTGACCGAAACCATCAACCATATGTTGTAACCATTCCTTCAAACCTTGTGTTTCATATCCCTTCCTTTGATACCGTTACCTTTTTCCCCTTTCTTTTTCCCAACTGGAGGATGGGTAAGCCCGCTCCAGACTTACCCACCCCAAAAACACCGCACCTGCGCTATAAAACACGCCTGAGAGCAACCTGTCTAACAGTGGCAAAATGGATACATCAGTAAAAACAGAATTATTTTTTATATATATATATCTTTTTTTTATAGGGATGGGAGGGTGGGACTTTCAAAATAAACGCACCTCCCGCCACCCGGCTACCTCCCTTAGAATGCCGTTAAGCTATTTCTGCCTAACTAAACACCTGTGCGCGCGTGTGCCTGCCACAGCCCTCCTACCCAATCCCGTGCTGCGGCCTATCCCATCCTGGCAAAAGACCCGGGGGGGGGAACGCTCGCGCTCTGCTCCCCCTGGGGTCCCCAAAGGGCAGTTTTGTATTATATTGGCCCTACAGGCTACCCTGAGAAACCCTGTTTCTGTCTGTCTGCAGGCGTCATGTTTGAACCCACACCACCCCTTCCCAGCAGTGAAAGGGGAAAGTGCTGGCTGGCCTCTCCCGAACTTTTCTTGCAGGCAACCAGGGTCATAAACGAAGATGCTGGGATTCCTGGAGAAACCCTTGCTCTCAGGAAATAAGCCCTTTATCTGGATCCCTCACAGCGTTTCCTACAAAGCCTCGCAGTGTCTATTTTTATGAGGAGCTACACCTATTTTTTTTAATTGCCTCTTCTCTCCCCTCCCCCATCTAGAGTTTAGACAACAGTGCTGTAGACTTCCCATGACTCTCGACACAACGGTCCAGATTATTTTAGCAACACTGGGAGCGGAAGTTCGAAGATAAACCTTTCATTTTCATATCAACATTGGGAGAGGAGAGCTAAAGATAAACCCCTCACCATCCCGGGGCTTCAAAAACACAGAAGAGGGCAAAGGGTCGTCCTACAGAACTGCTTCCTGTGTCATCTGTCATGGCGGGCAGGTCACCTTCTGTGTGCTTCTCAATCTTCTGACAGCTACAGTGATGATAGGTCAAAAGGTGGAGTCTACAGAGGCAAGTAAAGCTGTGGCAAGGGAAGCCCAGATGCAGGGCAGATATTGTACTGATCCTGTCTGGCTTTTCAGAGGTAAACATGAGTTATATTCCAGCCAGGTCCAAATGGGACATTTGAAAGCTCAAAACACATCAAAATTAAAGTAGGGTCAGAGGCCAAAGTTTAACGACTCAGCAGGATATGCAGGCCCATTACTAGCTAATCAGAAAATACAAAGAATATCCTGCAGTCAACACCTATAAAGACAGAGAATAACTGTACGGCTACCTAGACTGATCAACAAAAAATACGCAAAATTTGTACGGATTCCCATCACTCACCGGTCCCGGTGACATGCTTCATCATCTGGGTCTCTTTTAAAGGGCTACCACTCCGCCATAGTGATGGAGGAGCCCAAGGATGTTTTACAAAGTATTAATCACTACAGATGTGAGCAAATATGATGAAAAGAGTGTATGGGAAGAAAAGTTCAGTGCAAGAAAAAGTGATGTGAATCTAAAATTGAAGCGGAATCAGACTATAGTTTTATTCTTGTCTGATCCGAACAAACATTAAAAACCGTGCAAGAAACAGGGCGGGTTTACCAAATAACCGTCCATTCACAAGAATTGGTCCAAGGAGACCCAGATGATGAAGCATATCACCGGGACCGGTGAGTGATGGGAATCCGTACAAATTTTGCGTATTTTTTGTTGATCAGTCTAGGTAGCCGTACAGTTATTCTCTTTCTTTATAGGTGTTGACTGCAGGATATTCTTTGTATTTTCACATTTGAAAGCTCAGCTAACAAATGACAGACTCCACCCCAAACCTACCTCTCTTTCCGAAACACCAGTTTGTGGAGAAGTTTATGAATTTCCCTGCGCTTCTGCTACCCCTGGCTGTGATCTTTAGTCCTTCTGATTGGCCGCAGTTTTCATGAGCAAAATACCAGCTATTCGGTCATATTTTAAGAGGACCAGGAGCTGGGTCATTGAACACGATTTTCTGTAGCATCTCCTCTATTGTTTTTTCAGTTTTTCACTTTCTTTTCTTTATTATTCATTTAAGGATAGTTCAGACTACTATACAATACTTTTGAAAATATTTCTTTGTGCATTTGCTGTATTAAGTTTTCTTTACTCTAGGGGGAAGATACAGGATTTTGCTGGCCTTCCAATTTTTTTTTACAGGCTTCACATAAAATATTGGCCAGGTTTTTACAAGCATAGCCATTTCTATTTTATTTATGGTTACCCTAATTGCACTCTATACTTTGTTCTGTGCGCTTTGCAAACATGTCACTTCATGCCCGTAGCCATTATAATGATTTTCTTGGCTAAACTCTAGCTTCACAGCTTCCAGATGCTTGTTATTATAATGTAAGATCCAGAGGGTAGAGGCACTCCTGAAATATGGAAAGTAAAGTTAAGTGTTGAGATTTCTATCTCAGTAAGTCTACATGTGCGCATAACAGTCACAAATGCATTCCTCTTTTGTCTACAGGGGAATAACATCCAAGGGCGCGGCAAGTGCAGTGGCACAAGGGCCTAGAGGCCTGAGGACCACTGAACCATGAATATGGCTGTACTTTCCTACCTGAAAACCATTGGCAAACCCATTTTTCTGACTTGCACTAGGGCCTAAGACACCTTTGTTTGGTGCTAACCATTTGTAAAGCGCACAAGACAAATGGAACTGTTTTGGTATTTAAATAAAAGATGTTTTCAATAATCATAGCCTGCAATTCGAATTTGAATCCTGCTAGTTAAAAGGGAGCTCAGGCACCAGGGCCACTTCTTTTGTTACAGAGGAGGAGTTCCTCTACTTCTTTTCACTAGAGATCATTCTAGGATTGGGCTACCACCTCCTTTCATGTCTATAGAGACGTTCTTACCAGTCCTCAACTTTTATGTGATCACCTAATGCATTCTGCGTGTTGTAGTTTTGAATCCATACAGAAGGGTATCTTCATCTGCTATCCTACTTTAGGCCTATCGAATGGTCACTATCTGCTCTTAAATATGAATATTTCTTTTTAAAGACCCCTCACCCGCTCTAGTAGTGGCATGCTTCATTATCCGGTCCCTAATAACCAGGATAGGCTCGACCATATTCCAGGGAAAACTTCGAATAATAGTTAGCAGCTGGGGTCTGTGAGTAATAAAAATATCTTAAGCAACTCCGGTATCTCCTTTACTGGTGGTTGCTCAGGTATGGTAAAAAAACACAATGTGGTGGGTAACAATGTGGAATAATGACCCTCTTACCCTATTCACTTGTCAACATGTTTCAGCCGTTGGATTGTGGCCTCTTAGGGTCCTTGGGCTATCATCAGGACAACAAAAATGTGCCCGGAAACTTCCGTACCCCTGACCATGTGAACTTTTATGGACGAAAGACAGACAAAACATTTAACGTATAAAGCATCCCAAAAACAGGTATAGTATCCTGCTGCTTAAGGAAAACCTCTTGCTTTGCCCTACGCTAAAGACTCATTCAACAACATGGTAGGTGAAGGGGGCTGTGTTCGTGTACCCACACATTCGTTAAGGGTGCAACGCTGCCTGTTTACCTATTCAGCCTCCCTCCTGCCAGCTCTGAATAGGATGGGCAGCGTTGCACCCTTGACAAATGTGTGACTACTTGCAGGGGCATGCCCCCGTCCTCGGACTACGCAGCCGTGGATGAGTCTCAAGCATAGGGAAAAAGCAAGAGGATAGTATAACTGTTTTTCTCATGCTTTATTTGTTATGTGTTTTGTCTGTCTTCTGTCCACAAAAGTTGACATAGTCAGGGATACGGAAGATCCGGGGCACATATTCATCCTGTTGAAAGCCCAAGGACCCTTATTGGCCACAATCCAAGGACTGAAACATATAAACAAATTAATAGGGTAAGAGGGTCATTATTCCCCATTATTGGCCATAGTTTTTTAACCATACTTGATCAACCACCAGTAAAGGGGACACCTGGGTTGCTTAAGGTATTTTTATTATTCACAGACCCTGACTGGTACCTATTATGCATATGCTCCTTGGAATATGGTCAAGCCCATTCTGGTTTTTAGGGACCAGGATGAGACCCGATGATGAAGCATGCCACTACTAGAGTGAGTGAGGGTCTTTAAAAAGAAATACTTGTATTTCTGAGCAGACTTTGACTAGTGTGGTAGGCTTAACGTAAGATTGCAGGTGAGGATACCCTTTTGTGTAGATATTTGACATTGTTGGGAGAGCATATCCTTTCCCCTCAAAAAATTCCCTCGCCCAGTCTTATGGGAAACACAAGTTTTGGTCTGCCTGTATTTGTTCTGTTGTAGTTCTGTTTAATGTCCGTTCAACAAATCAGGCTAATATCCCGAAAACAGTGATTTGGAACAGTTCAGGACAAGAGGCAGTTTCCTTAGTGACTTGTAGTGAGGTAGTCACTATATTCAAATATGAATCTGAAAATAAGAGAACCATTGCCAGTCAGGTGCTTTGGGGGTATTTGGAAGGGATTGGCCTATCCACTTATCCTTCTAGACCCCAACTACTTCTGTGTCTAATTTACAGATGTGCCTGAAAAGTACTGTAAAGTGGTTATACACCTCCATATCTTGCTAAGAACACCCATGAGCACTCGCTACTAAAACAAAAACACCACCTTCAAGCGGACCACACGTGTCATTTAATTTAGCAATAGGGATATGCTTTATCAAGCTCTTTCAAAAAGGTGAAAATATGTTTGTTAGCGATAGTTAGCTGGGGCATCACCACACTGCTCTGCGGGCAGGCAAAAAAGGAAAAATAAAATGATAACAACACATCGTTATTATCTGTCCTTGCCAAGCTGGTTAGTGGCTGGCCTGTGTCAATTGAACAGGGGAGCAGTGGTGACACTTTGTAAGTGCGCATGACGGTTTGGCCGGTCATCTTGGGCCGGTCAAACAGTCATGCACATGTTTCATGTTCTCCACCTAGGCTGTATTACGGGCTGGGTGGAAAACATGCCAAGGCTCCCAGTCCCTCTCTAAGCTCCGAACACCGTTGTTCACACCAGTCACAAAGCTGCATTGCAGCGTTGTGATTGGCTTAAGGGAACCTGGAAGCCTAGGTGCCTCCTGTTCCTCCTTCCTGTCCTGGAGTCCTGGAAGCAGGCGAGGAGGACCAAGAGGTAGTGGCAACTAGGTATGTTATTTTTTTCCTTTTCATTCCCTCCCCTGGGCCCTCCGCAACCTGCAGCCCCACCGCCGTTAAGTAGTAGCTGCTACTAGTTTTAGTTATAGCCTCACGCTTGTATGTCATTGATGACATGTAAAAATTAAATTAAATTAAAAACAAGAAATTCAGAGTAAAAATATGTGCAAGATCGTATATTGTTAATTAAAGTAATGTCACAATGGTGTGCATGCAAAATGCATGACATGCCCATCTAAGTTATACCTGTGTTTTTCCACTAAAATAGCGGAGGGTGTTAATGCATTCTCTCTGACAATGGCGTGCAACCGAAGTCACTGGTTCCCTTCCCAGTGGGGGATAGCTCAACCTTTCATCTTTCAGCGGGAGCGAAAAGGAGTGGCAATATTTATTCCCCCCTGCTGGGGACTTGCCCGCTAAAAAATGTATTTTAGAGTAAATAGTTGGATTCAAGTGCTTTCAGTTGGGTGTCTGATTGGAACTGAGATCTGTAAATACCCACATTGTTGTCAAAAACGCACTGACTCTTGTCTGTGTTTTTGAAGGCCTTTAAAATATTGATTAATTTGAAAAATATTGCAATTCTCTTTTCTTTTACAGTTGGACCAGTGACTGAGACAGGAACAAACGCATTGAGGGCGTACGCCTTTCAAAGAGATAATTAGCTGCCCTTTACTCGTGTTTTAAGGTTTTGGGAGGTTCGGAATTTCATTTAAACATGCTAATTTGGGCTTCATATGAGATATTATTCTTGTAAAAAAAAAATCCAGCAGCGCTTTAAATGGGCCAGTACTCACCGGTACTGAGTACCAGCACTTTTTAGTTTTTTCCCCTTGACTACCGGAACTACTTCTGGAATAAATAAGAGGACTGGTACTCAAGGTGACCCAGCATTGGCGCAGACACCATTGTGCACAAGGTATATTCAAATCCAGCCGTGGCCTGTGCAGATAAAAGCGGCTGGGCCAGTTGGGGGGATTTAGATGGATGATGACGAGGGAAAATTAATTATTTATTTAATTTTCCCTCGTCATAGTCCATCAAAATCTCCCCCACCCCACCCGCCCCATTGCTCTTACTTGCACTGGCTGCAGCTGTTCAAATCATTCACCAACCAGAGGATGAACCACGCAGAGAGCAGTATACATAACACTAGTGTAATGCAGCACCTGCTCCATGATTCTTTTTGCACAGTGCCAGCCTACTCGAGGACCTACCGACTTCCCCCACACCCACAAGGCAGGACACGCCCTCGACCCATCTTTGCAGGAAGTAACCGCATCCACTTCAGCCACAGCACGCAACCCCTCTGGACAGATTACCACTACATACACTTCAACCGCAACAAACCCACCGCCCCCAAACCAGCACGGCAATCCCCACGAAGGAATTGGAGCAAAATCACAGAGGAGCAGCTCAACTCCACCTTCAACCACGTCCCCCCACCACCTTGACTGAGCCCAACAGCACAGCCAAAAAACTCCACATAGATCTTTAACTTCACAGACAAGCTCGCACCTCTACAGAACCCAGACAGACAGTGCCCAATGAAAGACACCTGGTTAACCTCCGACCTCCAAGAATCCAGACGCACCTGCAGACGTCTCGCGAAGAACTGGAGAAACAGCTAAACAATAGAACAATGCACCAATTACACGAACGTAATGACGGAATACCACCAACGCATCAGATCCACCAAAAGGACCTTCATCCAAAACAAGATCCTCGCCAACTCCAGCAACTCCAAAGAACTCAACATCATCCAGAAATTCACCAAGCCTCCCAGCGAAACCACGGACATCACCCCCTCCCAGGACCTCTGCGACAAGCTTGGATCCTACTTCCACCTGAAAATCAAAGACCTCTACAACCAGTTCAATGACCAGACTCCCGACGCCCAACCATCGCCCCTCCCTCCCCCCCAGCAACAGAAGCCAGTCTACCATCTCCTCCTGGACCCCAGTCACCACTGAAGACACCACCTTGACCATGAAGAGCATCCACTCAGGGGCCCCCACGGACCCCTGCCTGCTGCACATCTACCACAGAGCCACCACCACCATCACCCCAGAACTACAATGCACCATCAACACCACCTTCACGACAGGCACCTTTCCCAAATGACTGGAAACACGCAGAAGTCAGACCCCTGCTAAAGAAGCCCACGGCTGACCCCACGGACCTCAAGAACTACCGACCCATCTCCCTCCTTCCATTTATAGTTGGACCAGTGACTGAAACAGGATCAAACGCATTGAGGGCGTCCGCCTTTCAAAGAGATAATTAGCTGCCCTTTCTTCGTGTTTTACGTTTCTGGGAGGTTTGGAATTCCCTTTAAACATGCTAATTCGGGCTTCATATGAGATATTATTCTTGTAAAAAAAAAATCCCCAGGATGCTCTGCTGTGCCTACCCTTAATAAAATTCCTACAAGCAGCGCTTTAAATGGGCCAGTACTCACGGTGCTGAGTACCAGCACTTTTTAGTTGTGTCCCCTTGAATACCGGAACTACTTCTGGAATATATAAGAGGACTGGTACTCAAGGTGACCCAGCATTGGCGCAGACACCGTTGTGCACAAGGTATATTCAAATCCAACCGTGGCCTGTGCAGATAAAAGCGGTTGGGCAGGTTGGGGGGATTTAGATGGAGGATGACGAGGGAAAATTAATTATTTATTTAATTTCCCCTCATCATAATCCGTCAATCTCCCCCACCCCACCCGCCCCATCGCTCTTACTTGCACTGGCTGCAGCTGTTCAAATCATTCACCAACCAGAGGATGAACCACGCAGAGAGTGGTATACATAACACTAGTGTAATGCAGCACCTGCTCCATGATTCTTTTTGCACAGTGCCAGCCTACTGGAAGACCGACCGACTCCCCCCACACCCACAAGGCAGGACACACCCTCGACCCCATCTTCGCAGGAGGTAACAGCATCCACTTCAGCCACACCATGCCCCCCCCCTCTAGACAGAACACCACTACATACACTTCAACCGCAACAAACCCACCGCCCCCAAACCAGCACGGCAATCCATATGAAGGAATTGTAGAAAAATCACAGAGAAGCAGCTCAACTCCACCTTCACTCACGTCCCCCCACCACCTTGACGGAGCCCAACAGCACAGCCAAAAAACTCCACATAGATCTTTAACTTCACAGACAAGCTCGCACCTTTACACAACCCAGACAGACAGCGCCCAATGAAAGACACCTGGTTCACCTCCGACCTCCAAGAATCCAGACGCACCTGCAGACGTCTCTATAAGAACTGGAGAAACAGCAAACCAATAGAAGACCGCGCCAACTACAAGAACGCAATGACGGAATACCACCAACGCATCAGATCCACCAAAAGGTCCTTCATCCAAAACAAGATCCTCAGCAACTCCAAAGACCTCAACGTCATCCAGAAATTCACCAAGCCCCCCAGCAAAACCAAGGACATCACCCCCTCCCAGGACTTCTGCGACAAGGTTGGATTCTACTTCACCTAAAAATCAAAGACCTCTACAACCAGTTCAATGACCAGAATCCCAACGCCAAAACCATCAGCCCCCTCAGCAATAGAAGCCAGCCTACCATCTCCTCCTGGACCACAGTCCCCACCGAAGACACCACCTTGACCATGAAGAACATCCACTCAGGGGCCCCCATGGACCCCTGCCTGCTGCACATCTACCACAGAGCCGCCCCGCCATTGCCCCAAAACTACAACGCACCATCAACACCACCTTCACGACGGGCACCTTCCCAAATGACTGGAAACACGCCGAAGTCAGACCCCTGCTAAAGAAGCCCAAGGCTGACCCCGCGGACCTCAAGAACTACCGACTCATCTCCCTCCTTCCTTTCATGGCCAAAGTCACTGAGAAGTTCGTCAATACCCAGCTAACAAAATTCATTGAAGAAAACTTCATCCTCAACCCCTCCCAATCTGGCTTCCTCAGCAACCACAGCACCAAGACCACTCTACTCGCCGCCACAGATGACATCTGCACCCTTCTCGACCAAGGACACAGCGCAGCCCTGATCCTGCTCGCCCTCTCAGCGGCATTCAACATCGTCTCCCCCACACAATTACCGGCATACAAGGAAGGGCCCTCGACTGGATGCACTCCTTCCTCACCGGCAGAACCCAAAGAATCAGACTGCCACATTTCCTCTCTGCACCCACAGAAATCAACTGCGGAGTACCCCAAGGATCATCACTCAGCCCCAAGCTTTTCAACATATACATGGCCCCCTCACCGGCATCGTCCGACAACACAGACTCAGCATAGTATCCTACGCAGACAACACGCAGCTCATCCTCTCCCTCACCAAGGACCCCATCACCGCCAAACTCAACTTCCAGGAAGGAATGATGTTGCATCCTGAATGAGCAGCAGCTGCCTGAAGCTCAAGTCAGAGAAGAAAGGGGTAATCGTCCTCGGACCCTCCTCCTCCGCATGGAACAACACCTGGTGGCCCACAACCCGCGGCAGCCCCCCCTTCCCCACGGACCATGCCCAAAACCTCAGAATCGTACTCAACTCCTTCCTCTCCATGTCCCGACAGGTCAACACCGTGACCACCAGCTGTTTCACCATGCTCCGCATCCTCCGAAAGACCTTCAATTGGATCCCCTCTGAAGCAAGGAAAACAGTCACCCAAGCCCTCATAACGAGCAGACTGGACTACGGCAACGCCCTCTACGCCGGAATCAACAAGTCGCTGCTCCACAAACTCTAGACGATACAAAACACTGCAGCCACACTCGTCCTTGGCATTCCCTGACACAAACACATCACCCAGACCCTGCGCAACCTCCACTGGCTCCCTGTCGAGAAGAGAATCCCTTTCATGATACTAACCCACGCCTACAAATGCCTCCACAATACCAGACCCCAATACCTCAACAAAAGAATCTCCTTCCATGTACCCAAGAGAAATCTTCGATCCGCCAACCTCCCCCTTTGCCAAAACCCCACGAATCCGCAAAGCCAGAACAGGTGGAAGGGCCTTCTCCTACATTGCGGTCAAGACCTGGAATAAACTCCCGATCGACATCAGACGCACCCCGGCCCTGAACATCTTCAGGAAGACACTCAAGACCTGGCTTTTTGACTAAACGGAGCTACTCCCCCCCCCTCCCCCCCCCTTCCCCCTCATCGCCTTGAGACCGTCACGGGTGAGTAGCGTGCTTACAATGCACTGATTGATTGATTGACTGCTCCAGGACTCTCAATTGAACCCCAGGAGGAAGCAGGAAGATTAAGAATGCCTTCTTTTTCTGGCAAGCTGCAGGAATCTAGTCTGCCTTGGTCATTGGCGCAGCAGTTGTGTTATTTTGTAAAGTGACACACTTTCTTAACAACAATGAAAGCTACAGCCTGTTTATGTCTTTAGCCTGCAATGTGCCTAAGCACTGTACTGAAGGACAACATGGGGTCAGCCAGCTATATGTGCTTTGTGCACTTTAAAACTTGCATTAATTTAATCAGCTTGACGCTGACCGTATGTGCAGGAGATTACCGAACGGAGCAGTGCCCGTCCTCGAACACTCAATGCAGTGACTGGCCACGTGGGAATTTCTAAATATTACCTTTTTGGTGGACCGCTGGAAGAGCAATTGCCCCAGTGTGCTTTCCATATCCTCGAAACTAATTTAACGGACCATACTATGTCTAACAGTCAACCATTATAGTCATCTACGTAGCTTCCCTAGGGTCATTCAACATATGAAACTACCGTCCTGAAGATGGTCTAGCAGATGCCTTCACTACATAGACCGAAACGTAGAGAGCTGCTCCCATTTTCTTTGTGATTTTTCACCAGAGGAATTGTTTTCTGTATGATCAGTTTAAGTTTCCTTATGTTCATAGTATATGGAATGGGTGACCACATAAGTGACAATGAGATAAGAGCTGCAACAAAAAACTTCGAAATCTCGGTCACTGTGTGTTTATATGTGCGGTATTTTATGTACCCTTTAATATGTTTATTTTTTCAACATAAATTCTGGTTTTAAGAAGTATACACCCGTCTGTGTTTTGTTCCTTTGCAGTTCTTCATAGATCTGTTTATGTTAAAATAAGTAATTCATTTTTCGAAACAATTCAATGTAAGCTACTGCCCAGAGCTTATTGCAGATGATTTCTAAAAAGACATGAGAATAAGTAGAAGAAAGAATCCCTTGTAGGCACTCCTACCTGTTGATACATTAATTTAATGATTGTCAGTGAATATCCCTCAAACACCAAACTCTAGCACAAGTTACCAGCAGAGACGGCCTTTGCTAAGATAGCGCCCTGGATGGAGAGAAATTTGGCGCCCTTGCTGATGCTAGTGAATTAAATGAGGCAGCAGGGGGGTCCCTTTTGTGTTCACTGGCCAGTACCTGGTTAAACAGTGACTGGCCCCTGAACACAAACATCTCAGGATCTTCCCCAGCTCACCTAAGTCCCCAGTAGCTTAGCTGCCTCAGGCCGATGATGGTATTGTTTGTACAGGGTGAAAGGAGGGCAAAGATGGGGGCTAATGGGGTGTTAAAAACATTGGCCACAGAAACAACCACTCTGGGACACAGGCAAGGCTGGAGCAGGATGACTGGGGTGCTGCTGTTGAAATAGCCTTAATGCACCCAGCTCAGTGCACCTCTCAGAATATTGGCTCCCTGGGCCCAGCTTTCACATGCTAAAGGCTGGCCCTGGTTACCTGAGAGGCAACATTGCAGGGGCAGCAAAGGAACTGTGGCCTAATGTCCAGAGCTGCAAAAAACACAGTTGATGGACAGAATGTAGAACAATGTCATACATTCACCCCAGTACAAGGATCTGGGCCTAAATCCATCGTTTTTTTGCACTCCACACCACCCTGCCACGCCATAAGTGTGGCAGGGTATGCTCAGACGTGAGTCCCTTGCTCACTTTGCCACTGGATTCAAGCAAGCCGGGCTGAAGACGGCTGTAATGCCAGAAACCGGTCCTCGGAAGCTTGTTTCCGGTCCAGGGAAGGCATGGCTTGGCAGTTCGGGCTGGACTGTTCCCATGAGGCACAGGGTCAAACTGATTTGCATATAGCCATGTCTGAACTGGGGTGGCAGAGTGGGCTAAAGAACGGTGATGGATCAAATCCAGATCTTTTGACTGGGTGTGAGTGTTTTATTGGTTCAGATGCTCCGTCCATCACCACCCCCTTTTGTACCGCTTTTGCCGCCATAAGTGTGGCAGGGTATGCTCAGACGTGAGTCCCTTGCTCACTTTGCCACTGGATTCAAGCAAGCCGGGCTGAAGACGGCTGTAATGCCAGAAACCGGTCCTCGGAAGCTTGTTTACGGTCCAGGGAAGGCATGGCTTGGCAGTTCGGGCTGGACTGTTCCCATGAGGCACAGGGTCAACCTGATTTGCATATAGCCATGTCTGAACTGGGGTGGCAGAGTGGGCTAAAGAACGGTGATGGATCAAACCCAGATCTTTTGACTGGGTGTGAGTGTTTGATTGGTTCAGATGCTCCGTCCATCACCACCCCCTTTTGTACCGCTAATGTCCAGAGCTGCCAACTTTGGAACTGTCGAACAAGGTTTGAGGCCCAGTGTTGGCTCAATATCTTGTTATTGTTGACAGATTGCTTTATAAAATTCTGCCCCAAAGAAATTGACAAAAAGGACACATGCCGTGGTAAGTATTTATTAGGACTTTGCCATTTATTTAATTCAGGAATTTGGTGACTCTCAAATTCCATCGTTTTGGGACTGCCAAATCACTTTCTGAATGTTTCAGTTGCAGTTGCTAGCCCCATCAAGCCCAGATGTTGATTTTGTGTGTGCTTGAACATAGGGCTTGAGTCATATTTATTGCCTGGTAGAATTACTTAGATGATTCTATTTGGCCACTTCTCACCCAACATTCTTACAGTGCATGCAGATTTCGTGCATATAAAGCCTGAAAAAGTTAGTATCACAGCCCCGCCTCCTGTCCTGACCCAAACTCCAGCTCTTGCCCCGCCCCAAATTCCACCACCTGTCTATAGGCAGGGCTTTAAGTGGGCTGGGTCTCCTCGAATCTGAGCACCGGCAGTTTTTTAAAGGGGGCCTCAAAACGGGTCTCTATCTGGCTCTGTTTTGTGCTCTGGCACAGGCAGTCTCGCCGGCGAGATCTTATGTCTTAGAGTAGGGGGCTTGAACCCGCCCCTCTTCTCCATTGGCTGGCTTCCTAAACGGAGGCCAGCCATTGGAGGAGAGGGGCGTCTGTCCGTTTAAGCCCCGTGTTTTTGGGATTGAGTGGTGTGTTTCTTTAGGTTCTTTCTCTCCTCTTCCCATTGGCTGGAATTTTACATTCTAGCCAATGGGAAGAGGAGAGAACGAAAAACACGCCCTTCAATCCCGAAAATGACAGTGGTTTCTCCGAGGCATTTCTGCTTCGCCTCGGAGAAACAGGGTGGTGTTTCCATGCTTTATTGTAATTACATTTACCACGGAATCGGAACGTAGCCTATCCTTAATTCTTTGTATTGTATTTGCCATTGGGATATTTGATATTTGCGCTGGTGAGCTTACAATACAAAATAAGTTTTACTATCTTTAAAACGATCGTGCTGTGCTGTATTTTAGAGAAGACAAGAACATTGAATAGTCTATCGTGTAGTTTCAGGATGGAATCGCTGGTTGAATTACATCGGGGATTGAACTTCTGCCTGGCTTCTTGTTTTCCTATGCCAGAGCCTGAGAACACCCCTCCTTCTGATTGGTGTGGCTCTGGGTTCGTTTGGTGAGCCTGGCCTGAGTGCGAGCGCCATATTAGAATCTCAACGGCAGAGCCTGGAGGAGGCGGTGGGGCTGTAAATGCCTAATCCCGCGCACGAGCCATGGGTGACCGGTCCCGCCACATGATAAGCCGTTAGAGAGCCCGTCGGGAGAAGATGAACCCCTGGGAGCCCGGCAAGAGCCGCCGCTTCCCCTACCAGCTCGAGATGGCTGTGGCCGCGGGCTCAGGGGTGCGCCGAGGAAGCCGTGGCTGCCCTGCCAGGCGCTCGCATGTCCGGCCCAGCCCTGGACCCTGCACATCCTCATCGTGTATGAAGGTGAGTGTAGGATTCTCCGGGAAGCTGGGTCTAAGGAGCATTGTAACAGCTGGCTGGGTGGCCTCCTTGCCCATTCCTCTCAAGATCGCGAGCAACTAAAGAAACCTCGCCTCTTTAAAAAAAAAAAGGCTGGGGAAGCGACTTTCCGAGCACTATACAGGCACATAGTTCTTACGTGATCTCCCCTTGCTCCCAGTGGTTAATAAGTCACCAGTAAGATATTGGTCGGGTCGAGCACCACCATATTTACTTCCCGCATCAGGCAAAGTAGGGAGCTTGAAACAACACCACCCAGGCTTTAGAAGCGCAGGGCGCTTCGCCTGACGGCAGTGTAATGGTCTGGCTGACTCCCTACTTCTAAGTCCAGGAAAGATTTACGCTGTTCAACAGACACCGTGATGATCCGTTTCAACCCCAGTAGCCATTCCCGGGTTCTGATTGTTGTCTCTATGTAGTATAGAGATGTTTATGACAACTCGCAAGGCACTGTAAAGGATCCTGACTCTCACATCAGACATTTGAATGTATTTATGCCACTCATTCCTAACGTTGTCAGGATCTTGTTGACTCTTCTCCCAGTATCCTCGATTGCAGACTTAGGTTATCGTAATCCCCAAGATGCAGCCTGAGAGCCTCTCTGACCACCTCGTTCCTGAACAGCTTACAGGAGTATTCATGTTTGCAAGTCTTTTCTGTGGTTGGGCGCAAAACCCACCCTGTTTGTTTTGGGCGTGTATTATAAGACTAACCTTCTTAAGTCTTCATCGTAAACCCTGACATGGCATTTGGTCTGGACTGCCTTATACTGCTTCTGAACATCTTACCATCGTGCATTTCTCGTCTGTATTGATTAACGTCTGGACCATACAGATCAGAGGGTTGATGAGTAGTTTTTTTCTGAATGTCTAATTGTACCCCATGCAGAGCTGTGTTTATTCGACGGGTAAGCAACCTTGGAGACTGCAGCCCATGTCTGCTTCCCCTTCAACAGTGTTTTACTGTAATATATGGACTTTGTGGTCTGTATTTGAGTCATGTTCTATTCTGAATGTACAAGTGTGCGTAGAACATATGTACTGACGTGTCCTCAGTGTCTGCTGTCTTGAGGTAAGACGTGTCGCGATCAGGGAGCTTCAGTCTGTCTTCTACCCGAGGAGGACTGAGCCACCATGGCAGAGTAGCACAGTTATCTTTTAGATAAAATAGACAGCCTCGCTTGTTAGTGCTTATGCTCACCTGGTGACTGCGTGCGAAGACCTATGATGTTGGCATGAGATCTCAGGGCTGCAGCCCTCAACATTCCTTTCTCTGGCCTGGGGAGGGGCCAGGCTAGACATATGCACGCACACTGCCGAGCACAAGGCGGGGGTGTGTGGTGGGTGAGTTAGTGGCTTGTGCAATTATCGGGGGCGTGGGGCGCACTCATTCAGAGCTTAGTCCTAGGAAGCGGGGAGAAGGGGGGTACAGGAGTGGATATGTGAGGAGGGGGCTAGGGGTGTGGAGAGACCCGTTACTGTGATTGGTGGTGCAGGCCCTCATTGTGTCTGCCTGCCCCCTGTTCCCTCGTTGTGCTTGCTTTCCTGCCCCCTGTTCCCTCGTTGTGCTTGCTTTTCTGCCCCCTGTTCCCTCGCTGTGCTTGCTTTTCTGTTCCCTTGTTGTGCTTAGTTTCCTGCCCCCTGTTCCCTCATTGTGCTTGCTTTTCTGCCCCCTGTTCCCTCGTTGCGCTTGCTTTTCTGCCACCTGTTCCCTTGTTGCGCTTGCTTTCCTGCCCCCTGTTCCCTCGTTGTGCTTGCTTTCCTGCCCCCTGTTCCATCGTTGCGCTTGCTTTTCTGCCCCCTGTTCCCTCGTTGTGCTTGCTTTCCTGCCCCCTGTTCCCTCGTTGTGCTTGCTTTTCTGCCCCCTGTTCCCTCGTTGTGCTTGCTTTTCTGGCCTCTGTTCCCTCATTGTGAGAGTTTTTTTCTGACCTCTGTTCCCTCGTTGTGAGCGTTTTTTCTGGCCTCTGTTCCCTGTGTGTGTGTGGCTCTGTGTGTGTGTGGCTCTGTGTGTGTGGGGCTGTGTGTGTGGGGGGGGCTTTGTGTGTGGGGGGCTTTGTGTGTGTGTGTGTGGGGCTGTGTGTGTGTGTGGGGCGCTGTGTGTGTGTGTGTGGGGCGCTGTGTGTGTGGGGCGCTGTGTGTGTGTGTGGGGTGCTGTGTGTGTGTGGGGCGCTGTGTTTGTGTGGGGCTGTGTGTGTGGGGGGATGTGTGTGTGTGTGGGGGGCTGCGTGTGGGGGGGCTGTGTGTGTGTGTGTGTGTGTGTATGTGTGTGTATGTGGGGCTGTGTGTATGGGGGGGCTGTGTGTGTGTGTATGTGGGGCTGTGTGTGTGTGTGTGGCTCTGTCTGTGGCTCTGCCTGTCTGGCTCTGTCTGTCTGTGTGTGTGTGGCTCTGTCTGTCTGTGTGTGTGTGGCTCTGTCTGTCTGTGTGTGTGTGGCTCTGTCTGTGTGTGTGGCTCTGTCTGTCTGTGTGGCTCTGTCTGTCTGTGTGTGTGGCTCTGTGTGTGTGTGGCTCTGTGTGGGTGGCTCTGTCTGTGTGGGGGTGGCTCTGTCTGTGGGAGGGTGGCTCTGTGTGTGTAGGTGGCTCTGTGTGTGTGTAGGTGGCTCTGTGTGGGTGGCTCTGTGTGTGCGTGGGTGGCTCTATGTGAATGACTCTGTGTGGGTGGCTCTGTGAGGGTGGCTCTGTATGTGTGTGTGGGTGGCTTTGTGTGTGTGTGGCTCTGTGTGGGTGCAAATGCAATAGGTCTCACATTTGCGAGCGATTAAGCTATTGGCATTGTAAATGACAATGCCATTTATTTATGTTTTAAAAACCAAAACATAAATAAAAATAATGTCATGAGCAATGCCAATAGCTCTAACTTTAATAATGCCAAGACCATTGCATTGTAAATGCTTGTTTTTTTTTTGCCTGACTGCAGTGACAGCAAGCACATCGATGTGTGCGTGGTGAGCGTTGTAGAGGAAGGGAAATACATCCTTTAAAGAGAGTCATTTTCTCTTTTTGAATCTCCGGAGCAGCAACATTGTCGTGGTGTCACCAGGGCTTTTAATCAATATTATATACAAGCCATAGTTGCTGCTTATTTATCTTATGCAACTAGCAACCATTGACAAAGCTAATAGCCCTGACTTGTAGGTATGATGTGACTCGTTGTATCATATATTTGGACGCAATGACAGGATCAGCAAAATACAAGCTGGGGCGGCACACTGTGCTAAACACAGATGTTTAGCTTATGTGTTTTAAGCCACGCCCTTAATTGCATTGACCACGCCCCTTTGAGAGACCCCCAGCTTGTTCATCCTACTTAAAGCCCTGTCTATAGGTCTATTTGGTGAGTACCGGCACTTCTTTTTCCCATTTAAAGCACTGCCTACAAGGATGCTATGTTTGCCACATGAAGAGCGTGGAGTGCCAAGGAGCCTCCCAAACAGAAGGTGTGGTTCTTCAAGGTCAGACACACAAAGGTCTATAAAGGGAAACAGAGACGGGAAAAACTAGCTTCAGCGAAACAAACCCCGTGCAGCGGAGGCTGCTGGGCCCAGGGCCAGCACGCAGGCGCCAGCCCCGGCCAGGAGGGTGATGGGAGAGGTCAGCCGACCGGCGTTCACATTGATCTTATCTCTGCGGCCTGCACGGCGGGGATGTACCGGGCTTCCTGTCCGTGCACGCCGACGCCGCAAGCCCTGAGGAGGTCGAGCCAGCCCGCTCCCCCGCCCACAAGTGCCCCGGCCTTTGCCCCACGTGTCATTTCTGCCCGCCAGGTCAAGGCCACGAAAAGTGTTTGACTCTGTCAGGAGAGCTCGTCCTGAGACTGCAAGCAGCGCTGCTCTTGTTGGTTTGTGTTTACACCACACCCAGGGCACGCTGTCAGGGTCTTGGCACGGGCCAGGGCGCCCTTGCAGAAGAGGAGACGGGGTGTTGGCATAGCAAGCGCGGGCGGCATGCTGTCCACCACGTATCCACTTCCGACTGTCAAGCACGAGGAGAAATGTCACTTGTGGAATCTCAGAGTTAGCTTAGGATCTGGTCAAATAATTTACATTGTGGGTATCACGCCTCCTCCCTCCACACCTTCAGACCTTACGTGTACCACAGGATATCAGGTCCCCTCACAGGGTCGCGAGGCGAGGAGCTATAATCACACAGTGTGCAAAGAACTGGAACCCCCTGCAAAACGTGACACCTCCAGATATCCGTGGATATAAGTGGAGAAGTGTGGCTCAGTGGTTAGAGCGGCAGACCCTGATGCAGAGGTCTAGCCCGGGACCAGGGTTCAATTCCCCACCTCGGCGGGTCTTGGGCTCAAAATTCCACGGACCTGATAATTCTCGCCTCGGTGCCTATTCCAATCATGGAGTCCCACTCTGCAACTCTGGGCAATAGCTTGCTTAATCTCCACAACGGCCCCCACAACGCTAAGGATGCCTGGCCTCCACCTTGGGGGTGCCCAGGAGTGGACACCTCACAGGGAAAGCCAGGATGGGTTCCACAGCGGTATTCGTACAAGCGCCTTGAGACCCTTGCGGGTGAGTAGTGCGCTATACAAGTATCAATTTACATTTACAGCAGAAGCTTTGAGTTTTGTTTGGCTTAGCAGGGGAGAGGGGGGGAGAGGTGAATTAAAGTGTCCCAGGCTGTGCTTGGCACAACGTCCCCCCTCCACATACTCATACAGTGAAAAGTTGTTTTCAAGTTGGCAGTTATACACCTTGGTTAGGTAGTGCATACATGCCAACATTTTAGGACAGGGACGTGGGAGATTTAAAATACAAAATCGGGAGAATGAAAATTCCCCATTGACTTCTATTGTAGAAAATGCAATTTCAGGCGGGAGACAGCCAGGGCACGAGCCCTAAAAATAGAAGTGGGGGGACGCTGTCACCGGAAGTGACGTCACGACAGGAAGTGACGTCACGGAAGGTGCGCTCCGATCTGGTCCCAGAGAGGCCAAAGAGTGAGGTCCAGCCGTTTGGCAGGGGGGACAGCGTCCCCCCGGTAAAATAAGTGGGGGGATGCCGTCCACCCGCGTGGTACCCCGACTCGAGCTCTAGAGACAGCTACAATAAAGCCATTTTTCGCTTGAAAAATCTGTAGTCTCCCGCCTGAATCGGGTCTATTGGCATGTATGATAGTGCAAGATAGCTGTAAAGGACCTCTCAAAAACTTGGGACTGCTGCCTCTGCACTGGATGTGCTAATGAGAGCTAAGCTCCTACAGGTGGTCCAAACGCTCCTTAAAAAGGTAACCCTAGAACTAGGTCCCCATACTGTGAAACTGCAGGAAACCTTTCTCAAGTTCTTCAAGGCTCTATCGTGGTGGTCTGTCATGCGTTCACACTTATTGCCTCACAGGAATCTGGTTCCAGATTCTGTACTTCTCGTTTTCAGTTCTGCCTGTCATGAAAGTGCTTCCCAGGTTGAAACACCTCCAGAGATAACCATGTCTCTCATCTTCCCAGCCATGGCAGGACACAACCAGCATTCCGCAACACAGGAACTGCCTTACACTACTGCTTAGCAAGTGATCTTGATACGCTCCATCACTAACACATGATTTCTGTTGAACATTTGCACCTCTAGCTCACCAGAGCCACTCCTCAGCAGGCATTCAGCCAACCAGACACTGTCGGTCACAACAGGCTGTGCTGGTGAATGCCACGGATGCTCTAAGTCAGCGAGGCAACAATGTCCTCACCCCTCTGCTTCATTAGCCGTAGCTCCTGTGAGTGGCTTGCTCTCACCAGTGTGAGACGTGGTTTCCACAAACACAGGTGTTAAGGAAATGGGTTCCTATGCTCTTCTTTTCTCAAATCAGGGCGAAATCCCTGACCTTCCATCCTCAATTCCAGTCTTGGTTGAAGTAAGCAGGGTCTGCTGCAAAACTGTGTGATCAGCCACAGGAATGGATTCCTTGACACAGAGCACTAGCTATGCTGCTAGTTCCCAGACCTTCATCGATGACCCGTCATATGTTGCCCACTTACTAGTTCACAGGAGTCCAATAGATCAGTTTCCTTGAGGCTGCTCTTTCCACCTCTGTCCCTAGTTGCTGGGAGGATACGGCGATGAGGAACACTTAGCAATGTCTGTTTACCTCTTGCTAATGACTGTGTGTCTATCCCTTGATTGTCACAGTGGCAGGTCCCATTTCTCCAAAAAGCTTTTCTCATCCCTCACCTTGAGTGAATCTTGACTTCATCTCCCCATCTGCGGAGGTGTGGTGTCGGGAGGCTGCAGTATCAAATCTTGTTTCACATGGAATTCTTGGTAGCTTTACTACCCTCCCAGCATACTGAATTAGTAGTATCACTGGGTGTATTCTCACAGAACATTAGCATTTCAAGCTGACCACTATCATTCCTCTGCAAGCATGCCTCTAGAATCCAGCAGACATTATCAGTCAAACCAGGCTCTGCCCATGCCCGCTGTGGATATAGCTTGTATCTCACGCATGTGTGATATCCATCCTACCCAAGGACATTAACTATAAGGCTTGTAGGATGCAAGACTACCTAAGAGAATACACATATGTGCCTTTGTCAGGACACAATAACATACCTGCACATTCAGTCATGTTGTAAGGAAGGGACCACAAAGGAGAGTCTGAAGATGAGGGTTTAGTATTATATGCCAACTACAAGAGCAGCAGGGAGTAAGACTGGTCAGCTCTACAGAAACTAACCCCCAGTATCAAGCATGACATTCCATTTCCACGTTCTTATTTCCACACCACAATACGTGCCACACATACTTCTTTCGAACACTAAACTAAACATACACACGCATGAAATAATGCAATACATTTTCTAGAATAAAGCAGAGAAGTATACACATATTGGATCTCGATAAATGAAACTACCATGTGGTGAATGGAGCGAAATGATATAATGTGTCATAGCATAGGCGAGCATCATACATATGTTTGTCTAACCATTTTGGTTTTCTAACACACCTGCCTCTCTTCCCCGTTCACACCTATTATTATTATCATCCAGTCTAGATAAAACATTTGGTGCCCTCTTCTGAACTGGCCTTCTCCCAGCATACTTGGCTGTGCAATTTAAATTACACACTCTACTGCCATTGGTCCAAACTGTGTTTTTATTCTCTTGAACTACCTTCAAGGAATGTGGAAATTTAGTGTTGTGGCCGTCCAGTGGGACAGTAAACAATACACAATCTTCCACTTTGACCTGAGTATTCTGTACAGCTCTCCTCAGATAAAAAAAAAAGCTTGTTCATCCTCTGATTTTATAATTCCTTCAATCTGTACTCCAAGATCTCGTTCACAACCAACCTTTGTTCTATTTCATCCAACCGGGAGACAAGTGTTCGTTTGATTACTACCTTTGAAAATGTTCAAATTATCTTCTGCCAGTAGATCAACGAGGAGTCACACTACAGGGTGTTAATTTCTCGAAAACAATTCGCCATCTAAATGCTGTCCTTCACATCATATTTGAACCTCTCATCAACTCCATTAGTTTCAGATTTACATAATGAGGCGTTCTTATGTAAAATTCCTCTGTCACTCAAAAATGTCTCCATTTCTCTTGAAGTAAATTGTACAGTGTTGTCCATGAGTAAACCTCAAGGGAATCCTTTGAGGGAAACATCCTTTACAACGCAACTTTTACCACGCAGTGCCTTTACGACGCAACTTTTACAACGCAAACCATTACAACGCATTGCGCTGGGGGGCGCTCTAGGATAGGGAATACATTTAATTTACTGTCCAACACCTCCCCTAGTGTCCACGGGGACTGGAGTTGGAAGAGTAAATGAAACTATTCACTATCCAGCACTCCAAAGCGATATGCGTTGTAAAGGTATGCGATGTAAAAACCGCGTTGTAAAGGAATGCGATGTAAAAGTATGCGTTGTAACTTCATAGATCCATCCTTTGATCATGCCAATTTTGTGCAGAAACGTTTCCAGTTGTAATATTTCAAACAATTTCCAGTTCCGGCCATCTAGAAAAAAAGTCTGTCAAGACTAAGATGTAATGTAATTCCTTCTCACCCTGAATTGTACCCAGAATATCCAGACTGATTTCTTCCCAAGGTCTCACTAGTAATTCACTACATGCCATGAGGGATTCCTTTTCTTTCTGACCTTATCACTTAAATGTTATGTTATGCTTTTTTATATTGGTTTGTATAGTGTAATAATCACCCGAAACGGTATCCAGGTGCTTTTACAGGTGTGTGGACTCCAATGTGCTTATATGAAGCCCCAGGTCTAAAGCTTCTTGCAGAGCTCAAGAAGTGAGGAGGAGGATCTGATGTGTTGAGGGAGGTCATTCCATGTCTAAGGTGCGATGTTGGAGAACGAGCGACCTCCAGTTTTGCTTTTGTGGATGTGGGGAATGTGTGCGAGTAAGTCTGGCGGGTTGGTGAAACTGTATGCGGCTGTTCAGGTATTCTGGTTCTGTGTTGTGTAGGGCTTTGTATGTGTGCATGAGAAGTTTGAATTAGCTGTGCTTGTGAATGGGGAGCCAGTGAAGCTTGTTGAGGTGCGGTGCCATGTGAGTTCGGGGTGAGAGGTCGAGTATGAGTCTTGCAGCGGTGTTCTGAATGTTCTGGAGTGGGAAACATCCTTTACAACGCAACTTTTACCACGCAGTGCCTTTACGACGCAACTTTTACAACTCAAACCATTACAACGCATTGCGCTGGGGGGCGCTCTAGGATAGGGAATAAGTTTAATTTACTATCCAACACCTTCCCTAGTGTCCACGGGGACTGGAGTTGGAATAGTAAATTAAACTATTCACTATCCAGCACCCCAAAGCGCTATGCGTTGTAAAGGTTTGCGTTATAAAAACAGCGTTGTAAAGGCATGCGATGTAAAAGCATGCGTTGTAATGTCATACATCCAGTGCTTGTGTGACGGTCCGTCTGGTGTTCTGGGGCAACCATCTGAAGATCTTTCGTAGCATGCATAGGATGTGGATGCAGGAGGTGCACACTGCGTTGACTTGAGCCGTCATGTTGAGCTTGTAGTTTAGGATGATCCCTAGATTTCTTGTGTGGTCTGTGGGTCTCGGTCCTAACTCTGACAGCCACCAGGTCTTGTTGTCGAAGACCAGTACATCCGCCTTGTCGGAGCTGAGCTGCAGGCAATTGGTTCTCTACCAGTCTCCAACCAGTGTCATGCAGTTGGTAAAGATGGCCTTGGTATTTGTCTTGTCCATCTGGTAGAAGATGAGTTGGTTATCATCGTCGTAGGAGATAGCTGCGTTAGGAGGATATTATGGGAGACAGCGTTGAAGTCATCAGAGAGGTCAAGCAGGGTGAGAGACGCGGTTTCTCCCCAGTCCAGGATGATTTGAGCGTCATCGGTAGCCGCAATAAGTGCTGTTTTGGTGCTGTTGTTCTTTCATGTATGACACTCCATACATTTTTTAAGTGTACTTCCCACCATCAAGTCTAAACCAGGCACCCAAAATGTATGTCTCAACCTCTCTTTAGTCTTGCACATATATATTGATGGCCTTCATGGGCAAGATTTATCATCTTGGTTCTTAAACACTCTAGAGATATTATCCTGGTTCCTGTGACTAACTGTCCCCCTGCACTAGGCGACTACTACGTTACTCTCCAATATGCCAATATGCCAAATGATTTTCCTCAATAACTTGTGGGAAGGCCATTTGTTTTCAGTTGAGTGGCTAATCTTCATCGTTGGGCCCTCCAGTAACCATTCTTCTTCAGTTACACATTAATTGGTCAACTCACAAATCTTTACCAAATCCTCCCATGCCTCTACGCGACACAAAGTTTGAAAATGTCTTTATTGCACATACAGCTGCTAATGCTTCTTTTCAGTCACAGAGAGTTTCTTTCCATTCTCTTTCAACACCTGCAAAGGCTATAGTTTTGTTGTCTTGTACCAAAACAGCCCCAAACCCTTTTCACTGTCATCTTTGACCATCATGTTATGTACCTTGGGATCAAATGATTTAAGACTTGGTGCAGTTTTCAAATCCATCTTTATACTAAAAAAATTCTAATCCTTTACTCATTCTTCCCACCGCTTGAATTCAACTATTTTCTTTACTAAGATTCTCATATTGAAAGTTTTTGAGGCAAAATTCTCTGTAAAGTGTCCATAAAAGTAGTCTGTGCCTAAAATGCCAAGAGCTCTTCTTTGACTGAAGGTCTCTCTAACTTATTAATATTGTTAATAAGACCTTCCTTGGGCTTAATACCATATTTTGTAATAAGGTGTCCCAAATATTCACTTTTGTTCTTTGCAGAACAACATATTTTAACCTTGAGAGTGAGCCCATTCTTATGCAAAATATTGAGAGCTACCCTCCTCCTGTGATTATGCTCATCCATATCACATCCCACAACCAAGATTCCCTCCTGAAACATCTTGACTCTAAGAATCCCACCAAATAAATTCTCCATGACTCTGAAAAATTGATGCTGCATGACTAAACTAAAAGGCATTCTAAAAGCCTGTAAGTGCCATATGTCCTTACAAATGCTGGTACATTTCATGACTTTCTTGCAACATTATTTGATAGTGTTAGAAATGGGGGACTCTAGTTGACAGAGGTAGGTACCTTTGTCCAAATTGGGACCCTTGCATCTATTCAGGGTAAGGGGGATGCACACTCTAGATAACCCACGCTCACCCCCTTGGTAGCTTGGCACGAGCAGACAGGCTTATCCCAAAAGCAATGTGTAAAGTATTTGTACCAACACTCACGGTAACACAGTGATAACACCACAAATAGACACCACACCGGTTTAGCAAAAAGAATGTATCTTTATCTAAACTTAACAAGACCAAAACATTAACTTTCAAAAGGATTTAGCAACTAAGGCCATAGAAAATGATGCGTGATTTCTTGCAAAGTACATGTGGTTGCCACAACATTCACCAAGCCAAACAGACACAGGGATGGGAAGCGTAAAAAAAATAAAAAAAAGAAGCGTGGATCCTGAGACCCTCGTGGATGCGATGTAACTGTTCTGCTGTACACACTGGAGCGATGCGTCGGGTCCGGTCTGTAGGGGGAAGCGATGCATTTGATTTTGGGATGACTCTGATCCTCGGGTGATGCATAGGGGAAAGCTTGCTGCACAGGGACTATGCGCGTGCGGCAAGCGTCGGAGTACGATGCGGTGGCGAGCGCTGCTGCGTCGACCTCTTCATCCACGATCCCTCAATGTGTTGATTCTTGCCGCGGCGACAGGCGCTGCATCGGTTTCGGCAGCGGTGTGGCGATGCAGGGAGATTCTTCTCGCACCAAGGCGTTGCATCAGAAAACTGTCACAAGAAGACCAATGCGTTGATTTCCATGTTGTTGAGTTGCTTTTCCAGATCTCAACAGCAGAAACAACCGCCAGAGGCCCAACACAGTTGCAGGCACCTCTTGGCAGGTCAGAACTCCCAGCAAGAAAGTTCAGGGGATCTGGTGGTGAAGTCTTTGTGTTCCTGAGACATCAACACAGGAGGCGAGCTCTACTAAAGCTCTTGGAGACTTTCCTCAAGCAGCGGACACAGCACACAGCAAAGTCCTTCTCCTTTCTTTGGCAGATACAGCAACTGAAGGCCAACCCCAGACTCACAGTAAGGGCAGTACTTCTCCTCAGTTTCTCCATCTCTTCTCCTCAGCAAAGGTACCTCTTGATTCCAGAAGTAGTCTAAAGTTCAGGGGTTTTAGGTCTAATAATTATACCCCAAAATGCCTTTGTTCCCTTTGTGCAAGGGTCTCTGAGCCCAGTCCAAACCAGTTCTGTCCTCTCTGGTGCAGCTGCCCGGCAAGAGGTGGAGACAGCTTTGTGTAAGGCAGACAGGCCCTATTCAGTTGCAAGGGAAATCTCCTCCCACCACTCTAAATGCAGACCGGGCCTATTCAGGTGGTAGTGAGTACTCCTCCCCCTACTCTGAATGCAGCCCAGGTATGTTCAGCCCAGCCCTTACTCATTCAGGAAAGGCAGGACACACAGAACCCCCCCCCCTGGCTGTCTGAGATAATGCACCTCCTCAGCCAGAGGCACACAGAATGGTTAAACAACTTTCTAAAAGTGGCATTTTCAAAAACGCAATTTAAAAAACATCTTTAGTAAAAGATGTGTTATTAAATTCTGAGTTCAGAGAGCCTAAACTTTATTTTTTTATCTTTTCTCTATGGGAAGATATGCTTGTAAAATGTTACAAAGCATTCCCCATTCTGTCCTACGGGGCGAGATAGCCTTTCAATAGTGAAAAACGAAATTGGCAGTATTTTACTATCAGGACATGTTACACACATCAGTACATGTCCTACCTTTCATATACACTGCACCCTGCCCAGGGGGGGGGGGTACCTTGGGCCTACCATAGGGATGTCCTATATGTAAGAAAAGGGACAGTTAGGGCCTGGCAAGTGGGCACACTTGACAAGTCGAAATGGCAGCTAGCAAACTGCACACAGGCACTGTAGTGGCAGGCCTGAGACATCTTTTCAGGGCTACTAATGTTGGTGGCACAATCAGTGCTGCAGGCCCACTAGTAGTATTTGATTTACCAGCCCCTGCACACCCAGTACACTTTACTAGGGACTGACCAGTAAATCAAAATATGCCAATCAGGGAGAACCAATCATATAACAATTTACACCAAGAGCATATACACTTTAGCACTGATTAGCAGTGGTAAAGTGCCCAGAGTCCTGAAACCAACAACAAGAAGTCAGGAAAAAATAAGAGGAAGAAGCAAAACATTTGGGGATAACCCTGTGCAAAGGGCCAAGTCCAACTCAACCCCCTTCCAGCCTAAAGCCAGGGTAGACCAATCCATACATCAATGGGCTTCCCTGCTTGGGGCGATAGAACATGGAACCTGGCCCGCAACAGCAGGTGTCTATTCCGTTCTACGCCTTCCTGAACCTAGTTGGATCCCTCTATACTT
This sequence comes from Lissotriton helveticus, assembly GCF_964261635.1. Classification (NCBI taxonomy): domain Eukaryota; kingdom Metazoa; phylum Chordata; class Amphibia; order Caudata; family Salamandridae; genus Lissotriton; species Lissotriton helveticus. Next base: position 122,608,049 of record NC_136068.1, read on the forward strand.
ACTCTGAGGGCCCACTAAGCTAATCCATGGGGAAGCCTTCTACTCACCTGTGGACCCGATCTGTGCAGCTCCTAAACCTACTTTGCACACAGATGTGTCCCAACAGGCAGACAGTACCCACATGGCTAACACAGCGGTGTGGCCCAGTCCACCTGTCAGGGTATGACTCCTGCCCCCCTCCCAGGGGCAACTCTGTCCACCAGGACAGCCGGCCACAGTGGGCACTGACAAATGTCAGTAATGAGAGCCAGGCCTCATGCTTTTCAGGCCTCTCTAACCTCTGTGGCATTAGAAAGTGGGGGGTGGTAGCCCCAGATGCCTGACACCTTTTGTCCACTCTTCCTCCTGCCAAGTCAGGTATGGCATCCTGACACTGGCCCACCAGCCCAAGGTCTGTACCCTGCGGCTGGACAAGAGACTGGGATGGGCTCTCCTACACCCTGTCTTCCTCCCTGAGGTTCTGCACCCTCCCACCTGGAGCGGTATCCCCAGAAGACAATTTGGTTGGGGCACTGTTAGCAGCCACCCCTTCCTCCAGGTCAGGGGGGGACACCCTGAACCTGGTCCTCCAACCCAGGGTCTGTACCTTTATGCTGGACCTGTGCATGGCAAGCCAGGACTTCCGGGGAGCACACCAACACCCGCCAAGGGAAACACACTCCTCATGAGTTGTACGAGAGCCTGCGTGGCACAGGTCTCCAGCCTCCTGTCCACTTGCCAGAGCATGAAGTCTCCCCAGGCCAGAAGTGGCCTCACCAGGGTCAGTCCTGGGGGGCTCTGACCTCAGAGCTAGAAACCCCTGACCCACAGGTCCTTCCACACCCCTCACCCTTTTCTCTGGACTCATGCACCCTCCCCACTTGAGCGGTGCAGCCAGACACCAGAGCTGGTGGGATTCTTGCTACATTAGTCCTCCACCAGTCCACCTGACACTTTGGGATCCCACTCAGGGAATGGTCTCTCGGTACAGACTAGGCCCCCCTCCTGGTGTTCACTCATGGAACCAACCAGGCCTAGGGACTGGGTTTCAGGCACCTTGGGACACAGCCTGCTCCCACTCACCACTCCTTCTCCTCTGAGATAGGGTGTGGGACCCTACACCCCTCCCACTACTCCAGGACCTAGTGGGGCTACCACAAACCTCCCCTACCTCACTTAAATGGGGAAAACCTGAGACCCCCTTCAGGACCACTCCCAAAAGCTTCTTCAGACCCTATGGAATCCACCAAAAGGTTAATCTTCAGTGCAAGCTCCCTGGGGTAAGAGAACTCACACTATGGATTTTTAACATAAAGTGATATATAATTGCCATACGTCCGTACAACCATCTCATGCGTGGCAGGTTCTACGGCCATTTGCCCCGCATGCACCCACCCCCATGCTGTGAACGGTGTAAGTGGGTGTATTTTTTTTTCCTTGGGTTTTCCGATCTGCAGATCCATCGTGGATTTACACTGGGGGCCGTGCTGAGTGCGGCAGTGGATCTGCTGTTCAGCCCCCAAAAATGGCCAATTTCAGCCCACAAGGAGTCCCTGAGAGACCCCTCCATGTTTCCTATGGGGTCAGGATACCTCTATCCTGACCTCTTATGTTGTTTTTCACCAACCCACCCCATGGCCAACCGAGAAACAAAATGACGGCCCACACTTTCCTTCCAGGTTGTGGCCAGCCAATCTTGAGCTTGATTTTGCTCCCGGACCCACAGATTCCCCACTGGTGGATCCACAAAGGATTTGTGTCTCTAGATATCTATATTTTTCTTTCTGAACAGATTTACACGAAATTACAGAAAGGGCTCGTTTTAGACCAAGAAGCACCTTTCTGCAAAATTTGGTGTGATTCCGTTCAGCTGTTTGGGCTGTAGTCATGTCAAAAAACTGCAAAATTCCCATAGACTTACTTGGGGAAAAAAGTGTTTTGGGACCCCCCACCTTTTTCGTGGCCCGCTTGACGAATCACCCTGAAACTTTCCAGACAGCAGCTTAAGTAACTGGTACACTAGTTTTGAAAATTTTGTGAAGATTCATCAAATGACGCCAAAGTTGTTAGCAAAACAAAAAGGCTTCGTCTATGGACAAAGTTGGTCCTAACTATAACTACCTACTGGTTATAGTCAGTAGGTAATATAAACAATCATAATGGAGTCTAGATATATATATGAGTGTGCGATGTTCCTCTTTATGTAGGATTTTTTCCTTTTGTCATTGTAAACTCAGGAACTATGGCTCAGATGTACAAACATTATGAATACGGAATTCCTAATTTCTCTCCGAATCGCAATTAGGAAATCGGTATTCCTAATGTATGAAATGGAATTCTTTGTGGGTCGCAAATCAACCTACCTTATGAATGTTATTGAGGTAGGTTGCAGTTTGCGACTCATTAGGAACAGTGTATAAGTGCAATGGGGTAATCCAGTATCCCTCAGAACTTGGGCATGCGAAACATAGAAAACAATTGGTTCTGTCGGGTAAGAATATTTCTTTAAAAATCAGAACATTTGTGATGTCAACAATCTTTGGTACAAAGGGAACTCTAGAAACAAAAGAAATTGTTTTGTTCATTAGGAACAGTGGCGGTTCCTCCGCTCTGTCGGAGGAGCGTCGCCCCACTGCTTTTAAGTAGTGTGAAGCAGAAACATAAAATAGTAATAACTTTGCGTTATTATCATTTAATGCGGCTTCCTGCTGCTTTGCTGTCGAGGTTGGACGGGGCTGCTCTGCTCTTAGAGCAGGGGAGGAGTGGTTTTCCCACTCTTGAGTGCTGAGTGACCATTTGATTGGCCCTCTTGGGCCGGCCAAATCAGTCATGCGCACTTTCCCCGTTCTCCATGCAGGCTGCATTACAGCCTGCATGGAGATGTGATGTGATGTGAGGGAAGCTTGTAAAGCGCGCTGACACCATGGGTTTCCTGGCGCTGGTTGAGTGCTGGGGGACCAGAGGGATTTAACCGGATTGAGGGAAGAGCCATGTTTTTAGGGATTTACGGAAAAGGATGAGAGAGTTAGAGGTTTTGAGAGAGAGGGGGAAGGAGTTCCAAAGTTTAGGGGCCAAGAATGCGAATCTCCGGCCTCCCGATCTGCAAAGTTTGATGGGGGGGATGAGTAGGAGGTGAAGGTGGGAAGATCTCAGGTTCCGCGAAGGACAATAGGTCCTGATAAGGGATTTCAGGAAGACGGGACAGGAGCCAGATAAAGATTTAAAGGTGAGGCAGCCGATCTTAAAGGCTGCCCTCGAGATGACAGGGAGCCAGTGCAGTTTAGCAAGAAGGGGTTTGGCAGATTGCCACTTCGGAATCCCAAGGGCCAATCTTGCCGCTTGATTTTGAACAGATTGTAGTCTGGAGAGAGATGTTTTAGGCAGACCATAATAAATAGCGTTCGAAAAGTCTAAGCGGGAGAGGACAAGGGCCATGATTACTTGCAGAAGAGCTTCAGGAGTGAGGAGATAGGCCACCTTCCTGATCCTGCGCAGCTGGAACATGCAGGAGGAGACTACTGTCCCCACTTGGGGCCCGAGGGAGAGGCCGGAGTCAATAGTGACCCCGAGACTTTTCACCGAGGCCACAGGGGTGGGGGGGGGCAAGTTCTACCGGCCAAAAGTGCGGACCCTAGTAGGTAGAGCTCCTGCCAGGAAGAAGGAGCTCCGTCTTTCCAGGATTCAATTTGAGCTGGTTTTGACACATCCACTGTAGGATGTGGGACATAGCTGCCTGGAAATTGGGAATGGCAAAGGGGGAATCAAGAGGAAAGATGAGTTGCAGGTCGTCCGCGTAGTTAAAAACGGTGACGTCCCACTGCCTCAGAGAGAGAAGGAGGGGTCGAAGATAGAGGTTGAAGAGAAGAGGGGATAGGGAGGAGCCCTGAGGGACCCCACAGGGCAAGTGCTCCCTAGGAGCTCTAAAAGTGCCCAGGCTGAGAGTCTGGAGCCTACCGGTCAGGAAGGATTTGACCCATGCCAGCGCCAGGCCCTGGATGCCAGCCTGCTCGACACGGTGGAGGAGGATGTTATGGTCCACCGTGTCGAAAGCGGCCGACAGATCTAATAAAACCAAGGCCTGGGGGGTACCCTTGTCAGCGCCGTCTCTCAAGGCATCCAACACAGCCAAGATCACAGTCTCCGTGGAGTGGCCGGGTCTGAAGCCGGCCTGATTGGCCTCGAGAAAGTTGGAGCTCTCGATGAACTGTGAGAGACAGGCGGTGACGTGGGCCTCCAAGATTTTAGAGAAGAAAGGCAGGAGAGAGATGGGGCGATAGTTCGCCGGAACGGCGGGATCAGCCCCAGGCTTCTTCAGTAGAGGCACCAGAACGGCCTCCTTGAAGGAGCAGGGTACGGCACCGGACGAGAGAGAGGAATTCAGCAGGGGAAGGATGCAGTCGGGTAGAGAGTGGCAGATGTCTCGTAGTATGGTGGGGGGACAGCAGTCGTCTGGGGATCCAGACTTGATACGGGTGGTCAATGTGGCCAAGGCAGTGGGGTCTAAGGGAGGAAACTGAGTAAAAGAAAGGACATTGTGGGGGGGAGAGACGGAGCCCGCGCCAGGGGGAATAGTCGGGATGGTGTCTTTAATCAAAGCAATTTTCTGAGTGAAGAAAGTACTCGGCGCGTTACAAGATTCCTGTGTAGGGGCCTGAGTCGGAAGTGTCCTGGGGTCGGAAGTGAATTCGTTAAGGATTTTAAAAATCTCTTTGGACTTGCAAGGGGCGGATAAGATTTTTTCTGAGGCGTAAGCTTTTTTGGCTGCGGAGATAGCTGTTTTATACTTGTTGCGCGCGGCCACATATATGCCTCTACTAGACGAGCAATAGTCTCTCCTCCACCTGCGCTCAGATTGGCGGAGTTCCAACTGCAGGGTCTTGAGATGGGGGGTGAACCATTTGTGGGAGTGACGATGTCGGGATCGGGGGAACTTAGTTAAAGGGGCAAAGATGTCGCTGGCTGTCGTGAGCCAGTCAGAGATATGCCCCTGAAGCTCGTTGGTGCTTAAATCATTGGGGAGCAGGGGACGGGTTAGAGAGAGGTGAGATAGAAGTTTAGAGGAGTCGGCGGCTCTCCACTTGCGGGCGGTGCCGCCCTCCTGCAGTGGGATCCTGATCTGGCCGACGACCGAGAAAGTGGTGTCAATCAAAAGATGATCGGACCACACACAAGGTGTTATAAGCGGACGGGAGGACTTGACCCCGTGGACCCAAATGTGGTCAAGGATGTGGCCGCCACTGTGAGTGGCAGACCTGACTAATTGCGTGAAGTTCAGGCTCGAGAGGGCCTCGAACAGTTCAATGGCATGGGGGCCAGCGTCCTCGTTCTGAAACCAGTAGTTGAAGTCACCAACAATGATAGTGCGGGGGGAAGAGGTAGCAAGGTTAGTCAACTGTTCAGTAAAAGAGGTGGGGAAGGAAGGCATGGGGTGGGGGGGCGATAAAGTACCATAAGGGTAACTGCACCTACCTCGGTCCCAAGACGGAGGACCAGGTCATCCACTTCGGGGAGGGTCATGGTGGCGGAGGCGATAATCTTAAGGTTCTTGCGTATTACCGCTGCCACCCCTCCTCCGGCGCGACCCCCAGGACGGTTGGTGTTCAACAGAAAGTAATCTGGGGGTAGCGCAGCGAGGATGTCAGGAAGGGAATCGTCGGTGAGCCAGGTCTCAGATAGTAGGAGAGCGTCTGGCCTCTCCGTCATGAGAAGGTGGAAAATATCGGCTTGATGCCTGACCAGAGAGCGAGTGTTTAGGTATAATACCCGGAGCTGCGACTCAACAGGAGCAGGAGCAGTGAGAGGTAACGCCGACCCCAGATGAGGGGGGGAGTAACCAGCAATCCCCAGAGAGAAGATCCTGGCCCAGGTATCGGGAGAAAGAGGGCAAGCAGAGGCTTGTAGGCTCATAAGAGCAGAGCGGTAGTAAGAGATAGCAGTGGCGGCATCCCCAGCCCCTGGGCCCGACCGGCCGCGGACGGGCGCAGACGGGCTTGACTCTGGCGCAACTCCGGCGCGCCTACAGCGCGCCCGCTGCGCTCGTCCGCTGCGCTGACGCATGGGAGAACAAGCCCATGCTCCCATTCCCTGGTTGAGCATCCAACCAGGAAGCTCAAAACCAGTCACAACGGTATATTGCAGCATTGTGATTGGTCAGAAGAGCCAGGGTACCTAACAATCACAGAGACGCGGGTCCCGGTGCAACAGGTAGTTTATTTATTTAAAAAAATGTAATATGCGCGACCTCCTCGCAAACGTGCCACCCTCGACTCACCTGCCTCACCACCCACAAGCCATGCCAACCACCGCTAATTAGGAATCACAGCCATCACACGGATGGTGGCCTGCTGGGGTTAGCAAACCACCATCTCTGTGATTGCTTTTTAATGAGGCAATCTTTCTCTTTTAATACAGCCCGTTTTCCTAAAAACAAAACTGGATACGTTTGAAAATAAAATAATAAAACCTTGAAGCTTCACTTTTTAAGAGTAGGCAGTGGTCTGTGGGACTTTGTGCACTTCAGAGGGCTCTTTTGAAGTCCCCCTCCCCTTTCATCAAAGGCACTTTTGGCTATAAGTATTGGGGATCTGATCCCATCTAATCAGACACAGCATGGGACTTGTAACCGGATGATGCTTACTCGACATCTGCACATTGCCAGGAGGACTGCTGAGCTGCCAGGAGAAACTGCCATTTTTGCTAACTGCTTTGCTGTGTTGGCCAGCTGCCTGTTGAGGGCTGGGCTGCAGGAGAGAATGCCACTTTGCAACTTGTCTGGATGTGCCGGTCTGCTGCTGCCTACTTGCTTTTCTGCCCCCAAGTGTTCAAAAGGGCTTATTGGCTTGCCCCCTGTTTTCTCAGAGTCTCAGGGCCATCAAAGACCAGCGTTATAGCCATGGAACTCTGAGGCTGCCAATTAGAACTCTAAACAAACTGTAGCTCCTCGCTACACGAGAACTTGAAACAAACCGGAGCACCTCACTCCACGAAGGAAGCGCTCTGCCCGGAGTGGTAGCGCGGCGTGCAGCCTGCCGCTGAGGCCCTGTGCCCCTCTCTGATGCCTACACTTCAGTTGAAGACTTTCTCAGCAAGAACGGCACCTGTTCCCCTGATGACCCATTGCCAGGGAAACAAGCGCGTCCTTCGAGCCAACAGGCCCGTAGCACCAGCGTTGAGTGCAGATGTCACCCTAGATTCATGAAGGTGATCGCTCCCGAGGACTGACCAGCACGGTTGTCACTGCAGCTCCTTCCCGCTAGGAGGAAATCCAGCGCAATACAGGATCATAACCCCGTCAGTTGCTGGAATGAGGTACTGGGGTGAGTGTGGCCGCACTGTGCTCTAGTGAGCGGCTGGAGTAAATGTTGCGAGGGACCCTGGGGTGGGGCGTCTCTTGTTAGCCCTATACCTGATCTGGTACTGTTATGTTTGAGGCACTTCCAGTGCCAATGGAACTGTCCCGCGCTGCTTCGCAGGGGCTCCATGGTTATTTTGACAAACAGTGTGAATCTGAGCTGCCACGTAGGGCTCGGGACTCACTATGGTTTGGGGGCCTTGATCTGCCTCTACGTGGTGGGGGTAAAACCTTTTGGAGGACCGAGAGCGGCGTAGAACCGCCATTAGAGACTGAACTGCTTAAAGGAGGGGACTCGAGCTCACAGAAATTACCGTAAAAAGTATATTAGGAGCGCAGTTGCTTCTGGGCCCTAAGTTTTCCTGATGTGGTTGTTACAATTTTCCTGCAAAGTATGAGATGTTCTCTAATCCTGCATCCTGCATGGTCTCCATGTGCTATTCCTAATATAGAAACCTATTTTTTATTTTTAACCCTGTGTGGAGTCTCTTTTTGTGATGCATTCATTGTGTTACTGTGAGTGTGCGTTGCACTATTGCTTTACACATTGGCTCTGTAAATAAGCCTGCCTGCTCTGCGCCAAGCTACTAGAGGGTGAGCACAGGTTTCTTTGGTATTTATCTGACTTAGCTTGACTAGAGTGGTTAGTTCTGCCTGGCTTGGGTGCATACCTTAGTCAACCAGAAACCCAATTTTCAACAATAGCATCTTTATCTGATTTAATAGTTGGTCCGTCGTTGAAGTTCTGAACATGCCGGTGACCATGTTCTGAGCTTTCTGAGGGCATTGATTCTTTGATATTTGAGATGAATATTCATTTCAGTGATGAACTAGGCAAAGCTGCAAAAGGGAGTGAGGGTGTTGATGCTCTGTCTAGTTTCAAGATGGAAGCTTTCATTAGACTTGCAGCAGCCTCTGACGAAAGTATGACTGCTTTCCCACAAAAATGTTTGACTTTTAGAAATGTGAACTAGACAACTGAAATTACTTACAGCACAGATGTTGGGTTACTATGAAGTAAACCTAGAAACAGACGGGTACTGAAAACACTGCGGTAGATGTTCCTAGTGGGTGCCTCAGCATTCTCCATAAGGCCAGTGTAGGAAGCCTACCTCTCTATATAGTGCACCACAATGGGGTACACTGTGCAAACAGGGTTGAAGAGACCCTAATTGGTTTACAGAGGCAAAGGTAGATAATACTAATTCTCTGTTTTGTGGTAGTGTGGGTGAGCAGTTAGGCTTATCAGAGTGTAGTGCTAAGGGTTTGTACACACCACGGCAATAAATGATATACACACACTCAAGAAATGAAGTTGAGACCTAATTGGAAAAGTAGTGCTTCTTTTTATATACATATTTAGACCAAGATCTTCGGCTGCATGATAAATACTTTTTACAATACGAGAATATCACAGTAAATGCAATATCTACAGTTGTGGGCAATTATGCACAATACATTTCATATGGAAGGAAAAAGGCAATTGGAAAAAGCTATGCAGTACGGTTATTGTTGTGGTTACCCTTTTGGAAATCGGAAGGTTCAGGCCAAGATCCAAAGTGCCAATGCCAAGTTCTCAGGAGCTTCCCAAATGTCACCGGAAGCGAGGAACTAAGAGACTTTGTAGCTGGTGCACTATGAAGGAAGGAGGCCACCTGTAAAAGAAAAGTTGTAAATAGAAGTCCACTGAGCCAGGTGTATAAAAGAGGATAGCTTTATTCAGGCTTAGTTCCAGGGTAAGTTTGACAATAGAAGATAAGTAGATGAAAGTGTAGATGGAAGTAAAGCCCCACCAGGAGCAGCCTCCCTGCTGCTCAGCCTGCATCCACCAACTGACACTTCCACACATAACTAAGCATTCCATGACATCATCACACATTCCAGCACTCATCCTATTTGAGCAGTAGGGAAGATGTAGCTAAGGAAGAGGAATGGCAACAAGTAAGTTAAAACACATCCCCTTCCTTAGGGACACTAAATGCAGAAATGATGCACATAAATGGAAACATAATTCAATACATTACATCAGAAAAGATGGTAAGAATATTCCAAAATATAGGTGCATGAAAAGGAACACTCCAAACTATACATGCATGAAATGTACATATATCATTCCGTCAGGAAATATGGAAGGATCATTCCAAAATATATATGTAAAAACACATTCCAAAATATACATGCATAAACACGCCCCATCCCCCTCCCTCCCTTATGGAAAATAAAGAAAAGGGCAATGCGAAGACATAGCTTAAAACACCACTAAACCTATGACTCTAAATATTGGTCACCCACAACCCATCAGACCGCACTGGGGCACTAATGACCCCACAACCTCCAGAACTGGGGCACTCACCGCCCCACAACCTACACGTAACAGGGTACACACCACCCTGTGGAACAGAACTGGGACACTCACCGCCCCACAACCTACACGTAACAGGATATACACCACCCTGTGGAGCAGAACTGGGGCGCTCACCACCCCACAACCTCACTGTAAAACACCACCCTGTGGAACAGAACTGGGGCACTCACCTCCCCACAACCTCACTATAAAAGGATACTCAAGCCCTACAAAACAGAACTGGGGTACTCACCACCCACAATCTCACTATAAAAGGATACTCAGGCCCTACAAAACAGAACTGGGGTACTCATCATCCCACAACCTATATGTAACAGGGCACACATCACACTGTGGAACAGAACTGGGGCACTAACCCCTCCCCCCCACAACCTAACGCAATAGGGAAAAACACTTCCCGATGAACCAGCACTGGGGCGCTAACTGCCCTACAACTTCACGTAATACCCCACAAGGTCAACGTAAAAGGGTACACACTTCCTCCCTCAAAATTGTATTGTAGCAATTGAAAAAGAGCTAAAGGAAGTCTTTCACTGCGGTGAGCGATCTCTCACCTGAGGTCTCCACTCAAAACTCCACTCAGGTACCCACATCCAATGCGATGTAGGGAAGACATGGCACCTGAGTCTCTTCAGTGTGCTCTGGCAGAAACACCTAATCGTGACCCAAAAATACTATTTTCTTTTCAGCCAACTGTGCAAAGTCCTCCTCCCTTTCTTGCTGCACCGGCTCTACACCACTGGGGGCACATGCAAGACTCACCATGCAGGCCAATGACTTTTGGGGGCTCGTCTGTCTCTCAAGGGAGATTAGAAGTCGCAAGTGTTCTAGGGCCTCTGCAGCACAGCTGGTTTGAAGATGCCCCGGCCGGGCAGGCTGGGTACAGTGAAGATGTGCAGCTGGGCAAAGGCGCGCAAAGATGAACCTCATGGTCAGGCACCTTGGAGTGATGATTCTGGAGCTGCTGGGCTTCTGCTGAGGTGAGTCTCCAAAGTTCTGATGTCCTTCGACGTGTGCTGACTCGCTATAGAGTTGGAGTCCGCCTAGACTCGACTTTGTAGGTCTCTGCTGCAGGGGATCCTGTACCCCAGGTATTTGTGTCTTTCAGCTCCGGTGGGTTATGGGGTCTCAAGACTTGCTGCAGAGGCTAAGCTGATCCTCCAGAGCAGGTGTACATTTTGCTAGTACTCGGAGATGACAGTCAGGCTGGGGAGCTGGACGACGCTGGACCAGCCTTCGCTGTTTTAGGTGCTTGTGGCTGTAGGGAGATAGTATATCTATGTCAAGGGAATTCTTCGGCAATTTGTGAAGTACTGATGACCCTGCGGGATTTGTGGAGGACACACTGTGACTATATGAGCTGGAGGACGGCGATTGTTGAGTTCTGTTGCAGCAGAAAGGAGTATGCTTCCAAAGTCCACCATGAGGTCTGCAGTTGTCAGTCCAACAGTGTTTCTTTGTTTGTCTTCTTCTTGTGTCCATGAAATCCAGTTTCAGGGTCTGGGGATGCCACCTAAATACTGAATTACTAAATACTGAAAATATACTTCACCTCACCTCCAGCACCTAAGGGGTGGCGTTGCTTAGGGTGGTACACCTTCTACTCTTTTATCATTTTTCAGCCTGCCTTACTTCCAAAAGAGGTGAGGACAGGAGGGAGGGCCTGCTCCTTCTATCAGGAGAGGCTAGGGTCAAGTTTTAAAGGCGGCAAGGCCTTTGAAGCTTGAACACCTCCACCCAGGGCAGGCATTGTTCATGACCTCTGAGCTTGAAGGCTCTCACCCTATGAGGTCAGAACGCTGTCTGATGTTGACAGGCTTAGGCCAGTCGGTGACCACACTAAGGGTTGATCGGTTTCACTTTGCAATTATTAATAAATCTGACACTGGAATCAGTGCAGGTTTATTAAGACAATGTATTTGGTACCGAACATCCCATAAAACAGTGAAGCTATCATGGGTTAGGTTAACTCGTAATGACGACTATCCGGCCCATGTACTCCTTATGTGTTTCCTGTTCACTTACAACATGCAAGAATTGACATGGATATTGCAGGGGCATATCTGCTCATGCAGATATGTCCTCACAGGAGATCTGGTGCACCCTGCCTTAGGACGATAAGGCTTGCCTTAGGGGTGTCTTACCTATATCCCATGCAGTATCTGTGGACATGGCACACAATTATGTCGTCCATGTCGACTCTTCCGTTTTATGTGTACCAAGGCACACAGTCTGCAATGGCAGTGCGCATGGCCTTGGTGAGGGGACCTTAGGGTGTCTCGATTCATGCTGCTACCCTGGGGTCCCTCTTCAGTGCCAATGCCCTGGGTACCAGGGGTACCATTTACTAGGGACTTACAAGGGTTACTGAAGCTGTGCCAATTAGGAAACAAAAGATACAGTTTAGGGAAAGAGCTTCTGGCACAGGGAACCTGGTCAGCAGGGACCTTGTGCACTTCCAGTTGAAATTTTATTATTGTCCAGGCAAAAAGTGGGTAATAACCATGTCCAAAAGAGGCACTTTCCTACAGCTAGCATTCCAAAGTGGTAAATAAGAACCAAGGGCAGTTGTCAGGCTTGGATCGCACCGGTAAGGGTGAGCTATAATCTCCATTGTAGAGAAGAGAATGATGGTTGGGAAAGATGCAGAAGGGTAGCGTCTGATAAACAGGAACTTTCCTGCATCCCTCTTTTAGAACCATAGGTGATTGCCCTACCACAGTTCAGCATATTTTGGAGACACCTTTCTCTTGCACGTATGTCCTACATTTCTTCAGGGTTCTGAGGGTGAGTGAAAGAGGCCTACACAGACAGAATAGGAATGACATTAGCATCATCTAATGCAAGGACTGATGGATGGAGAAGGACATAATGGATCTTAGAGTTCCAAAATATACAACAGATTTGATTGGCAAACAGCAGTGGGTGGTGCTGGGGCAAGCACCAAGGGGCCTTAGGGTTCTGCAAGGATCACCACAGATAGCCTGCTTACCAGGAGAGCTAAAGAAAAGGGTCTCTTTATTCATGAGAATGGGTGCCTCCTGACCAGTTGCCTGGTTATCATTGTCATGAAGGCTATGCTGATCACGTTTGACCAAGGCACAAATAATATAACATCCATTTTTTAAGGTCAGAGCAGTGTCATGGTTTATGCAGAGTGCTAATTCTCGGTGGAGCTGAACTCATTCTGTCTGGGGTAGAGTGATAGAACATCAGCTGACCGCTAGTTGCTTTTCGCTATCTGGATGTGGCATGTTTCCAAGAGGTAGTACTGTTATCAAAAACAAGGGAACCCACTAAGTAACCAAGGACCTGGGGTATCAGTTAATTGAAAAACAATGGCCCTTGACAAGGGAAATTTAACAATTCCAATAATTATAGGCCACAGTGTGCACTATAATGAACACATAGTCCAGCCGGACTGTAAAGTTTATTGAATGATAAGATAATTTAAATTCAGCGACAAAGAATAAAACAAAGGGACACAGTCCTGCATCCACAATGCTGCACACACACTACACATAACATGTAACTAGGATTTTTCAGGCATTTACAAGAACAAGAGCGAAGGACATTAAGGTATGATCGCTTCATATATGTGAAAAACACATGAATTTTAGCACATCATAGTGAACTTAGTGTTTAACCACATATTTTTTGTCGACGGTGTTTCGATCCAATCTATAATAATGGATCATCATCAGGACATGTAATAAGTAGCCTGAATAAAAGGCCTGTAATGACAGGAGGGAAGGGAAAAACATATAACAGTGATTATGCAACCAAGTATATTCAACTATAAGTTCCAAGGCATACTCATACCATGCTTGAGCGTGTCAAAAGTCAGACATGTGCAGGGCGTCAGGCAATCTGTACCAGGCATCCACGACATGAAAGTGAACCATGCCTTGATCAGAATGGTGAGGTGCATCCTAATGGTGCTGTGCAGTTGCCTAGTGCATCCGGAGCCGGTAATTCTGCGTGAAAGGACCTTTGCATTAACGAGAACGTGGTGATTGTGTTGTGCCCCCATGCGAACGCTGTGATTTAGACGGCCAACCATGTTGAGATTACATGGGTCCCTAGGGTAGGCTTGCAATTTCTATGAAGCTAGGGGCTGCTGCGGTCAAGGTCAGTGGTTGGGGCTGATCAAGGATTAAAACAACAGAGGCTTACCTTAAGATAAGGCTAGGTGCGTAATGGATTAAATTGGCACCGGCACCAGGCGAGCACATGAGGATTAGAGTAACCTGTGGGGAGCAGTATTAGATCAGAGTGGGTTCTTATGGGGGCATGATCAGACTCTGCAATTAAGCTGTAAAACGGGCTTACCTAATTGGGAGGTTAGCCCACGTCTAAGGAACTCCCATGGGATCAAACTGTTAGGTGAACCGTTCTCCCGCTGGACGGACAAACATCGGACAGTCAGTCGATGTATTCGTTATTCAATTTTACCTATGGGGCGGTAATTACAACCAGTTTAAGCCATACCAAGGACCGTGTTCGGTTATTAATAACCGTTAAGGGGCGTCGCTTACCTGGGAGTTTCAGGTTCAAACTCCCTTGTACGAGGCTGAGTAGCGATCGTAGGGGCTCCTGAAATTAGAACATACAGTAATAAGAGTCTGAAACCCAAACCCACAATTGCCCTGAGTGGAGGGGGGGAGGGAGCGAAGTTCGCTTACCTAATGTTCACGATGGAACACTGAGCAACATCCCGGTACCTGGTTGCGCCGTGGAGTGCAGTGGCGCGGGCGATAGCGGTAGAAAACAACGCGGCGGCCATATTGGAGTAGGCAGATGGAGAAGTGTGGCGGCCATATTGGTGGGGACTAGAATTTAGGCGGCAGACATATTGGAGTGGTTATTATAATAGCGTAAGTAAGTGGGGGTGAGCGATAAAACCAGGGAGAGTGCAATTCGACAGCATGCATGTGACTTATTTGACAATACAGGAACAATAAAAACCGGGCTGTGGTTAAACAACCCATTAGTTAACATACATATTCACAGAAGTGGGGGTCCATCCAGAATTAAACAACCACTATTTCAGAAACGTAATTCACAAAAGTGAGGTCCAGTCCTCACTGCGATTCAAACCATTTCGTATACTGTCAAATATTAATATCATCTTGAGTTCTTCTCTATTGAGCAAGAGTCCAATGTCACCTCCCCGAGGGGGTAATTTGACAGATTTGAGCACAGTCCATTTTAGATCATTGTCTGTGTGGCCTTTGTCAATGAAGTGGTCCACCAGTGGAGCATTTGGTGTCTTGCATCTCACGCGGCTCCGGTGTTGACAGATCCTTGTTTTGATTTTTTGCCTTGTCTGTCCCACGTAGATTAATTTGCAGGGGCATTCAAGCAATTAAATCACATCAGTGCTATTGCAGTTAGTGAAATGCTTACATTGGATAGTGACTTTATCAAATACAAATGACTTCCCTTCAATGGTAAACTCACATACGTTACAGGAACCGCATTTGGCATGGCCTACTAATGGTGTTTGTGTCCAAAGGGAGTCAATTGTACCCAGAGTGGGAGTACTAGGTAGGGCAGCCCTGACCAAGTGGTCTTTGAGATTTGAACTTTTTTTTAATGCAAACAATGGAAAATCAAAGTTGAGGGCACCAGCATTCAGGGTGGGCCAATGTCTGAGTATGCTCTTCTTTAATTCATTACACACTGGCGAAAAAGTGGTCACACAAGCTAGTCTGTTATTGGACTCTTTTTCTTTTGGACAGAGGACACAAACACCATTAGTGGGCCATGCCAAATGCGGTTCCTGTAACGTATGTGAGTTTACCATTGAAGGGAAGTCATTTGTATTTGATAAAGTCACTATCCAATGTAAGCATTTCACTAACTGCAATAGCACTGATGTGATTTATTTGATTGAATGCCCCTGCAAATTAATCTACGTGGGACAGACAAGGCAAAAAATCAAAACAAGGATCTGTCAACACCGGAGCCGCATGAGATGCAAGACACCAAATGCTCCACTGGTGGACCACTTCATTGACAAAGGCCACACAGACAATGATCTAAAATGGACTGTGCTCAAATCTGTCAAATTACCCCCTCGGGGAGGTGACATTGGACTCTTGCTCAATAGCGAAGAACTCAAGATGATATTAATATTTGACAGTATACGAAATGGTTTGAATCGCAGTGAGGACTGGACCTCACTTTTGTGAATTACGTTTCTGAAATAGTGGTTGTTTAATTCTGGATGGACCCCCACTTCTGTGAATATGTATGTTAACTAATGGGTTGTTTAACCACAGCCCGGTTTTTATTGTTCCTGTATTGTCAAATAAGTCACATGCATGCTGTCGAATTGCACTCTCCCTGGTTTTATCGCTCACCCCCACTTACTTACGCTATTATAATAACCACTCCAATATGTCTGCCGCCTAAATTCTAGTCCCCACCAATATGGCCGCCACACTTCTCCATCTGCCTACTCCAATATGGCCGCCGCGTTGTTTTCTACCGCTATCGCCCGCGCCACTGCACTCCACGGCGCGACCAGGTACCGGGATGTTGCTCAGTGTTCCATGGTGAACATTAGGTAAGCGAACTTCGCTCCCTCCCCCCCTCCACTCAGGGCAATTGTGGGTTTGGGTTTCAGACTCTTATTACTGTATGTTCTAATTTCAGGAGCCCCTACGATCGCTACTCAGCCTCGTACAAAGGAGTTTGAACCTGAAACTCCCAGGTAAGCGACGCCCCTTAACGGTTATTAATAACCGAACACGGTCCTTGGTATGGCTTAAACTGGTTGTAATTACCGCTCCATAGGTAAAATTGAATAACGAATACATCGACTGACTGTCCGATGTTTGTCCGTCCAGCGGGAGAACGGTTCACCTAACAGTTTGATCCCATGGGAGTTCCTTAGACGTGGGCTAACCTCCCAATTAGGTAAGCCCGTTTTACAGCTTAATTGCAGAGTCTGATCATGCCCCCATAAGAACCCACTCTGATCTAATACTGCTCCCCACAGGTTACTCTAATCCTCATGTGCTCGCCTGGTGCCGGTGCCAATTTAATCCATTACGCACCTAGCCTTATCTTAAGGTAAGCCTCTGTTGTTTTAATCCTTGATCAGCCCCAACCACTGACCTTGACCGCAGCAGCCCCTAGCTTCATAGAAATTGCAAGCCTACCCTAGGGACCCATGTAATCTCAACATGGTTGGCCGTCTAAATCACAGCGTTCGCATGGGGGCACAACACAATCACCACGTTCTCGTTAATGCAAAGGTCCTTTCACACAGAATTACCGGCTCCGGATGCACTAGGCAACTGCACAGCACCATTAGGATGCACCTCACCATTCTGATCAAGGCATGGTTCACTTTCATGTCGTGGATGCCTGGTACAGATTGCCTGACACCCTGCACATGTCTGACTTTTGACACGCTCAAGCATGGTATGAGTATGCCTTGGAACTTATAGTTGAATATACTTGGTTGCATAATCACTGTTATATGTTTTTCCCTTCCCTCCTGTCATTACAGGCCTTTTATTCAGGCTACTTATTACATGTACTGATGATGATCCATTATTATAGATTGGATCGAAACGCCGTAGACAAAAAATATGTGGTTAAACACTAAGTTCACTATGATGTGCTAAAATTCATGTGTTTTTCACATATATGAAGCGATCATACCTTAATGTCCTTCGCTCTTGTTCTTGTAAATGCCTGAAAAATCCTAGTTACATGTTATGTGTAGTGTGTGTGCAGCATTTTGGATGCAGGACTGTGTCCCTTTGTTTTATTCTTTGTCGCTGAATTTAAATTATCTTATCATTCAATAAACTTTACAGTCCGGCTGGACTATGTGTTCATTATAGTGCACACTGTGGCCTATAATTATTGGAATTGTTAAATTTCCCTTGTCAAGGTCCAAGAGGTAGTACAGCATCTTGATGTACCTGGACTCCATGCTTTGCAGGCCTAGTTCCTTGGGCTTGCGGTTCACCGCTACTTGCTTGCACCATGCTCCTCTCGATCTGGTGAGCTGTGTTCACTCTATTTGGAACACCATCCCATTTAAACTCTTGGGAGCAGTGGTGTGTAGCTGCCTCCACTCAGCAGTCTTTCTTCTCTTGAGGATTTAACTAGATGGTGTTTGCAATGGAAAAAAGAAGAATTTTTCATATTTTCCTGAAAGTCATTTTTGTTAAAGGATTAAATGACCTACCTACACGTTTTCTTGGATCAACTCCTAGTTTATTAAAACAAATCCACATGTTGGGGTCTATCTTGAGCATTGCACACATTTTGCCTTGTATGTCTACTTGAAAGCACAAGGTCCTTGTTATGTTTCCTACCACCTTGTCAAGGAGAGTTAATAAGAATAGCCCGTGGTAATTCCTTCCGGTGATTCATTGACTACTAATCTTTAGATCTGGATGATGATGCTTGGTTTGGCCAAACACGGAGGCACTTGACCCTGCAGGTCTGTAAAAGCTGTATACAATATAACATTTACCATCCTACATGTATGTTTGTCCTTTGTGGATTTATAAGTCTCTGACTGCTCACTCTACCTGCATCAAAGAATTGAGTCTCACCAGTAGATGGTAGATTAGAAGACCAATCTGACAGTGCTGTGAATCCATTTGTATGGCAACACAATGCTATAAAAATCTCTAACGTGACAAAACAGTTAATTTCTCTTCCAGTTTGATATTCTTGTGAAGCAGAGGTCGCCTTAATGCTGTCGCGGGTGCCATACTTTGAGGAAACGTAATCTTCTGATCCATTCTCTTATCTCTGCTAGTACTCCTACTCAGCACTGACTGTATTTTTTTAATTTTTACTAGGCTCTTGTTCCAGGCATAGGAACTCAAATCAGATTCCACCTAAGATCAATTTCCAAAATTAGAAACAGACCAAAACTCCTCACTGCCACCAGTCTACATTGCCAGACTGTTTAGCTCTCATTCTGTTTTAATAGAGGATTTGCTTTCAGTCTTTTTAATAGAAATGCCTATCAGTTTTGAACAATCTTCCTTAGACACCAACTGCATAATGGGGAAGGGTCAGAGGTAACCAGATCGGCATATAAGAACCATGTATCGTTTTTAATAGCTATGATGTTTCTTTTCCATTTTTACCCTTGTTCAAAGTTCACAAGCTTCATTGATAAAAACATTTAAGCAGTGTCTTGCAGCCCTCCCAGAATCCATCATTCTCTGGTGGGCAGCAGGCCTCCCAGAATGCATCACTACTTTGAGAGCAGTGGACTATGCTGGCGGCCTTATCAGCGGGGCTGCAAGGTGTGTTGCCCTGTTGGCTACCTGACAACCAAGTCCACAAATTGTTTAGTTTTTGTAAAAATAGAGTTCGGGGGTTTGTTTCCCTTTGTTAACTTACAGGTACTTCTTACCTTACCAAGCCTTCCATGGAACAGCTGTGGAGCCTCTCTTCATGCATATAGCAGGCATACTGCAGTAAGCAGCAGTCTTTGCACAGCATAGGCACAGAATCAGTAGCAGTTGTGTAAGCTTTCCTTTCAAATAATGACCGTGTTGAATCAAACCTGCATTGCATTTGCATCCAGACTCCTCACTAGATCACACAAGTTTATTAAAAGCAGGAACATGTAAAGAAATGATGATGCAGGACCCTTATAGAAATGATACACATGAAAAACTATGAATGCAGGAGCATGGAAAGAAAAGATAAATGCAGGAACATGTTCTGTTAAAGGGTATTTATGAAAAACGCACAGCTACTCAGGAAGAGTGTCCCGGCGCTTATGAACCTCGGAGCTGGACTGTTGCTGTCCCTGAATGGGGGGGAAAACCTTAGGGTTGTTGCTGGAACAATCAGGTTTTGAGCATCTTCCTAAAGGTAAGTAGATCTGACACCTGTCAGGAGGTTCCAGACTCGGGCAACCTGAAATGAACGGAGCGGCCTCCAGTGCGGGTGCGGGAAAACTTAGGGACAACTGCCTGATGCCAAAAAGACGACCTCAGGGTTCTGCCGGGGACATAATGTGAGACTCTCCTTCTCAGATAGTGTGCCCCCATAACTTGAAAAGCCTTAAAAGCCAAAACCAAGGCTTTAAATCAGATTCTTTGTCAAACGGTAGGCCAGAGCAAAGCCTTCCGGTGAGGTGAGATCCGAGCTCTTGGTCCAAGCATGAGGCCCGCCCTGCTGGCCGCATTCTGGACCACCTGAAGTCTATTCATTAGGTACTCCAGGAGCCCTAGGTATAAGACATTTACATAGGCCAACCTTGAGACAATGAGGGCTTGGACCACAGCCTTCCTGTGGGTGAGAGGCAATAGGGGGAGAAATTCCTTGAGCATCGGCAGGAGGCCAAAACAAGTTCCGTTGACTGACTGGATTTAGGCTTTCATGGACAGGGTATCATCCAACTTAACATCCAGGTTCTTGACCGTGTTAACCGAGGGGAGGTGACATGTCTGATGGCCACCATTGTTTCCACCCATCCCAAGAAGGAGAGCTGAAGAAGATTATCTCTGATTTCTCTGGGTTACATTTAAGTTGATTCTCTCTGAGCCATGTAAAAACTCCTGTCAGGCATTTGTTGATCTTCTCCCCTACAAAGTCCTCGCCCTTATCACATGTAAACAGAAGCTGCATGTCGTCCGCATAGGAGATTATTGTCGCACTGCAAGCCACAGCCAGGGAAGCAAGGGGGGACATGTAGAGGTAGAAAAGTGTCTGGCTCAAAATAGAACCCAGAGGGACACCCACCTTCATAGGGGGAATGGGAGCGACGAAAGGAGGGGACCAGCCCTCTTGGTATCTGTCCTCAAGAAAGGAGGAGAACCACTTAAGCACCGTGCCACCCAGTCCACACTCCTGTAATCTATGCAAGAGTCGGTCATGTGGCACGGTATCAAAAGCCGCGGAGAGGTCCAGCAAGATCAACACCGCTTTACCTCCTTTATCCAGCTTCTCCTTAATGGAAATTGGATCTAAAACTGGACTGGCTCTGGTGGAAAAGGTTATTAGTTTCCAAGTAATCCGTGATGACTTATTTCACATATTTCTCTAGGGCTTTAGAAAAGAACAGGAGGAGTGAGGTAGGTCTATAGTTGCATTTTATTTATTTATTTCTTGTATTTGTAGAGCGCGACACTCATCCCATGGGATATCACGGCGCTGTAAGAAAAAGGAGACTGCTGAAACAGTGCTGGGGAGTTAGTTTTTGGGAAAGAGGTGGGTTTTTAATTTTTGGCGGAATTGGAGGTAGTCTGTGGTGTGTCTGAGGTCCGCAGGTAACTCATTCCATCTTTTAGCCGCTAAGTATGAGAAGGCGCGTCCACCTGTCCTTGCCTTGTAAATGCGCTTGGATTTCACCAGGGCTGAGTTGTTGGATCTTAGATTCCTGTTAGGGATGTAAAATTCGATTTTCCCTTGAAGTATGGTAGGGCCCGTTTTGTGGAGGGCTCTGTGCGCGTGACAGAGTAGTTTGAAGATGGCCCTCTGACGCATTGGTAGCCAGTGAAGTTTTTTAAGGCATGCGGAAGCCGAGTCTCGCTTGCCTTTGTTACAAACCAGTTTGGCCGCCTGGTTTTGTAGGACCTGTAGGCGGGAGAACAGTTGCTCGTTCATCCCTTCGAACAGGGCATTACCGTAATCCAGGCGGCTGACCAGGAGGGCCTGGGTAATTGTGCGTCGACAATCCTGAGGTATCCAGGAGAAAATTTTTGCCAGGAGTTTGAGAATTGCGAAACCTTTGCCCCAGAGTATGCGTATGTGGTCCTTTATGGACAGAGCGTCATCCATCATGATACCAAGGTTTCTGGCGTACTGTTTCGGGATGGGGGCTGATCCCAGAGACGGTGGCCACCACGTGTCGTTCCATGATAGTTTGGCTCCTCCGAACAGTAGTATCTCCGATTTCCCGGCATTTAATTTTAGGCAGTGGTTACGCATCCATTCTGCCATTTCGGAGAGACAACTGTGAAGTTTTTTCTTCATTGTTTCCGACCTATAGGTAGGTCTATGGTTGCATGCCGACAAAGGGTCGGCAGAAGGCTTTTTAGCAATGGTAGAATTTTGGTATTTTTCCACCTGCATTGCACCTGGCCATTTCTCAGCGAGGAGTTAAGGACAATATTAGCAGCAGGGTTAATTACCTGGCCCACCGAGGCCAGCACTTTTACAGGTTAGGGGTCCATGGGGGAGCCTAACTAAAGGCCTTTCATAATCCCCAGGGAAGTCTCCATTAGAAGAGAGGGGAAACTGTATTAGAGATGGGCCCTCCACTGGAGCTCCGAGTGTTAGAGATTCAGCAGCAGACAGCTCTGCTGTTTGGTAGGCTTCGACCTAAGAATTTATTATTACTTGAAGACAGTGCACAGCTTATTCATGGCAATGACACAGAGAAGAAATAGCTTTATCACTGGATAGAGAAACCACTTTACTCTCCTGGCCAAAGGGGCAGGCATAATGAATGGTCCGTGTTGACGTATGGTGCACAAACTAGTGACAGGTGCATATAACTTTTTCTCAAAGTTTTTTTGTTTTCGTTTATTAACATTGTGAAAGTCGTAGTGTCTAACATCACAAGAGCTTTCAGAACAAGAATTGATTTCCTAGGTCCACTATCTTTTTTTTACACATTCTTGCATTCAGCAATTCTTTATATGTTCCTGGCTTCAATATTTCTTGGATGCAACATGTAAAGGAATTATATATACAAGAATATGCAAATCAAGGATGATGGCAAGAATATGTAAAGAAATGATGCAAGCAGGAATATGTAAAGACGTGATATATGCAGGAGCATGTCAAGAAATAGTATGTATATGCAGGAACATGTAATGAAATGAGGAATACAGAAACAGGCAAAGAAGTGGTACATATAAAGAAATTATGAATGCAGGCCAATACCAAGAAATGATAACTTGCAAAGAAGTGATAAAGACAAGAACATCTCAAGGCAGGATAAATGCAGGAAAATGTTAAGGGATGTTACATGCAGAAGCATGAAAAAAGATAACTGTGGGAACATGCAACGAAATGATAAATGCAGTGGGACATGCAAAGAAAGTATGAATGCAGGAACATGCAAAGAAATGAAAAATGCATGAAAATGGAAAAAGAAAGTTGAATGCAGGAAAATATGAAGAAATAATGAATGCTTGAACAGGCAAAGAAAAGATACATGCAAAGAACTGATGAATGCAGAATACAAAAAATGATAAATTCAAGAACTTGCCAAGAATTATTGAAGCCAGGAACATGTAAAGAACTGCTCAATGCAGGAACGTGTAAAGAATCGATAGTGGACCTAGGGAAGCAATTCTTGTTCTGAAAGCTCTTGTGATGTTAGATGCTACGCCTTTCGCAATGTTATTAAACTAAAACAAAAAGCCTTTGAGCAAAAGTTATATGAACCTCTCACTAGTTTGTTCACCATACGTCAACATGAACCATTCATTATGCTTGCCCCTTTGGCCAGGAGAGTAACGTGGTTTCTCTATCCAGTGATGAAACTATTTCTTCTCTATGTCATTGCCATGAATAAGCTGTGCACTGTCTTCAAGTAATAATAACTTCTTAGGTCGAATCTATCAAACAGCACAGCTGTCTTCTGCAAAAAAAGACATCTTGGGGACACTCAGAAAGCGTTCCTGGGTATGCATTCCATCCACTGCTTACCATTGCCTTAGTGAATTTGCTTGCTTTCTATTTGCTGGCTTTATTTATATTAAGCTGCCCAGCACGTCTTTGTCCCTCCCTTGGAGCATATCCTGTGTACCACCTCTCTGACTGGCTCCCTGTATTGTTCCATAGGTGCTCCCTTTCTGGAAATACTTTTTTTCTTTTTCGGAATGCAGTTCGAGAGAGCAGATTTGTGTTTCCAGTTATCTCTTGTATGCTAGTTCACAACAGTAACTGCTGTATTCCTTTGAAACTTTTCTTGCCTCCTCTCTGCTTGACTGATTCTATATATCTCTGTCAGTACATCAATCTCTCATGCCTATGAGGAGCAATGCTCTGTCTATGAGCTTGTTTATCTTGGTCAGTACACTATCCTAATAGCATCACTTAAACAATTGTCTTCCTTAATTTCGTACCCATGCCAAAGGCACTAGAAGTAGTTAAGTGGGGGGTTCTGGAACACCCTTTAAATAACCATGCTGAATTTCAAAAGTGAATGAGCAATAAACAGGCCTTTAAATTTTGTGTTTATCTTGTCACATTTGCTGTGCATTCAAAGACTGAAGTCAAATGTTAGGCTCTGCCTCCCAGCTAGCTTGATGTTTACTTTTCTTTCTCCACTGCAAAGTGAGAGGATTTATGTGACAATCTTGCCGGTATTGGAATGTAAAAAGGCTCTAGGATGTTATTTGTTCCTAGCACGCAACAAAATGTAAATTTCTTTAAATAAACTGTTCAAATTTTTCAGAATATATCAGAATTAGGAAAGCACAAGTGAAGCAAATTTTTTTGCAATTCGTAAGTGGGGTCGAAACAAATATTTTAATAGGATCAAAACAAATCAATACACTAGGTAATGTCAATTTCCAAACATTATCGTTTGCGCACTATATAGTTTTATCAGTAAAACTCTATGGCAATTTCAATTGAAAATGTGTTCGCTGTAATGCCAGTGTGCTACCACACAATGCATACTCCACTCTAAGTCGCTCTATTCCATTCTACGACAATCCACTCAGCGATGCTGTACTCCCTGCCACTTTAAGCCCCTCCACTCTGCGAAACTGTACACCACGCTATACTACTTCACTCTACACCACTCCACTCCACTTTATGCCCTTCCACTCTACTCTATGACACTACTCCAATCTACTACAATCTACTCCACTATACATCACTCTACTCCACTCTGCAACCCTCTACTCTACGACACTCCACTCTATGATACCCTACTCCCTTCTACGCTACTCGATGCCTCTCTACACCACTCCACTCTGATCAACACTCCAGTCTACCCCATTCTACAACACACCACTCTACGCCACTTTATGACACTCCACTCTGACACTCTACTACACTGCACTACCACACTCCATGCCACTCCCTTCTGCAACACTATACTATACTCTACGCTACTCCACACTATGCCAATCCACTCTACTCCAAGGCACTACTCCACTCTTCGCCACTCTACTCTACGCAACTCAACTTCACTCTAGGACACCCTACTCTACTCTATGCCACTCTACAACACTCTGCACCACTCTATGGCACTTCACTGTACACTACTCAATGGCACTCCACTCTACGACACTATATGCCACTCTACACCCCTCAACTCTAAGACAATCTACACCACTCTACCCACTTCACTGTACACCACTTTATGACACTCCACCCCACTCTCTTCAATGCCACTAATTTAGTCATGCTGAACAGCAGCCACGCTGGTGTACAGCATGGCAAAAACACATTGGCAAAGCCAATAGCTCTTGCATAGGTGAGCTCTATTGGCTTTGCCAGTTCTTGTTTTTACTTAGTGCTTTATACCACAGTTTTTCTCAGTTTCTAAGTGCTGTCAATGACGGTTGTTGCAATTATATAGCTTTGTTCTATGGGAGAAAGTATATCTTATATAACAATCTGAACATTGCACTGGGCAAGAAATCATAGGAACACCTTATCTGCAAAGATTCAATAGTGGACATACCTGCATTAGGTTTTCCCACCCTACTTAAAAAACTTTTTTAAATGCTATTTAATTTTTTTAACATTTGAGGTTATCTAGCAGGCCTGTATCTGGACATGAAAAGTAAAATGGATGTATGTGAAGGACATCTAAGTGGGGCCCCTGAATTAGTGGGTCCCTCTGGAATTGCCTGCTTTGTCTGTTACTTAAACCTCCCTCCTGTGGATTGCTCAGCAGTTGAAGGGCCAGGAGCGGGATTTTAAAAGACACTTCTGCTTTGAGAGATCAATGCAGAAAGTTGGGGTTCTCTACTGAGAAAGTGGGCACAACCGCTCCTACTGCCAAACGAGACTGGTGAGCAGGTTTGGAACTACTGAAGATGGAAAACAAAGAGGAAAGAATGAAAAGGAAAGTAAGGGAACATAGAACAGAAATAATGAAAAAAGAAATAAGGGGGAACCTGGGGAAAATGCGAAGACTGTTGGGGAAAATAGAGGCGTAGAGTGAAAAGAAACAGTGGGTAAACAAAGGGACAAGATCCATCATCATGTTACTGCATCCGCATAGAACTGTAACTGTGAAATAACACAGGTCACCAACAAGACAGGCATCGGTAATGGTTCAAAGGCAGCTGAACAGCAGTAAATAAGTTAGCTGTGCCGTGCGGTATGGTGGCAGAGTAGAGTCATGAGATGAGCTCCTACTCCACCTGTTGAAAAAACACCCAGTGACCACAGTTGCAACATAATTGCAGCAGTGTGCTGGGATTGGCAATGGGTTTCTGTGCAGAGAGTGCAAGATGAGGTGGGGAAGATGGTGAGAGGAGGGAGGCAAGAACACAGAAAAAAACGCAAACATAAACCACTCGGACCACATAGTTGCAACGGTGTGGAGGTAGATGCAGGCGTGGTCCTATGTAGAGTTTTGGGCTGGTGAGGAGAAGCTAGAGAGAAGCAGAGGGTGTGGGTTGGTGGTGAACATAAATATAGCAAATTGTCATTCACCAGGGTGGCAGGGGTCATCACCTCCTCTACCGTGGCAGGATGCCCACCTACCCACCTAACTCTAATTACACTCTATAGAAAGAAATGTAGAAAGGCCTTGAAAACTTCCCTCTTTTAGACCAGCCCACCCACATCTTCTTCTGCAAATCCATGAGCGACGAGATACCCTTTAGGGGGTTGTTTCACGCGCTATATAAACCCAAAAACTATAAACTATGGTATTTACTCTTAGTCCACCTCCATACCCTACCTCCTCTGATTTTTTCTTCACTTGTTTCCCATCAATACTGAATGGGGAAGATACCGGGATTTGGAAAAATATAAAGCGGTGCATAAGGAAACGTGGCTATTTATTTGTCAAATATGCAGTGAGACAACTTGTGGAGAGCAGTTGGAGTTTCATATAACAACCATGGAGGTGCTGTGGAATGGCAAGGGAGTATGAGGTAAGGACAATCAAAGCCAACCATTGGCAAACAAATTGTAGGAGGAGAAAGGGGCTTCTGGATATTTTGCTAGTTTACCCCGGGCAGAATAAACTGGCACAGGTAATTAGAGCGCTTTTACTAAGGACCATGAAGTGACACCATATGTATCTATGTGTGGAGGGGGCTATGGGACTTCTAGTTCCACTTTAGTGAAGCTAGATGTGGGTGATTGGCATCCACCAGGTGATTACTGCCATTTTGTGCAGCAGCATCCCGCTATTTTGTTTCTTTCGTAGGGAGGTGGCTCAATTGCTCTTTTTATATTTTAGTGTCCCTAAGTTTATTCCTAAAATGCCCCTATGTAAGGCAAATTTGCCATACACGGTCTACACAGAGTTATATAATTTACATCAATGTTATCTGTTTTGCTGCGGCTGTTTGTCCAGGTAAACGGCTGATAGTGTGGTTGTAAGTTGTACTATCACTTGATCCCTAAGTGGACAAGCAAGCTCGGAATGCTTCGAGACACACTTAGTTGTAGAATCTGGATATCCTAATGTCTGGGGGAAGCTTCAAGAAATCTGTAGCTGCAGAATGGTGAATTAGTAGTCCTCTGATCATCTCTATACAGCATTTGTTGATCTGAGAGCTGCTTTTGATTTAGTCCCAAGAATAAACTATGGTCAACTCTGGAATGGTTAGGAGTAGATCCCACTCTATTGGATGTCCGTATTAGGCTCCACAAAGGAAATTACATCCAAGTAAGATGGGGCACATGGGGAGCTCACAGATCATATTCCTGTCGCCTGTGGTGTACGACAGGGATGCGTTCTTGCTCTGACTCTCTTCTCCCTCTACATAAATGATGTGACCAATTTCCTTTTATCCTGCACACATGCTTGTCCTAAATTGGAGGGATCATCAGTACCTGCACTTTTATTTGCGGATGATACTGTGTTACTTTTGTGCACTCCTGCTGGGGTTGCAAAACCTATTAAACAGTTTTCCTGATTACTGCAGTTCCCTTGGTTAGGAAGTTAATTCTTGCAAAACCAAAATAATAATGGTTTTAAAAGCTCACAAGTCTTTCAAAGGGTGGTTTTCAATGTGCTGGTCCAAACTTAAGAGGTAGAGAACTTTGACTATCTTGGAGTGAGGATAGATACATCTGTAAAAAGCACCTATCGTACAATCAGAATTGACTCTCCTTCATTGTGCCTTTGCAACAGCCAATCGTTATAAAGCCACTACCCTCAAAACTGTATCCCCAGCCATCAAGATCTACAGCGACAAAGTGCAACCTGCCTCCTTGTATGGAGCAGATCTGTGGGGAGTAGGACATTTGAGGAGGCTGATCACTAGGGAGAACAGTTTCATTAAATCTTTGCTTAAACTCCCAAAAAGCACTCCAACTGTCCCTTTATTTTATGAATTGGCCCTCAAGAGGTTTGGAGATATGGATAGACTGAAACCAAACTATACTGGCTAAGATTGGGGTCTACCCTGGAGCTGGCTATTTATAGAACAGCACTTTCAGAGGTTTTTAGTCTAAGAAACAGTAATACTATTCATTGGTTTCATTATAATAAGCAACAGTTGGGGGAATTAAAACTGATTAACTCTCAATCAATAGTAGCACTAAGAGAACTGTCAAGGAGAAATATTGGGACCACATATATAATGCTAACATTCAAAACGCAAAGGTGGATGGGCTGGTTGAGGAGTTTCTGTCCATCAGACCTACTCCATAACTTGAATCATACATGAAAGTGTTTCTTCCACCCCTAGCACGTACATTGCTTATAAGGCTTAGAGTGGGCACGCTGTTTTTTTTTTTTTTTTTTAGAGTTATATATAGCGCGAACTAGACCCAAGACACCGGGCATCAGAGCGCTTTACATGAGACCTGGTTTTGTTACAGAAGGACACATTCATTTTTGTTAGGCACGGGTAGATGAAGAGATTTGCCCAGAATCACAGGTTATTGTGCGTCATTGCCGAGACTCGAACCCTGTTCCCCAGCTTCGAGGTTGACAGCTCTAGACATAAGACTACATCCTCTCCCCGTTTGTGAATAGCTTTACCTCAACTGGGATCATAGTACCCTGGAAACAGGAAACTGTTCCCTCTGCTCATACAAACTTGAGGATGCATGTCACATTTTATTTTTATGCCCAGCCTATGAGTGACCTAGGAGGGCTTGGATCAGACCTATTTGTATTACTCTGGGAGTAAAAAACTACAGAGAAGCATACCGCATTTTTCGATCAGATTGTTGTAATAGTATTGCACTAGGTCTTGGTAGCTATTTACAAGACATCTGGTGTTAAAGAAAAGCAGTGGGCTTGCAAACATAGTTTCAGGCAAAATTGTATTGACTGCTACTATGCTAACAAAGTGAAGGCACCTGATTTTAACTTTTCAATGTTTTTTTGTAAAAACAGAGGGAAACCTTTCATAAATGTATGTAAATAATGTCTTTTTTAATGATTATATTGTCTATTTTATGTGTTTTATGGGCTTGCGCCCGAAATAAACATTATTGATGATGATGTTGATAATAATCCAGTAGCTCTTAAAACAAATGGGGGCAATTAGGTCCAGAGAAACAAAAGCGATGAGTAGTTAGGTGCATGTGGATACAATAAAGTAATCCTCAGTAACAACATTTAAATGGGAATAAAGAGGCAGTGCCAAATTAAGTGAATATGTTGTTTCTAAAGGGATTAGCCCAAAACAGACAGTCCTAAACAATTAAGATAGGTCAAAGATATCAGTTAGTCTTTTGTAAGGGACCTGGAAGCAGATGTATGACCATTTTTTTGAGGACTCAAACAGGAATTTGGCCCGTTTGCGACCACAAAATAGGTCAGCCCCATGTACAAACCATATTTTGCGAGTCACTAACCTATTAGCGACTCGTAAAATATGGTTTCTCACTTGCTATTGGGAAGGCACGTGCCAACAGCGTCCCTTCCTAATAGCGAGTCCATAACCTATGTATGATAGTTTTGTGTCCCCAATTGTGGTTGCAAAACACTCACAGTTTACCACCCTTCTCAAAAGGGTGGTAAGCCACTCGCAAACGGGAGGGGGACCCCTTCCCCTTTGTGAATGGGTAAGCAAATATCTTTTAAGAGCATGCAGTGGTCCCAGGGACCACTGCCTGCCCTTAAAAATGAAACTGAAAACTTTCCTTTTTCTTTTTTGAATGCATCCTGTTTTCCTTGAAGAAAAACGGGATGCATTTTTAGGAAAAAAACTGCTTTATTTAAAAGCAGTCACAGACATGGTGGTCTGCTGACCCTCGCAGGCCACCATCCCTGTGAGTGCTTGCCATTCCCAATGTGATCGCAAATTGCACTTGCCTCATGAATATTGATGAGGCGTGCAATTTGCGACCCTATTGAGATTCGCAAATAATGTCTGAGACACTGTTGTACATTCATTTTTGCAAGTCGCAAATTGCAAAAATGAATGATCGTACATCAGGCCCCTGATCTCTTGTCTACAAAGTACTGCAGATTTTGCTCTTCGCTAATTATGACCATTTGTTCACAGACAGTTGCTTTCCTTCGTGCTACCCTCTGTGCAGCCAAAAATGGCACAAGGGGCCAGATGTATCTAAGGTTTTTACCCAATTTGTGTCTATGGGAAAATGTGTTCGTACATATAGTCCAAGATTTCTTAAGAACAACATTGTCAGCTGCAGGGACTTGGACAATCTACTCTGTTGGTCATCCCATTATCTGATGCACATAGAGGACAATTCAATCTTCTCAAATCCCAGTATAACCCTAAAAAATTGATACTTCTAACAGCTAAATGTGCCTTGCATCAAGGCCTCCATTCAAGTCTAGCAATCAGTAGCAATGCAGATCTAGTGAGGCCCAAGGACAGTTTTAGAATCATACCTTTTAGCAAGAAAAAGTTGATGCTCCAGCCACTGACCAAGATATCACAAACATATAGACCCTGGGGAATAATCAGGTCATCTATCACTTTAAGCAATGATTATAAAGACTAGCCCCTTATATAATCTATGAATATATAATGTATACCATTTCATATGGCCAGAAATTGCACAAAGAGCACTGTGCTTCATTTGGGCCCACTGCTGGGCCACAGAGAGACTTTGGAAACATTTCCAAGTATTGGTAATGGGTAAATAATATGAATTTTCTCCCATTAATGTATCAATTTGCCCTAAATATTTTTCTTCCAAAGAGTAATTTTTTTGTCTTTTCGATCCTAGTGTTTCATTTGGTCATACTCCTGGAGGGAATTAATTTACTTTCAATTGACACTGTTGTTACATCTACCATTACAAGGTCATCAGCAACAAACTTCGAATATGTCTAGAGGCACTTTTAATGCAGATTTAATTATCCCCTGAAATAGCATCGGGCATGTGCACTATGAGAGGCAAAATAGAGCTGGGGCCCAAATGCAGCTTTGCTTTAGACGTTTGTAAATCACTTTCTTGTTTGAAAACTACCTATTACAACATTAACCTTTACCCAATTATCCCCGCGAAGACACTTCAGAATGTCTAATAATGTTGGTGTAATGTTTCAAGATGCATGTTTAACTCAAAGCAAATGTCTGTCTGCAAACTGAATGATGCCCACAAGTCCACAGAGCAGCAAAATAAGGCTCTGCTTACTTTATGGACCCGCGGCTGATACTCCACAATCCCAAACAGTGGTCCACCATGGAGTACCCCGGCTAGAAGTCTCCTTGTTTCAGTGGAGGAAGTTGTTGAATCCCAGACCTCTCCTTCAGTTGTACAAATACTAACTTCGTCAAAATGTTTCCAATCATATCCATACAGGAGGTAAGTCAGTAGATTGCCAGATCTTCCTATGAGCGTTCTTTTTTCCATTTATGGGTGCAATGCATTGCTATCAACATTTGACAGGTTCAATAACACTGAGCAAATCCACCTTTCTCCCCCCACCCCTTCCCATCCACTCCACAGGTTGGAGATCATACTTCCTCTTGATTTCTCGAACTGTATTGTGGGTACCTGTTTTGGACATGATCCTAATCTTGTCTCCCCATAGTATAATTCTATTGCTTCTATCAAGCGTTAGGGGTTCCAATACAGATGAGGGCTCGAAGAGTTCTGGGGTAGGACAGTGCTGGTGTAAGGTTTCCATTCTTTGCAAAATGTATTACTCTTGTTTCTGGCATCAAGTGTATACATCTTCAAGGCCATAATTGACCACAATTGCCTAGACCAGTCATGCACAAATAAGGGGGAACTCCCCATTCCATCTCATGGAGGTCTCCTCCAAGACTGAAACCACTCCAGAGTGACTGATTTAGAGATTGGCAGACTGGTTCCCCTGTCACAAAGTGAGTGATATCCCGTATGTTGCATTACAAGTGCAATACATCCTATAGCAGTTGCAATATCGCGAACGGGATATTCATTACGCATTGACGGACTAGTCTATTCACCAAGCTCTTACTCAGGCCCAGCGCCTTGAGACCCTCACGAGTGAGTAGCACGCTTTACCAACCCCTGATTGATTGCTTGATTGAATCTCCTTCCAGGGAGCATACAGTGCAGGACACTTCCGTCAGTGGATATCATCCCCCGCCATCCCACCTTGTCTTCAAGGATGCCTGTCTGCTCCCGGGAACATCTTGCTCAGCCTGCTCGGATTTCTACAGCAGTTAAATAATATTTTATAATGTGTTTGCCTGTTTTGTACGAGCTGTATTCGGTATTTCTTGCCAAAGCAATTACCTTTAATATTCTCTAACTCCTCTGCTCAGCGCATTTTTTTCATATCCATCCGCGGTACCAGGGTTTGAGTGCTGTGCTAGCTAATGCTGTGTGGAGATATTGGATATCAAGTCTCTTGTTGTCTCGTCTGTTATGAATAGTTTCTCAAAGGCTGTCACCATCCTGGTGCCTGCTATAATTAAGATGGGCGACTTGACCTAGTAGAAAATGTAGATACTGATAACTGTAGATAATGAAGTCGTTTGGGATCTCTGAGTAAGAAGTCCTTTTAAGAGTCTTCAGGAGTCTTAACTTTGCTATGATGGAAAAGGTCTCTCATTGTTTGACAGTCTCTCCTTCTCCACTTTTTTAAAGTCACCTCCAACCGCGGCTGCTTTGAACCCCAGTTTGTCGTGTATGGGTGCGAAGGGTCATGGGAGTGTTCAATTCCCGGGTGGTGTGTTACTTCATCCCATACCTCAACCATTGGTCACATTATCTCTGGCACATAGCCCACATCCAGGCTGTGTTTTGTAGGTGGGCATTCCAAATCTCAAAGCAAGTGGCCCATCATTGCCCTTTCCATGTGGAGCCAGTGTGTTTTTTTTAATCCAGCAGGAACCACTTGATTGGTATCCTTAGTTTCAGCCTCGAAATCTGGAAACCCCAGTCCCCCTTCCCTTTAATTGTTTCACATGTTTTCCAGGCTATTCAGGTTTTAACCATCCCATATAAATGCTTTGTTAGCTTTCTGAATCTGTTGCATTTCATGTTTGGGGACAGAAATGGGAAATGTTTTAAAAATATATACCAGTCTTGGTAATATATTAATTTATAATACTGTCATTCTGCCTAATTAGGATATCATCAATGGCTGCTGCCTATTGAAATCCCTTTCAACACAAGTCAATAGGGGTGACTAGCTAGCCTTATACTGATTATGATTATTGGGTTCACCGTCACATTGATGCCCAAATATTTAATTTGCCCTTTAGCCCAGCGAAAAAGGGACAAAGCTTCCAAACTCTGACTGGTAATCTGTTAGAGACAAATCCACAGCATTTCTAAATTACCAAGTTTTCCCTTTAACCCTGAAATCTATCCATATTTCTTGAGGATATGTAAAACTCCCGGTATTGACCTCTCCGGGTTTCCCACTCTTAGTAAAGTCATGTTTGCAAACTAGTGGAAACATGCATCGCTCTGGCCTGCCTAATCTTTTGGGCTAGTTGCTCTCTATGAACAAGTCTTCAAAAAAATGTTTTCTTTTATTGCCCCTTTCCAATAGTCCAGGGTGACCCCACTCAGCAAAATCCATCTACAAAGGGCGTAGCTGTTCTCCCCACCATTGAGGCTTTCTGGTGAACTCTCACTAGTATATTGTCCAGGGCGGCTGCTCGACTAGGATTCATAGTTCCAATAGCCTCCAACATAGTAACTACAATCATAGATTCAAGAACCAATTTGAGTATGTTATAGTATTCCGAAGAGGATTCTGAGGGTGGACCAGCTAATTTTTTACAAGGCCGTAAAACTAAACTACGTACTCAGTAGTGCATCTGGAATATAATCAAATTATTCATTCCCTAAAGTAACATATCCCAAATCGTGGAGCCGCAATGTAATGTGTGTAAGCGCCTAGTTATAACCAATATATTCCTTCCTTTAATCATCCATTTGTGGCTTTGGTTGTGCATCTAAACCTATCAAATCCGCCCCTTCTTCAGTGCAGCCGAATTTCCGAAAGCTTTTCGGCAGACATTTTCTCCAAGTACGACAGTTTTTATGTAAAGCTATGGTATATTTTTATGATGTCCGAAACGACGAGTGCTCTTTGGCCCCTTCTGCCCTTTATAGCCATGAAAGCAGTGTGAAATCGGGTCAATAATACCATCATACCAGCTCAAAGCATCCAGCTCAAATGTGGTAAATGTTTGCACTCTAATCTTAGCTGTTCACTCTTTCTTTGGGCATCCTCTAAATATCCCGAGTGTAACATCTTACTTGACTGCCAGGTCCAATACTGAAGCGGGTTGCACTATCAGGCCTATAGTAATGTCAAATACAGAAGCGGGTTGCACTATCAGGCCTATAGTAAGGTCCAATCCAGAAGCGGGTTGCACTATCAGGCCTATAGTAAGGTCCAATACAGAACCGGGTTGCACTATCAGGCCTATAGTAAGGTCCAATCCAGAAGCGGGTTGCACTATCAGGCCTACAGTAAGGTCCAATCCAGAAGCGGGTTGCACTATCAGGCCTAAAGTAAGGTCGAAGCGGGTTGCACTATGAGACCTATAGTAAGGTCCAATACAGAAGCGGGTTGCACTATCAGGCCTATAGTAAGGTCCAATACAGAACCGGGTTGCACTATCAGGCCTATAGTAAGGTCCAATCCAGAAGCGGGTTGCACTATCAGGCCTATAGTAATGTCCAATACAGAAGCGGGTTGCACTATCAGGCTTATAGTAAGGTCCAATACAGAAGCTGGTTGAACTATCAGGCCTATAGTAAGGTCCAATCCAAAAGCGGGTTGCACTATCAGGGCTATAGTAAAGTCCAATCTAGAAGCGGGTTGCACCTATCAGGCCTATAGTAAGGCCCAATACAGAAGCGGGGTGCACTATTAGGCCTATAGTACTGTCCAATACAGAAGCAGGTTGCGCTATCAGGCTTACAGTAAGGTCCAATACAAAAGAGGGTTGCACTATCAGGCTTATAGTAAGGTCCAATACAGAAGCGTGTTGCACTATCAGGCCTATAGTAAGGTCCAATCCAGAAGCGGGTTGCACCTATCGGGCCTATAGTAAGGTCCAATCCAGAAGCGGGTCGCACTATCAGGCCTATAATAAGGACCAATACAGAAGCGGGTTGCACTATCAGGGCTATAGTAAAGTACAATCCAGAAGCGGGTTGCCTCTATTGGGCCTATAGTAAGGTCCAATCCAGAAGCGGGTTGCACTATCAGGCCTATAGTAAGGTCCAATATACAAGTGGGTTGCACTATCATGCCTATAGTAATGTCCAATCCAGAAGCGGGTTGCACTATCCGGGCTATAGTGAAGTCCAATCCAGAAGCGGGTTGCACCTATCGGGCCTATAGTAAGGTCCAATCCAGAAGCGGGTTGCACTATCAGACCTCTAGTAAGGTCCAATACACAAGCGGGTTGCACTATCAGGCTTATAGTAAGGTCCAATACAGAAGCGGGTTGCACTATTAGGCCTAGAGTAAGGTCCAATCCAGAAGCGGTTTGCACCTATCGGGCCTATAATAAGGTCCAATCCAGAACCGGATTGCACTATTAGGCCTATAGTAAGGTCCAATACAGAAGCGGGTTGCATTATCAGGCCTATAGTAATGTCCAATAAAGAAGCGGGTTGCACTATCAGGCTTATAGTAAGGTCCAATACAGAAGCAGGTTGCACTATCAGGCCTATAGTAAGGTCCAGTCCAGAAGCTGGTTGCACTATAAGGCCTATAGTAAGATCCAATCCAGAAGCGGGTTGCACTATCAGGGCTATAGTAAAGTCCAATACAGAAGCGGGTTGCACCTATCGGGCCTATAGTAAGGTCCAATACAGAACGCGTTGCACTATCAGGCCTATAGTAAGATCCAATACAGAAGCGGGTTGCACTATCAGGCCTATAGTAATGTCCAATAAAGAAGCGGGTTGCACTATCAGGCCTATAGTAAGGTCCAATACACAAGCGGGTTGCACTATCAGGCCTATAGTAAGGTCCAATCCAGAAGCTGGTTGCACTATAAGGCCTATAGTAAGATCCAATCCAGAAGCGGGTTGCACTATCAGGCCTATAGTAAGGTCCAATACAGAAGCGGGTTGCACTATCAGGCCTATAGTAGGGTCCAATACAGATGCGGGTTGCACTATCAAGCCTATAGTAAGGTCCAATCCAGAAGCGGGTAGCACTATCAGGCCTATAGTAAGGTCCAATCCAGAAGCGGGTTGCACTATCAGGCCTATAATAAGGTCCAATCCAGAAGCGGGTTGCACTATCAGGCTTATAGTACGGTCCAATACAGAAGCGGGTTGCACTATCAGGCCTATAGTAATGTCCAATACAGAAGCGGGTTGCACTATCAGGCTTATAGTAAGGTCCAATACAGAAGCGGGTTGCACTATCAGGCTTATAGTAAGGTCAAATACAGAAGCTGGTTGAACTATCAGGCCTCTAGTAAGGTCCAATCCAGAGGCGGGTTGCACCTATCGGGTCTATAGTAAGAGCCAATCCAGAAGCGTGTTGCATTATCAGGCCTATAGTAAGGTCCAAAACAGAAGCGGGTTGCACTATCAGGCCTATAGTAAGGTCCAATACAAAAGCGGGTTTCACTATCAGGCTTATAGTAAGGTCCAATACCGAAGCGAGTTGCACTATCAGGCCTATAGTAAGGTCCAATCCAGAAGTAGGTTGCACTATCAGGCCTGTAGTACTGTCCAATACAGAAGCGGGTTGCACTATCAGGCTTACAGTAAGGTCCAATACAGAAGAGGGTTGCTCTATCAGGCTTCTAGTAAGGTCCAATACAGAAGCGGGTTGCACTATCAGGGCTATAGTAAAGAACAATCCAGAAGTGGGTTGCCTCCATTGGGCCTATAGTAAGGTCCAATCCAGAAGCGGGTTGCACTATCAGGCCTATAGTAAGGTCCAATACACAAGTTTGTTGCACTATCAGGCCTATAGTAATGTCCATTGGGTTGCACTATCAGGCTTATAGTAAGGTCCAATCCAGAAGCGGGTTGCACTATCAGGGTTATAGTAAAGTCCAATCCAGAAGCGGGTTGCACCTATCGGGCCTATAGTAAGGTCCAATCCAGAAGCGGGTTGCACTATCAGACCTATAGTAAGGCCCAATACACAAGCGGGTTGCACTATCAGGCCTATAGTAATGTCCAATACAGAAGCGGGTTGCGCTATCAGGCTTATAGTAAAGTCCAATACAGAAGCGGGTTGCACTATCAGGCTTATAGTAAGGTCCAATACAGAAGCGGGTTGCACTATCAGGCCTATAGTATGGTCCAATCCAGAAGCGGGTTGCACCTATCGGGCCTGATAGTAAGGTCCAATCCAGAAGCGCGTTGCACTATCAGGCGTATAGTAAGGTCCAATACAGAAGCGGGTTGCACTATCAGACCTATAGTAAGGTCCAATACACAAGCGGGTTGCACTATCAGGCCTATAGTAATGTCCAATACAGAAGCGGGTTGCACTATCAGGCTTATAGTAAGGTCCAATACAGAAGCGGGTTGCACTATCAGGCTTATAGTAAGGTCCAAAACAGAAGCGGGATGCACTATCAGGCCTATAGTAAGGTAGTAAGGTCCAATCCAGAAGCGGGTTGCACCTATCGGGCCTGATAGTAAGGTCCAATCCAGAAGCACAATGCACTATCAGGCCTATAGTAAGGTCCAATACAGAAGCGGGTTGCACTATCAGGCCTACTATAGTAATGTCCAATAAAGAAGCGGGTTGCACTATCAGGCTTATAGTAAGGTCCAATACAGAAGCAGGTTGCACTATCAGGCCTATAGTTAGGTCCAATCCAGAAGCTGGTTGCACTATAGGGCCTATAGTAAGATCCAATCCAGAAGCGGGTTGCACTATCAGGGATATAGTAAAGTCCAATCCAGAAGCGGGTTGCACCTATCGGGCCTATAGTAAGGTCCAATCCAGAAGCGCCTTGAACTATCAGGCCTATAGTAAG
This sequence comes from Lissotriton helveticus, assembly GCF_964261635.1. Classification (NCBI taxonomy): domain Eukaryota; kingdom Metazoa; phylum Chordata; class Amphibia; order Caudata; family Salamandridae; genus Lissotriton; species Lissotriton helveticus. The sequence continues at coordinate 122,646,270 of NC_136068.1, forward strand.
GTCCAATACAGAAGCGGGTTGCACTATCAGGCCTATAGTAGGGTCCAATAGAGATGTGGGTTGCACTATCAACCCTATAGTAAGGTCCAATACAGAAGCGGGTTGCACTATCAGGCCTATAGTAAGGTCCAATCCAGAAGCGGGTTACACCTATCGGGCCTATAGTAAGGTCCAATACAAAAGCGGGTTGCACTATCAGGCCTATAGTAATGTCCAATGCAGAAGCGGGTTGCACTATCAGGCCTATAGTAAGGTCCAATCCAGAAGTGGGTTGCACTATCAGGCCTGTAGTAAAGTCCAATCCAGAAGCGGGTTGCACCTATCGGCCTATAGTAAGGTCCAATACAGAAGCGGGTTGCACTATCAGGCCTATGGTGAGATCCAATAGAGAAGCGGGTTGCACTATCAAGCCTATAGTATGGTCCAATACAGAAGCGGGTTGCACTATCAGGCCTATAGTAAGGTCCAATCCAGAAGTGGGTTGCACTATCAGGCCTGTAGTAAAGTCCAATCCAGAAGCGGGTTGCACCTATCGGGCCTATAGTAAGGTCCAATACAGAAGCGGGTTGCACTATCAGGCCTATAGTAAAGTCCAATCCAGAAGTGGGTTGCACTATCAGGCCTGTGGTAAAGTCCAATCCAGAAGTGGGTTGCACTATCAGGCCTGTGGTAAAGTCCAATCCAGAAGCGGGTTGCACCTATCGGGCCTATAGTAAGGTCCAATACATGAGCGGGTTTCACTATCAGGCCTATAGTAAGGTCCAATACAGAAGCGGGTTGCACTATCAGGCCTATAGTAAGGTCCAATCCAGAAGTGGGTTGCACTATCAGGCCTGTAGTAAAGTCCAATCCAGAAGTGGGTTGCACCTATCGGGCCTATAGTAAGGTCCAATACAGAAGCGGGTTGCACTATCAGGCCTATAGTAAGGTCCAATGCAGAAGCGGGTTGCACTATCAGGCCTGTAGTAAAGTCCAATCCAGAAGTGGGTTGCACCTATCGGGCCTATAGTAAGGTCCAATACAGAAGCGGGTTGCACTATCAGGCCTATAGTAAGGTCCAATGCAGAAGCGGGTTGCACTATCAGGCCTTTAGTAATGTCCAATACAGAAGCGGTTGCACTATCAAGCCTATAGTATGGTCCAATACAGAAGCGGGGTTCACTATCAGGCCTATAGTAAAGTCCAATCCAGAAGCGGGTTGCACCTATCGGGCCTATAGTGAGGTCCAATACAGAACCGGGTTTCACTATCAGGCCTATAGTAAGGTCCAGTACAGTACCGGGTTGCACTGTCAGGCCTATAATTAGGGTTCAGCCTAAAGGGGTCCCTTTCATCCCTCATCTTAATCCAAATGTTCACATCGTTCCCGAACAAATTAACGGAAGTAGGAAGGTAATGTATAAGATTGTGTGCATGACCTTGGGCGAAAGTCTTAGGAGCACAGTTTTCTGCTAGAAAATTGCGGTACAAGGTTATCTATTGAGAAAATAATTCCACACATTAGATATCCCATCTTTTTATTTTTTGTGGGTGGTACAGTCCCTGTGGAATGTTAGCTGCTGAAAAGGATATTTGCTGTCAGGTAATCAAATGTGTTTTTGATTCGCAACAACAAAATGTAATTGTCGTTTTAAACAAGCATTGGCTAAGCTAATAGCTGTGGTTATTTGGTAACTGATGGTGCTTCTTCATTTATTGGGGAGTGTGTTTGGGGTTGTGCAGACAGGTGGGCAGTTGAACGTTAGAATGAGTCAGTACGTGGTTGAGAGAATGACTGGATGGAGAAATCAATGAGCAAACGAGTGCATTGATGGATGAAATAGTGAGTGACTGAATGCATCGCGGGATGAAATAGTGAGTGACCGAATGCATTGAGGAATGAATCAGTGCATTGAAGGTTAAAATAGTGATTGACAGAACATGGATCAATCAATGGGTAGAATATGAATGTATAGGTAGGTGAGTGCATGGGTAATGGCATTCCATCGGCCCGCTCATAACCTGAGATCGGCCAACCTATTCCAAGCGAAGGTCCCTAAAATTGTGAGAGTACGTTCGGGTGGGCGTATGTTCTCATACAATGCATCCATTCTATGGAATTCACTCCCAATCCATCTTAGATCAACGATCCATCATCTCACCTTCAGGAAGCAATTAAAAACGTGGCTCTTCCAGATATTGAAGTGAAACCAGAGTCTTCATGTGGTTGCAATCAGCGCTGGGATGCCTATGGGTAGCTGTGCGCTTTATCGAGAATAAATTCATAATAATAATAATAATAATAATAATAATAATAATAATAATAATAATAATAATAATAATAATGAGTGGTTGGATCAATAGATGAATGTAGGGATGGATACACGAATGACTGCATTGTTAGATGGAAGAAAGTGTGATAAATGAGAGAGTGCATGGATGGATGACTGCGTGCATAGATGAATGAGTGAGAAGATATAAAAACAATCAATATAAAACCATATATAAAAAATTGGTATTTTTATTACAAATATAAATTACTACACACAAAATTAAAAATACAAATAATGTTTTTTTTATTTTTAAATTTGTGTGTAGTAATTTATATTTGTATAAAAATACCAATTTTTTATATATGGTTTTATATTGATTGTTTTTATATTTGTTGAACTGTGGATTGGCATCAAGGGGACTTTGTTTTCATATGTGGTTGAACCTCAATTCCCTTGATAGAATTAAGGGGCACCGCTCTCTTTTCATACATTGAATGAGTGAGAAGCACAATGCATGATATGCACCCCTTAAAGGCAGAAGTGAAGAATAAGAGACCAGAATGTCAACATGCAGGATACCCTGTGCCCCAGGGCTGAACTCACATCACGCTGTTTGCACACCTCAACCCGACCCTCAAAGCAGTATTACACCTGTGCCTAGCTACTCTAAATTTAACAAGTACAGGTTAAACTGTCCCTGGAGTTTTTAAGTGAAAAGTGGACTCATTGTACCAAGCAACCACATCTAACATCACACAGTAGGAACACCCTGCAATAAATCACTCATACGAAGTGTATGGCAATGAGCACCACCTACTGAGCACTTTCTGCTGAGCACCAGGTAACAAGTTCCCAGCGCTGTATTCTAGATCCAAAGTGAAAGAAACAGATTCCCACTGCATACGTCATTGTATGGCATGGCTTATCTATACTACTATAATAAAGGAAGAACTTTCAGCCTTTGAGGCGGGTAAACTCGGGAACCACAGCGCCAATCCACACATCCGATACACCGTTGGAATTGTCAGGGTGTGTAGATGGTTATAGGCTATATAAATTTAAAAAAAAAGTCATTTAAAAAATTGACAGTAAAAAAAAAGTAGTCCCTCCGAAGTAGCGCCGGCCGAGGCGTGCGTGCTCACGTCAGGAGCGCGGGGAGGAGCGGCGTCCAGGAGCGCGACGAGGAGCAGCGGACATGGCGCGGGGGAGGAGCGGTGACGTGAGGAGCAACGGACAGTCCAGCGGCGGTGTGAGCGGCGGACACAGCGGGCAGGCCAGCGGCGGTGTGAGCAGCGGACAGGCGGGAGGAGCGGCGGCTCAGGTAAGGGGACCCATGTCGGGGCAGGCGGGGGTCGGGGCAGGCGGGGGACGGGCCGGGCGGGGGCCCGGGCTGCTGCACAATGTCGGGGCGGGCGGGGGTCGGGGAAGCCTGTTGCACCCGGACAAGGTCGGGACGGGCTGCTAGTAGTTAAATAAAAAGATTTACCCCTTCCCCGCCTCCCAGATTTCTAAGGTTTATGGGGCATGAATCTCTTTGTTCCACCAAGGACCAGAAAGTGTCTGGGGAGGTGCAGCATGTCACCAGTGCTTATGTTGTCAAAATAAATAAGTGCTAAGGCTCTGGTTAGGAGGTCACTAGCTTGCAAGACACATTGCCCCTGCCATTCTGCTAATGATAGTAACAACACAACTATTAACCATCACACTGCTACAAGTGTGACAATTCGGACTGTTTCAGGCCCCCAAATCTATAAGAATGAATTGGGCTGCATCAAGTGGTCGTTTTGAATGTGTATGGAATAATTAACTGTTGTTGTGACCATCTCTAAATTAGTCAGACAGCACCACCTTGCTGCAGACTGTCACAAGTGCCAGTGTTGACAATTAAGTGCCGATGCCGAGCACCAGAAACCACCAGTTCAAATCTGCATGCCACACTTTGCCGGAGCAAAGAAACGTTATGAATCACTTCTCCATTTTTGGAAATGCTTTGAAACGTACCTCTACAGAAAAATGGCGGTCTGACTTTTGTAGTGCCTGGGTGCCTTGTGCGCTTGAAAAAGTGTTGTTTTGTGTCAAGTGATTGTTTTATGTAGTTGTTTTGGGGCATGCAGGTACAGTGGCGTGTATGCATGGCTGCTTATAGATGTATTAGTATGTGTTTGCATGTCAGGTGTGCAGTGGTTCTCACCCTGTTTCTGAAGTTGAGATCTAGAAGAAGGAACACAGCCTGAAGCCCAGCCTTCAGGTAGGGAGCCCCATCGCCATGGCCCTGCTATGCCATGTTTCAAATACTGAAACTGGACCACAAGAGATATGAGCAGGGACCCTGCACCACTCTACTGCCTTTGTGCTTTTAAGGAGGAAACAATAGGTATCACAGGTCCAAAATCAGGAGAGACTCACATGTAAAAGCAAATACCATTAGGGACCCACTGGCATGAACTGCTGGAAAGGCGCTTACCTCTGCTAATATTTTTAAAAAAAACATAGCAACGCAGACCTCCAGTCGGTATCCCCTCGGTCGACTATCTTGTACTGAGACTGGAATCTTCAGTGACCCCTTTTATCTGTGTCCTAGTTTACCGTCCCCCCCAGTCTATGCCCAATTTTCCTATGATGTTTGGGGACATGCTCTCCCAACTCGTTATTAACAATTCTAGAATTTTAGTCCTAGGTGACTTTAATTATTGGCCCTTTGATGTAAAAGAGTGTGCTTGCTCTGCTACATTTTCTGATTTTTTTTATCTAGTATGAACTGTTTTTCTCATATAAAATCAGAAACCCATATTAAGGGTCACATTTTGGACCAGATTTGGACTTCCAACCTGGACATATCCACCCTTTCCATCTCACCCTGTCTATGGTCAGACCATTTCATAATTTCCTTTTCTCTCATGGCCGCCCCCTGCCCTAGCAGAGCCCTGGATGGTAACCTCTTGGCCCGGAATTGGAATCGGGTCGACCTTAGCGAATTTGTTTCCTTACTGAGAACCTCCTCCCCCTCTAATTTTGGTTCCATTGACACCCAAGCTTCTGCCCTTACACACTGGCTGGAGTCAGCAAGCGATACTGTGGCTCCGCTTAGACAGATTAAGCGTAAGCGCCTGCATGACGCTCAAAAGTGGTTCACTGAGGACCTTAAAGTCCAGAAGCTGGGTCTTAGGCAGACTGAGCGCCGGTGGCGACGCGGCTATGCCCCCGACATGAAACTGCGATTTTTAACCCTGCTTAAAGAATATAAAACAGCGGTCCTGCAAGCCAAGACCACTTATTTCTCTAAAAAGATTGTTGATTCCGCCACTAGAACCAACGATATTTTTTCTATTGTGGAGGAACTGTCGAACCCAGACAGGGTTACCATTAAACCTCTCCCTTCCCGTGCACTTTGTGATTCCTTAAATCTTTTTTTTGTGGAGAAAATTGCCAATATTAAAAACAGCATTTTGTCCTCGGCCCCGCTCCACCCCCTCGGGCCGACCCCTCCTGGTTCTCTCCCAACCCTATGCAGCTGACTCAGATTCCTCCAATCTTGGAGATGGAGCTTCTGGCTCTCTTAAAGAAGGTTGCTTCTGGATCCCCTACGGACTGCTGCCCCCCCTCGATTCTCCGTGAAGCTTTTACAGCCTGTCCCTCCCCCCTCTGGCACTGTTGAACAACTCTCTCTCCTCCGGCCTAGTTCCTGGGTCATTTAAAAGAGCAGAGGTTGTGCCTATCCTGAAAAAACCTACGGCAGACCCTACGGTCATGAGCAATTTCCGCCCCATCTCCCTTCTCCCCTATCTTAGCAAGGTCCTGGAGTCTCACGTTACTAACATCCTGAGCACTTTTATTGAAGACTCTCACTTCCTTGACTCCCAACAGGCCGCATTCAGACCCAATCATTCCACGGAATCCGTCATTCTTTCAGTTATGGAGGAGTTGCGGAGAGGGGCTGACTCCAATACCAGTCAGGTTTTGGTGCTCCTGGATCTGTCGGCCGCCTTTGACACGGTCGACCATGATATCCTGGTCGGCCGTGTCAGGGAGGCTGGCATCCGGGGCACCGCCCTTGACTGGGTCCGCTCCTTTCTGAGCTCTCTCAGTTCTCTGCTGATGAGGTGTGGGCTAACCTGCGGCATCCCGCAGGGCTCCTCCTTATCCCCTCTTCTTTTTAATTTATACCTGACTCTCCTCATCCGGTCCTTACGAGGCAGCTGTGTCACCGCGTTTAATTACGCGGATGACATTCAGCTGGTCTTCGATATTAACTCTTCGGACCAATCCATTGATAACTTTCAATCCACTCTCTGTCACATTAGTGACTGGATGGGGGTGAACCACCTGAAACTCAACCCCGACAAGACAGAGTTGGTGCTTGTCGGGGGGCTGCCAACCCTTGGAAATCCATCTTTTGGCCCACGAGGTTGGGTCTTCCCCCCAATCCTGTCAACTCAGTAAAAAGCCTTGGGATCATTATCAGTAATGACCTCACGATGAAGCCCCAGATTAACGCGGTAGTCTCTTCCAGTTTTTTCCAGTTAAGAAAGATCTGTAAGATTGCCCGTTTCTTGACCACCGAGGCTCTCACCCTGGTCTTGTTGGCTTTAGTCATCTCTAGGATAGACTATGCCAACTCCCTTTATGTTGGTATACCGGCATACCAACTGAAGAGGTTACAACTTGTACAAAACCAGGCTGCACGGCTTATCCACCATCAGCCCAGATACCAACATGTCCGTCCTCTGTTAAAATCCCTCCACTGTCTCCCTGTCTCTGAGCGCTGCAAGTTCAAACTGGGCTGCATTATTTTTAAGTCCCTTACAGGTATAGGCCCCTCTTTTATTTCTTCACTATTGCACCCATATGTTCCCTCCCGCAATCTCCGTTCCTCTCATCTGGCCTTGCTTCGGGCCCCGACCTTTAAACGCAAAAAACTGGGAGGTCTTAGGTTCTCATTCCTTGCCCCGGCTTTCTGGAATGCTCTCCCGTTAGGTCTAAGACTAGCCTTCCCCTACACCCATTTTAGGTCCCTTCTTAAAACCCACTTGTTTTGTAATGCCTACAACTAATGTTTCTCGCCCCACGGACTGTCTGTCTTCCTTTTGCTTTAGCTCCAAGAAACCGCAGGGTGTAAGTTGCGTTTTATAATTTTTTATTACATTACATTACAAATGTCCACATCTCTGTATGTTATTTCACACACCCTGTGCAACAATGATGTAGAGGTATGCCGAACCAACTTCATACATCATGACAAACATCCAGCAAGCAATGGCTGAGGTAGCTGCCCCTTTAACTTCTCTCTGTATATTATTATCTATAGATTTCATAAGAACTGGCAGCCAACTAAAACTTAAAACACACAATAGGTAATGGGAGGCTACTGCCAATAAGTCTAACCACTCGCAATCACTCGGGTAGTACTCAACCCTTCGTTCTTTAGCTCACCACGCCCTCTCAGTGTGGACACAGCCATATACAAATCAGTCTTGACCTTGCTTCTCCTTGGCATAGTCCAGCCCCAACTGCCAAGCCAGGGCCTCCCTGAACTGGAACATAAGCAACCCACTGGCTTGCCCTAGTTATGGGCTCATCTGCAGGGTACAGCTTGGTTCCCGTGATACAGTGAGCATGGGACCCATGTCTGGTCTTACCCATGCCACTTAGGGCAGTACATGAAACACACAAAAGGTGATGGGAGGCTGCTTGCAATAAGTCTAACCACAGGCAATCGCTCAGGGTAGCACTCCAAACCACCAACTAAAACTGCCTCTGCAAGACCGAAAAAGAGATAAAGGTTTAAAAAAAGCTTTAGTTAAGAGCAAGCATTAAAGTGAGGGTTATAGTAAAACATAAAGTTAGTCTTAGAATTAGGATCAAGGTTTGTATTTGTGTTATGGATAGTACAAATTTAAGGGTTAGAGGAATGTTAGGGTCACGTTTGTGGTCTGTTAGAGTGAAGGAGGATCAAACATGTTTATCCATAGTGGAATTTGTTATGATGGAATCTAACAGAACCTGCAAAGTTAAGCAAACTTTGAATTACTCAGTTCTGTGTGGCTAGGTTGAGGGGGGCAGTCTTCAAACTTTATTAAAGTATGCGCCATAACAATAGGGGTTTCGATACAGGAAATGAGTGTGGTCAGGTAATTGAATGAAAGGAGAAACCGTAGATGGTTGTTAGGCTAATTTGTTGGAAGGATTTATTATGTGTTAGTGAGTTGTTTAGTGGCGTTAGTAAGGTCTAATATTATGTACATTTCTACCTTCTATTGAGCTGCTCATATATTTTGGGGGAGACTATATATTTTTCTCCATTGTTATTAATATAACTCTTTGCATATCATGCTTAGCCTTTCTTCAGGAGCTCACTAACAAAGTATAACAGCTTTTTTTATGTAAAGTTGTCAGGCAAGGCAAGGCATAAGGCAGAAGGGGGCTGGAAGAGCTGCTAAAGAGGCCAGTGGAAACTTAGATGGTCTGGCACACTAAACCCCTAACATCAGTTTAGACTTGCACTCAATTCCTGGGTCTCGGGTCATTTCCAGGTCAAGAACGGTAGATCCATATTCAAGACTCCTTCTGGGCTTAATGTTTGATGGGTAACAAATCAGTTCACATCCATTTTTGCATCTCTCACTGTTGTTATTTTTCTCCCTGACATAGTCCTCTGATTCCAAGTTCTTCTTGGGCTTGTCCTTTCGTTGTACTATCTCATATTCATCTGTAGAGTCTTATAGTAGCACCATGGGGCCTTCACTAGATTATTCGTCGCAACTGCTAGAACCGGTAAGCACTGTTACATTTATTTGTAATTGGTAAAATAGCTGCCATTACTTACTGACCATCTGCCCTCTGTCATCCAGCCAATTCAGATGTACCAACTGTTGTAAACATGCAGACAGGCAGGTGCCATACTAAAATGTGATACAAAGGAGTGTAGACGCCAGTCCAGGATTTCTCTCTCTCACTCCCTTTTTTTTATTCTCCCTAGATTCCCGAGTCTGGTAGTACTCTCCATTCTTTTGCATGTACAGAACCCCTTTGTACATACCATAGTGTTTTCCCTGCCCTGGGAACGGACATTATTAGCAAGCCTACAACTCTGGAACCTGACAGTTTGTGGGGCCCCAATGGACCCATCTGAAAGTCCCATTCAGATGATGACTCAAGCTTTTCCTAAGATCCACCAAGAGCTTGAAATTACTCGGCACTGGCATCTGAAGCCATATGGACGGATGAGCTGTGGCTGCTGCATTTATCAAGGACTGAGACATGAACCTAAGGACACTTTGTCATTTATGGTAAACTAACTGAAACCCTGAACCCTGAAACCTCCTGAGGCAAAATAGCCGGGAGATCGTAATTTTATCCTTTTAAATATTTGCTGCTATTGTGTTTTTGTGTGTTACTCTGATCTCTCTGTTGAATAATCTTGCCTTACCTGGCTGCACAAAACCCCGCTTTTCCATCCCATCGCTCAGCTGCCCAGCACTGACAGCGGGACCCGCCCAAACATTCTCGGCGCCATTGCCGGCGTGCGACTAGGCCACGCCCCCTTGGAGGCCACGCCCCCTCCCGAGTAGGTATAAAGGCTGATGTACTAGCGATACCTGCCAGAACCCTGAAACCTCCTGAGGCAAAATAGCCGGGAGATCGTAATTTTATCCTTTTAAATATTTGCTGCTATTGTGTTTTTGTGTGTTACTCTGATCTCTCTGTTGAATAATCTTGCCTTACCTGGCTGCACAAAACCCCGCTTTTCCATCCCATCGCTCAGCTGCCCAGCGCTGACAGCGGGACCCGCCCAAACATTCTCGGCGCCATTGCCGGCGTGCGACTAGGCCACGCCCCCTTGAAGGCCACGCCCCCTCACTGCACAAAAGTATGTGTCATTCCCGTACGCGCAGCGGACGGGCGCAGCGGGCGCGCCGTTTGCGCGCCGAAGGCGCGCCTAAGGCAAGCCCGTCTGCGCCCGTCCGCGCCTGGCCCGTGCCCAGGGCCAGTCCCCCTGCCCGACCTGCGGTCTCCACCCACACTAGCTGGACCAAATCCCAATTACTCCTGCTAAACCCCACTACCTGTTCTTCGGCCACACGCTGTAGCCCCGATCACTTGGAGGACTCACCTTTCCACTGCCCTCACTGCAACTTTACGCTCCCACCTTGGAGCCTCCGTCCCCCTCCCCGTCCTCACAGACCTAACCGCCTGCCTCATCCTCTGACTTTGAAAGCTGGCCTGGTAAATTGCAGGTCATTACCTCGCCATGCCAACGAGATCTGGTCGTCCATCATCTCTGAGGATTGGGATAGCCTATTCCTCACCGAGTCTTGGATTACTGACTCCTCCTCCCCTGATATTCACCTTGCCATGCCGCCAGGCTACGCCATAAAGGGCATCAATCGAGCTGGCGGAAAATCAGGTGGGGGCCTAGCCATCATACTCAGATCCCACTTGCACTTGACTACCACCAAACTGACAAATATCGGGATCATAGAAGCCATGTACTTCTCTATTTCGGACTCCACAGCAGTAATACTGGCGGGTATACTAGTCTACAATCCCCCTACCGCTTCCACTCCCTCTCTCACTGCTCTTACTCACCAGGTGGCCGATCTCTCCCTTAAACACCAACACTTTTTGGTGCTGGGTGATTTCAACCTTCACGTCGATAACTCTCTATGTCCAAAAGCGAGTAACCTGACAGAAACTATGCAGAGTCTGAATTTACTCCAACTAGTCAAGGGCCCTACCCACAGAGCGGGACACACCCTTGATCTAATTTTTGCCAACTTCCCTAACATCTCAGTCCTACCCTCCCTCCCTCTCACCTGGTCTGACCACTTTCTTATCCCTTTCGATCTTACAGTGGGCTCGATACCTGCCCCTTCGGTACTCAGGAAAGAACCAGGGAGAAAGTGGCATAAGATCACCGCTGCCACCTTAGCCCCACTTTTCCACTTTATCCCTGACCCCCTTTCCACTGACATTGACGGAAATGTTTCTAGGCTCAATACTTCACTAATTCAAGCCATGGACTCCATCGCCCCCTTCAATCCTTCTCCTCCACCAGGGCCCGCCCTTCTGCACCTTGGTTCTCTACCACCCTCCGTGAGGAAAAGAGTAGATGTAAAACACTCGAACGCAAGTGGAGGCAGAACTACGACCTAGAAGCCAAAGCCTTGTACAAATCCTCCTTGAAAAATTTCCTTAAAAATAAAAAATCAGCTATGAGAAATCACTTCTCAATACAAATCGCCAACGCCAAAAACTCGTCCAAGACCCTTTTCACCATTGTCAAAAATGTTACCAACCCTCCCGCCAGGGCCCCCCAGTACTCTGCTAGCCAGGCATTATGTGATGGTCTCTCGGACTACTTCCTGGAAAAAATAAATAAACTCTCCACCTCTTTTCCCGATGGGCTACCCCCCCAGCTCCCCAGCTCCCCAACACCAGCCCCCCTGGACCCGCCTCCCTACAGTCTTTCAACAATCTGACTCAGGAGACTGCACTCAGGCTTTTCATCCAATGCAGATCTGGCGCCCCCTCTGACCCTATCCCTGCCAAACTCATGGGTGAGTTAGCTCCCCTACTGGTCAATTCTTTCCTTTCCATCTGGAATGCCTCCCTTCATCACGGCTTCTTCCCTTCTTCTTGGAAGGAAGCAATGGTGGTCCCTATCCTGAAAAAACCCGACGCCGATCCATCAATATTTGCCAACTACCGTCCCATCTCCCTTCTCCCCAAACCCGCTAAAATCCTGGAAAAAGCTGTGCAGCTGCAACTAACGGAGTTCCTGGAGAACAACTCCCTGCTGCACGACTCCCAATCCGGATTTCGCGCAGGTTTCAGCACAGAGACGGCTCTTTTGGAAGTGGGGGAGACCATTCGTGAATGTGTGGATAGGAGCGAGGAGGCCATGCTTGTCCTCCTCGACCTATCCGCCGCTTTTGATACGGTCTCTCACGCTATCCTCCTAGACCGTCTCAAGCTGATCGGCATCGGTGGCACCGCCCTCACTTGGATTCAATCCTTCCTCACTGGAAGAAGTCAGAGGGTGCTGCTCAGGCCTTTTAAATCAGAGGAAAAGCCTCTGTTGTGTGGCGTGCCGCAGGGTTCTGCCCTCAGCCCTCTGTTTTTTAACGTCTACCTCGCCCCCCTGGCCGCCGTGGTAGAATCCTGTGGAGTCAGGGTGGTCTCTTATGCTGACGATACTCAGCTTATATTCTCTTTCAATGACCACTCGGACTCCACATTTGCCAACTTCCGCCAATGTCTCGATGGCATTAGTGTCTGGATGACTAACAATCATCTAAGACTCAATGCGGACAAGACAGAGGTGCTGTTCTTCAACCAGAAAACCCCCATCCCCCCCTCATGGTGGTGGCCCACTGCACTTGACCCCGCTCCCTCCCCGGTCCATGCAGTCCGCAACCTAGGCTTCCTGTTTGACGACTCTCTCTCATGCAAATCCCAAGTCAACAAGGTCACTTCGGCCTGCTTCATGAAGCTACGAATGATCAGGAAGATACTTCCTTACCTCCCTTTGGACGCCCGCCGAACAGTTACCCAGGCCCTCATTACGTCCCACCTGGACTACGCCAACAGCTTATTCGCTAGCGCTCCTCAGTATCTGATCGATCGACTCCAGATCGTCCAGAACGCTGCGGCCAGACTGATCGGAAACATCCCCTACCGCCAGTCAGTCACAGCTTACCGCAAGGAGCTTCACTGGCTCCCCATTTCTAGCCGCATTCAGTTTAAGATCCTCACCCTCGCTTTCCGAGCCATCAACGACCTTGGGCCCAATTACCTGAAAAAGCGAGTGTCCATATCCCATTCCATTAGATCCTTGAGATCTAACAATCTACGCCTTCTGGTCTCTCCGCGCTTCCGACGCGCCAGAATGGGCGGCAAGGGGTTCAGCGTTATCGCTGCCAAACTGTGGAACCGCCTCCCTATTGATCTCAGGTTCTGTCCCTCTGAACCCACTTTCCGTGCCAGGCTAAAAACCTGGTTGTTCTCCGGACTCTGATTTCCTTTTTGGCTTTTCTTCCTTTCATCTGCCCTTGAGGCTCCGGTTCTAGCGCCGGGACACCCCTCATGGGGTAGCTGTGCGCTTTATAAACTACAAAAAATAAATAAAAATAACTGACCATATATATATTTTTAAGCCAGCTTTGAGAAGTGCTCCCTCCGTTCAATCACAGCACCAATTAATTGACATTTGTAAGGGAAACATTATTCACAATATTCTGGTTGAGGATGTGTATATTAACACAAAACCCATTCTGTACTTGACTTTTTCTCTGATGACCATAGGGGAAACCCATCTGGATTCTTCCAATGGCCCTATGATCCCATCTTTGAACATGTCCTTCAGAATGAATCTAACTTCTATCCTAACTATTACAGGTATCCCCCTAACATTCTGCTTCAGTATTGTTAGTATGTAGTATTCCCTGGGCGAGGGAAACTCCAGAGGCAGATGATACTGAACAAGTGCAATTGTGTGGTGAGTGGAGAACGTGGAAAATAATACACTGTATGTGCGTTGGTAGAAATTAATTATATCCACCATTCAACCCCTGGAAGTGATAGAGCGCGCGAGGCCACCCGACCAATAGTTTTCGCCGTTTCCGGCTTCAGGGCCCATATACTTTTCAAATCACCATATACATCGATCAGGTGACTTCACGAGCTCTACCAAGTTGGTGTGTGTGTGTTCCCTGCTACCAATTTTCGGTGCACCCGACTTACCATCCACCGATGCGGGTGCCTAATGACCACAATGAATCAGGGAGCTAGCTGTAAAAGAAAGGCAGCAAAATACAAACCCAACCAATAACATTCAAGTACTATTTAAATGACCACGGACAACTGGAAGTTTTAAAATGTTTATCTAAAGTTCATTATTTTCTTGCATGAGGTACAATAAAACAAGGCAATCAATAACCAAGATAACGTAAATCACATAGGCATAAAGAAATAATGACAGAGTAATCATCAAAGTACTAATAAAATGTAACGAGAAAAGATACTATGCAAGTCAGTATTATCTAAACAGGGATACCCTAAGTGTGGGTGACTATAGGAGAGCTTATAATGAATAACACGCTTCACTTAAGGTGAAGGGGCCTTTGAACAATCTAGGCAACGAAGTTCTAGACCATATCAGGAAATGACACACTGCTATGCAAAACATAATTTGTAACAAATGAGAAGACATAGGAATAAACTTATGGAAAATATAAATGACTTTCAATAGTTGCGGAAAGGCATGGAAAATATCACATATGCAATGTTGCACTTTATTAAAGCAAAAGTTAGAAATTCAGAAGGTGCAAGATTTTAAGAGTTTTCAGAGCAATATTTACCTAGAAAGGTGTGGAAACCAAACCCTGGCCACGGGTCAGTTAAGGACAGGAAACCCTCAAGGAAGGATACCCCTCAAAGGACAGCAGGTGCAGAATGGACACCCAGGATAGGACAGGATACCCTCGGAATAGGAATCAGGACAGGACCCTCAGGATAGGACAGCAAACCCTCAGGACAGGACCCTCTTCAGGACAGGACCGGAACCCACAGTTCGGAAGCAACGCCTGCGCTCCACCCGCTCTGCAGCTATCGATCAAGACCCCGATTGGGTCAGCGAACTCCCAGCTAAGTGCTTTGCCAGCACTTTAAGGTTCAGTAGAACCTTAGCCTATGGTCAAATTCGGACAGAGTGCTCCGCAGCGCTCTGTATCTTCAGTCACCTATTGAGTGCGTTGGGTCAGTGACAGGTCAGCTAAACCAGACAAGTCGGACGGTTCACTAGGTGAACCCAGGGTAGATATACAGTTTGGGGACAGTGTACCACCCCCCAATGTTGCAAAGTGTCAAAATCCCTCAATTTGGATTGGTCCTAAGGTAGGATTTGGGTAACACACCAATCACAATACACGATTTGAAGCCTTCATTAACATATTTGGGTACCGCCTAGCAGGTTTGGGGTTCTCATGAGAACTGTGCAGGAAATTAACATTGTAACACATGAGGAGCAACATTCGCCGTTCTCGTAGCGCAGAGGTGGCTTTCCCAGGCGCATCTTGACTGTGGCTGCCAGCTGGCTGAGTTCCACTGTCCAAAGTGGCCACTTTTCAATGCTCCCTGGTCATGCGCAGAAGAGACCGTCAATATGGCTCCCAATCAGTTTGGACCCCCATTCCCCGCGGTACATGAAAAGTAAGCGAAAACAAGTTAATACATAATAATGTCATTATGAAAATACATCATAGGGTTTGTACTTTTAACTCATCATCAAGAAATAAACTTATTGCATCTAAATGTTAGCTACATTGATACGGGCACAAGAGCAGTGGCACAAGCAGTACCACATGATAAGCACAGCTATGAATTACGCATGCGCATAACTTTTCCCTCCACTTCTGCAGACGCGTCAGGACACGTGAGTGTGGCTGACGCATGCGCAGTAACTAAAATACAAGCGGCGGCCATATTAGAGGACACGGATTAAATTCATTAGAAATACACATAGGCAAGCTTCGGGAACTTTGCCTAAACAGAATAAATGTTAGTAAAACATACATTTTGTTACCTTATTACACATAAACGAGGTTCTTGACTTCGGCAAGCCGCAAAATATGCGAAGCTTTGCTTCATCAATCCCCTCTTTGATGATATTTACTATCATCACAAATTATAATGGAACCAGATGCCAACTTTCTTTCATACTTTATAAAGTTCTATTTCTTCCAGCAGCCGTTCTAACTTTTCTCTCTCAGTTTTAGCAGGGTGAGAAGTCTTCACCTTTTTGTATATCTGATCATTCACTTCCTCTAATTCAATCTCATCCACACTTCGTTTCACTCCTCTTGCATTTACCTCGTGCTTTTTGGTGCGCTTGCGGTATTTACAGCATAAGAAAATGGAAAGTATAATAAGACCTATAATACCAATTGGCATCAGAATTTTGAATAATAAGCTTTTACCTATGCTAGCAAGCCAATGACCTACATTTGAGAGACCATCTACCAGTCTCTTCCAGGCACTATCAACCTCGAGTGGTTTGAGTTCCTTTGCCAAATTAGTAATGTTTTTCACATATCTTTTGATCTGTACACTTTTATCCGGAATATAAGTGCAACAATGTTGCGCCTTCAACATCCGGCAGACTCCGCCCTCTTTCGCTAATAAGGTGTCAAGAGCAAGTCGATTTTGTAAAACCATTGATCTGATCGCAACCATTTCGGTATTGACCAGCAGAAATCCATGAGCCGTTTCAGTAGACAGCACATCTACTATAGTAGACAATTTGCAAATTCTGTGAGTGTTCAGAACCACTCCCACTCCAGGTATCAGTGCACTGAAAATACTACCCATAATTTCACCTATACTTTCTCTTTTACTACGCACTAAGCCATTAGTATCTTCATTGCTTCCAGCTTTTCCATTCACATGGTATATTTTCGGGAAGACAATGCCAAAGTAGCAGCTTCCATACCAGTGATCCGGCAATTTGAAATAAGCCTTGTCCCCACAAATATAATAAATTCCAGGAAACACAGGCTCTGACCCATTTTTGAAACCCCAACCTCCAATTACCTTGTAATTATGTTCGCATTCACTGGAACCAATGAAAACATTATTATAATAGCTAGTCTTCTCGCGGTGAAGACATAGCTTGCCTTTCTTTTCAAAATCCAGCAACAGAGCAGGACCCGCTCCACCAGATGAGGTGCCTTCCATGTTCTCTGCCCACTTTGGCTTTTTCTGACTTTCGTCATTAGCCTTCTTTTGAATTTTAATTCTCCTTTTCTCTGCCATGTTCAGGAACATCTTTTCCTGCTCACGCAAAGAACAAGTCAAGTTATCTCTGTGTGCGTCTGCTATGTCAATGTTACCTATAGTCAGAAAGTAGTCTCCCATATATCTTATGGTGTCAGTTTTGGTATGTACAGGATTCAAGTTCCCACGTATAGGAAGTTCAGAAAAGATCACGTCATTGTTAGAGTAATAGTACTGTAACGGTCCTCTTTTATAGAATAAACTAGCTAAAATGCTACAGGAGATTCCATATGTCAATGGCAGATGATGGTATGTCACGCCTTCAGCCACAGAAGTAGGTAGCTTCATGCAGACATAGCAATCTTCAATTTCCATAGTCTCTACATAGTGTATTAACAAGTTTGCGAAAACATTTAAGTGTGTCTTGTTCTTAACTCCATGATAATGTAGTCCTCCCTCATCTGATGCTTCTAAGTTCTGTTTTGTTTGTCTCAAAGCTCTTTCATGTCGTGCTACACTCTGTGTTGTTAGCTCCTCATTTTCAGTATTTACAACTTCAGTAGGGACAATGTTAGTATCTTTACTTACAGCAAAGCGAATGAAAATTGTTAATCCTATCCAGATAACTATCAGTACTACTACACTACATATACACACCTTGCAACACGTCTTAAAACGGCTGCAACTAGGTCTACCATTCACTGTTGAATCAGACATTTTGGCTCAGAAGGAGTGTTCTCACCCCTCTTTTTTGCTTTTTACACAACTAGCTTACTTTGTGCAAATTCACGGTGGTTCGTCTTCCTCTTCAGCTGAGTACTCTGGGACGGGTTCTCCGTCGCTCACGTCAGTTATATCAAGATCTTCAAGTTCCTCCAAAACCAGTGTCCATTCAGGAGATTTGTACTTTTTGTTTTGTCTTTTTATTCGCTCACTCCTTCTTTTGGAAGAGTCTTCTTCTTGCTCTGCTATTCGAGCACTTCTTCTTGCTTCTGCACGTTTTTCTTCCACTGTCTTTATCCTTAGTCTCAATCTTTTTACAAACCTAGGCTCAAGGTTGTTTCTTTTCTTTAGTCTCTTAGTCGGTACTTGGACTTCACTTTCTTTTCTTATTCTCTTGTTCTCTTTATCTTGTGGTAATTCTTCTCCACTTTCTTCTCCTACTTCCCTTATCTGACTAGTTCCAGGGCTAGCATCAAATTCTTCTGCCTGGTTGCTAATCTGGCCTTGTTCAGGAATATTTTGTTTTTGGCTTTCGATTGTCTCTGTTTCTGTTTCTGTTTCCTGAACCCGTTCTTTTAACCCTCTCTGATCCTGTTCAAGCACTTCGATCTCTTGATTTTCTTCTGCTCGAACTATCACTCTATTTCTAGTCTCTCCCTTATCTGCATCAGGTGTTAGCGGTGGTGTATCGAATACCTGCTCTGTCCCTGTCTGACCTTCTCCTTCCTCAGTTTTGATGTGAATCTCAAGCGGCTGAGGTTCTTCGCCTGTGCCTTGCTTTTCCTGACTAGTCCACTCTCTACCTTCACTAAGTCGTTCTCTTGTTCTGATAGGATCTTCGGTCAGATCAATCATCGGTATCCATTCTTCTGGCCATATGCTTGGCAGCTCGTCTTCAGCTACTCCTGGCTCAGTTTCCTGGACCTCTTCCACAGGCTGGTTTCTTGGCAGTTCGTAGTCAACTACTCCTGGGCCAACGTCTGCTGTTCCTGCAACCTGACTGGTGCTGGGCTGCTCGTTGTCAGTTGCTTCTGGTCTGGCTCCTTCAGGGTCCTCTGCTGGTTGCCCTTCTTCTTCAAATCCTTTGTCTGGCAATACCTTCTGGGTGTGTCCAGCGTGGATCCACTGTGGAACACCTGCGACCTTCACTGCAGTGGTTGTCACCAGGATTACTTGGCGTTTCTTTCCCCACCTTGGTGCCAGACAGCTTGATCGAGTGTGCTTCTTTATTTTGACCCAGTCTCCTGGAACCAAGCTGTGGAGAGGAGTCGTTGGATTGAGGATGCCGTCGTCTCCAATCTGGCGAGAGATAGAACGCACTTGGTCACCCAATCTTCTGCAGTATTCAAGCACCAAATCATCAGTAATACTCAACAGTTTGCTTCCTGGCACCCATGCTTGCCTCATCACTCTTCCCATAATGATTTCATGGGGACTTAGGCCTGTCTTGCGGTCAGGAACACTTCTCAGTCCCATCAGGACCAGGGGCAGGGCCTTCACCCAGGTCATGCCAGTAGCATCTGTCAGCTTTGCTAGTCTGTTTTTGATAGTTCCATTTACTTGTTCCACTATTCCAGAAGCCTCTGGGTGGT
Organism: Lissotriton helveticus; assembly: GCF_964261635.1. Lineage (NCBI taxonomy): Eukaryota > Metazoa > Chordata > Amphibia > Caudata > Salamandridae > Lissotriton > Lissotriton helveticus. The sequence goes on from NC_136068.1 coordinate 122,665,609, forward strand.
ATGCACAATGGAGTTTCTGCCTTATTCCAAAGGCCTTACACAGTTCAGCCAGTATTTCATTCTGGAAATGTCCACCCTTATCTGATTCAATAATGTATGGTATTCCGAATCTAGGTATCAGTTCTTTTAGTAAACACTTTGCTACTGTCAGTGCGTCATTTTGAGGAGTAGGGTAAGCTTCTACCCATTTTGAAAATACGCAAACAATGACAAGGACATATCGTTTCCCTTCACAACGGGGCATGGTGATGAAATCAATCTGTATCCTTATAAAGGGACCCCCTGATCTCCCAATCCTGCTCAGTTCAACCATTGTCCTCTTGCCTGGGTTCATCTGTTGACATGACAGGCACCTCTGGCAGAGGGACTCTGCTACCTTCCTGAACTTTTTACTGTACCAAGTCTGTTGAAATACCAGAATCATGGCATCCCTACCAATGTGTGATCCTTCATGTATTAATCTTGCCATTGTGCCAAGCAAGTGTCGGGGTAACACAGGCATACCAGTTGGGCCCAAAATCACACCATCCACACGTCTCGGTCTACACCCATCCTCCTTCCATTTCTCTCTTTCTTGCCAAGGAGCCGATTCCTGCCACTCTCTCACTTCATCCCACGTAGGCACTTCTTCAAACACCTGAAGCTGGCAGCTGGTTCCTGGCCCCCCTCGTTTTGGATTTACAATATACCGATCTTTGGCACACCATTGGGCCACTCGGTCAGCATAATCGTTTCCCAGTGATACTCTGTCCATGCTCCTTTGATGAGCAGCACATTTCACCACTGCCAGTTCTTTGGGCAACTGGATGGCCTCTAAAAGGTCATGAACAACCTTTGCATTCCGAATGGGAGTACCTGAGGAAGTCATGAATTCCCTTTGTAGCCATAATTGGCCAAAGTCATGCACAACTCCATAACAGTACTGACTGTCAGTATACACTGTTATGCGTAAGTCCTTCCCAATTTTGCAAGCCTTTATCATGGCTATCAATTCGGCTACTTGTGCAGACTTGATGTTATATAGGTAACCTGCTTCTTCAATTTTTGTGAAAGACACTACTGCATAAGCAGCACTCAAGCCTCCTAGTTCATGTCTTAGACAGGAACCATCCACAAATAGTTCTTTATCATGCTCAGGCAATGGTACTTCTTTTATGTCTGGGCGTGGCTTAGTACTGAACTCTGTCAGGTCAATACAATCATGTTCATCATCATCCCCACCTTCTATTTCCAAGGGGTCGGGGAGTAAGGTGGCAGGGTTCAGAATACCGCACCTAACAATGCTTACATTTGCTGCACCCACAAGAATCCTCTCGTATTTAGTCAGCCGACTAGGGGTGAGATACTGTGTTTTAGTTCTGGTCAATAGAATTACCACTCCATGTGAAACATACACGGTCACAGGATGTCCCATGACAATGGACTCACTCTGTTCCAAACTTGCACAGGTAGCAGCTACTGCTTTCAGACAGCCTGGTAACCCAGCAGCTACTGGGTCCAATGTGGCAGAGAAATAAGCCACAGGCCTTCTGGTCGTGCCATGTTCTTGAGTCAGGACTGACAATGCGCAATTATCGCGAGTGTCACAGAAAAGGGCAAACTCTTTGGAATAATCTGGCATTCCCAACGCAGGGGCTGTACACAGACAGTTTTTCAGTCTTGTGAAAGCCATTAGACTTTCATCGTCCCACTCTACAACATCTGGCATTCCTTTCGTGGTCATTTTTATCAAGGGCCTGGCTAAAGCTGCAAATCCCAGAATCCACTGTCTGCAGTACCCTAATACCCCCAGGAACATTCTGACATCTTTTTGAGTACGGGGCAACTGCATCTTTTGAATTATTCTCACTCTTTCTGATGTGACTTTTCTGACACCCTTTTCTATCTGGTGTCCTAGATATTTTACTGATTTCGCACAGAACTGTAGTTTGTCAGGGGCCACTTTATGCCCTTTCTCACACAGATGATTTAGGAGGGCAATGGTGTCAACTACACAGTCCCTGTGACTTTTAGACGCCAGTAGAAGGTCGTCTATGTACTGTACTAACACAGAGTTCCCAGGTAAGATCAAAGTCTCTAGACATTTTTTCAAGATCTGATTAAAGATAGAGGGGCTCTCTGTATACCCTTGAGGGACCCGGTTCCAACAATACACGTGACCCTCGAAGGCAAATGAGAAAAGAAATTTGCTGTCGGGGTGCAGGGGTATCGAAAAGAATGCATGACATAAATCAATCACAGTGAACCATTCAGCATCCCAAGGGATCTGGTACAATATCACTGCAGGGTTTGGGACAATAGGGCAGCAAGGAACTACAATTTTGTTAACCTTTCTCAGGTCCTGCACTACCCTATACTTGCCACTAGGCTTTTTGATGCCCATAATCGGTGAGTTGCATGGGCTGCTCATCACTTCCTGTATGATGTCTCCTTCTAATAATTTTTGTATTTCCAGAGTGACACCTGCTTTCACTTCAGCATTCATTCGGTAGGGCCTAGTGTTAGGATATACTGCATTGTCCTTGATGGCTATCTGTATGGGGTCATCCCAGTATAGTGGGCACTCCCTCTGGTTCACAAAAAGGACTCCTCTATTTTTGTTCAAACGTTTATTGGTTTGAATTGAAATTCATATTTTCATTAATGGATTATTTTTCATCCAGGTTTATCCTTTACACAAAAACAACATTGCTCCAATGCATTTCGAGTTGAAAACTCTTTCTCAAGGAGCTCTGTGAAGGAATGAGAACGATCTAAGTTTGTACCAGCATAGCATTAACAGGTAAATCAAGTGAAAACGACATTCTCAACGGTGAATGACAGCAAAATTAAATGAATGTAAACAATCTGTGCGTAAAAAGCCAGTGTGACTTTTGAACCAAAAGTGACTTATCACATTGTTTCACATGCGTGATCAAATTATGTAAGAGAATGGTCAGTGCACCCAAAAAGGAAACCAAGATATAAAAGCAGATAGTAGGAGAAAGCGGTAGGCAAATGAAAATTTGCTCACGTGTGTGCCGGGCAGAAACTGCCGTGCTGGATGGGACGGAAAGAAAAAGCAGGTTAGGAAAACGCTCTGTGGGCGGGTACTAGCGCGTTTGAGACACACTCGAAAGTGTTGTCAAAGCTTACCAAAGCTGGATTCTTCAAGGGACTACAAGGGTCTCCGGGTTGGTTAGTAGCGACGTGAAGTCGCTGGCTTGCAATGCGGGGTCTCATGCGAGGCTGACTCTGTTATGAACGCGCGGCGGGCTGACTGATCATGAAGATCAAGGAAGGACTAACTCGGAGCGACTTTGGGCGCCATATTGGAACGGATGTTTGCCGCAAGGGAAAGGATAGTGAAAAGCTAAGAAAGGAGTCGTCAAACAGTGTAAAAAAATGGTAGAGGACACAACAAAGAGTAAGACAAAAGGGTTGGTGCAACAAACCATGAATTAATAATCAAAAATAAGTAGTCAAAAAAATGCAACAATAAATTCATGTGTACACAAATATGTAAACATATATGTAAACTCGCACAATTATTAATGTGTCCTTGTATACCCAACCGGGTATTTATAGGAAGCAACTCAGTTCAATGCGGTCATTGAGACCGAACGGTTTATAAGATTGCAAACGGTAAATCCATGAAGTCTCTCTTTGGAGAAGGAACTTGCTGTTATCTCTTCCTTCTTTTTTATCCACAATTTCAAGAATCATGAATTTCAACTGTGCCACTGTATGATGATTTTCCATGAAGTGTACAGCTACACTTGATTTTGCTTGCTTTGTCCTGATATTAGATTTATGTTCATTCAATCTGACTTTCATTTTTCGCTCAGTTTTCCCTATGTAGATTTTCCCACAAGGACACTTGAGAAGATAAATTAGGTTAGACGAGTCGCATGTTGCATTGACTTTTACCTTGATTTCTGTGCCTCTCATTGGGTGGTTGATTTTGTTACCACTGATAATGTTGTTACAATTGTTACAGTTAAGGCACGGTTTTGTGCCTTTGTAGATGGGTTGAACAGGTGTTGCTTTCGATAGGATTTCCTTGAGGTTGTTGGCACGAGTGTATGCAAAAATTGGAGGATCTTTAAACATATCTTTGAAATCTGGTTCCAAAGCCAAAATTCTCCAATGCTGTAAAATAATCTTCTTGTATCTACCACTTAGTGTGGAATATTTCGAAACAACTACCATCCGGTTTGTTTCTTTTTTCGTTGTCTTTTTAAGAGCAGTTTCACGTGTGATTGCAGATGCTTTTCTTCTTGCTTCCACTGTGGTGTTTGCCGGATAACCTCTGGCTGTGAATCTTAGACTCATTTCGTCGATCCTTTGAATGTATGTATCCGGATTGGATACTATGCGTTTTAATCGTAACATTTGACTGTATGGGAGATGGCGCTTCAATGATTGTTGATGAAAACTTGTGAAATTTGCGATCGGTTGGTTTCCTGTAAAGGTCTGTGATTAAACCAGTTTCAGATCTCTTGATCAGTACATCCAAGAAGTTGATTTGTGTATCATCCAGATTCCATGTGATTTGAATTCGATCATCTTTAGTGTTTAGATTGTTGAGTTCATTTTCCAGCATGGTTCTAGTGCCTTTCCACACAAAAAATAAATCATCGATGTACCGAACGTACATCAGTAGGTTGTTGGTCCAAGTTGGGTTTTCATAGATGTACTGTTGTTCGAAATCAGCCATGTAAATATTGGCGTACGCCGGTGCGGCGCAGTTGCCCATAGACATCCCAGATGATTGTTGGAACCAGTTGTTGTTGTGACAAAAATAGCTATGGTATAGAGTATAAATCATGAGCTCCATGAGGAATACTTTCAAAGTTTCTGAGATGTTGCTGTGTGCTAGGCTCTTTTCAATTGCTTCAATTCCACCTCCGTGTGGAATTGAGGTGTACAAACTATTCACATCTGCGGTGCAGAAGAAAATCTTGTCATTTTTATCTATTTTGATTTCCGACAATTTGAGAATGAATTCCGTTGTGTCTTTTACATAACTTTTCAATTCTTTCACGAATGGTTGCAAATGCCGATCTAGAAATTTTCCCACAGGCTCGTGGAGGGATCCCTTGGTGGACACTATTGGCCGCATGGGTGGGTCCATCAGATTTTTGTGGATTTTCGGTAACAGGGTTATGGTGGGACTTCTTGGAAAATCTACCAATAAGAATTTCCTGGTACGATCATCGATGGTTCCTTTGTCGTGGGCTGCGTTGATAATCACTGTTAGTGTGGTTTTATATAGGTTCGTGGGGTTAGAATCTAATGGAATGTAAGTGTCGGTTTTCCCGATATGTTCATCCATTTTGGCGTTGTACATGCTAGAATTCATGACGACGAGAGCCCCGCCTTTATCAGCCTTAATACATTTGATCAATTTGTTATTGGCAATTTTTTTCAATGTATCATTATCTTTCTGTGTTAAATTTCTGTTCTTAGTTTTTTTCCTGAAATTGATTTTTCCCAAATCCTGTTTGACTAAAGTCTCAAAAGTGTCTATACTTTTGTGGCTAACGGGTGGTATAAATGAACTTGTGGGGCGTAGTCCACAGAGAAGATCCACTTTCTGATCTGATGATGGTGGAATTACATTTTCAAAGAAGTGGCGTAGTCTTAACTTTCTAGTTAATTTGAATGTGCTGGTCTCCAATTCCAGTTGATTGGTAAATGAAGTGGGGATAAAAGACGTGCCTTTCTGTAAGAGTTCAATCTCATGTTGCGATAATTCAATATCCGAGATATTAATGACTAACGATTCTGTTTCTTTTTGTCCTTCTTGGAGCCTCTTGTGTTTGGAACATCTGGTTCCTTGTCTCTTGCTTCGCCTGGGTCGTCGGTTGCCGCGGGGCCCTTCTCTAAAAAAGGACCGCTGTTGGATGTAGAGGCGCTCTCATTTGCTTGTGCTCTATCTTGTTGTTGACCCCTGGTGGTCTCATGGGGTGTTTTTCTAGGTTGCCTACTCGAGGTATCGCTTCCAGAGGAGGAAGTATCAGTGTTTTGGCTCGTTGGTTTGTTTCGACGACGTTGGGCATAGATGTCAGCCCAGGTATATACCTCATCCAATTGGTAATCCAAAGTGTCACGTTTGAATTTCCTCAGTTTCCTGTCGTTGATTTCTTTTGTGTGTTTTTCTAGTTGCGTTTTGATATCTTCTAACATTTGTGAAATGTCTTCAGTTGATTTGAAAGTTTCGAGTTCTTTTTCTACCTCCGAAATCTCAATGGTTAGTTCAATCAGGATGTTGGACAACTCTTCTACGATAAGTAATATAAGGTCCAGGCTACATTTGTTGAGGATAGCGTTCCACTTGGCTTGAAAGTTCTTTGAGTTTTTGCACAAGGAAGGTTTGAGTGCGATCCTCAATCCACGTGGGATGCGGAGGGCTTGATGGTATTTAACCAAAGTTTTTGCATGCAATTGTTGATTAATACGACGTTTGGATAGATATAAGAGATGTTTGACACATTGTTCTCTTGTGCGAGTACTGGATTCTTGTGATACATCATCCTGAATTAATGCGTAGATACGTTCCTTTTCCTCATCTCCATATGCTAGGATGTTGGCTCTTGCTTCAGTAGACTCAGTCTTGCTTCAGTCGCTCCGAGTTAGTCCTTCCTTGATCTTCATGATCAGTCAGCCCGCCGCGCGTTCATAACAGAGTCAGCCTCGCATGAGACCCCGCATTGCAAGCCAGCGACTTCACGTCGCTACTAACCAACCCGGAGACCCTTGTAGTCCCTTGAAGAATCCAGCTTTGGTAAGCTTTGACAACACTTTCGAGTGTGTCTCAAACGCGCTAGTACCCGCCCACAGAGCGTTTTCCTAACCTGCTTTTTCTTTCCGTCCCATCCAGCACGGCAGTTTCTGCCCGGCACACACGTGAGCAAATTTTCATTTGCCTACCGCTTTCTCCTACTATCTGCTTTTATATCTTGGTTTCCTTTTTGGGTGCACTGACCATTCTCTTACATAATTTGATCACGCATGTGAAACAATGTGATAAGTCACTTTTGGTTCAAAAGTCACACTGGCTTTTTACGCACAGATTGTTTACATTCATTTAATTTTGCTGTCATTCACCGTTGAGAATGTCGTTTTCACTTGATTTACCTGTTAATGCTATGCTGGTACAAACTTAGATCGTTCTCATTCCTTCACAGAGCTCCTTGAGAAAGAGTTTTCAACTCGAAATGCATTGGAGCAATGTTGTTTTTGTGTAAAGGATAAACCTGGATGAAAAATAATCCATTAATGAAAATATGAATTTCAATTCAAACCAATAAACGTTTGAACAAAAATAGAGGAGTCCTTTTTGTGAACCAGAGGGAGTGCCCACTATACTGGGATGTGCGCATTGATTTGCTCACACATATCTTTAGTTTATACTTCGGCGTAAACGGACGGTTACGCCTCCAGTTGGAGCACCTTTATACTCAATTAAAAATAAGACGAAGAGTTCAATTTTCCCAATCGACAACAGCAGTGCATTGCCCATCTCATTTTTTGGAATCTAACAGTTCTTCCGCCCCAAAGGCAATAGCACGCATTCAAAATGCAATACGACAATATCTCCAAGTCTACTGAAGCAAGAGCCAACATCCTAGCATATGGAGATGAGGAAAAGGAACGTATCTACGCATTAATTCAGGATGATGTATCACAAGAATCCAGTACTCGCACAAGAGAACAATGTGTCAAACATCTCTTATATCTATCCAAACGTCGTATTAATCAACAATTGCATGCAAAAACTTTGGTTAAATACCATCAAGCCCTCCGCATCCCACGTGGATTGAGGATCGCACTCAAACCTTCCTTGTGCAAAAACTCAAAGAACTTTCAAGCCAAGTGGAACGCTATCCTCAACAAATGTAGCCTGGACCTTATATTACTTATCGTAGAAGAGTTGTCCAACATCCTGATTGAACTAACCATTGAGATTTCGGAGGTAGAAAAAGAACTCGAAACTTTCAAATCAACTGAAGACATTTCACAAATGTTAGAAGATATCAAAACGCAACTAGAAAAACACACAAAAGAAATCAACGACAGGAAACTGAGGAAATTCAAACGTGACACTTTGGATTACCAATTGGATGAGGTATATACCTGGGCTGACATCTATGCCCAACGTCGTCGAAACAAACCAACGAGCCAAAACACTGATACTTCCTCCTCTGGAAGCGATACCTCGAGTAGGCAACCTAGAAAAACACCCCATGAGACCACCAGGGGTCAACAACAAGATAGAGCACAAGCAAATGAGAGCGCCTCTACATCCAACAGCGGTCCTTTTTTAGAGAAGGGCCCCGCGGCAACCGACGACCCAGGCGAAGCAAGAGACAAGGAACCAGATGTTCCAAACACAAGAGGCTCCAAGAAGGACAAAAAGAAACAGAATCGTTAGTCATTAATATCTCGGATATTGAATTATCGCAACATGAGATTGAACTCTTACAGAAAGGCACGTCTTTTATCCCCACTTCATTTACCAATCAACTGGAATTGGAGACCAGCACATTCAAATTAACTAGAAAGTTAAGACTACGCCACTTCTTTGAAAATGTAATTCCACCATCATCAGATCAGAAAGTGGATCTTCTCTGTGGACTACGCCCCACAAGTTCATTTATACCACCCGTTAGCCACAAAAGTATAGACACTTTTGAGACTTTAGTCAAACAGGATTTGGGAAAAATCAATTTCAGGAAAAAAACTAAGAACAGAAATTTAACACAGAAAGATAATGATACATTGAAAAAAATTGCCAATAACAAATTGATCAAATGTATTAAGGCTGATAAAGGCGGGGCTCTCGTCGTCATGAATTCTAGCATGTACAACGCCAAAATGGATGAACATATCGGGAAAACCGACACTTACATTCCATTAGATTCTAACCCCACGAACCTATATAAAACCACACTAACAGTGATTATCAACGCAGCCCACGACAAAGGAACCATCGATGATCGTACCAGGAAATTCTTATTGGTAGATTTTCCAAGAAGTCCCACCATAACCCTGTTACCGAAAATCCACAAAAATCTGATGGACCCACCCATGCGGCCAATAGTGTCCACCAAGGGATCCCTCCACGAGCCTGTGGGAAAATTTCTAGATCGGCATTTGCAACCATTCGTGAAAGAATTGAAAAGTTATGTAAAAGACACAACGGAATTCATTCTCAAATTGTCGGAAATCAAAATAGATAAAAATGACAAGATTTTCTTCTGCACCGCAGATGTGAATAGTTTGTACACCTCAATTCCACACGGAGGTGGAATTGAAGCAATTGAAAAGAGCCTAGCACACAGCAACATCTCAGAAACTTTGAAAGTATTCCTCATGGAGCTCATGATTTATACTCTATACCATAGCTATTTTTGTCACAACAACAACTGGTTCCAACAATCATCTGGGATGTCTATGGGCAACTGCGCCGCACCGGCGTACGCCAATATTTACATGGCTGATTTCGAACAACAGTACATCTATGAAAACCCAACTTGGACCAACAACCTACTGATGTACGTTCGGTACATCGATGATTTATTTTTTGTGTGGAAAGGCACTAGAACCATGCTGGAAAATGAACTCAACAATCTAAACACTAAAGATGATCGAATTCAAATCACATGGAATCTGGATGATACACAAATCAACTTCTTGGATGTACTGATCAAGAGATCTGAAACTGGTTTAATCACAGACCTTTACAGGAAACCAACCGATCGCAATAATACGTTGCATTTCACAAGTTTTCATCAACAATCATTGAAGCGCCATCTCCCATACAGTCAAATGTTACGATTAAAACGCATAGTATCCAATCCGGATACATACATTCAAAGGATCGACGAAATGAGTCTAAGATTCACAGCCAGAGGTTATCCGGCAAACACCACAGTGGAAGCAAGAAGAAAAGCATCTGCAATCACACGTGAAACTGCTCTTAAAAAGACAACGAAAAAAGAAACAAACCGGATGGTAGTTGTTTCGAAATATTCCACACTAAGTGGTAGATACAAGAAGATTATTTTACAGCATTGGAGAATTTTGGCTTTGGAACCAGATTTCAAAGATATGTTTAAAGATCCTCCAATTTTTGCATACACTCGTGCCAACAACCTCAAGGAAATCCTATCGAAAGCAACACCTGTTCAACCCATCTACAAAGGCACAAAACCGTGCCTTAACTGTAACAATTGTAACAACATTATCAGTGGTAACAAAATCAACCACCCAATGAGAGGCACAGAAATCAAGGTAAAAGTCAATGCAACATGCGACTCGTCTAACCTAATTTATCTTCTCAAGTGTCCTTGTGGGAAAATCTACATAGGGAAAACTGAGCGAAAAATGAAAGTCAGATTGAATGAACATAAATCTAATATCAGGACAAAGCAAGCAAAATCAAGTGTAGCTGTACACTTCATGGAAAATCATCATACAGTGGCACAGTTGAAATTCATGATTCTTGAAATTGTGGATAAAAAAGAAGGAAGAGATAACAGCAAGTTCCTTCTCCAAAGAGAGACTTCATGGATTTACCGTTTGCAATCTTATAAACCGTTCGGTCTCAATGACCGCATTGAACTGAGTTGCTTCCTATAAATACCCGGTTGGGTATACAAGGACACATTAATAATTGTGCGAGTTTACATATATGTTTACATATTTGTGTACACATGAATTTATTGTTGCATTTTTTTGACTACTTATTTTTGATTATTAATTCATGGTTTGTTGCACCAACCCTTTTGTCTTACTCTTTGTTGTGTCCTCTACCATTTTTTTACACTGTTTGACGACTCCTTTCTTAGCTTTTCACTATCCTTTCCCTTGCGGCAAACATCCGTTCCAATATGGCGCCCAAAGTCGCTCCGAGTTAGTCCTTCCTTGATCTTCATGATCAGTCAGCCCGCCGCGCGTTCATAACAGAGTCAGCCTCGCATGAGACCCCGCATTGCAAGCCAGCGACTTCACGTCGCTACTAACCAACCCGGAGACCCTTGTAGTCCCTTGAAGAATCCAGCTTTGGTAAGCTTTGACAACACTTTCGAGTGTGTCTCAAACGCGCTAGTACCCGCCCACAGAGCGTTTTCCTAACCTGCTTTTTCTTTCCGTCCCATCCAGCACGGCAGTTTCTGCCCGGCACACACGTGAGCAAATTTTCATTTGCCTACCGCTTTCTCCTACTATCTGCTTTTATATCTTGGTTTCCTTTTTGGGTGCACTGACCATTCTCTTACATAATTTGATCACGCATGTGAAACAATGTGATAAGTCACTTTTGGTTCAAAAGTCACACTGGCTTTTTACGCACAGATTGTTTACATTCATTTAATTTTGCTGTCATTCACCGTTGAGAATGTCGTTTTCACTTGATTTACCTGTTAATGCTATGCTGGTACAAACTTAGATCGTTCTCATTCCTTCACAGAGCTCCTTGAGAAAGAGTTTTCAACTCGAAATGCATTGGAGCAATGTTGTTTTTGTGTAAAGGATAAACCTGGATGAAAAATAATCCATTAATGAAAATATGAATTTCAATTCAAACCAATAAACGTTTGAACAAAAATAGAGGAGTCCTTTTTGTGAACCAGAGGGAGTGCCCACTATACTGGGATGTGCGCATTGATTTGCTCACACATATCTTTAGTTTATACTTCGGCGTAAACGGACGGTTACGCCTCCAGTTGGAGCACCTTTATACTCAATTAAAAATAAGACGAAGAGTTCAATTTTCCCAATCGACAACAGCAGTGCATTGCCCATCTCATTTTTTGGTATCTGTATGGGGTCCACATCTTTCATCAACCCCACATCCTTTCCAGTGAAATCCCACACCTCTGGCTTTACGGCTTCCTGTAGTTCTTGGGGCAAGTCCTGCAGGGTCAATCTTTTAATTTCTGAGTCAGGTCTAAGTAACAATAATTTATAAATGCCATCTTCATCTGGGGTCTGTATTTCCACACCTTTTGGTGTGCAAAAGATGGTACAGTTCATTTTGCACAGCAAATCACGACCCAGTAGATTCACTGGACTGGTGTCACAGACGACAAATCTATGCATTTGTTTAAAATTTCCAATTGAAATCTCCATTGGTTCGGTAACAGGAGTACTAATCAATTGATTAGATACACCCACTACTTGGATATTTTCTCCCGAGAGGGGTAGGTTTGGAACGTCCACTGTTCTTACAGTAGAACGGGTAGCGCCAGTGTCCAACAGAAAGGTGACATCATTTCCGTCAACCTTTCCTTCAATATATGGTCCAGACTGGTCTACCGGCAAGGAAGCGCCAAGTACGCACTCCTCGTCCTCCCCTCTCAGGCCCCGTCAGTCCTGATCATTACAAAGGAAGGTATCATTCAGCAGATACTGCGAAGTTGCTGTATTTCTGTTCTCCCCGCTTTCCCAAACCTCTATCTCTTCATCTTCTGCCTGTCTTCCCCTGTATACCTGCTTGGGTGCTCGAGGCACCTGAACTGTTTTTACCTGGGGTTGAGTCTTTCTTGGTCTTTCTTTCTGCGTCTGTGGAGTTAAATCAGGAGTTTTTTCATTAACATCGACTAATTGGGGACACTCGTTTCGCCAGTGTCCAATTTCGCCGCACTGATGGCAGGGAAATTTTTTCATAGCCTCTTCCCTGCTAAATTTGGGCCGGGGCTTTCCTCCACCCCCTCCCCCAGGACCTTTGTTCTCAGCATTTTTAACCATGTTACTCAATTGTTTTTCCTGCTGTTCTGCGAGCTTCACCTGAGCCCACATCACCTTTTCCTTGAGGGCCTTTTTCTTTTCTGCCATCTCATCCTCGCAGTACTTAGCGTACCGCAGGACCTCATCCATTTTTTTTGTATGCCAACAGATTTTATTATCTTTTATCCACTGACAAATTTCAGGTCTTAAACCATTTACAAACCTGTAAATAAAGTGCGTCATATCCTTCAGGTCGATGTTATCAATACCACTGTATGTTTTAAATACCTGCAATAACCTCTCATAGAAGGAGTGCACTGTCTCGTCCCTTTCCTGTGTTGTTCTATCTATTTTTGTCCAATCAGTTTCCTTTGCGGGCACCTTTTCTTTCAAATGCTGAATTACCTGCTCATATTTTCGCATGACATCCTTTGATGGCTCTCCAGTTTCCTTGTTTCTGGGGTACTCCTCACTCGGCCAGTCTATGTTTATTTTACACTGGGTCCATAAATCTACTGGAACCACAATGTCGAAAAACCCATCCAGGTCTTTCCACAGACATTTCTGTACCTTCACGAACCTTTCCACCAGCCTGTACCAGTCAACTGGTTTCTCTCGTAATTTTGGAAAATCGTTCGTGAAGGACACAATATCCTGCCTAGACCAGGGGACATGCACATATTTCCCTCCTGGAACTTCGCGCATGGGGCATAACTGCTCAGGTTTTTCTACCTCTCTTAAAGCAAACTCAGGAGTCACTTGTCGGGAGCGAACCTCTTCTCTCTTTTTCGCCCACCTGCTTCTCCATCTTTCCACATCTCCCCATTTCTGTAGTACCCCCATTAATTCTTTAATCTGCAACTTCTTCCCTGCCACATTCAGGTGTTCTATATCTTTGTCTGAGAAGTCTGCTCTGTACGGTTTCTGTAAGGGCTTGGATTTTGAGATATCTACCCCCATACTAACTGCTGTTTCGGTCAGTTTTTCGTGGAGCACTCTGGTGTTCCTTGTAAAGCTTTTACATATGAACGACAATTCTTCTTCAGAGTAGGTATTCAATCGATCCATCCCCACATTTCCTGCCATTAATTCTTCTATTTCGACCCTCAGCTTGTAGAGGTCTAAAGGTTTTGTTTGCGGAGTCTGTTTCTCTAATTCACGACTCCAACTCTCAGTTTCATCCGGAGTTACCAGAGAGACATTCCTAGTACCTGTTGCTGTCTCTAATTTAATTTCTTTTGTATTAAAAGGGTTATGCCTCTGCTGTATTCCCTTTCCAGTCTGTTTGTTTGGCAATTCCAAAAACGCAACTTCAGACTCGCACTCACTGGACTGATCATCTATGATGATCGGTTCCTGTCTCGGGGTTGCCATGACTGGGGTCATAACTGGAGTAATCGGATTTCCCTGACCATTTCCGTATAACGGGACCACCGGTCCAATAGTTACTGGAATAGTCAATGCCTCAGGACTGGTATTTAACTGGGAAATTTTCTGAATTATTTCTGTCCTTTGTCTAGCTAGAGCCTCTTGCTCCTTTTCCACTAGTACCCTTCTTAAAGTTGTGTCATGTAATATCTGTGGGGTCAACGGAGGAGTAAAACTCGGGGCAGTAGGATGCGTTTCACTTGGTCCTCCCCCATAATTTGGTTTCGGGAATAAAGTTCCAGTATTAAAGGACCTGCGCTCTTCCCCATATGGAGGTTGAACAAAAGGCAGTCCTGAATTCGATGGTTTCTCTTCGCTTTCATACAAGGGTCTGGGAAAAAAGATTTTCGTACGTGAATATTTTTCTTCCTGGCTTGCGGGCACTTTGGGATATATATCCCTTGTTTCCGTCGGTTCGGGTTTTTCAGGATAGGGCAATACTTGACCACCCCCTCCCAGTCCCAGGGACCTGTCTTCTTCCTTTAGGAAGTGGCGTCGGGGAACATCTCCTACACTGGAAGGTCGGGTTCCCTCATTGTAAGGTGGCGGACTTCTGGTACAGATGTCATCTATTAATTCATCATCTGAATCCCCCAGGGCCCCCCAATGCTTACATTTTTCAGTACTTTTCTCACCCGCTCCAATGTTATGACATGCCGGCATCATGGGAAACAGACCCTCAACAATCATGCTCTGTCTCCACTGTTTCATCCTTTTATCCCTGGACTCCTGTTTCTGCCTGGGGTACCACTTGGTCAAACCCTTGTCCATTCGGGGTCTTTCTCTTTCAAAAGCCTCAATCTCCCATTCCTCTAATGCCTCATACTGCGTTAGTCTCGGTCTGGGATGCAGTTCATTCATTCGGGTTCTTAAATTAAATAAGATCCTACCATTGAAAGTACCATCTAACGGAAAAGCCAATACTCCGTCATCTTTTGTGTACTTCACCCAATTCTCCAACCACACACAGGTATTGTACCCTCGGTCAAACATCATGAATGAGGCGGGAGTATTGGGTGCTGGGACAAGAACACCTTCCCTAGATTTAATCGGTTTGTCCGTTTTAAAATAATTTTTCACCTTACTTACAAGGGACATTTTTCTCTTGGTTCCGTACATAATATCGTATCTATTAGTCTTCCACTGATCCCTTTCAAACCCTAGGTGCCTTGGATCAGGTCGAGTTCCTGTAGTCTGCGAGTGCCACATACGACTTCTGCGCTAACTTTGTTTACAAACTACCTCCAATCAGAACGCGCTTCAGAAATTCGTGCAACCAATGGGTGCGCGACACTAAATAAGCTCCGCCAATGGGTGCGCGGCCCCTTCGTGAGACAGTTCCCACGCTCCGGCGCTCACCCCTCCTTTACAATTCCAGCTCCGCTACCCGCCCGCTGCTTCTACCAATCCCAGCGCGGCACAGAGTGACGTCAGAGGCGCTTCGCGACTGACTCCCTCCCTTCACAAGGTAACGGAAACTTTCTTTCTTTTAAAAGTGCTCAGTGCTTGGTTAATTTACAACAAATACACATTCGCCACAGTGCTCAAGTGTCTAGACAGAGAAAGAATTGTTTTACTGCAAGTAAACTACTTCCATTTACTTTTCACTCGCTGCGGGCAGATCTCTTCTGCCTACCCTTCACTCTAGCATCGGTGAACCTGTTATTCCCCTAAACTCATCCACTTCTTTCCGGGATATATTCCGAGTTTAAGGTTTCTCAGCGGACCCCTCTGCTTTCACGCTAGCTCCGAGGAACCTGCTACTCTTCCGATGTGACCCTTACTAGGTTACGCCACTATGGGAATTTTGCCAATGAACCCCGTTACTGTCATTTATTCACACATGTATTCAGAAAACCCTAGTTAGTGCTTCCCGGTTATCCTAACCTGCACCTAACTTTCCTCGAACCTGTGACCTCAGGACAATGGATTCTATTCACCACTTGCCCTTTCAATTCCCCGGGGAGTTCGGACAACATACAACTAGACGATTGACAATTGCATGGATTAGTACATATAACAATATAAGAACACGAATAATGGCAATACAGTAATTCATGAATTTCAGCAGCGTATTCACAAGAGAGTGATCAGTTCCCTCAGAACAGCCGCTCTTATAGCAGCATTAATATAATAGCAGCTTCCGACTTAACTAGTCCAACTAATCCCTGCCTTACTCTCAACTAGTCCCTAACCATCCTCTAGCTACCAGAAAACTGATAGAGCGCGCGAGGCCACCCGACCAATAGTTTTCGCCGTTTCCGGCTTCAGGGCCCATATACTTTTCAAATCACCATATACATCGATCAGGTGACTTCACGAGCTCTACCAAGTTGGTGTGTGTGTGTTCCCTGCTACCAATTTTCGGTGCACCCGACTTACCATCCACCGATGCGGGTGCCTAATGACCACAATGAATCAGGGAGCTAGCTGTAAAAGAAAGGCAGCAAAATACAAACCCAACCAATAACATTCAAGTACTGTTTAAATGACCACGGACAACTGGAAGTTTTAAAATGTTTATCTAAAGTTCATTATTTTCTTGCATGAGGTACAATAAAACAAGGCAATCAATAACCAAGATAACGTAAATCACATAGGCATAAAGAAATAATGACAGAGTAATCATCAAAGTACTAATAAAATGTAACGAGAAAAGATACTATGCAAGTCAGTATTATCTAAACAGGGATACCCTAAGTGTGGGTGACTATAGGAGAGCTTATAATGAATAACACGCTTCACTTAAGGTGAAGGGGCCTTTGAACAATCTAGGCAACGAAGTTCTAGACCATATCAGGAAATGACACACTGCTATGCAAAATATAATTTGTAACAAATGAGAAGACATAGGAATAAACTTATGGAAAATATAAATGACTTTCAATAGTTGCGGAAAGGCATGGAAAATATCACATATGCAATGTTGCACTTTATTAAAGCAAAAGTTAGAAATTCAGAAGGTGCAAGATTTTAAGAGTTTTCAGAGCAATATTTACCTAGAAAGGTGTGGAAACCAAACCCTGGCCACGGGTCAGTTAAGGACAGGAAACCCTCAAGGAAGGATACCCCTCAAAGGACAGCAGGTGCAGAATGGACACCCAGGATAGGACAGGATACCCTCGGAATAGGAATCAGGACAGGACCCTCAGGATAGGACAGCAAACCCTCAGGACAGGACCCTCTTCAGGACAGGACCGGAACCCACAGTTCGGAAGCAACGCCTGCGCTCCACCCGCTCTGCAGCTATCGATCAAGACCCCGATTGGGTCAGCGAACTCCCAGCTAAGTGCTTTGCCAGCACTTTAAGGTTCAGTAGAACCTTAGCCTATGGTCAAATTCGGACAGAGTGCTCCGCAGCGCTCTGTATCTTCAGTCACCTATTGAGTGCGTTGGGTCAGTGACAGGTCAGCTAAACCAGACAAGTCGGACGGTTCACTAGGTGAACCCAGGGTAGATATACAGTTTGGGGACAGTGTACCACCCCCCAATGTTGCAAAGTGTCAAAATCCCTCAATTTGGATTGGTCCTAAGGTAGGATTTGGGTAACACACCAATCACAATACACGATTTGAAGCCTTCATTAACATATTTGGGTACCGCCTAGCAGGTTTGGGGTTCTCATGAGAACTGTGCAGGAAATTAACATTGTAACACATGAGGAGCAACATTCGCCGTTCTCGTAGCGCAGAGGTGGCTTTCCCAGGCGCATCTTGACTGTGGCTGCCAGCTGGCTGAGTTCCACTGTCCAAAGTGGCCACTTTTCAATGCTCCCTGGTCATGCGCAGAAGAGACCATCAATATGGCTCCCAATCAGTTTGGACCCCCATTCCCCGCGGTACATGAAAAGTAAGCGAAAACAAGTTAATACATAATAATGTCATTATGAAAATACATCATAGGGTTTGTACTTTTAACTCATCATCAAGAAATAAACTTATTGCATCTAAATGTTAGCTACATTGATACGGGCACAAGAGCAGTGGCACAAGCAGTACCACATGATAAGCACAGCTATGAATTACGCATGCGCATAACTTTCCCTCCACTTCTGCAGACGCGTCAGGACACGTGAGTGTGGCTGACGCATGCGCAGTAACTAAAATACAAGCGGCGGCCATATTAGAGGACACGGATTAAATTCATTAGAAATACACATAGGCAAGCTTCGGGAACTTTGCCTAAACAGAATAAATGTTAGTAAAACATACATTTTGTTACCTTATTACACATAAACGAGGTTCTTGACTTCGGCAAGCCGCAAAATATGCGAAGCTTTGCTTCATCAGAAGCCCTATAAAATACACAGCAGCCTGCAATCCCTGTATAAAAGCGATTCTAATGTCCTAATTACATGCCACTTGAGATGTCTCTAGTTGCCTTTAATATGGAAATGGCATAGATTTTCAGATGTAATAGGTTACTACACTTGAGTGCTCACATCACTCCAGAAGCCAGGGTGAAAGGAAGGGAGCATAATTAAAGTGGCAGTTTAACCAGTGAAAACAAAACTTAGCTTTTTCCTTCTTCTGCTCCCTGTTTCTAGATAAACATTGTGCAGCAGAAAGGAGATATGTGTGGCAACATATTTATTTTTGTGCAGGCTTTAGGTAATTATAGGAAAGAATCCTTCGGAATGTAAAATAAAAGTCTGGCTTGTAATAAGCTGATTCTAATATAATTTTGCAATAACTATCTAATTGTTTTTTGTATGTTAAATTTTGTACTACAGATTCTACTTGTATTCTTCATGCCTGTAAACCTCCTAATTCTTTTATATGAAAGAGCAACACACCAAGGATTTAAGCGATTTGTGGGAAGGGTGATAATGACCATGCATTGTAAGGAAAAGTGCCCCTGCCATACATTATAGTCATAATGCAAGTCACCTCAGAGTTCCATGACCTTATACAGGAACTCAGCCTTCGGCCTCATACATGTATATTGTCACTGAATTTCTCAGTAACTTGCAATTACCTTATAATGTACAGTAAGGGGAATTCTACCACATATATAATATTTGGGAGCCTGAAATCCCTGTATAAAAACCAGTCTCAAGTCCTTGTTATAGGCGACTTAAGACATATCTAATCAACTGTAATAAAAAATGATGTAGCTGCTCAGCTATCAACAAGACAAGAGAGAGGGGCCTCACAAACCAAGGGGACAGGGCACCGTATTAACAGTAAATTCAATTCTTCCCTTGAGGAAGCAAATACGAAAACACCTCACACACTATATATTACCTAATCAGAAGCAGAGCAGCACCTGAATAGCTTCATGTGTAGTGTCTTGTGTTCTTTCCCTTGTGTCTTTCTCTTAATTGATTACGCAATTTAATTTTGTTTATTTTTAACTGCTATTTAACGGGAAACATCCTTTACAACGCAACAGTTACAACGCACTACCATTACGACGCAACCATTACAACACAAGTCATTACAACGAATTGCGCTGGGGGGGCGCTCCAGGATAGGGAATAGGTTAATTTACTATCCAACACCTTCCCTACTATCCACGGGGACTGGAGATGGAATAGTAAATTAAACTATTCACTATCCAGCGCCCCCCAACGCAAGTCGTTGTAACGACTTGCGTTGTAAAAGTTACGTTGTAAAGGCATGCGTTGTAATAGCATGCGTTGTAACGTTATACATCCCTATTTAACTGTTTCCCATATTGTGGTGAGGTGTCAAGATCTGCATTGTGAGAACTCAATGCTCTGGGCCCTTCCCTTTTGTAATTTTATCCTAATTAGAACACTGTGATGAAATATGGAAATGTTATTGGATAACAATGTATACGAGTATTCTCTGAATTCCTGAGTAGGACTTTATAAGTAATTACAACTCTGTGCAAACTTGACATTGACTTATTATGGAATTGTGGTTGTAGGTCTTTGTGGTGTGAGTGAAGACTGTGGAGTGATTGAAGATTAATTGGTGTTTTTTCGTATTTGCTTCCTCAAGGGGAGAATTAATTTTGCTGCTCAACTGTCATACTTATAATCGGGGCCACTGGAATTATGTGACAGAGAAGGGCCAAATTATGTGGCCGTGTTGACTAAATTATGTTGCAAGAAAAGGCAAATTATGCATCATATTGCAGTACATTTTGTGGTAGTGTTACTTCATTATTTTGACATTTTTACACATGGTTGCTCTGCTTGGGCAAAGAGTTCATCTTATTAGTGCCAGTTTAACACCCAAATTCAGCAATAGGCAATTGAAAGATGACTGTTCAACCTTTGCGAAGGGCTTTTCGCTGCACCGTAACACGTCTCCATGTTTTTAGTCATCTTTGCTACGTTTGATATAGAAACATTTCTTTTTGTTTAAATCTGCCGGTATGCAGCAGATAATGGATTATGTGGGAAATGCAGCAAATCCATAATTATTCAACAAAAAAAAGCTGCAAACGCAGAATTGCATAATTCCAGTGGCCCTACTTAAAATAAATGGGAGGCTACAATCCCCAAATAAAAGCCTGTCTGCGATTTCCTAATTACAGTCAACTTGTGATGTCTCTAGTCACCTGTAGTAAAGCAATGCTGTAGCTGCTCAGTTATAATAACAGATTATAATTGGAGTGTGATGTCACAATGCTTCCTTCCAGAGCCAGCAGCCTCAGTGAACGGCTGGACACTGAGCAAAATTAAAGGCCCATCAATAAGGAAAACAGAAACTGACTTTTCCTTCTTCTGATATATTAGTCTAAAAAAAAAAGTGATCAGCAGAAAAGAGATATTTATGGCACCATGTTTATTTTTCATGCTAGTGGGTCTTTACACATTCAAAGATGCAGGATCAATGACAGGCTGCTTTTTGGTATGTTGAATTTTGAACAGATTATTGTATTCTTCTTTTCCACAATGAACATGAAATAGCAAGACACTCAGAGCCTCATTTACGAAAAATTGGCGTTCGGCAGCACCGCACGTCTTTTTGCAGCACTGGCCTACCCTAATTTGAAAGAGCAGGAATGCATCCTATTTACGAGATATGGTGCATTCCTGTCCTTTCTGCCTGTGACGGCGCACAATGTTGTGCCTAGCGCCAAGACAGGCACACTTCTACCATGGTGCAAGGGTGGCTGCATTGTTACCAGGATTGTTTTTGTGCAGGAAAGGGTACCTTCTTGCACAAAAACATGCACAAAAACAATCCATGGAGGTGCATTCCTCGTTCTATGTGTGCTGCAGAATGCAGCACGTATGGAAAGAGGGAAAATCAAGGTGAAATTAAAACATTTCTTCTCGTCACGCCTCCTCTGGGGAGGGGTAAGAGTTTGGCATAGCCTCGGATTTAGGTGATTTTGTCAATCTAGGGCAGCGTCAAAATCGATTGGCTGCTGCATGGGAACACCCACCGCAACACCTATGGAATGCCTCTTTGAAGTAGATGAAGGCAAAGCAGCGACTTCGCTGCTTTGTCTTACTCCACATCTATGAGGCTATGCAAAGCCACGCGGAGTGGCTTTGTGTCGCCTCGTAGATATGACTCTGAGGCGTGCGCCCCAGAGCATCAAAAAAAGTGGTGCAGGCCTCATGTAAATAAACCCCTCAGGATTTAAGCTGTTTATGAGAATGGTGATAGTATGACTGTGTATTATGAGGAATAAAATACCCCCGACCATATATTATAAGGATATAGTAAGTGGCCTTAGAGTTCCATGGCCTGGCTTTTAAAGGAACTTGGCCTTCAGTCTCATTCCTCTAAATGGGTACAGAACTCCAGGTGACTTCCAGTATCCTTATAATGTAGAGCAGAAATCCTTTGTCCCATACATCATGGGATTTTACCCTGAAATCCAGACTTAGTCAGCAGCTGTGGGTGTTTAAATCTTCATTTGGCGTCACCCACTGTGTACATTAACCTGATATTAGAAGAAACATTCTTCTCTAGATCACACCACAAACTAAGCCTACTGTTGGCGCTATGAAGAAGTGAGCGTGCTGTGCCCAAGAGGGATATTTGCCTGACTTCGTCCCGAAGCCACCAGCCAGGGATGTAAATTCCATAGGTACAACAGGTGCAGTGGCACCAGAGCCCACAGGCCTGAGGTGCCCATTGAACCCAGATTATTGCCGCATTTTACAATTCAAACAGCAGCCAGGGGCCCCATTTCCTTCCCTGCGATAGGGCTCATGACTCTATGGCTTCCCCACTGCAGAGGTAGCATGCTAGTGATTCGTTCCCAGCCCTTGCAGCTTTTGAGATGACATGTAGTGAAGTCCGTATCCCTTCATCCTTCTAGAGACTGATGTGGGAATAAATTATTATTATTATTATTATTAAATCTGCCCAGCTGCACTGGCCTTTCAGAAACCCGGGCCATGAATGACTCTCCCCCAGACCTACTGATGTCAGAGGAACTGGCCTGATCAGAAGTGAAAGCTGTGTTGTTCTCGTTCAGCTTCCCGCGTCCCGGACAGGGCTGGCACTATAAATGTTTCATATAATAATTGTGTACATAACTGAGACGAGGGGTGGGTCTCTTAAAAAGAGCGGTGGGGAACGGGCTGCTCTGGCGGGACCAGAAGGAACCTTCCAGGTCCACAGTGAGTCATATTTCTCGCCGATCCAGATGCAGAAATTCCATGTTTGGTTGGAGTCAGCTGCCGCGCCGGCCCTTCTGGTTACAATAAAACCCGGATAATCAATTGATCAGACAGGCAGACTCCAGCGAGAGCCCGGGAGGGGCTGGCCCGGCTGTGCGGACATCTGTAACGCTTTACACGCCCTCCGCCAGTATCCCGGGACGCCCCGTTTCCGTGGTTAGCTGCACTGTACTTGCGGCAGGCTCACTGAAGTCGCTTCTAAGCGCCGAGAAACCGTTTTTTACTGAAAGAGCAGTGACGCAGACCCTGTAGAAACTTTCTGTAACAACACTCGCCATGAATACGGCGATTACTTCCGTAGGCTTCGAGATTTGAATGTACAATACACACCATTTTTCACAGTAACTCCGTGGTCCTCATTTTATCGAGTTTGGTAGAGAAAATAATGAGCTGCCCTTCCCGGGATGTAAACCTTGGCATTGTAGGTTGCACGCACATCTGCATTGTAGGTTGCACGCACATCTGCATTGTAGGTTGCACGCACATCTGCACTGTAGGTTGCACGCACATCTGCACTGTAGGTTGCACGCACATCTGCACTGTAGGTTGCAGGCACATCTTCACTGTAGGTTGCAGGCACATCTGCACTGTAGGTTGCAGGCACATCTGCACTGTAGGTTGCACGCACATCCATCTGCATTATAGGTTGCACGCACATCTGCACTGTAGGTTGCACGCACATCTGCACTGTAGGTTGCAGGCACGTCTGCATTGTAGGTTGCACGCACGTCTGCATTGTAGGTTGCACGCACGTCTGCATTGTAGGTTGCACGCACGTCTGCATTGTAGGTTGCACGCACATCTGCATTGTAGGCTGCACGCACGTCTGCATTGTAGGTTGCACGCACATCTGCATTGTAGGTTGCACGCACGTCTGCATTGTAGGTTGCACGCACGTCTGCATTGTAGGTTGCACGCACATCTGCTACCTTAAAACAGGAATGGCATACACACAGCACACCGGGCAAGACACAATACCTAAGCAGCGGATTAATAGTTCAAACAAAGCAAGATTTGCTCCTGCTCGAACCCCACACACCCCCCCCCCCACGCAAACACCTAAACTCCACTTGTTAAAGGCATCTTTAGCAGGGCATGCCCACCAGCATGTAAAGTCTAAGACAGCATCTGTCAGCCCCCTCTGCCTTTCCAGCGCGGTGTGTGTTTGTCCCTGCTTCATGGGAATTCGATTTTAAAGGAAGCCAGAACATCTAACTAGTTACAAAGACCAAACCCATCTAAGTGGTTAGAGAGCCAAGTGCCAAGGCGCACCCCCTCCCGTCCATCCATTACTCCGCGACTCTGATTGGTTCCCAGAGCACGTGATATCCTCCTTCTCCTGCATCCTCATCCCTGCTCTGCTCTGATTGGCCCCGCTCTCCCTATAATTTCCTCCTCCTTCTCAGCATCTTCTCAAACTTTGGAAAAGCCTTCTTTTCTCCGAACCCTCTGGAGCTCTCAGGAGGTCTCTCTTTGGGCTGTTATCCTGGTTTACAAATCTGCCCAGTTTTTGCCCCAAAGTGCTGCCCAGCTGGAATGAATAGACCTGCCCCTGACTACTGCAGAGAGGAGCTATCCCAGGGGACAGGGGGCGGTGGCCCATGGAGAGTGGGTGCTGAGCCCAGCCCAGGCTTCCCTAGCAGGACCCCAAGTCCTCAGAGGGGCCCCAGCCGCTCCCCCAGCCCGGAGCCCGGCTATGGCCCCGGAGGCCAGGGCTCACCCCCGGGTGACGCCCGCATTCGCCGCCCGATGAACGCCTTCATGGTCTGGGCCAAGGACGAGAGGAAGCGCCTGGCCCAGCAGAACCCGGACCTGCACAACGCCGTGCTCAGCAAGATGCTGGGTAAGGGGGCGCGAGGGGCGGGAGTCGGACCGCGGGGGTCGTAGACGTGCAAGCCACGAGCTGAGCAAGGTGGCATGTCAGGGAATGAATGAATTATGGATTGATACGGATGCGAGTGAATGAATGGACGAATGAAGATGGATAGATGGATGGATGGGTGGGTGGGTGGATGGATGGATGGATGGGTGGGTGGTTGGGTGGATGGATGGATGGATGGATGGATGGGTGGATGGATGGGTGGGTGGCTGGATGGATGGATGGATGGATGGGTGGGTGGGTGGGTGGATGGATGGATGGGTGGGTGGATGGATGGATTAATTAGCCGGTCTGGTAGGCGGATGGAAGAAGGATGGGTTGAATGAATGAATGGATGGATGGATGAGTGAGTCCCAAAGATGATGCGGTGAGAGGGTGGTGGGGTTCAAGAAGTGAAATGGTAGAAAGATGGGTGAACCTGTGAACATACTGATGCCTTTATATCTAAGATTGAGTAAATCACTTTCCCTAAATATGTTTGGAACAGTCCCAGCCCCACCGGCCTTTCAAGAAATCTCCCATTTCCAGATTTACCAGTTATTCACGGAATGAAAGCATTAAGACCCTTAGGGGCAGATTTACAAGAAAGGGACGCATCTATAGAGATGCATCACTTTCCTTGCGGCACCCTAAAAAATGCTTGCACCACCATGGATGCGTCGTATTTACAATGCGGCGCACCATGGCGGAAGGATGGACAGATGCCTCAGAAATTCTGACGCATCTGTTGGGGCAAAAGACACGCATTGATGGAGTTGTGTCGCAAGCACGACGCAACTCCAGCAATGCATTTTGTGGCCTATTCCCACTACACTGAGTCACTCCTTACGCCTACTTCAAGCAGGCGTAAGGTTTTGACGCAGTGGCGCCCTAAAAGTGACGCACTGAGATCTTGTAGATTTCACTGCATCACTTTTACAAGGCTTTCCTGCGTAGGAACGCCCCACCCCCTGCATACATTATACCTGACGCAGGTATAAATGTGACGCAGAGCATTACAATGTGACGCATCTCCCTAGATGCGCCACGTTGTAAATAGGACGCATTGTTTGCACCACCGTTGCGTCACAAAAAGTGATGCAATGGTGGTGCAAAAAGGCGCAAGGGGCTTGTAAATCTGCCCCTTATGTGGCATAGTATCGCAGCCAGAACCAAATCACTCATTCCCTGAGCGAGGAAGTGGTGGCGGGAGTATTATAAACATGAAATATGCAGTAGGGAAGGATCAAATTATGCAGCAGAGTTGATTATGTTATGTGTCAAGAAAAGGCAAAATATGCGGCATAATATGACACGTTTTGTAATAGTATTCTTTCATTTATTTTTGTTCATGTTAACATTGTATGGGCAAAGGTTTGACCTCATTACTACCCGTTTCACACCCAAATACACCAGTAAGCAACTGAAAGGTGACTTGTCAGCCACTGTGAAAGTCCTTCTACGGGCCAGCAACATGTGTTCCTGCGTTTTGAATAGCGTCTGATCATTTTGTACTTGAAACAAAAAATGTTTTGTTAAAATCTGCAGATTATGCAGCAGATAATTGAAATATGTGGCAAATGTGACATATCGATAATTATGCAGGGAACGCAGGTGCCGCATAATCGGGAAACATCCTTTACAACGCAACTTTTACCACGCAATGCTTTTACATCGCAACTTTTACAACGCAAACCATTACAACGCATTGCGTTAGGGGGGCGCTCTAGGATAGGGAATAGATTTAATTTACTATCCAACACCTTCCCTACTATCCACGGGGACTGGAGTTGGAATAGTAAATTAAACTATTCACTATCCAGCAACCCAAAGCGCTATGCGTTGTAAAGGCATGCGTTGTAAAATTTGCAATGTAAAAGCATGCGTGGTAAAAGCATGCGTTGTAATGTCATACATCCTGTATAATCACATAACTACAGTGGCTCTGTCCATGGCCCGTTTTCGGCTTCGAAGCGAACGCTGGGTGGTGTGGATGGTTTGTCACAGTACAGAGGCACCCAGGAAGGTTATCAGCATAGGTTCCACTTTTAGGTCTGACTTGAGAGCGCAGCTGTTTTACGCACCTGATGTTACCAATTCTTTAAAATATACATAGAGTGGGCTTTGGCTTCACCCGAGGAGTTTTTCTCTCACCTCACCTCACCACCCAAATGCTTTTCCTCATTGCTGCATTTATTAAAAATAAAAAAATAAAGAAATATTGTTTTTGCTTACCAGAATGTTTGTAAATGTTTTAGCAGGGACTGCAAATGTTCGCTGGGCATATTGGCTTTTGCCAGCGATTACTGAACTAATTGTGATTGTGGTCGTGTAGGTCATGAAGTGTGAGAGGAAAACAACAAGGGCATGGTTCAAAGGTGAAGTCACAGATCAAATGTGATGTGAGGGGTTGTGCTTAATTTGAGCCGGTGGTTCCAGTGCTCAGCACTGGCACTTAATCATCAACACCGGCACTTTTCATGAGCCCCAGTTAAGGACACATTCATTTATGGGAAGATTCAGTTATTTGCCTAGAGTCACTGGATGTTGAGCTGACCCTATGATTCGAACCTGGTTCCCTAGCTCGGAAGACCACCGTTCTGGCCATTACGCCACATCCTCTCCTCACTTTCATGTATAGTAGTTGGTTCTGATTTAGGCGGCGCTAACAGGAGAAATGGGCAGGTGCAAGCTGCCTACTGACGAGAGCCCCAGCACTTATTTTATTTTTACAAATGAACCACTGGAGAGGGGTATTAAATGTGAACCTGGATCCGTTTGATTCTAGTATCACATTGGAGCAGCAGTGAGATCCAATTGGCAAGAAGAGCAGTTCGACATTCGGTGTGCTTGCGAGTACTGGTGGGACGGCGTTCACCTTTCCCTGGTAGGGGACGCCATCAGCAAAGCCCACCCAAGCTAAGTGCCCGGGAAGATCTTTGAGCAGAGTAAGCAGGGGACCTCGAGTAGCCTAATGCATGGATAGCTGCAACAATTTTTCCAGGGTCACACTTTGGGTGCAATTGAGGAAGCCAGGACTAGTCCCCAGGTTTTCTGTTCCATAGTTTGTTTTTGCATTTTATTTAAAATACTTCCAGAGCACAGATGTGGCAGATAGCCTAGGCCACTGGAATATGCAATTCTGCGTCCACAGCATTTTGCACATAATTAAGGATGTGCCGCATTTGCCACATAGTCCTTATTAAACTGTAAAAATCTCCAGTTTTTAACAAAAAAAATGTCTCTAACTCAGATAGATCACAAGTTACTGAAAAGTGGCGATATGTTTTTGCTTGCGCTGAAAAACCCATTGCAAAGGGTAACTGGTCATCGTTCAGTTGCTTATTTATGTATTTGGTTGTGATACTTTATAAATAAATAAATGATGTGAAATCTTTGCCCAGACAATATTACCATTTGTAAACATTACACAATAATGAAGATATACTATAAAAAAGTGCCACTTTATTTGGCATAATTAGCATTTTGTTACCCCATAATTTGGTGCTCCCCAACTGCATAATTCCAGTTGTTTTGCATATAGGTAAAACCTCACGCTACAATTTTATGTAACCAAAATGCTTTGCAACATCGATTTAGACTTCTTAAAAGAATAGGGTGAACACAATATTTAACATGTTGAAGAATACAAATTCAATGTAAAACAAAAAAACAGGAAGAACACTAAAATGAAAACGGAAAAACAAATTAGCAATTCAAGTTCTATACCTAACAACTGAGCTCGAAAACTGCAACCATTTTTACTACAGCATAACATAATGTGCAATATTAGTTTCCTAAAAAGGTTTATAATTCACAACCAAATAAGGGATAAAGCAAAAACAAATGTTAGCTGTAGAAATACATTTCTGTGGCGAATAGATCCTTTGCTCAGATTTCAGAAGTCAATAATGCACCAACCCAAAACCCTCGTGGTGCCAATAAGCCCTAGGCCCCTTCCTGTTTATGGTTTCACCTTGAAAAGGTCATACAGGCGAACCTTTTGGGTGGTTGGTTTGTAGTCTGGTGATTTCTTTTCTCAAAATCAAATTAAATCTTGCTTAATTCTTGTTTGCTGGATTTTGCGTGTTTTGCACCATCTTTGTTTTCCTCCTATCTCACCGCCTAATTTTCGCCTGCGAAAGACTGGTTTGAGCACAAAATGCCTTGCTGGAATTGTGAAACTGAAGCATGTGATACTTTAAGACCATTCATTCTCCCATTCCAATCTTGTGTGATTTTTGTACTTCAACTATGTCATGACATACAATTTTCATGGAGATGTCAGGTGACGTGTATTTCATGTAATACAACCAAGTTGCGTACAAATTATGATAAAAAAATTGATTATTTTGCGTGCTCTTGTATGCTGAAATGTGTTAACTGCTGCCAACTTGTATCACAAGAGGAATACTTGTATCTGGAAACACAAAAGGGAATGTCATCCTTAATCGAATAATAATGGATTAAAGTCGCGTTAGCGCCATAGGCGGCACACTGCACATATGTGCGAACAAGGAGAGCAGCCACTGGGCCCATGTTGGGTTATGAACTTGACCAGCGGCACTAAAGGAATCTGGCATCTGGAGTGACCTGTACAATGTAAAGAGAACTGGTGTCTTGGGTTCAAATTTATGAGATCCAGAATTACATTCAGCAGCTTTGTGCAGAGTTGTGTTGAAAGGAGGCGTCTATTGAGTGATGTCACAATGGGTCTGAAATCCCAGTCAGATAACATGAGGCAGAGCCACGCTGCGGACCCCTTGTTGTTGGTCATTGTTGATGATGCAAGATTGGGTAAACGGACAAGCTCTTCGTGTTCCTCTACGTGGCCTCTTTTGAACCACTGATGTCATGGCAGGTAGGCCAACCTTCGGTGCTTGCCACACGCCATTCTTGATGGGATCAGAGATTGGAGAGCGGTTCGGGAATCCTAGGGTGGAACACTTTTTGTCCCTTCGAAGGTACAATAATCCGAACTGGATAAGAATTCCTCAATTTGTTTCTATGGACCTTGAAGTTGAGCAAGAAATCCAAAGCAAATCTGAAGGATTTGTTGACTCAGTCTGAGTAAAGAGGCATCTGTTGGTAGCAGAAACAGATTCATTTGGGAACAGGAGACAACTGGACCACATCGCCTCCCAGAGTTCCAGGATGCAGAGAGATGCCAGACGAACGCCAAGGATGGTTAAACATCTCATACCTGGCATGGCGGTCATGAGGACTAGGAGAAGGTGGATAGATCTAACTTGGAACCCTTCCGCTCTTTTCAGCTCAATCTATTTTGCAGACACTTGGCCTAGAATCCTGGCCTGGATGACTCACAACGCCTACAACCACATCAGGCTTTACGGATAATCACTGACCATATAAAGGTTTTGCATGAATGTTCATTGTATGTGACAGGATCTTGTAATATGCTGAAGGGCAGCAATGCACTCCGCTCTCGATGACTGGGCTTGGACGCCCTACTGTAGACCATGGACTAGACTGCACCATTTGCATTCTATTATGAATAGGGCATCATTTACCTTTTTTTAATAAGTGCTGTGGAACTTACACTTTTTGGAAAGTGCATCTCTTCAGCATAGCACGATTTTTTAGTGTGTAATTATTTAAAGGGTTATTTACATGAACGCAGTTCAATTGCGTTCAAAACTGATTATTTTACGAATTACACATTTAAAAATAATCATAGCACCTAACTGTGACTATTTTAATAATGCATGAAAAGAAGCGCAAGTCAGCATAAGGCACCAAACTATATCCAGAAGTATAGTTCCTTTGATGAAGTACAGATTAAAAAAATCAACCTTTGCCAAAAACATCTGCTTTTTTGTTGCCACAGCACTATTTAGTGAAGAAAAACGACATGCTATTCATAATGCAGCACAAACGGGGCAGAGCATCAACACTGTACCATGTGACACATGAAAGAATTAGAACCATCAAGAGCAATGTATGCTGTATTTGCTAACCGTGTGAGGACGTGTGGGGACTTGGAGGGTGCTGGGCCTTGTGCCGAGAAGTACCTAAGAGGCACTTTTGCCCCCTCCTCCAAAAACAAAAAAGCTTGTTTAGGCTGGTGCCGATGTCCTATTTTTTTCTGCACCCCCTAACCCCTTGGCCGCGGCGGTAATTCTGCCGTGGCGCTGGAGGGGGGGGGGGGTCGCGCGGTGCCGCCATGCTTGTGACGGAACCACTCCGTCACGAGCCACGGGCCCGCTGTGCTCATGATGGAGTGGTTCCGTCACAGCCCCGGAATTGATGCAGCGTGGGCGGAGCGGCCGCGGCGTGACGGAACCACTCCGTCATTAGCACAGCGCGCCCGTGGCTCGTGACGGAGTGGTTCCGTCACAAGCACGGAACGGGTTAATGGACGTTGGAAGTTCAAAGCCTCAGGAAAACAAGCTGGAAATCCACTATTTACCGTGTTTTTCAGCTTGTTTTCCCTGCCACCGTGTGATATCGGCTTCTTACTGGTCGTCTGTGTGATGGGAGCCGATATCGTGTGTCACACGGTGGCACCGTGTGAGTTGGCAGGTCTGGGATTGCCTCAGGATTTGGGCTGCCACATTCTGCACTATCTGAAGACTCTGAGCGGCTCACTTTAATTCACGCATTTTGCCCATCACTTTTTTGTTTTTCTCAGTATCTTTGAGTTAAACAAACAGAACACTGGGCATACTCCCTCTTCTAATCCATGGCTCTTTGGGTGCATGGAGAGTGGGTAGCAGCAGAAGAGATGCAAGAATGAGATATCAAGATGCTACTTTAGGGATGCGAGGCCGCAGCACACTGAAGCAGGGTGATGGAAGTGGGCACAGCCAGTGCCTGCCGTCGGGCTAGTGCCACAAGAGCAGAGGTAGAGGGCACAAATAGTATGTCCGGCTTAGGAGGGAGTTGAGGAAACTAATAATGACTATGGGAGCACGTGACATGCCAAGAAGAGGCCTTGATAGCACCATTAGAAGCAAAGCCTCCTGGAAATTGGCAAAGACATGAGAGGGGGGGGTCACTGACACACCAAGGCAGGACTTGAAACTTAACCAAACATGTGTTTTACAGCAGCCCCTGCTCTATAAAGAATCAATGCTGCTTTAAAAAAAAAAAAATCTAAATTGGAAAAATGTGGGGAGGGGTCAGGCAATATCGTCCGGTAGCGACAGATTCCCCTCTGTGAATGGGTTACCACCACCTTTGGCGAGTCAGTACGTTTTCAGTGGTTGCAACTGCAATTGTGGTCGCAAACCAATTATACATACCATTTTGAATCGCAATAAGGCAGGGACACACTTTTTACACTCCTTCCTAATAGTGACTCATAATGGGTAAGTAAAGCCATTTGGTGAGTCGGAAATTATTTAAGACTTGCAAAATGGTTAAGTACATAGCAAAAACCTATTTTGCGGTTGCTAATCCTACAATTTTATGAATTGCAGGGTTTGCTACTGCTAATTGGTTTTGTATATCTGACTCTAAGTTTCAAATAAGGTCTAGTTTCAATGAGTTGGTTTTCTATGTAAGATTAGATTTTTAAATATTTGTATAAAGTACTGTCTTATAAATGTATGTTATTGTCTTTTATGATTCAGATCTGAATCGAATAAAGCTATTATGCAGACTGACTCTAAATTCTCTTACATCAAACCTTGTTTTCTCATTTTAATCCCATTGATATGGAGTATTGCATGAGCAATTTGTCCTCTGTGTCCGGCCAAAGTGGACTTCCTTATTTTCTGCCATTATGTCTGGCTATTTGTGCCAGATTAAAGGCCCTCTAGAATGATGTGTTGTCCAGTATGGTGTGTTGTCCAGTATGGTGTGTTGTCCAGTATGGTGTGTTGTCAAGCATGAGCAGAACCCACCTCTCATGTACTGGTGCCTCAAAGCAAGTTGCGGTTTCTCACTTGCCTATTGGGAGAATTTATACAATTTCATCAACTCTGTGAAGTAACTATCAAAGAATTCTAAAAGTATCAAATAATATAAGTAGTCTGGTTGCACCTTGGTTACCATATTTAATAGCATCATCCTCTCCATCAGTGACTAATGCATCTTTGTCCACCTCATCCAGTCATTCTCTGGTCTCTGCTTATCTGGCTCCATTTTTAGGTCTGATTTAACAGCACAGCTGTCCGTATGACTTATTGTCACCAATTCTTTAATGTACATATATACTTGACTTTGGTGTGACCAAAGTGTTGGCTGCGTGCTGTATCGTACCGCCTTCATAGCGTGCATGCAATGCACAAGAGACTATGTTATACCTCAGAAGTATTCTGAATCATGACACATTCAATTCTTAATACCATACCTGCACGGAATGTAGAAAATAAACATGTTTTTTTTTTCTCACGGCAGTAGGCTTTTTTCTAAATCTTTTAGACCAAGCCCAAAAGGCTCGCCAGGCCTATTGACTTTGCTAGTACTTGTTCTCTCTAGCACTCTCCCGCTGTCCGTGTGCAATGCTGCCCAAGTATTTTATCTTCAAACTCATTTTCAGGTGCCTACTCTCATCTGGGTGCAGGGCCGGCTCTAGCGCGGTGTGACCAGTGCCACTGCACCGGGTGCTGACTTCGGGTGGGGGCGCCTGTTTGCAGGTATATTATTGTTTTTAAAGTACCTTCTGCGATGTCCCTTACCTCCTGCAATTTTTAGCCAATAATAAATATGTCAAGATAACTCTTAAAGTTTTCTCTAGTGGAAGTTTTAAGGTAGCGCAGAGGGTTAATATGCCTGCTGCAATTCACGTGTACCATGTAGATCACATAGTGCATAGAGTGAAAATAGGTTAATGGGTTCTACTTTTGTCAGAGAGGTCATTTTGTTACTTGTACTTTATAAGTTAAAATCCTAGTATAGAACAGTAAACTATTAACTGTCATCCAAGAACTTCATGCATGCTGCAAGGTATAGATTACAGCATTATGATTTTTTCCCCAGCCATTCATTATCCTAATGTTGCAAAAAGGGTTGATTTGGGTGCAAAGCAAATCTTATTAAAGAGAACCCCCAAACATGGTGTTACATTTTAAATTCCGAGTTTATGCTTCTCCAGACCAAGCACTCTTAAACTATAATGCCTACCAGCATAGATGATATGTCACTCCTACACCTTGCAGCCCACTGTTTTATGTAACATTTCTTATACACTGATTTACATACCCATGATTAAGTGTCTATGTTTAATGTGTGTGCAATATAAAGAGCTCTGACACCCTACACTGGTATGAGTGGTGCTATAAAACAAATTAAATGCATCTCAGAGAGAGTGGTTATACAGACTTGAGGGGCACTGTTCAAGGGTGGTAGTGAGGGAATCCGAGGTGGAGGCGGGCACCAACAAACATTGTCGCACAGGGCGCCACCAGCGCTAAGGCCAGCCTTGTCTGGGTGTTTCTAGCCGCTAAGTCGTTCAAGGGCAACTTGGACCTTATCTGCGTTACACCCTCTAAATGCATTAATGTGTGTAACTAGTTGTCACTTGTCAGCAACATTTCCTCTCTCGGCTGCGGGGATATGCCGTTTTATTTTTTACAAAACGACAGTCTGATGACCTTCCTTCCGGTCTTGTTTTCTGTGATTTAACCCTGTGTATGACCTCTGTATTGACTGGTCAAGAGCTGGATGGTGGCTTCTTGTAAAACACGAGGCGCATTTTAGTTGGTTTGAATTTGGAATTCCCCTGCTATTGAGTTGTTATTCACTTGCTCATTTGTATGGTTCATGAAAAGTACAGCCTTTCAAAGACAGACACTTGTCAGCAGAAGTGGCAGCTTTAAATTCATTCATATAATGGTAATCATTTTAGTGTTTGTATTACACTTTTTAAAATGGAGCAGCAACATTCTGTTGTCAGCTGCATTTTAATATAAAATGCTTATCAAAGGTTCCGGCCATCTTTCAGGTGCTAACTATTACCCAACTTACAGCCAATTATTGAATCGACCTCAGAACGATGAAAGGCTGAGAAGACCCACCAGGGTTCAACACCCAGATCTTTGGTTTACACAGCTGTTTCTACAAGAGCTGCATTAGCCCCCTCAGCTATCTCACCAGGCTTATCACTCCTTTGACGAGGGCAAGTAAGCGCTCAATCTACCATTGAAAAGATTTAGCAAGAGGTGCTTTTTGACCAAGAAAAAAATGTGATAAGGATTGCTGGCACTTAAAACTGTTATAATACGTTCAGAAAGCAAGCCATTCATATTGCTGTATGCACTTCAACAACCCTGAAACAACCGAGGGCCTGCATCCCTGCACTCAGCAGTCAGCCTGCTTCTGAGGGTGGCAGAATGCTATCTGCTGGGCATGATCAGTGGTACAAATCCATGAACAATAACTGTTTGATGTTGCCTGAGCGCTGGTGCAATAATTGCCCGATACGGCTGAGTTACTGACACGATAATGAGTGGTGAGTCATGAGATATGATGCAGTATCTGATTACTGGCAGTGTCTGTCTCATCTGGGCCTAGTTACTGGTACAAATCACTTTTAACCAGGGAATGATTGATTACTGGCAAAATATCTGTCTCATCTGGGCATAGTTATTGGTACAATACATTTGTAATAACCAGGGAATGATTGCTCACTGACCCAGAAGCTATCTTGCCTGGGTATGATTTCAGACTTGAAACCTGTTTGGGATTTGCAGGTTAATTGGCATACTTCATGTACAGTGGTGGCTCACTTACTGCTAAACTTACCATCTATTGTGCCCACAACGTGGTTATTGATGCAATGACTGTATGGTGTGGCATTTTTACTGTGGCAAGAATTGTCTGTTTGGTGAAACACTGCTGGCAGAATAACGTGATGGGACGTGATTATTGGCACATCAGCTGTGTATGATAAGTGATTACTAGCCCTATTAGCCACCCTGCACATCCGTAATGGCATGGATGAGGCTTGATTACTGGTACCTACATTGGCCAGCAGTGCGTGTATGTATGGAAGAAAGTGGCATTTGTATAGAATGAACCTAGCCAAAAGGCAGCTGAGCTTTGTACAGGGTCAAATGTAAGGATACAAAGAACAGGTGATTTAAGGGGTTCTGAGTCCCCGGAGTACTATTACTGCTATTGAATGGGGCTTGATTAAGGATTAAAAAGTTACCTTGTGAAAATTTAGGCCATGATTATGAGTTTGTAATTGCAAACACAACAGTGATGGACAGAATGTGGATCAATGTCACACATTCACCCCAGTCCAAAGATCTGGGCCCAAATCCATCGTTTTTCCACTCCACACCACCCTGGGTTAGACAATGGCGATATGCAAATCAGCGCTGACCCTGTGCCCCATGGGAACAGTCCAGTCCGAACTACAAAAGCCATGTCCTTCCCAGAACGGAAACAAGCATCCGAGGACCGGCCCGGTTTCGAGGTAACACCTCTCATCAGCCCGGCTAGCTTGATTCCAGTGGTGTGGAGTGCCTGGGACTCACGTCTGAGCATCCCCAGTACACTTAGAGCGGTAATTGCAAACACAACAGTGATGGACAG
This sequence comes from Lissotriton helveticus, assembly GCF_964261635.1. Taxonomy (NCBI): domain Eukaryota; kingdom Metazoa; phylum Chordata; class Amphibia; order Caudata; family Salamandridae; genus Lissotriton; species Lissotriton helveticus. Next base: position 122,701,740 of record NC_136068.1, read on the forward strand.
AATGTGGATCAATGTCACACATTCACTCCAGTCCAAAGATCTGGGCCCAAATCCATCGTTTTTCCACTCCACACCACCCTGGGTTAGACAATGGCGATATGCAAATCAGCGCTGACCCTGTGCCCCATGGGAACAGTCCAGTCCGAACTACAAAAGCCATGTTCTTCCCAGAACGGAAACAAGCATCCGAGGACCGTCCCGGTTTCGAGGTAACACCTCTCATCAGCCCGGCTAGCTTGATTCCAGTGGTGTGGAGTGCCTGGGACTCACGTCTGAGCATCCCCAGTACACTTAGAGCGGTAATTGCAAACACAACAGTGATGGACAGAATGTGGATCAATGTCACACATTCACCCCAGTCCAAAGATCTGGGCCCAAATCCATCGTTTTTCCACTCCACACCACCCTTGGTTAGACAATGGCGATATGCAAATCAGCGCTGACCCTGTGCCCCATGGGAACAGTCCAGTCCGAACTACAAAAGCCATGTCCTTCCCAGAACGGAAACAAGCATCCGAGGACCGGCCCGGTTTCGAGGTAACACCTCTCATCAGCCCAGCTAGCTTGATTCCAGTGGTGTGGAGTGCCTGGGACTCACGTCTGAGCATCCCCAGTACACTTAGAGCGGTAATTGCAAACACAACAGTGATGGACAGAATGTGGATCAATGTCACACATTCACCCCAGTCCAAAGATCTGGGCCCAAATCCATCGTTTTTCCACTCCACACCACCATGGGTTCGGACTGGACTGTTCCCATGGGGCACAGGGTCAGCGCTGATTTGCATATCGCCATTGTCTAACCCTACTTACTCCATTCCATGAGAAATCCACAGAAAAGTCACACGGATTTGTCAATACCCCGGCCTCATGTAGGGGCCCATTAGGATGGCGGGTGGACTTCAGACCCCCCGACATCCTCGCGGTGCTGGGACCGGCTGCCATACGTGCGGCGGTCCCGCACCGCTGATAAGGATGCGACCGCCACCCTGGCGGTCGCAGTCCGTATAATGCCAAATTGACATGTTGTGCATTCCCATGCACAACGTGGCAGGCACCAGGTGGTACCTGCCACCTTGTGCATGGGATTGCAGGGGGTACCATGGGTTCCCCCCAAGTGCACCCCTCACCCCCTACACCCTCTGGAGGCCCGCAACGGGCCCCCAAAGCACATCCCCACCAGCCTTTCCATGGCGGCATCGCCGCCATGGAAATGCCAGTTACCATACCGATCCCAATATGGATGGCGGTGCCTGGTAGGCAGCGCCACCATATTAGTGGCCAAGTCCGCCTGGCCGGCTATCGCAACGATTGCTGACCGGGGAAAAAAGCTGCAGACGATCTTTGCGTCCGCCGCGTTACCCCCGTCATAATATGGCCGGGGGCTAAATCAAGTTGGGATGGCGGATTTATCGCCATCGCGGAGCCGTCAGTGGCGGTCCACCCGCCATCCTTATGACCCCCGTAATGGCTTACGTAACATTGGCAAGGGACATTTTTTTTGTCAGAGTAAAAATAAAAGTTATACCAGCATTACATTTTCAATCACTGTGTTTTTTGTTCTCATGGAGTGAGAAAATAGCAACATCTTTGTGCCTCTACATGGGATAAAGCTGTCATTGAGTACATAAAATATATGTATTTTTCAAAAATCGTGTTTAAAGTTATTTGCTTTAAAGGCTCCTAGCATAAAATGTATCACTTCAGATGTTGTCTTATATTTTATGTTTGCAGGCTCATTCTACAGGCATGCACACTTTCTGCTCAAAAGATAGAGAGGACTTCCAACTATATCATTTAGCAACTTGAGAAAAGAATACTGCGCTTGAGGTAGCAGTTTACTAATTCAGAATGGGTTCAGCCTCCACAAATTGCTGAATTGCTCGAATATTCATTCAATACATGTTTATTTCAAATGGATAATTCACTAGAGTTACATAATTCCTAATAATTACAAATTGTAATTATCTGTAAGCCTAAATGTATGTACACATGTACATAAAACTGTGCATTGGTTGATATGTATCGTTGTTAGGGTGAGCAGATTTTAAAAAGGAAATACCGAGTCAAGCCTGACATAAAAGTAGGACTGAAGCCTTTAGTTTTACTTCTATATCTGGCTTGTCCTGTTTTTTGCTTACTTCAAAAAGGGAGGAGGTAGAGGAAAACGGAACAAGAGGGCTCGTCCTCCAAGTAAATACATTATAATCTCAGAGAGCCCTTCTGTTTTTTTTTTCTTCTTTCCACTCTGATGTTTGTTAGGAAAACTGTCGGTTTTCCTTTGATAACCCTCACTCACCAGGGTTTCCCCTTAGTGGCATGCTTCATCATCGGGGTCTTCCCGTTCCACTGTGGAACGGGGCGCGCTACGACCTACAAGCCACGTGGGAGCACTTATTGTTGGAAATAAGTATTTGGATGGAGTTTAAAGGTGTGAATGAGGGCGAAAAGAGAAAATTAAAAATACCTGGCTAGTAGGAAAGGATTCTTTACTTGTACCTCTATCCGGTATGATTAAAATGTGGGGGGAAATGCAGGAATTTAGAGGGGACAATGTGCCTCAGTTCCGCTGCTCAACATGTCTCTAGCCCTACACCAAGGCTATTCTTCAGGACCAAGACTGAATACTCCCTGTTACCACTCTCATATCTTCTCTTAGTCAGAGGAACAAATTTGTGAAAAAAGATAAATATGATAAATACATACAGCACCAAATGGTGTTTACGTCGAGATAAATCTGTAGAAAATATTAGTTGCCTCTGATTTGCAACATGAGACTGTACGGGGGGAAGGGATGCCTGCAGTCATACTTGCCAATAATAAAGGGGCCCCCTGCAACTAATAAGGGCAGACGTCAGGGGAAAATAACACTACTGTACAAGAAAAGGTCCACCCATGCGAATTAGACAATGGCTCATAAAGAGTCCACTCGTTTTACAATACAACATGGAACTCACCAAAGGGCGACATAAAGGTCACAAAGTAACATGGATTACCGATATCGATATAGAAAAAGGTCTTTATTTTTTTTTTAACATAATTTAGTTTGTATACTTTTTATTCAAAACATTAGATAACATAAAACATCAATAAATAATTACACAGACATTACATTCATAGATACACATCATAGAGATCCCCCACCTCAACCTCTCAACAACCACACACTCTTTCACACACAAACATCCACAGATATACCATACTCAATACACCTTCCTCAACGTAATCCCCAGAGTGACACAAGGAGAGGACCCTGCAGGACCTTCGTGGCACACCGCCAGGAGGCCCAGATCGATAAAGCAGGATCCTGAATTCAAATAACGCCAACGCGCGTTTCCGTGCGAGGCCCAGATCTACGGGCGCACCTTCGTCAGGGCTTTCACGCCGAGGCAGAGGGGAAGACACGACACATAAAAGATACACCAGTGACCAATCTATTATGGAAAAAAATATATATAATTTTTAGATTCAACAATCAGATATAGAGTTTACAGTTTTATGCTCAATGGGAACAATACACAGTGGAGCAAAAAGATTTTTAATAAGGTCCACAGTCTCAGATATAGTTAATGCACATTTCATTCGATTAAATTAGATAGTCATGTACAAATCAACCTGTATCATTTTGCTTCAAGAAATCTCCACCCATACCAGGTGAGCTCCAATGTTGAAGAATAGGATGGTGAATAAACAATAATTATAAATCAAAAACACCGGAATTAATATGCAGGAATCCCTAGTTGCAGGAAATATCAAACATCACATTTCATCACATAAATAAAAAGACAACAAACATTCATTATACATTCTCCCACGGTCATATGGCTACCCTCAAAGAGATGGTATCCTCCTTCACTGAAAAGGATAGCAATTCAAGTTTTCTTTTGAACATACACCCAATTTCTCTGGGGGCTCTACTATTTACATACTACTATAGCCACGATTTGTGGATCCCAAAGGTCGCAGTTTGGATAGTCACTGGTCCGACCTAGTAGGCAAAGATCCGCTCGAAATCTGAATACAATTAAACACGAAGGAAAGAAAAAATAGAAATGGAAAGGTTTCAGCAAAATGTCACAGCTTCAAGAGGGCTCGACTAAATCGCAAAGCCGCCCACACCCAGCATATCGTCGGCGGCTTACCCGCTAGTAGTATTAGTTCCTCTAACGATCTTGAATAATTCTCACATAGATAGTGGCTTCCTGCTTCAAACGGTCCTCAATACGTACATCTAAACAAAAGTGTACATCAATAAGTCGTGCATACCGATCAACAGGTACCCACAGACATTGAGACTGAATACGAGTTAGGTTTAATTATCGATGTTAGCTAGAAAGACAAAACATGGGATCACGAATTGAAGACTGACGGAGGCTAGATCGAATAGGTTGCAGACACAAAGTTCGATGGGATTCCTGATTAGTACATACCGTGAGATACATCGCGAAGGGGGTCATGAATCCCCGCCCACAGCCGAGAGGAAAGTCTTCTAGCGCTTCCGCCCACAAATAAAAAACGTTATATTCTGTAGGGAACAACAAAATGCGCGAGAGGTCTATAAGGGTACAGCCATAAGCCACACTTTCAGAAGGAGTGCTAAAGACACAAATATCTAAATTATTTAATCTCTGTGGCAGAATAGCTAATTCACGGCGAGTTAGGTCGAAATAAGGCCATACTCCTAAACAAACACTTCTCGGCCAAATAACAGATTTCCTAAAGTAACCCGATAACGTGCAGCGGTTAGACTAAAAAGCCAACCGAGAGATTAACCCGCTTATCTTGTGTGCGTCCTCCTCACCTCAGATAGAGAGCCGTACGCGTGACTCTCCTCTCGTCTAACGGTTCTTCCAGGCGATCAGCGGATACCAAGCGACCCCACCTAGTCTTCCGGCCATTAATAAAGGATAGAAGGCCCACCTCTAATTCCGAGGTGGGAACACCTGGCCTCCCACTCTGTGGCCCAGGTGGTACGAGGTAAAACCCGGCGCGGATCTCAACGCCGGTCACGTTACGAACCCGCACACTCCATCCATCCGAAAACGGAAAACAAATCGTATAGTGACCAGGAATAGGACTGCATATCCACCCCTCCATGGCAAAAAGAGCACGATGTCAAAATAACCCTCCCACAAAGAGGGGGACATCAGACAGTTGTGCAGCAAAACCACCATTAGGGGTCCACATAGATTTCATCGTTTACAAACCTCATGAAAGGCATCTCCAATATTGGGAAACAGGAGGATATTAGACAAGCCAGATTAACCAGATTTCTACGCGGAATCCAGGCGTAAGGTAGGCTAACAAATGCCTAGAGGCCATTTCAGTTTCAGCAAGAGAGGACATATGGGTAGGACCAAATAAACACACGGAATAGGTAAGAGCAGCTCCAGAAAACATGCAAAATAAAGACAGGGAAGAATTCACAGGATAGCATTTTCCCAGGGACAATAATCATTTAGGCCGGACTTAACTGCATCCAAAAGGAAGATCCAGAAAACCTCTCTTTTCTTCCTTATGGCTGTCACATCTTTTCCAGGAACGGCACAAATCTTTTCCAGAACAGACCATCTAAGATCCGAGTCGCAATGGTTGGCAGTGCTCCAGTGGGCTACGAGCGGGGCCCCGCTCTTCAGATTTCGGATGCTGGACTTGTGCTCACTCATCCTAAACCTACATTCACGTCCAGTTTCTCCCATGTAGGGGAGCCCACAGGGGCACACAATAATATAAATGATGTTACTAGTCCGGCAATTGCTCATGTCATTCAATTTAATAGTTAGATTACCGATCTGCAAAGTGCTGCCCGTCAGGGCTTGCGGGCAAGCATGACAATTCCCACAACGGTGGTTCCCAATCACCGGGGGAAGATCAAATACTCCGACTTGCTTGGGTGCAATCGTGTTCCCTACAGTTCCTCTAACCAAGTGGTTGTGCAGATTTTTATTGCACCGGAATGCAAAAATGGGTCTGAGTAGCTGTTCTTCCCGGTCATTGGCATTAAGAATATGCCACGATGAGTTGACAACTTGTCGGATTTTATTGTTCATCGCCGAGTGTTTAGTAATACATACAAGGCAGTCAGAGTTGGTACGGTCATGCTCAAGGAACATACTGTCCCTGTTGAAATACCTCGCTCTCTTGAACGAATCTCTAATCAGACGGCGAGGATATCCCCTGTGGGGCAGTTTCTCTTTCAAAATGTCAGACTGAGCGAGAAAATCACTCAGCAAGGAGCAATTTCTCCTCAGTCGGAGAAATTGACTGAAGGGGATAGAATCACATTGACTGCGAGGATGGAAGCTTCCATACTCCAGGAGCGTGTTCCTCGCCGTTGGTTTTGTGTAGAGGGAGACATAAAGAGAACCCTCTGCATGCCTTACCCACACGTCAAGAAACTCCACCTGTAGGCAGCTGACATTAGCCGTGAAGTGCAGATTAGGGTCGGCAGCATTGACCCAAGCCACGAATTCATCCAACGAAGCCTGGTTGCCACTCCAGATGAAGAAAATATCATCAGTGAAGCGCGACCAGGCTCGTATGTTCTCATAGAAGGGAGCCATAACATTGTGAATGTTGATTGCTTCAAAGTGGCCCATATACAGGCAAGCTACACTGGGGGCACAGGAGGCCCCCATGCTTACTCCCTTAACCTGGTGGAAGTATTGTCCGTTAAAACTCGAAATAATTCTCGCAGAGAACAATTTCTAGAAAGCTGATAATAGTATCTGCATTGGGGAGGTTTTCTTGTACAGTAGTGCAGTCACACTTGCATCAAGGCTACTCCCTTGCTTAAGGTTCAGTGCCCGCTCGTGACTACAGGCGTCCCTTCCTCCGTCCCTTCGTCCGTACAGTCTCACGTTGCAATATATATATATATATATATATATATATATATACAAACACACACACACACATGCAAGGCTTGTAACTGTGTGTATCTGTCTATCTGTCATCTATCTATATACATATATATATGTATATATGGCTGAGGACCTGTGGAGCTTCTTGGCAGCTAATGAGGAGATTGGCCCTGGTTTCCCCCTTGACCGTCACCTACCCAGCCGGTCATCGGGCATTGTTCCTCCTTGTCTCTCTGCTATTACTCCTTCCTCCCCTCCCTCCTACAAATTATTGAAACATTGTTAATGTGTACTGTACCTTACTATGCTCTTGTATCTGATGTAACTTGTAACGCAACAATCCTAAATATAAAGTGCTCTGATACCCTCTTGGGTCAAGTTTGCTCTATATAAAACTTTATAAATAAAATAAATAAATAAAATATAGATATATATATATCCCTCCAACCCACCGTGTCGCCCCTCTACTTAGAGTATACAGCCATCCCACTACTATTCTGCCTGACAGAAACAGATACATTACTTAAAACATTTCAGTCTTCAGAGGCGCCTGTGAAAGGAGGGTATAACTTTCAATTTTGCTTTGCAGAGTGACCTGACCCTTGTCCCAAAAACCAGGAAATTTACCTAAAATTAAGAAAAGTGTCGGGACACCAGGACCGTCCTCTGAAAACCGAGACAGTCTGGGGAGATTCAGGACGTCTGGTCACTCTAATACCTTTCCAATAATGCCATCTCAGAGTTTGGGTGAAATTTTTGAAAACCTTAGCCTTTGACCTTGCAGTTTTTAGGTCTGGATTTGGATTTTGACAGCACAGCTGTCAAACACACCTATTGTTTCTAATATGCTTACAGTTGGCTTTGGATCCACCTCCTTCAACCATTGCCTTTTCTCCCAACCACTTTCAGGCATTGGATTGAGACCTTGTGAATCCCATCTTGGCTCAGTGTTGGACCCGGCCTCATGGCGTGGTCCTACCCCTCCCGCATGGCGGGCCCAGGACAACATCTGCCCTCCACTGGACCTCGGGCGGCCCCTTCGGCCCGATCCTGCACGCCCCAACACCACCGGTCCGGCTACCATCCCGGTCCCCCACCACCGGCCTGACCCTAGCGTAGGCCCATCACGACCTAAGCACGAGGCCGTGCCCGACTCCATCTTGGGCCCACCACGTCACAACCACGTGGCCTCGGCCCCGGCCCAGGCCCCAGCGAAGCCCCGACATCGAGGCACCAAGATCCACCCAGGTGGTCGAGTGGCCACTCGACAGATCCCGGAGGAAGAGGAGTTTCGATGGGCCCCCAGCCGCCCCCGGACGCCTGGTATCGATCGCCCTCCGGCCTCCCTGGGTACTGGCTCCACCCCCCTGCTGGGTGTCTGGACACCATCAACCCGGCCCCTCCGGCCCCCAAGCGCGAGGGTCCGGACATCAAAGGACCTCCGTCCTATATCTGGGCCAGCCCCGGAGTAGGACGCTAGTTGTATCCTGGACTGGAAGCCCTGCTGACGCTGTCGCGGCCGACACCAGACGAACTCATCTCCCCCGTAACCCGACGTCCTTACGAGAGCCTGCTGGCGCTGCCGTGGCCTACCTTGCTGAACCATCTTGGGAGCCTGCTGGCGCTGCCGCGGCCCACCTTGCTGAACCATTCTAAGAGCCTGCTGGCGCTGCCGCGGCCTACCTTGCTGAACCATCTTGAGAGCCTGCTGGCGCTGCCGCGGCCTACCTTGTCGAACCATCTTGAAAGCCTGCTGGCGCTGCCGCGGCCTACCGTGCTGAACCTGCTGAGAGCCTGCTGGCGCTGCCGCGGCCTACCGTGCTGAACCATCTTGCAAGCCTGCTGGCGCTGCCGCGGCTCGAACATTTCGGGACCCCCCAGCTCGAGGATTGAGAGCTGTGCGCAGGGTACCCCTTCTGCTTCCCGGAAGCTAGACTGTCCCGCTACCTACCCCCCTTTTTCGAGACTTTACGGATCCCTCGATCCGCCTGTATATACGACCAAGAACCAGCAACCTTTCTTTCCTATAAAAGCTTGAGAACTTGATCTCCTGTGTGGTGTCCGTTTGTAGTGTTGTAATTACTCTGCTGTACGATCCTAGGAGAGGGCCCTCATTCAGGAGGCCTCTCGATAACGCTCGGCTACTTCTCGACGGAGAGGTGGACCTAGGGGTGGTCAGTCAGACATCTTCTGCCTCCCCCGGGGTCGCCTTTCTAACATTGGTGGCAGTGGTGGGATCCGAGCCCACGCAGATCGTACAGAGAGTAATTCACTCACTACCAAGAAAACCCACTGCGACCATAAGCACAGAATTCCAGAAGGAGAAAATGGAAGACTACAGTCACAAGGAGCTAAAGCAATTCTGCAAAGAACTAGGCATCGCTACCACGGGCTTAAGCACCAAAGAAGACTTTAAATCGGCCCTGCAGGCCTGGGTGGACGCCGGCGAGGCGCCACCTCCGAGTGAAGATAACCCGGGCCCGAACGGACGCCCGGAGGCCGAGACAAACCCAGCGGGAGGGAGACCCGCAAACCCAGACACGGGCCTTTCCCACGAAGACGCCCGAGAACGAGAGAGGAACCGGCTCCACGAGTTGGATCTGGCTCGACTCAGACAAGAAGGAGAAATCCAACTGGCAGAAAGGAAGTTAGCCCTCGAGGAGAAAAAACTCATGCTCGAGCACGAGCGCGTCCTCAAAGAAATGGAACTTAAAGCCAAAGCAAATGAGACGGGCCTCTCCGGGGGGAAGACCTCACCTCCCCCGGGGGACACGAAGGTGCACATACCCAAGGATGTCGTCAAGGAATACTATAAGAACGACGACATCCAATAGTGGTTCAAAGCCTACGAGGTCGCCATGACCGCACATCGAGTACCCCTCAGGGACTGGGGCGCCGGCCTATGGGGGAAGTTTATCAACGAAGGGAGAGACGCCCTGTTGGAGCTCCCTGATACCGAGATGACCTCGTACGAGCACATGAAGACCGCCCTCCTCACTCGCTACGGACTCACCCCCGAGATATACCGGCAGCGATTCCGAGACTGCAAAAAAATCCCCGGTACCACGTGGGTAGAGTACGTGAACTATTACAGCAGAGCCTTCGAGGGGTGGATTCGGGGATGCCAGGTCACCACCTACCAGCAGTTGGTCGACCTCATTCTATGGGAGCATCTTTCCAATAACTGCTTCATTGAACTCCGGCAACACCTCCTCGACAGCAAACTGACTGAGCCACGAAAACTCGCTGTCGAAGCGGATAGATGGGCGAGCACCCGAGTTCCCCGGAGTCTGATGGGAGACTACGGCCGGGGATCCCCGGGGAACAACCGACCCCGAGGCGGCGGAGCAGGCCAGAGCCGGGGACGGGACACCCCCCAGGGGTCCTCCCCTACCTCCACGTCGCCATCCCTGGGTCGAAGGGGGGTCCCCCCAGCCAGACCGGGACCCCGCCCGAATGTTACGTGCCACAGATGCCAGCGACAGGGGCATTATGCGAACGACCCCCTCTGCCCGATGAACCAGCGACCCGGCACCACCGGTCCCCCAGCCCGCCAGATCTTGGCCGCTGCCCTGGGTGAGGAAAGAAGTGAGGAGGAGGACGACAACCCCGAGCAGGCCGAGTGGGAGCCCGCCGCCATGACCTTAGCATGCCTGGGTACTCACGACCTGATCCCCCGAGGCCCGATCCCCGGCAACACCCAGAAATACCGCCAGTGGGTCACCATCAATGGTCGCCGGACCGAAGCCCTCCGTGACACTGGAGCCAGCGTGACCGCGGTCCGCTGCCATTTGGTGACCCCGGAACAGATCCTTCCTAACGTCCTGTGCCCAGTCCGGTCCGCAGATAACTCAGAGACTTTGTGCCAGATGGCCCGCATCCCCTTTGAGTGGGGGGGAGTGTCGGGCGTGCTAAAAGTGACTGTCCGCGACGATGCCCCCGTGGACTGCCTCCTTGGGAACGACCTGGAAAGTTCCCCCTGGGCCGGCGTCGAGCGGAGAGAGCATCTGGGGATGCTGGGCCTTCCCGAGTGGGTCTGTGCGACCACCCGCTCCATGTCCGCCCGAGCCTCCGCCCCAGCGGTAGAAGCACCGACCGAGGAACCAGAGTGGCCCGCACCTCCGCCGCCCGTTGTCCCCGAGGACGCCGACCCCGAACACGGCCCCCAAGGGCCCGACCAAGAAGCTCTCACCGAGCTCCACCGCCTCCCAGAACTCGCTCAATGGTGCCAAGAAGGTGGCCCCACCCGCGAACAGTTCCCGCAGGAACAGAAAACCTGCCCCTCCCTCGAGGGGATCCGACAGCAAGCCGCTACTCAAGCCGCTGGAGACCCCGTGGGGTCCCACTGGGTCTACTGGGACAACGACCTTCTCTACAGTGAGCAAAAGATTGCTGAACTAGGGGCCGGCCGGGTCCTGGTCGTGCCTCTCCGATTCAGAGACTTCCTCCTGAACTTAGCACATGATGTGCCCCTCGCCGGGCACCTGGGGCAGGACAAAACTTACAGCCGCCTGGTGACCCATTTCTACTGGCCAAAAATGCGCACCGATGTGCATAACCACTGCAGGACCTGCCCGACCTGTCAAGCCAGCGGGAAGAGCGGGGGGAAAGTCAAAGCCCCGCTCCAGCCGTTTCCCGTGGTGACCACCCCCTTCGAGCGAGTAGGAATAGACATTGAGGGGCCCCTGGACCCCCGCACCTCGCAGGGGCACCGCTTCATCCTCGTCCTGGTGGACCATGCTACCCGCTATCCCGAAGCCATCCCCCTCCGAACCATCACAGCCCCCGTGGTGGGCCGAGCCCTCAAGAGCATCTTCTCCCGAGTCGGCTTCCCCCGAGAAGTCGTGAGTGATCGGGGCTCCAACTTTATCTCGAAGCGTATGCGGTCCCTATGGCAACAGTGTGGGGTCGCCTACAAGTTCACCACCCCGTATCATCCCCAAGGGAATGGACTAGTGGAACGATTTAACAGAACACTGAAGGGGATGATCAAGGGCCTAGAAGAACCCCTCCGGCGCAAATGGGATGTCCTGCTGCCTTGCCTCCTGTTCGCCTACCGAGAGGTGCCCCAGAAGTCCCTGGGGTTCAGTCCTTTTGAACTCTTGTACGGACACCCGGTCCGAGGCCCCCTCAGCCTGGTCAAGGAAGGCTGGGAGACAGCAGTTCGAGATGCCCCACCAGATGTCTACCGGTACCTCCTGACACTCCGCAATCAGACTCGGAAGTTCCGGGAACTTGCCGAGGCCAACCTGGAGGCTAGTCAAGAGGAGATGAGGCGCTGGTATGACCAGAACGCCTCGTCCGTCGAATTCGAGCCGGGCCAGCAGGTCTGGGTCATGTCCCCGGTCGAACCTTGTGCCCTCCAGGACAAATGGACGGGGCCCTTCAAGGTGGTGGAGCGCAAGAGCCCCGTCACCTACTTAGTGGACATGGAGTCCCCCAGGAACCCCCTCCGGGTTCTACACGCTAACCGGCTCAAACCGCACTTTGCCCGCACCGAACTGAGCCTGCTGCTAGCGACCGATGACGGAGCTGAAGACGACTCCGAACCACTACCAGATCTCCTCAGCACCACCGCGAAAGACGGCTCCTTCGAAGGGGTCCAGCTCTCCTCTACCCTGACCCCAGAGCAGCAACAGGACTGCCGGATGCTGCTGGGGCAGTTTGCGGATCTGTTTTCCCTCACTCCGGGGGTCACCCGGTGGTGTGTCCACGACGTGGACACCGGAGACAGCCCGCCTGTAAAACACCGAGCTTTTCGAGTGCCCGACCGGGTTCGGGCCTGCATCCAATCAGAAGTGGCCAAGATGTTAGCTCTGGGGGTAGTCGAACCCTCCAACAGCCCCTGGGCCAGTCCCGTTGTCCTGGTCCCTAAAGCCGCCGCCCCTGGAACAGCTCCGGAGCTCCGGTTTTGTGTTGACTACAGGGGACTGAATGCAGTCACCAGGACCGACGCCCATCCTATCCCCAGGGCAGATGAACTGATCGATCGCTTAGGGGCCGCCAAATACCTCAGCACCTTCGATCTCACGGCGGGGTATTGGCAGATCGACCTTACCCCTGGTGCACAAGAGAGATCGGCCTTCTCGACCCCAGACGGCCACTATCACTTCAAAGTGATGCCCTTCGGCATGAAGAACGCCCCCGCAACCTTCCAGAGACTAGTGAACCAGGTGCTGGCCGGACTAGAGGAGTACAGTGCCGCCTATCTCGATGACATTGCTGTGTACAGCCTTCACTGGGGTGAGCACCTGACCCACCTCTGGACGGTCCTGACGGCCCTTCGGCGGGCCGGACTCACCATCAAAGCCAGTAAGTGCCAGATAGGCCAAGGGTCCGTGACCTATCTGGGACACCAAGTGGGGAGCGGCCAAGTGGCTCCCCTCCAACCAAAGATAGACGCCATCCGGGCCTGGGAGCCCCCGGTCACCCAGACCGCCGTCCGAGCCTTCCTGGGGCTCACTGGATATTATCGGCGGTTTATAAAGGACTACGGGAGCATTTTGTGGCCCCTCACCGAACTAACCTCCAAGAAACTACCACAGAAGGTGCACTGGACCCCTGCGTGCCAAACAGCCTTTGAGACTCTAAAGACTGCCATGTGCACCGCCCCTGTGCTCCAGGCCCCCGACTACAGCAGAGAGTTTGTGGTCCAAACCGACGCCTCGGAGCACGGCATCGGGGCGGTCCTGTCCCAAGTTAATCCCGAAGGAATCGACCGGCCTGTGGCCTTCATCAGCCGACGCCTGCTGGCGAGAGAGCAACGCTGGAGCACCATCGAGAGGGAAGCCTTCGCCGTGGTGTGAGCCCTCAAGAAGCTCCGGCCCTACCTCTTCGGCACCCACTTCCGAGTCCAGACCGACCACCGGCCTCTGCGGTGGGTGATGCAGATGCGGGGAGAAAACCCGAAACTACTGCGCTGGTCCATTTCCCTGCAGGGGATGGACTTCACTGTGGAGCATCGCCCCGGCAACGACCTCGCCAACGCTGACGGCCTGTCCAGATTCTTCCGCCTCGGCGAGGAGAACCCCCAAGAGGATGGGTGACTCTCCCCTGCCTTCAGCTGAGGGGGACGCGTGTTGGACCCGGCCTCATGGCGTGGTCCTACCCCTCCCGCATGGTGGGCCCAGGACAACATCTGCCCTCCACTGGACCTCGGGCGGCCCCTTCGGCCCGATCCTGCACGCCCCAACACCACCGGTCCGGCTACCATCCCGGTCCCCCACCACCGGCCTGACCCTAGCGTAGGCCCAACACGACCTAAGCACGAGGCCGTGCCCGACTCCATCTTAGGCCCACCACGTCACAACCACGTGGTCTCGGCCCCGGCCCAGGCCCTAGCGAAGCCCCGACATCGAGGCACCAAGATCCACCCAGGTGGTCGAGTGGCCACTCGACAGATCCCGGAGGAAGAGGAGTTTCGATGGGCCCCCAGCCGCCCCCGGACGCCTGGTATCGATCGCCCTCCGGCCTCCCTGGGTACTGGCTCCACCCCCCTGCTGGGTGTCTTGACACCATCAACCCGGCCCCTCCGGCCCCCAGGCGCGAGGGTCCGGACATCAACGGACCTCCGTCCTATATCTGGGCCAGCCCCGGAGTAGGACGCTAGTTGTATCCTGGACTGGAAGCCCTGCTGACGCTGTCGCGGCCGACACCAGACGAACTCATCTCCCCCGTAACCCGACGTCCTTACGAGAGCCTGCTGGCGCTGCCGCGGCCTACCTTGCTGAACCATCTTGGGAGCCTGCTGGCGCTGCCGCGGCCCACCTTGCTGAACCATTCTAAGAGCCTGCTGACGCTGCCGCGGCCTACCTTGCTGAACCATCTTGAGAGCCTGCTGGCGCTGCCGCGGCCTACCTTGTCGAACCATCTTGAAAGCCTGCTGGCGCTGCCGCGGCCTACCGTGCTGAACCTGCTGAGAGCCTGCTGGCGCTGCCGCGGCCTACCGTGCTGAACCATCTTGCAAGCCTGCTGGCGCTGCCGCGGCTCGAACATTTCGGGACCCCCCAGCTCGAGGATTGAGAGCTGTGCGCAGGGTACCCCTTCTGCTTCCCGGAAGCTAGACTGTCCCGCTACCTACCCCCCTTTTTCGAGACTTTACGGATCCCTCGATCCGCCTGTATATACGACCAAGAACCAGCAACCTTTCTTTCCTATAAAAGCTTGAGAACTTGATCTCCTGTGTGGTGTCCGTTTGTAGTGTTGTAATTACTCTGCTGTACGATCCTAGGAGAGGGCCCTCATTCAGGAGGCCTCTCGATAACGCTCGGCTACTTCTCGACGGAGAGGTGGACCTAGGGGTGGTCAGTCAGACATCTTCTGCCTCCCCCGGGGTCGCCTTTCTAACACTCAGTCCAATGGAGGGTTTTTCTCACCCAAATGCTATTGGCTGTTTGGTTGTATCCTTCGGCCTCCAAATGAGTGCTTACATTGTAAAGCATGAGGTACTATTTAACAATTCAGTACTCACTAATACAATTCAATTTTTAAATTATTTTTTAGTGCAGAAGGTTGTTCATTGCTTTTGGCTGGGCTCGACTTTGAGCCTGACTTTGTCATGGCTGCCCTATTGGCTTTTCATCTGACATATCGGGACTCCTGACCCAGTGGTGGCCACCCAATATCTCAAGACATTGGTTATCCTGGCGTCAGTTGTCCCAATATGACAAATATAAGCCACAGCCAAAGCTGCTGACTTTGGAACTGGGGAACTAGATTCAAGTCCCTGTTTCAGCTCAACATCCTGTGATCTTGGGCAAATGACCTAATCTCCCTGTGCTGAAAAAACCCCGAAGAAATTGTGTAATGGAATCTGGTGCTCATTTCATGTAAGCTGGTGCAGATAAAAAGCACTCTAATGTCCTTAGGCAAAGTTCCCGCTATATAAAACTGCAAATAGGTAATATCACCCCTATCTCTTTCCCCTTTGTGTCACACCTTCTGCTTCTATCTCACTCTCATTTCTTCATCCCTCTCACTCCCTTTTTCCCATTTGTGTCACTCTTTATTAGTTCAACTCCACCTTTCTCTCATTGCTACCCTTCCCTCCTCCCTCTGTGTCCTTTGTGATACTCCTCCTTTCTCCTGCACCTCCCCCTCGGTGTCATCAGATGCAGAAGGCCAATCTGTAATGCTGCTGCTTTTCCTTCATTATAGTACTTTTTTCTGTCTAAAGGAAAACAATTTCGCAGCACACTTATAGGAAAATTAGAGTTAATGCGATGTCTCAATGGACATAAAGTTCAAAATTCAAAAGCGAAGAAGTTGTCCACAAAAATAAAGATTCTTCTTTTATTGTTCATACATGGGCCAGCCGACACGTGTTTCGTCGCAAGAAACCACACTGTTTCCGCGACTCCTCAGGGCTATAGGAGTGAAGGTATAAGATCAGCAGGTCGCGGTGCCGGTGATAATTCCGACCCGGCTCCGCTCGAGACCGGGTATTGTTGAGATGGTACAAGGTTATCACAGGAATAGAGCGATGTTATCCAATTATAATATGAAGAATCTTAGTTGAAAACCTTAATGAGGACACGGTTATGCGTAGTAGGCGTGTTGGTGCTGGACTCAAACTTCCGTGTCTTCAGATTTGTAGGCAAATGGCCTTCGTAGTAGGTCCCCGAGGTGCGGGGATGATTAGGCTCTTTCGAGTCTTCGTTTCTGTTCCGGGTGCGGTCACCCGGAACAGCACCAGCACCAACACGCCTACTACGCATAACCGTGTCCTCATTAAGGTTTTCAACTAAGATTCTTCATATTATAATTGGATAACATCGCTCTATTCCTGTGATAACCTTGTACCATCTCAACAATACCCGGTCTCGAGCGGAGCCTGGTCGGAATTATCACCGGCACCGCGACCTGCTGATCTTATACCTTCACTCCTATAGCCCTGAGGAGTCGCGGAAACAGTGTGGTTTCTTGCGACGAAACACGTGTCGGCTGGCCCATGTATGAACAATAAAAGAAGAATCTTTATTTTTGTGGACAACTTCTTCGCTTTTGAATTTTGAACTTTATGTCCATTGAGACATCGCATTAACTCTAATTTTCCTATAAGTGTGCTGCGAAATTGTTTTCCTTTACTTGGTGTGTCTCCGAAGACACATCGCGAGGGGTAACAGGGCTTTCCTCTCTTCTGCATGCACCTTTCTGCCTTGAAGCGTCCAATAATGCGCCAACCGAGCAGTGCGCCCAGAACTTTGCCTCACACCTGAAACCCTGCTCTTTTCAATTACTTTTTTCTGTCTATTGGGAATAAAAGTTGGTTGACAAGGGAGCCTTCATTATAGGCCATCTTTTCTTTGATGTCATAGAAATGAAAGAATGACTCAAATCTAGGCCCCCTTGCCATCCAGCCTTCATTTCACATAAAAATGAAAATAGGACTTGGAGGCAAAGAACCTAATATGGTCCATTTTAATTTCATAGATCAATCTGGCTTTATCTGGCTTCTGCTGCTTCTCCATACATCGGGACATTAACGCAAACCAGCTGCCTGCGCCAATGCTTGTTTATCAAGTATTCAAACCCCATTGAGGGATTATTAGGCCATCCCACACAGATACACTTTGTGAAATCTTTACAGAGACCATGTTTAGAAATTGTTATTGTACACAAATTATAGGTTATGCTTTAATTCATGTTTTATCTGGCAATGTTCTTCATAATTTGTGGCAATTGCATCATTTCAGTGATTATGGATTTCAACAACTGTAAAACTAGGATTTTTGGGCTACTTCACTTTGCATGTAAGGTAAAAAAATACTTAACTGATAACATTTGTTTTGGGTCAGTAACACTTTCTTTGGGTTCTGTGGGTATTTACAAATACTCAGTCACAAGAACGACTAAGCTTCAACTAACCCGTTGGGTGCTGATGACGGAACCACTCCGTCCCCAGCCTCGGACGGGCTGTGCTAATGACGGAGTGGTTCCGTCACGGCCCAGCCGACACGCCTGCGCAGCAGCGATTTCGCGCCTGCGCTGAGCGTTCCATTGAGCTGGCGGGGCAGTGACAGAACCACTCGGTCACAAGCACAGCGCGCCCGAGGCTCGTGACGGAGTAGTTCCGTCACGAGCATGGCAGAGCCGCACGGCCCCCCCTTCCCCCTAGTGCTGCGGCGGAATTACTGCCGCAGCCAAGGGGTTAAGGACTAAAATGCATGGTTGCCCCCTATGTATTCCATATTTATCCTTATTAATACTCAGCATGGTGTGCTTTGCAAACGTGTTTCATTCCATATATCACTGTGTTTTGGCCACAGCTCCTTCAGTTAGCTTGGGATTCACTGGTGGAGTGATGTCAAGTCCATTGGGAAGAGATAAGTCCACTCAAGTGAGTGACCAGAAGGTTAGGGACTCTCAAATTCAGTGACCTCAGATGAAATACAATTGTGAGTAAAATCCGACGTCAATGTCAGAAAGATGCGAAAGCAAGTGGTTATTGGTTAAGCGCACTGGAAATAATAATACTTTTTTTGCAATTTATTTTCCAATAAAATAAAAATAAATGAATAAAAATCTCTTATTCATATTGAATCTTCTTATGTTGATTTATGATGCATATAGAGAATAAGCAATAAAACTCATAAAGTATCTTATAACACCAAACACGGTGCTAACATTTTTATTGCCAAATTATCAAAATTCCTACATTGCACGGTAGATGGTCTTGTTCCTCGTTAACATAGGAGACAAAGGCACTATTTCATAAAATAGTCAGATGTGTCCAACATATATAAAAAGGTTTGTGTTGTAGGCCATAAAACCTTGGGGCATATTATCAAGGGGGTTTATCTCCGCTTTTTTGGCTTTAAAAGCCAAGAAAGCGGAGATAAAATGATCTCCCTATTACCTAGCTGCTGCTAACACCAGTTAGCGACCGCTAGTAGGAGATAGCGACCATCTTGGGCCCCACTTTGCATGTCAGTGATATTTATCACTAATGACCTGCAAAGTGGGCGTGCCAAGATGTTAGCGACTGGAAACAGTCGCTAACATCGCTATCTCCTATTACCAACTTTTGGAGATATTCGCACTAAGCGCGAATATCTCCAAAAACTAACACCTGCCCTGAGCAGTTCTTAGCCATGTTATCCAATGGGAGGTGGATGACATGGCTAAGAGCATTAGCTCGGTAATGCATGAATATCGCTGACTTTTCAGCGATATTCATGCATTGCGGCCGTTTTTTATCGCATTTGCGATAAACCTTGATAATAGCAAGGTTTATCTGCGATAATTTCTGACGTTGCTTAGCGGTCAAAAATTCGTTGCTAAGCATCGTTAGCGATAAATATCGCTTAACGTTGGTAATATGCCCCCTTGTCATTAAAATGAAATACAAGGAAATAAGCCTGCATGCAGCAACCCACTCAATTTAATTCTTAATTCAACTTTTTTCCCTCTCGAAAACAGGTTGAGGTAGAAAGCTAGTAGAGCTTAATACTTAAGGGCGTATTCACCGAGCTTTTTTGTGTTGTGTCTTACTTTCAATTTAGATGTGATTTAGTGTCGAATTTCAGAATAAAGGTGCGTGCGTTCACTGAAAAGGCTTTGTGAATTTAGCCTTGTGTTAACCGACTTGTCTACGTGGCCACTAAATGTGGTCCTGTCTGTCTTTCCCACAAGTTATTAAGTGGGCTGTTTGCCTCAAAGAGGCTTGAGAGCAGAATTGCCTGTGAATGTGACTTTGTTGTGAGCTGTCCGAAAAACAGCACGTTCCTTGCTAGACTAGTTTCCATGCTGCATCACTTGCACCCCATTTATAGGTACCAGTCACTGAGCCCAATGCCGAGGGCCCAATTACCCATTTGAGTCAGTGATGCACAAAAAGGGATGCATTGCTGATGACTAGAGAGAGAACTTTTCAGGAAGGTTACGTTTTGAAACCCAAAACTTAAATGCCCCATCATGAAGCATACTGTCTTTCAAATTTGGGGGTGAGCCTGTTCAGGAAATAGGGGGCGGGATCAATCAACTAATCACACAACAATAACACCTCCTGTACCATAGATGTATATAATTTTTGTATGGACCATATAACATATATATGTTCAGACATACAATTTCTGTCTTTATTTATTTTCTATATGTGTACCCTCCCGATCCCGTCGGCCCCTCTTCTTTAGCTTTATGTATGACTGTGTATCACTCATCTCAGTCCAGTTAAACATAAACCTAGATAAAACACATATTCATTATATTTTTTTATTGCAAATAAGCTTTCAAAGTGTATAGACATATATTATGTATACATTTAACACATAATACAATTAAAACATCCAATTTGTGACTTTTCAATTACATAGACCTTAGTCACATCCAGACATGGTTCAAGTGTAGATTTTACAACAACTCATTTTACAATAGGAAAAACATATAAAGATATGGCATTCAATTGTACGTGTCCAATAAATGATTTCAAATAGAGAGTTTAATAGGGATTAGACTTGTTGTGTATCCCTCCATAATTGAATCCTCTATGGGTCATAGGCCCTATGTGGTCGGGGGGGAAAAAGAAGGAAATTATCTATGCGCAACAATCATAGAGAGTAAAAATGTTCGCTCTCAGTTTCTTCTATACAACTTTATTCGTAAAGGAGATGGCCACAATCACAATCCGCCGATGCGTTTCGACCTTTGCGGTGGTCCTGCTCCTAATCTTGAAGGTCTACCTCAGGGCTGAAGATGTGTTTTAAATAGACACAATTTGGAGTAATCTTCAAACAGTAATGGAATCCCAAGATGCTTCTTCAAGATGCTCCAATTGCCTCTTTCCTTTTGAGGTTCAAACGATACCTCTGTGGGCTTGATGTCCACCACTAATTTTTCATGTTCTGCTTTTGGAGTGTTGCCATCTATAATGGTGATTGACTATTCTATCTACTACTTTGGCTTCTCAATCTAATGACTCGAAACGGGGAGGGGACCCCATCAGCAGCGCGCGTCCCACTTCCTGGTTTGGAACGAACTATCATGAAGCATAACTTTTGGTAACTCAGAGGCCCTGATAAGCTGTGGACTTTTAAAAATGCGGGTACAAATAATGCACCAATTAAACTGGATCAGCATGTTGTGCGCTAAATTAGCTGTTGTGGAGTTGCACTCATTTCTGATTTTGACAGCTCGAAATAGCGAAAAATATGCCAATTTCAGCAATTATTCCCAATTCCGATGTAAGCAACTAATATATATGTGATGTTTTCTCCCACAATTTGCGGCAAATATATTTGTTCTCTTGATTTATGCGAAGAGCAGACACCTATGTTGAGTAACATTTTCACTCAGCTTATCCACTTTTGGGCGTAAACAGGAGTTTGCCCCCAGAACGAGATTTATAGCCCCAATTTAATCGAGCCCAAAAAATGTGAAATAAAATCTAAAGAGAGTGGAATTTTATTAATAATCTATAGGAGTCATCTACAAAGTACAATCTTGTGGGGACTTTTAGTTGACCCATAAGTGACTTCGGGCATTGCAAGAGCGAGAGAAGGATGCCTCACTTTTCAAAGAAATCGTTTCCTACATGACCTAAAAGATCGTTTTTTCAATTTGTAGTAATGAAACAATGTTGCTTTAAGGACACACTATACCATCACAATTTCGTAGATATCACAGCAACATTAGTTTGGAGGCATTACATGGCTAGGAAGCTGTCACCACGTTTCCAGCCCAAAGTTTTTAACATGAAAACTACTGAATTCTGCGCGCTATAGTCTTGGTTGACCCTGACCGGAACCAATGCTTAGTACATCTGGGGCCAGATGTACTAAGCATTTTAATGGTCATAAACACTCCAATTCGGCATCTATGACCATTAAAATACTTTTTCTCATGCAAAAATCCCTCTTCAGGAGTCAGAAAAGTTTTCTCAACTCCTGAAATGGGACAGTAAATGCATATAGAATTGATATGTGGAAGGGGCGAATTGCAAGCGTCTCTTTCAAATACTGATTCGGTATAAACTCCTCAAAGGAGGTGGTAATGCATCCCCTTTGTGGATGTAAAAAACAATTGTTGAAGTATCTACAGTGGTCCATGGGACCACTGCCAACTCTAAAACAAACACAAGAAAGTAGACTCTCACAGTCCTGGTTTTCTGTAGGAAAATAAGCCACGTTAAAAAAAAAGTTTACTTTATTGAAAGACAATCACAGATATGGTGACCGGTTGTCCCCAGCAGGTCACATTCCTGTGATGGCCACCAATCGCAGTGCAATATACCTCATTAAAGCCATGAGATAGGCCAGATTGTGATCCACTATGATTCGGATTTTTAAGAACCAACAATTAGTACATAGGCCGGTTCTCAAAAATCTTTACTGGTCGAAAAACTACTGGTCACAATTTGCAACCAGTGTTTTGCGACTAGAGATTCGTACATCTGACCCCTGATTACAAAGATTTGTAAAAGGAAAGTCCTGGGCTGTTTTCATGGTGATTTACCGACAAATGACTGAGCTTGCACCCCTTAACCTCTTGCGTGCTCGTGACGGAACCACTCCGTCACGAGCCACGGACGCGCTGTGCTGGTGACGGAGTGGTTCCGTTACGGCGCGGCAGCCCCGCCCACGCTGCAGGAATTCCACGCCTGACGGGCGTTCTATTGAGCGGGCGGGGCCATGTCGGAACCCCTCCGTCACAAGCACAGCGCGCCTGTGGCTCGTGACGGAGTGGTTCCGTCACGAGCATGGCGGCGCCGCCCGGAATCCCCTCACCCCCAGCGCGGTGGTTCTTGTAAAAACATTATGAACTGTACTGTACATTGTATGACTAGGGGCAATGAGTAATATTTTTTTACTTTCTTCCTTCACATAGGTCAGTCGTGGAAAGCACTGAGCACCATTGACAAGCGCCCATTCGTGGAGGAGGCAGAGCGACTGAGAGTACAGCATCTTCAAGACCACCCTAACTACAAATACCGACCCCGGAGGAAGAAGCAAGCCAAGAAGATGAAGCGTATTGAGCCAAACATCCTTCTGCACAACTTGTCGCAATCGTGTAGTGACGCCTTCAGCTTGGGCCACCACCTCCGGGGTGGTCCGTCTGGGCACCACCAACCTCCAGCACTCGCCCAGTTCCGGGAGCTGCACTCTATGGGCTCGGAGATGGAGAGCTATGGCTTGCCAACCCCTGAGATGTCCCCACTGGATGTCCTGGAGCAGGGCGAGCCAGCCTTCTTTCCTCCGCATATGCAGGATGATTGCCACATGCGGCCCTTCAGGAGCTACCACCACCAGGCCTCTCTTCCGCCACTGGAGTATGGTCCAGAGAAGAGCCTGCTGAGAGACCTGGCTCTGACCTACACACAGCCTTCATCCAATATGGCAGACAGCATGAGGACTTCCCACTCCTCCAATATCTACTACAACCAGGTCTGCCATGGACAACCAAGTGGCCCGTCTGTGGCCCTTGGTCAGCTGTCTCCTCCTCCCGAGACCCAACCGATGGAACACACTGAGCACTTAAATCAAGCCGAGTTTTGGACCGATGTGGATCTCAACGAGTTTGATCAGTATTTGAATATGAGCAGAACTCGTGCCGAGGCACCAGGACAAGCTTACCACGTCCCTCTGTCCAAGCTGGCCCAGAGAACTCTGTCTTGCGAGGACAACAGTCTGATATCGGCCTTGTCCGACGCCAGTAGCGCCGTCTACTATAGCACATGCATCACTGGCTAGGACCATTCCCCCGGAGAGGAGTGTGACCTTCCTGTGGCCGCCTTCAGAACATCATATTCATGTTAGAGTCAGCACCATCCTATATACACCCAGCCATCCCATGCCTAGCTTGAGAAAATGCTAAACTCACTAGCCACAGTATACTCTATGTTTATGTACGTTTCCAAAGCAATACGTTAATATATACATTTTTTAAAGTCATCACATATCAAAGTATGGCAGACTTCCAAGTCTTCTCAAACCTGTGTAGCTTTTAAACTTGACATCCTAAATTGAATAACCCAACGTCCTCTCGCACTTACCACCTTATATATTCACGAGCCTACAGTTTTAAGTACTGTTGTGCTTTCTTCCATAAATCAAAATAAATTAAAAACCTGCAGGACCTAAAACTTCTAGCCTTAGATCCTCACAAGTTCAGCAGAGTAAATTCCTTTCAAACATACATCTTTGAGTCATCCACACAAACTTACAGCCTCATGCTCTTCGTTGGTTTTTTGTTCCAAAATCCTCACACATTTACAAACTTACATCCTCTTAAACAAACTAAACAGTCTTAAGTCGTGACAAACTTTGACCCTTAAGTAAAAGTATGTTTACTGCTTACATGCTCAAAAATATAGAGCCTTAAGTTCTCTCAAACTTACATTCCTAAGACCTCTCAAACTCATCAGCCTTAATCCTCCTCAAAGTTAGGAACTTAAGTCATCTTGAATTCAACAACCAATAGAATCTTAAACTCCACTCTGTAAAGTCCTCAAAAACAGATGTATGATGAGTTAGTTAAAACAACATTTTTGATAGGTTTACCTTATTTGGAATTTGCTCTTCAAATTTGGATTTTAATCTAAACATACAGGTCAGAATGCTAGCTACTTACTAGACTACCACAACATGTGTATATATTGAACTTATTGCGCTGAAGGACCCCAGGCCGATCACACGACCTCACTGGGGGAGTTGCCCTGCCATATATTTTTAGGGTCCAATATTTCTTTTCTATGCATTTTATTTTTATTATATATAATATTCTCACATAAGTGGGATTATATTTTTACATAATGGAGATTTTTGTGATATTGTGACATTTGTGTATGTTGCTGGACCACAATTTCTAAAAGGAGGGATGGACAGCATATGAGATGTAGCTCCTCGTATTCCTTGGCACTGATGTAGCATTCATTCATTCTTGTTGGACAATTCCTTAGAGGAAAAGCGAAGAGTTGTGTAGAATCTTTAAAAATTGCGGTGCACCGTTCCGACCACACGTTTAGAGTAATCTTGAAAAGGGTAAAAACATATATTATGCTCAATGATATTGAGATAAAACTCCTGAAGAACACATCCTATTTATAGTAAATTTCCCCCATTTTTGTGCATTCCTGACATTGAAATTGTTTGATAGTGACACTTGACGTGGTGTGAAAATTGGAATGGAAGATTTGTTTGTGCAGTTTCTTGTTTAATTTTTCTTTTCCAACATGGATGTTAAGATTTTGTTTGAATCAAAAATTTGTAAAACCAAAAATAAAAATAAATGTTTAACACACTGAGCGCTCCCTTTGAGGAACACGAGATAACTTTGGTATTCCATGTTTAAGGAATACAAAAACATTTCTACTGGTGGAGCTGACTTCAGTATTGCCTTTGGCCGGCTCATAGTCGCACGATGAAAAACCTTCCATTTTGTAAATCATTAAGGAAAATGGTGTGGTTGCGGTTCTTGTGATTGGTTGGGAGGAAGTGTACATTGGGTATCTACTTAAATGCTAATGATAGGCTTGTATCCAATAAATTTTAAAAAAAGATAAGTAAAACAAGTGTGGTCTGGGCCAGGGCAGCGCACCTGCCCAGCATTATATTGATTGCATTAAGGAAATTTCTGCAGTAGTGGCAGACATAGAAAAATACCAGTGGGGCAGGTGTGGGGCCAACGGGAAGCACACGGGAAGCATGCAGCGGGGAGAGGTTGATGATTTAAAAAAACACTTACCTGGTGCTGCTGACTGCCTTGTGTTCCTCTGCTGTAGTCCCTGTCACTGGGACGACATCACAACTCCCATCCAATCCCTGCGCTGCTCTCAAGCATTAGAGCAGCGCAGGGATTGGCCTTATTGTGCTGGTTTGACGCTCCGCTCAGGACAGGAAGTTTGTGCTGTTTCTCCAGCCCGGCTGTTTAATGCAGCTGGGTTGGAGAAGCCGAAGTGTGCATGGCCAAACACACATGCGCACTTAGAAATGCACAAACCAGGCCTCCTCCCCTCCAATGCTCCGGCCCCGCCTCTCCCTGCACACGCAGGCTCAGAGACAGCAGCTAAAAAATAAAACCATAGAAGGATATTGTTTTATTTTTCAGCTGCTGGCTCGGAGACAGTGGGGCGACTCTCCTTTGCCATTGCGGATATCTGCATCCCAACCAATCAGCACTCAGTTACCCTGATGATTTCAACAACATGGTACCCTGTGGTCAAGTGCTTGACCTCAAATGAACAGACATCCTACAGGAAATAAAATTAGCCCTTGTTACAGTCTTCTTGTTTACACTAAGTCAATGGTGAGGGGCAGCTCTCTCACATGCCTGTGCCTTTGAAAGACAGGGAGAGGCAGGGCACAGCCAAAACAGCACATGAAGCATCGCCCTGATATGCAGTTCCCTACTCTTGGCCTAAAATGCACATAAGTCTGTATCCCCCTTATGTGGTATTGACTGGCTATAACATCACAGATCTTTCTCAGACACCCTCCAGTTGGGAAAACTCACCATTTTGCCTTTGCCCTCGTCTTTACAGTACCATGTTGTTAGTCCCTTGTCTTCCTTATAACAAAGCAGTGCATTCTGGGAGTTTGAAGTTTGGCTTGCAAGACATTAACTGGACTATAAGTACCAGAATATAATGCCCATGACTTAAAATAGAGTGATTGTTGACATGGAGCACATAGGGGTATATTATCAAGGGGGTTTATCTCCGCTTTTTTGGCTTTAAAAGCCAAGAAAACGGAGATAAAATAATCTCCCTATTACCAAGCTGTCGCTAACACCAGTTAGTGACAGCTAATAGGAGATAGCGACCATCTTGGGCCCCGCTTTGCATGTCAGTGATATTTATCACTAATGACATGCAAAGTGGGCGTGCCAAGATGTTAGCGACTGGAAACAGTCGCTAACATCGCTATCTCCTATTACCAACTTTTGGAGATATTCGCGCTAAGCGCGAATATCTCCAAAAGCTAACACCTGCCCTGAGCAGTTCTTCACCATGTTATCCAATGGGAGGTGGATAACATGGCTAAGAGCATTTGCTTGATAATGCATGAATATCGCTGACTTTTCAGCGATATTCATGCATTGCGGCCGTTTTTTATCGCATTTGCGATAAACCTTGCTAATAGCAAGGTTTATCTGCAATAAAAATCGCCGATGTGCGGCGATAATTTTTGTCTCTAAACAAGTTAGAGACAAAAATTATCGCTAGTTGTTGGTAATATGCCCCATAGTCTTCTAACTTTGGCGAAAGCTCAGCTCTCCGGCTGGGGAGGGGAGGGTCTGCAACACTTCCTACCTCCACTAAAATACCCTCTGTGCAGAAGCAACATATCCTTTCTTTCTATGAAACATAACATAAAAGAGGAGGAACAAACTACATTAGACTCCGGGTTTCTGTTTAGCTTTGTCTTGTTTTTGAGGCCTATATCGAGTTGCCCTGGATTGCTCGGTTGCTTAGGGAGGAATTTATTGCCAGCCTCACCCCTGCCACCAGCAAAACCAAGGCAAATCACTTGAACAAGAAATGTATGCCACTGCGTTGCGTCAAAGGGAGAGAGGAGAACAGTGCCATATATACTAAGATATGATATGGTTTTCCTCTCCCCCTGCACTGCCTCACTTCAGCTGCCATGCGCCAACACACACACCCTTGCACCACAGAAGGGGACCTTTTCAGTACAAAAACTCTGCTTTACTGCTTTTCTTACTTTGAATGTGTGATTTATAGTGCAATGCAAATGCAAAGTTGGAAAACTGTGGAGAGTTTAAAAACTTGTGCCACTGTTGTGCCTTTAACACAAACCCAGTACAAATGTCTGTATACCTGGGGCCTCATTTATGGGAAATGACGCATCGCTGCGTGAAAGCAGCGATGCGTCACTTCTCAGTGCGCACTCCTTGCGACATACCTGATGCGTCATATTTACTGTATGACGCATCATGTCGCAAGGAGTTACAGATACGTCAGTATTTCTAACGTATCTGTAACCGCAAAAGTGACGCATTGCTGCAGTGTGTCACAATAGTGACGCAACTCCAGCAATGCGTCCTTTCACATGGGGCAAGCCCCATGTGAAAGGGCCTGCGTCAGTCTTACGCCTGCAGTGAGGCAGGCGCAAGATTTAGACGCAACGGCGTCCTAGAAGTGACGCTGTGAAATCTCATAGATTTCACTACGTCACTTCTACGAGGCTTTTTGCGGGGGAACGCCCCCCTGCATACATTATACCTGACGCAGGTATAATGTAGCGCAGGGGTTTACAAAGTGACGCATCTGCTTAGATGCGTCACTTTGTAAATAGTGCGCAACAGGAAGCATGTTTTACGCCGCCGATGCGTCACAAAAAGTGACGCATCGGAAGCGCAAAACTGACGCAAGGCCTGATAAATGAGGCCCCTGGACCTTAGTGTTGAAGCCACACTATGCAATCCCTCCTTCACTTATTTAGTGACTGGCGCTGACTGGGAAGAGGTGGTTACGCCAAAAACGTCTAGAAGGAGAGCAGAGTTAAAGAGGAATGAATTGGGGTTTGGAGATGGCAGGTCGAGATACAGAGGAGGTGAAGGTTTGAGGAGGAAAGGCACATGGCTATAGAAGATAAGAAGAATTGTATGAAAGAGAAAAATTACTGGTGCAGAGAAACTTTTGGGAGTTTTTTGAAAAGTAGAAGAAATGAACTAGGGAGGAAGGAAGGAGACCTGAGCGAGAAGATTTCTCCCAGATAGAGCAATGTAAGATGCAAACTTACAGATCCTCCAACTCTCCATGATTCAAATGAATCATCTGAATGTAATCTTGCTAATATGTGCCACACATTTCCTTCTATAGTCTGTTGAAGGATCACAGCTACTCCTTAATTTGTGCCACTGGTGACAATTGGTGGGCACCGTTACTCATTTTAGGGACCAGGCTTACTTTTCATCAACAGAGAGAAAGAGAGAATGACAGAAAAGAGAAAATGGAGGAAAAGAAGGATGGGTAGGATGGAAAACAGTGATAAAGAGAGAAAGCAGGAATGAAAAGAGACAGTAAGAATAGGGCGGTGGAAGAAAGGCATGTAGATAAAGCAAGATTATGCATGCTTGAGGTTTGGCAAACCCTACATTTTGCACTACAGCATACGTGCCGGGCACCTACAAAAAAAACTTTAGGCCTGCTCACTTTACTTATTTTGAAAAATAAACAATTGATCAGGGTCCATATCAGTAATATTACTTGGCGATAGATGCCAAATCCCAAGATAGTGACAGCATTCGCAGAACTGTGACAACACAATACAAAGGAAAAAAATTCAAGGGAATTAATATTTTTTTACAAAATGCCATCTTTCTATTAAAAAAAATCTTTATATTGAACTTCAAGCAAAGAAATGCATATAGGTATGCATAACAAGAAGCAACATACAGAGATCTCAAGGCAGTGACACGTCTCAGCATGTGAATGGAAAGACTTTTAAGAAATCACATATGGGGGAAATAAAACTAGGTGAAAGCAGCTGGTACATTTTGCTGCCTCCTGTGTCTAGGTATGGAGTGCATCATGTTCTCGATCTTCTCGACCTGGTGTGTGTCCCATATCTAGGCAAAGTGCCTTCTTTTTTAGGTTGGCAGTATAAAGCTTCTTCTATTCTTTCATCAGTGAAAATCATACATGACATTTAGATCCAAGCCATTATCTTCCAATTATTTTATTTTCTCAGTAAGTAATCGTATCAAGTACCAGTGAAAGCCTCTGCCACGGATTCCACATAACGTTTTGGGATACACCTTTCATCAGGTACGGCTTCAGCACATTTATGCTTTTTTGCACATATAGACTTACTTGTTGTTTCCAAGATAACGTTTCCCATGCTCTTTTGATTCTTTCTGGATCCTGCAAATATGGATATTGGATGAAACGTTGACTTGCAATATGATCACAAAAGGTATATCTGAAAGAGACTATTAGTTATAGATTCCTTACCTTAGAATTACCCCCAGGTGTCAGACTGGATCCAGAGAAATATTTTCTTAGCAGTACCCCTGCTCGTCAGTAGGTGGCATCAGTCGACTCCGCGTCTGTCGTTGGCGTCGTGGTCACCGGAATGACGTTGCGGTTTCTACTTAGATGCCGTCCCTGCATGCTGATGTCAGTTCTTTCTTTTTCTGCGCCAGCCAGTGCAAATTCGGAGAGAGCATGCCCCTTAGTCACTTTTTAACTAAACCTTTTTTCGACTTTTGTCAACCTCTTTTTTGAGTAATAGACTCCTGGTAGCACGAGGAATATCTCATCATCGGAAGAGCTTCAAGCCCTGTGTCTCCTGTCACAAGTTGATGTTTGTTACTGATCTGCACCTCGTGTGCCTTTGTGCCTGGAGCGCAGCCATGATCCGAAGTCGTGCTCCGACTACCGGGCCGAAGTCTTTGCGGGAGTGGTCCCGAAAGCTTTTGGAGGCCCGGCAGTCTGCTCCGCACCGCTCGAGGTCCCCGCCTAGAGGAAGGTTGCAGGACCCATCTCAGAGTCATCACTATTCCTCTTCGAAGTCTTTGCACTCCTCCGGTAAGCCGAATCACAAAATGAAAGTGAAGAAGCATCATCGCTCTTCGTCTTCTCCCCATCCATCGGCCGACACGACGCTGGACTTGGAGCGTCGCCGCTCTTCGGCTTCTTCCTCGGAGCCCCCCGGGGACTGCTCCGCGATTCCCTCCCTTTCCTGGAGCCAGAACATCCCCTGCCCAGCTTTGTCAATTTTACGAAGTGCTGAGCAGCATTTTTGGACAGCCTGACTCTGCAGGCGTGTCTTTGGGCCCAACGGACCCAGGCCTGGATCCGGATCGGTGCTGGTCGACCTCATGGTACATTCCCCTGCGCCAATTTCAGTGGTGACGTCCTCGACGCTGGTTGTGCCCCCAACCAGCATCGACCCCAGCCTCACCCCCGACGTGGACACGGTGCCGGACCGACGTCGACCGAAGTTGGTACCAGCGCCGGAGGGTACTTTTATACTGCTGTTCATCCCTGGCGTTCCCTTCCGCCCTGAGTGGCAGCCAGAGGAGGGTGAGGAGTTACCCTGGGCGGTGAACTCCGCTCTGCTTGCAGAGTTTGCAGTTTTCCACACTCCGTCTTACACGGAGCTCGCGGAGTTCTAAAAAACTCCGGTCCGTGGAGCAGAGTTTTTTTTTCCTCGCTTGCATTCATCAATGTCAAGTTGGCGACCGTGAGTTGGCGATCGTCAACAGCAAGTTGGCGAGCATGGAAAATGAACATCCCGGCAAGATTTCTCAACGCAGGGGTGTCAGGTTTCTCATTGCGAGTGGTCGCGTATGCTCACGACCGCCCGCGTTGAGAAACTGCCCGTTTGCGTTGAGAAAGCTCCCGCTTGAGTAAAAATATACTCGGAAGAAAAGGAAAGAAGGGACTGCTTGTGCTGTGCAAGCGACCGTTTGCAATGATTGCACAGTACGGACAAGCATCCGGCACTGTGCAGTCAGCGCAAACTGCATTTTTCTATGGAACTCTGCCGCTTGCGGAGCTCCGCATAGTGAGACTGAGTTTTTTTGCCACTTCGCGGAGTTCCACGTAGTGCAACTCTGCGAACTTCGCCCAGGGTTAGTGAGGAGGACTGGGAGGGGTCTATTGACCCTTTAGCAGACCAACTTGAGGAGCCAGACTAGCGAGAGGAGTTGGGTGATGTTAGTGGTCTGGATACCTCCCCAGACCTTGGTATACTTTCTCCCCCTACCATGGCTATGGATGAGGGAACCTCCTACGCTGTGGTGTTGCGCAGGGGGGCTGAGGCCTTGGGCCTCAAGCTTCCTGCGGTGGCTGTCAGTACTAACCTCCTGACTGAGGTGCTTCAGCCTGCAGCAGCCCCTTCGGAGCCCCGGCTGCCTTTTAATGAGGCCCTCACTGACATTCTTCTGGGCTCTTGGTCCAAGCCCAGCATAGGGGCTCCTGTGGACAAAATTGCCCGACGCCACCGCCTGGCCCCGGCCGGCCCACTTTTCCTCTCCCAACACCCTACCCCTGAGAGCTTGGTGGTCCAACCTCATCCTCAAAGGGCGCATTCTCTACTGCTCCCCAAGATAGGGAATCCAAGAAGCTGGACCATCTTGCGAAGAAGATGTTTTCTTCCGCCAGCTTAGGACTGCGGTCGGTGAACACTACATGTCTCTTGGGCCATTACACACACACGGTGTGGGATACGGTTGCGCAAGTGCTACTGTAGTGCCCGGAGTAGATGCGGGCCGCGCTCACCCGCGCTGTTGCTGAGCGTCGAGACACAGCAAAGTTCACTTTCCGGTGTGGGCTGGATACCGCCAAATCGCTGGGCAGAACGGTTCCCACGTCGATAGTCCTGAGGCGCTTCACCTGGCTGAGAATGTCTGGCTTCTCTGGGGATGTCAATCTTCCCTTTTGGACATGCCCTTTGCTGGGCGTCGCCTGTTTGGTGACAAGGCGGACAACGCGCTTGAGCGTTTCAAGGACTCTAGGGCTACTGCCAGATCCTTGGGTTTCACGACATGCAGACTGCCTTTCGCCCCTTTCATGGCTACGGAAGGGGTGCCCCACCACGTTCCACCCAGAGCCACGGGGCTGCGCAAGCTACCCAACCTATGCGTCGTCGGGGATGTGGAACCCAGCGTCGTGGGTCTGGGGGCCAGCGGGCGGGCCAGTCCACCAAAGACCCCCTTGCAGCTGCCTCCAAACCTTCCTCATCCGACCTTCAAGGGCCACCAGTTGGCAGTGGGCGGCAGGATCCACCATCACCTCCCCCACTGGCCCCAACATCACGTCGGACAGGTGGGTTCAGCATATAGTCTGAAAGGGCTACTCCCTCCCCTTTGAGACTACCCCTCCCTCCATGCCACCAACACTACATCGCATGTTGGAGGATTATTTGGCCCTTCTCCTCCAGGAGGTTACGGCTCTCCTGGCAAAGGGATCTATCAAATGCGTCCCTGTGCCAGAAGTAGGTCGTGGTTGCTATTCCAACTACTTCTTAGTACCCAAGATAGACAAAGGCCTGCATCCTATCTTGGACCTCAGGGACGTTAACCGCTTCCTCCAGAAGGAGAAGTACAAGATGTTAACCTTGGCTCAGGTCTTGTCTGCCCTCAACCCTGGAGACTGGATGGTAGCGATCGACTTGCTTACTTTCACATCCCCGTCTTGTGGCTCCGGACCGGGCATGAAGAGTCTGGTACCCCGAGCTCTTGAGCATGGCCATCGATCCTCTGATCAGACTGCCTCTTCAGGAGGATCTTCTGTTGCAGCAGCAGGGAATGGTCCTCCACCCCAACCTGTCCAGTCTCCACCTCCTTGCATGGAGCTTGAGCGGCGACAGTTGACAGATTTCAACCTTTCTCCCGAAGACTGTAATGTCATCTTGGCAGCCAGGCGTCCCTCCACTAAAATGGTACACGCCTGTAAATGGAACACATTTGTGGCATGGTGCACAGCAAAGGCTGTGGGTCCCCTTTCTGCATTCATTCTTTCTTTGGCCCAGCAGGACTCTGCTCTGGGCACTCTTAAAAGCTATCTTTCTGCCATATTGGTCTTTCTTCGCCTTGCTGATCAGCCTTCTCTTTTCAAGTGATTTCTGAAGGGCATTGCTCATCCCTTTCCTCCTTCTCCTTTCACAATGCCCCAGTGGGACTTAAATCTTGTCATCACTTATCTTATGTGTGCTCCCTTTGAGCCCCTACATAATTGTCCTCTTCGCCTCCTTACTTTGAAGACTGCTTTCTTGCTTGCCATCACCTCTGCTCGCAGGGTGAGTGAGCTTCAGGCCTTATCTTCCGGGCCTACCTTTCTTGCTGTCTATCTGGAAAAAGTAGTCCTCCGTACTAGGCCCTCTTTCCTGCCCTAAGTGGTTACTTCTTTCCACATAGGCCAGACCATCATATTGCCCACCTTCTTCCCGCCTACGCACCCTTATAAAGAGGAGGATAGACTCCACCGTCTGGACCCAAAACGAGCGCTGTCTTTCTACCTTGACCACACTAAAGACTTCCGGGTGGACAATCAACTCTGTGTTAGTTATGTGGGCGCCAAGAAAGGTTGGACAGTGCATAAACATACTATCTCTCAATGGGTCGTCCTATGCATTAGGATCTGTTATTCTTTGGCTAAAAAGGAACCTCCAGTAGGACTGCGCGCCCACTATAGCAGGACGACGGCAGCCACTACTGCTTTGGTACTTGAAGTTCTGCTGGTTGACATTTGCCAGGCAGCCACATGGGGATCCCTGCACACGTTTACTAAGCATTACTGCCTGGACAGCCAAGTACAGAGAGAAAGCTTTTCGGACGTTCTGTTCTCCAGGACTTGATGGTGTGAACTTAGTTTGCAGACCCACCTCCGGGGTTGATTTTGCTGGGGAACCTATTCTAAGGTAAGGCATCTATAACTAATAGTCTCTTTCAGATGAACAAGTTACTGACCTTCGGTAACAATGTATCTGTAAGAGACACATATTAGTTATAGATTCCTTACTGCCCCACCCATCCTCCTCGTTCTGCGAACTGACTTCTAGAGATAGGGACTCTCTTTCAGGGCCCTAGTTTTGTGCAACAGTGGTCAGTGTCTTGCATGGCTCTGCGCTTCTGGCATGGAAAGTCATGTCAGAACTGATGCCAGCGCGCAGGGGTGGCATCTAAATATGCACCGCAACGTCATTCCAGCGACCACGACGCCAACAACGGACGCGGAGTCGACCGACGCCACCTACCGAAGCGCAGGGGTACTGCTAAGAAATAATTTCCCTGGATCCAGTTTGACACATGGGGGTAATTCTAAGGTAAAGAATCTATAACTAATATATGTCTCTTATAGATACATCGTTACCAAAGGTAAGTAACTTGTTCAACACTTCACTAAAGTAAATTACACTAAAAATGCTCACAAATAATTCAACTTTGAATAATACAACAATTACATAAGTAAACCATATATTAAAGATTGCTTGAAAAGATGCCATCATAGCCAATATGATGTTTCATTTTACAAAGATCCAAAGCATGCCTAAATATTCCATCAGAACTTAATTAACATCAAACGGGAAAAAAAATCTGCATGTGTGATAAGTGTGACTGTTTGATCTGCACATAGCATGTTAGAAGTGTGCAACAAATAATTAAGTCAGACACCCTGCCAATTGAATGAAAATGCCTGTCCAAAGTTTCTATATGATCATTCAAAGTTTCTAAATGACCATTTACATCAAATCGTCATAGGTCAGTAGAAGATCTGCCATTGGTAGCACTTACAAACAATTAGGAACATTTCCCAGACACATCAAGCACCACTTGACATTACAAAGGTAAGACTGTAGGCCTGATTACGATTTTTAGTGGTGCATGGCGGGCAGCACCCCACCGCCAAGTGTCACTGCCACCTACCCGCCTGATTACAACTTAAAAGTGGTCTGGCGGGCGGCGTGGTGATCAAGTTCAAGTTCAAGTTCAGGAATTTGTATAGCGCACTACTCACCCAGAGGGTCTCAAGGCGCTTGGGGACGGGTTCATTATTTATCAAAAAGCCAGGTTTTAAGTTCTTTTCTGAATGAGATGTGATTCTGTGTAAGGCGGAGGTGAGTGGGTAGTGAGTTCCAGGTCTTGGCCGCTAAGTAGGAGAAGGATCTACCTCCCATGGTGGTTCTTTGGATACGCGGAACTGCGGCGAGGCCTTGATTGGAGGATCTTAGTTGACGGGTGGGTGTGTAGAAGGAAAGTCGAGTGTTGAGGCATTCGGGCCCTAGTTTGTAGAGGGTCTTGTGAGCATGGGTGAGGAGACAGAAAGTTATTCTCGTGTTGACGGGAAGCCAGTGGAGGTCTTTTAGGTGGCCGGTGATGTGGTCTTGGCGAGGGATGTCCAGAATGAGTCGCGCAGATGCGTTTTGGATGCGTTGGAGTTTTTTCAGTAATTTGGCTGTAATTCCGGCGTAGAGGGTGTTTCCGTAGTCTAGTCGGCTCGTAACCAGTGCGTGGGTGACAGTCTTTCTTGTTTCGGTGGGGATCCAATAGAAAATCTTTTTGAGCATACGAAGTACGTTGAAGCAGGAGGATGAGACGGCGTTGACTTGTTTGGACATCGAGAGTGAGGAGTCAAGGATGAAGCCAAGGTTGCGTGCATGTTCTGTGGGAGTGGGTGCTGAGCCCAGGTCCGCAGGCCACCAAGAGTCGTCCCAGGCAGAGGGGATGATCCCAGGATGAGCACTTCCGTTTTGTCTGAGTTAAGTTTAAGGCGGCTGTTTTTCATCCATACGGCTACTTCTTTCATTCCTTCATGAAGATTGGTGTTGGCGGTGTTGGGGTCTTTAGTGAGGGAAAGGATCAGCTGGGTGTCGTCAGCGTAGGAGATGATGTTAAGGTTGTGTTGACGCGCGATGGAAGCGAGTGGGCTCATGTAAACGTTGAAGAGGGTGGGACTGAATGATGATCCTTGTGGTACACCGCAGATGACTTCAGTATCCTCAGATTTGAATGGGGGAAGACGGACTCTCTGAGTTCTTCCAGCTAGGAATGAGATGATCCAGTCCAAGGCTTTTCCTTTAATGCCGATGTTGCTGAGGCGTTGTATGAGGGTGTTGGGACAGACAGTGTCGAAGGCGGCGGAGAGGTCGAGTAGAATGAGGGCCACTGTTTCTCCGTTGTCCAGTAGTGTACGGATGTTGTCTGTTGCTGCGATGAGGGCTGTTTCGGTGCTGTGTTTGGCTCGGAAGCCGGACTGAGAGGGATCGAGGGAGTTGTTGGATTCTAGGAAGGTGGCGAGTTGGTTATTGACGGCTTTCTCAATGACTTTGGCCGGGAATGGGAGGAGGGATATGGGGCGGTAGTTTTTAAGTTCAGAGGGGTCTGCTGTGGGTTTCTTCAGGAGGGCGCTGACTTCGGCATGTTTCCAATTTTCTGGGAAGGTAGCAGAGATGAAGGAGCAGTTGATGACATCACGGAGAAGGGGTGCGATGATGGAGTCTGCTTTGTTGAAGATGTGGTGGGGGCACGGGTCGGTTGGTGAGCCAGAGTGGATGGAGTTCATAAGGCGGGTGGTGTCTTCAGTGGTGATTGGGTTCCAGGCGCTGAGGTTGGTAGAGGGCCGTTTAGGTTCTGAGGGGGGTGGAGAGGATTGTTTGTTGGAGCTGTTTTCGAAGCTGCTATGTATGTCGGCAATTTTGTTGTAGAAGAAGGAGGATAACGAGTCGCAAAGGTCTTGGGATGGAGTGATGTCGTTTGAGGCTGCGGTGGGGTTGGTGAATTCTTTGACGATGTTGAAAAGTTCCTTGCTGTTGTGGGCGTTGTTGTCGAGTCGAGTCTTGAATGCTGATTTCTTGGTGGATCGGATCAGCTGGTGGTGTTTGCGGGTGGCTGTCTTGAGAGTGGTCATGTTGTCGGTGGTTGGGTTTTTTCTCCATGATTTCTCGAGAGTGCGGCATAACTTCTTGGATTTCTTAAGGTCATCGTTGAACCAGGGGGCCTTTTTGCTGCCTTGTTTGGTGTGATGGTTTTTCAATGGTGCTAATTCGTTGGCGCTGTGTGTGATCCATTGTTTGAATTCGATGGCGGCTTGGTTTGGGTCCGATGAGAGGGCGGGTGGGTTTCGGTTGAGCGATGTGAGGAGTTGATCGGTGGTGACATTGTTCCATTTTCTTCGGGGAATAGGTTGTGGGGGGTTGTGGTTCGAGGTGGTTTTGTAGCTGAAGTGAACACAACTGTGGTCCGTCCAATGGAGAGCTGTGGTGCGGTCGAAGGAGATGTGTTTGCTGGAGGTGAAGATTGGGTCGAGCGTGTGTCCGGCAATATGAGTGGGGGTGTCAACAAGTTGTTTAAGACCGAGATTGGCCAGGTTGTCCAGAAGGGTGGTGGTGTTGCAGTCGTTTTTCTTTTCCAGGTGGAAGTTGAGGTCTCCTAGTAGGATGTAGTTTTCGGAGGCGAGGGCCTGTGGGTTGATGAAGTCAGAGATGTCTTCACTGAATTGTTTACGGGTTCCTGGGGGCCTGTAGATGAGGGTGCCTCTGAGTGTGGTCCTGGGGTCGGTGTGGATCTGGAAGTGTAGGTTTTCGGCGGTTGGAAGGATATCGTCGGAGCTGGTCGTGATTTTGATGGTGTTATTATGGACGATGGCGATGCCTCCACCTGTTTGGATGGTGCGATCTTTTCGGATGATCTTCAAATTGTCCGGGATGGCTATGGCGATGTCGGGTGATGATGAGGCATTCATCCATGTTTCAGTAAGGAAGGCGACGTCCGGTGATGTGGTATAGAGTAGATCCCAGAGTTCGGTGGCGTGTCTGTGGACCGAGCGGGTGTTCAGCAGGATGCACTTCAGGTGGTTAGAGTCGGAGCAGTGTTTGGGGTTAGTGGATGTGGTATGGGTCTTGATGCTGGTAAATTTGCAGGAGTGGCAAGCGAAGGGACCGTGGGTACTTCCCGGGGCAGCCTCGTAGCAAAGAGGTGTGCGTCCTGGGTTGAGGGCTAGGAGGGTGGCGGCGTCATACGTGATGAAGGAGGAGAGGATTTTGTGGGGACCAGGGGGTCTGGCACTGGGCGCGGTCGAGGCGCGGACGGGCGTAGACAGGCTTACCTTTGGCGCACCTTCGGCGCGCAAGGGGCGCGACCGCTGCGCGTGGACGCTGCGCGTAAATGCATCGGTCATATGGGGATTGTGGAGGGGGAGGGGCGAGGGGGGATCAGCTGGGAGGCGGGATCGTGGTGGAGGGGCCGGGATCCTAATCACAACAACAACAAAGATGGCTGGCGATTCCAAACCGGGACAGGCTGTGCACGATAGTAATTAATGCGGAGGCAATGCGAGTCAATGAGGGCACACAAAGCGAGCACCACAGTAGCTGAGAGTTAATTAAATTATGGCGGATGCAGCTGAGGAGGGAATGCGGGCAGCGCAGGCTCCAGGAGAAATTAAATTAGGTTACAGCAATAAATCGGTCCCAGAGTGCAGCGTGCAGCGCAGGCACCAGCGCAAATCGTAATAATCAGGGTAAAAACGGCAGCAGAGTGCAGTGAGATACGATACCCAGGTGGGACCAGGGGAGCGTAGGGGAGCGTCCGCTTCCGAGGTTATCAGGGCGGACACTGCAGTGCTCTTTTAAAGGCGGCAGTGCCTTTGAAAAAGGCACTGCAATGGGAGCGTCACACAAGGTTCCTGCACTGCATGGACTTTACCTGTGCAGGTGTGCATCAATATGGCATGAGGCACCCGGGGGCCCTGTAGGACCCACTTTGTTTCCTCTCCAACACTGTTTTCATGGCGGTGAAACAGCCATGAAAACCATGGTGTAGCGGAAAATCGTAATATGCTTGGCGGGACCACGGCTGTCCTGCCAGGCATATTGCAGCCTCAGGATCGCTGCACCACCTCCAGGGAAAACGGTTCTCTGACAGTGTCGGAAGTCTCATGGTGGTATAACCGCCCAAGTGGTAATGGACCACCACCGCTGCGCCACCACGTATCAGCCAGTCCTTGGACCGCCAAACTCGTAATCAGGCCTTGAGTGTGCACATATATGCAAAGGCATTTATTTTTTAATTTTAAAAACTTTATCTATTGTACTGAAAAGACTGAAACCGAAAAACAGCCTTTCCGTGATCCACCTTTAAGGTTGATAGGACACCAAGGGCATTCCAAAAGTTAGAGTTTGTGAAAGAGCTGGATTACTGTCAGCAGAGCCTCTACTGGTTCCACCGGTGGTAACCATTGACCCTGAGGTTCCTCTGACACAGGGCCACTGTGTAACAGTGATGGCTGGACCGCTCTATTTAGGGTGGGACAACCGCCACTCATTTTCCCTGCCTATGATGGCCATACGAAGCATGCTGGAAATGGTCTGTGAACATTTTTCAAGTTCCCCCTACGACCAGGAAAAAAGCTCCCTGTTGGTCCAGATAAAAAAAACTCCATTTTTGGAGTTTATTTTCTGTGAACAAAAAAAGTTTGGTGAGCAGGGGGCATATTAACAAGGGGCAGCGGTAATATTATCGCCGCTTTAGAGCCCATTATCGCGCAAAAAGCGGCAATAATATTATCGCATAATCAACAAGGACACGCTAGGTCGTGTATCCTTGCATTAGCGCCCCTTGTCAGCACGCCTCCCATCGCATCGCTAATGAGATGCAAAGGAGACGTGCCTGACAAGACTCCCTTGGGTAAATATCGCTAACCCAGCTTCGTCATATTAACAAGGAAGGTTAGCGATATTTTGAAGCACGTTAAGTATCCCTTAACGCAGGAATTTAATGTCTGTTAAATTCCTGACTAAGGCATACCTAACATGGGGGGTGGATTGTGTGGCTAAGACCACAGGCCCTATCACCAAGGATATCGCCGTTTTCCATGGAACATCGCTGAAAAAACCAGCGATATTCCATGGAAAACATCGATATCACTGGGATAATTATCGCCATTGAGCTATGCGGTGTCAATACAGCGCTAGCATGGCGATAATTATCTGCGATAGCCGGCTTTAAAAAAGCCTCACGCTCAGAGCGGCCATCGAAGACTATCGCTGCCGCTTGTTGATATGCCCCCAAGTACTTTAACCCCTTCCATGCTGATGACGGCCCCCGGCTGTCATGCATCACGGTGGGCGTGTGCTGATGACGGCTGTGGGCCGTCACGAACCCGCCCACTGTTTAAAAGTGCCGCACAGGCGCAGAATCGCGGTTGCGCCCAAGGGGTTAAACATGGCGCATGCAAGATCAACTTCACTGCTGTGAAGTGAGCTGCTATGGCAGGGTGTCCTTTCATAGCAAAGACAGGAAGAGTTCTCTAAATACAGTGGCTGGCCCTCCGACTCCCGAACAGGACGATGGGTCGCCCACCAAGGCCCAAACAAATCCACAAGTCTCCACAGCATATCAGAAAACGCCAACATCTGCCTCCTTTGTTGTGCGATGATTTGGGGTAAAATGCACTGTTACAAAAAAAATATGTAATCTATAACATAATTCAGGTCATTCGGAATAACATAGTCTTAACACTTCATCGTGCAGTTAACTCACGCATTTATCTACAATCCGGTTGGATGTCAGTGGAAAAAGGAACCTATTTAAATTTTTGAAGTCTCAACTGCGGTGAGTTGTGATTAAAAAAAATATATATATTGCTTCTTATTAGTTGTGGCTATTTATTCTAATTACACATTTATGTTGTCCCTTTCCTATATATAGAGGGTATGCCTTTCCCAATATTGATTCAATCTTAGAGAATTATTTAAAGGAATTAAGCAACAAATGTAAAATCACATGCAAAAGTCATGAAGATGTATTTTCTTGTCAGAGTGAGTGTTATGGACAATATCGCCTCTAATAAGCTAAGTGGTGAAATGCTTGACAAGGAAGGAAATGTATCTTTCTGTTGTGTTTTTGTATGGGTTTATGGGCATCTCTCCTTTAATTAAGCATCCACCATGAAATCCCCGAAGTACTGTTCTCTTGCATACGTAAATAATAGAATCCCTTGAAAAATACATTTGAGTAACTGTTTTGCTTGCAATAATGGACATTTTTGTCATTTATTTGACCAGAGTTTGGTCTCTAGACAGAAATAGTTTTATGAATATTAATGATTCTTTTCTGGGCTTCTCTTTCCCCTCAAAATATTTTAAATTGGTTCAATGTGCGTGTAATTCATCCTCATCGTGCTTAATGCTAAAACATAGCCACATGTATTCCTATCTATTGAGGTAAATGTATAGATCTTTTAAATCTGAATTGTTGAACAAGCAAACATACTTGCTGTGTACACTTATTCCCTATCAAACTGAAAAAGGCTATCATAAAATGTAACTATAGTATTAAGAAAATTAATTCATAGCTTTCCTTTATTCAATGAAAACTTAAAATTGCAAAATATTCAATTGTAGCACTTTTCTATCTTTTTTCATGGTACATTCCGTAGAACAGATACATGATTGATGAATCAATAGGATTTTATAATGGTTATGTTCATTATAGGGAGGAATACAATTTGGTCAGCTTTAAATAACCCTGGCAAATATTTACACACTATTGGCAGCTATTGCTATACCTTCAGTATGTGAATGAAAATTATTCATACAAATTAAATACTTCTTCAAATCATGCCCAATAGTAAAATGAAAGACTTTTGATTACCTACACTTGTTAAGCTCTTGCTACACTTATACCACAAAATATGCTTATCTTACACACATTGTGTTTCACAAATTCCCTCTGCAGTGTCCCTTCTTTCAGCATGTCCTCCATTTACTATTGGTTCTAAGGAATATTCTACATGTAGAGAAATGCTGTTATGCAACATATGAGTAGCTATCGACATATTTAACTAGTAGATTTGCAGAATTTTTTAACTCCATGGAAATGCATAATATGACAGTAAAATTGGGGTATTTGAACAAAATATCGAGTCATAAATATCGAGTGACACTAATATCGAGTTTTTGATATCGTGCACAGAAATATTGTGTTTCAGGAATGTTGTTGACAAAAATATAGATTTTTTAAGGTAAGTAATATAGTTTTCAAGAATATTGTCGTTGTTAATATCATTTACAATAATATAATTCTAATATATACTGGAACTTAAAATGGACACAGTAGTGGCAGACATGGGGATACTGGGAGCCAACAAGAACAATTTGGCTCAGGTCATAACTACTGAGAGTAATCTAGGAGACTTGTGCCCTGAAGTCAAGTGCTTATAGGGTCAAATGTTGGGCCTTGGAGGGAAGGGTCAAGAACTTGGAATATTGCACGGAAGATGCAGAAAACAGCCAGGGGAAACAATATCCAGGCAATAGGCCTACCCGGGCATGGTGAGGGAACTGATATGATATGTTTCCTGGAGAGATGGATTAAAACTGAGCTTGCACCTGAAGGCCTTACCCCTTTCTTTGCACTGGAGCAGGCCCACAGGGTTCCGGGGAGGTCACAGCCGCCGGGAGTGCCCCCTGACCTGTGGTGGCGAAACGGTTATATTATAGGGATGGAGACCATATTCTGAGTCAGGCAAAGTAAAAAGGAGGACTTGCTGCTAGACAATAACTGAGTAATGTTATTCCCAGACTTTTTCAGGGAAGTACAAAAACAACGTGCATCATTCATCAAGACTTAAAAACAAATCCGCTTTATTGGAATCCAATATGCGATTATGTTTGCTGCGAGGCTCCTGCTCTACACAGAAAATGGGGGGGGTACAAAATGAGGTGGTGATGGACGGAGCATCAGAACCAATCAAACACTCACACCCCAGTCAAAAGAGCTGGGTTTGATCCATCGCCGTTCTTTAGCCCACTCTGCCACCCCAGTTCAGACATGGCTATATGCAAATCAGTCTGACCCTCTGCCCCATGGGAACAGTCCAGCCCGAACTGCCAAGCCATGCCTTCCCTGGACCGGAAACAAGCTTCCGAGGACCGGTTTCTGGCATTCCAGCCGTCTTCAGCCCGGGTTGCTTGAATCCAGTGGCAAAGTGAGCAAGGGACTCACGTCTGAGCATACCCTGCCACACTCATGGTGGCCAAAAGCGGTACAAAAGGGGGTGGTGATGGACGGAGCATCAGAACCAATCAAACACTCACACCCAGTCAAAAGATCTGGGTTTGATCCATCACCGTTCTTTAGCCCACTCTGCCACCCCAGTTCAGACATGGCTATATGCAAATCAGTTTGACCCTGTGCCCCATGGGAACAGTCCAGCCCGAACTGCCAAGCCATGCCTTCCCTGGACCGGAAACAAGCTTCAGAGGACCGGTTTCTGGCATTCCAGCCGTCTTCAGCCCGGCTTTCTTGAATCCAGTGGCAAAG
Organism: Lissotriton helveticus; assembly: GCF_964261635.1. NCBI lineage: Eukaryota > Metazoa > Chordata > Amphibia > Caudata > Salamandridae > Lissotriton > Lissotriton helveticus. The sequence continues at coordinate 122,745,332 of NC_136068.1, forward strand.
TGAGCAAGGGACTCACGTCTGAGCATACCCTGCCACACTCATGGTGGCCAAAAGCGGTACAAAAGGGGGTGGTGATGGACGGAGCATCTGAACCAATCAAACACTCACACCCAGTCAAAAGATCTGGGTTTGATCCATCACCGTTCTTTAGCCCACTCTGCCACCCCAGTTCAGACATGGCTATATGCAAATCAGTCTGACCCAGTCCCCCTTTTGTACCGCTTTTGGCATATTATAATGTCAGGTCGACACTGTATCGGAATGGCAACTGCCCGACCATTGGTCGGTGGTTCCGCATACCTAATTACAATGCGACCCCTCATGGTGCAGTCGCAAACTCCTATTTCCCTTTGGGAGCTTGTGCTGTGGCCGTAAACTGACTGTAGCACAAGCTCCCATAGAGAAATGTGAGTTTCTGTAAATCCCTGCACCATGTGGCAGGCACCTCAGGGTGCCTGCCACGCGATTCAGGGATTTACAGGGGGACACCATAGGTGCCCCTCGACCCCCAACCGGAGGCCGCCGGGTGAAGGGGGCCCTGCTAGGGGTCGTCAATGTCACTCTCAGACAGGCTTTCCGTATTGGAAAGCCCAACATGGAAAGCCTTTCGGAAACCAACATCGTAATCCCAACCACGGAAATGCCGTCCATTACGTGCCGGTTTCCAACTGGCCAGGAGCCCATCGGAAACCAGCTGGAATGACCGGCTGTTTTCAGTTTCCACCACCTGCATTGTAATGTAGCGGTCAAAACTGAAACCACTATGAGGCTCGGAAAGCTTCCGAGCCTCATCATAAGCGGACCCTCTATTGGAAGGCCACCAGAGAACTCAGTATAGAGAAATTGTAAAAGGAGCTTATCAGAAGGGAGGAATATGATAGTGGTGTGCTGTTGAATGAGACAGAACGAAGGAGAGAATCCATACACATAGCATAAGCATGAGATAACCTGTGGTACAGTATGAAAGGGTGTAGAAAACCCAATAAAAGAAAATACATTTTGTGCTAAGAAATAGCCCTAAATGCACAAGAACACGAACAGGGAGCAAAAGCAGCCAATTGTGCTTGCTAAATGTGCTTTTTGTGTAGGATTTTCCTCCCAACTTTCTCCTGGCATTTAGTGCTTAACTTCTTACTGCAAAATGCACCCTTGCGTCCAAAATGTACATGAGGTTGCATTTTGCGCCAAGAAATCACCTTAAATGCAGCACAACATAAACAGCGAGCATTGGCTAGCGGTCGTTAAATGTGCTCTCCAGGTAGGATGTTACCCAAATGTACTCCCGGCATTTAGCTAAATTTTCTTAGCGTAAAATGCACCCTTGCGACTAGAATGAATGCTACAATGCATTTTGCGCTAAGAAATAACACTAAATGCAGCAGAACACAAATAGCAAGGAGCAGCACATGCTTGTTAAATGTGCTCTCCCTGTAGGAATGTTTCCCCCTAAATTACTCTTAATTACACAAGCAGGAGTAACTGCGTTATTATCGGTAATTCCGTGTCAAAAAGTAACATGGAATTCCCTAAATTACTTAGATTATTCCGGCTTAATTTAATTTCCTCCGGGATTAGTCCTTATCTGTCAGCTTTGTATATGCGGAAGAGATAGAAACACAAGCATCCCCTGTAGAAATTATGCACATGGGCTACAGCAAATACATTAATTTTGTGTTTATTCTTGTGAGAATCAAATTAAGCAATTGCAAAGGAGAGTGAATTTGCAATTATTCTATTGTCAGTCCATTCTTACACTGCCCTTCTCCTGAGGAGTTGGGCTCTCTCCCTCCTTCTCTCTTCACTGTCACACCCATCTATACTGCAGTACTGCATTATGTTGTACAATGGCCAATGTAGTATTGTTAACTGTGAACCACTGGGTGCATGGTACTGTCCTTCTAAAGGAGGTGTACCTCCTTTTTGCAATGAAAGGAAAGGGCCTTTACTAGAAATAGAGCTAGTGGCTTTTTTTAATGCATCACAGGCAGGGCAGGAGAATAACTTTATTGAAAAACAGCAGTTGCATTCCTTTAAATCTGATATAAAATATCATTACCTGCCAACTAAGGGCCCGATTTGATGTCAGACGGACCTGAGTCTGTCTGAAATCGATTCTGTACTGTGACTGACCGACCTCCTGTCAGGGGTCCCAACCCAGCAATTAGGATGCGACCGAATACGGTTTGGTCGCACTCCTATTCTATACAATGGGAGCATGCATTCCAACCGCCATTCCAACCAGAATGCATGCTCTCATTGTAAAGAGGAGAAGTGCAGTTCATCCCTTTACCCCTCGTGGCAGGCACCTCAAGGGGCAGGGATCAACAGGGGGGCACCATAGGTGCACCCTGGTCCTCCAACTGGAGGCCGTGCACCTATGGGGGGCCCTGCTGCCGGCCCCCAAAGTTGACTTCGATAGCCTTCCTGTGTTGGAAAGGCTGGCACCGAAAGGCTGTCGGAATCTGACATTGTAATCCCCCGAGCGGAAAGAGTCGCCTTGGGATTAATGGAGGTTTTCCGGATGGCAGACTGGCTCTCTGAGCCCGTCGGAAGCCATTCGGAAATCCAGCTCAGATTCCTTTCTGACCGACTCCATCCAAATAGGTGGGTCGGAAATGAATCCGTACAGCTGATTACGATGCCGTAGGAACGGCTCCAACCGAAGGTCGGAGCCGTTTACTACAGCATCGTAATCAGCCCCTAAATGTCAACAGACCCAAGAATGTCTATTGTGCATTCTTCTGTACTTCTATTGAAATCACCATTACATTTGCACAGACGTACAGTTTTACTGATAAAAATAGCCAGCGTGCAAACGATAATGTGTGGAATGTCATCACCTAATGTATTGATGTGTTTTGATCATATATTTGATTTCCCCACACCTCAAAATTACCTAAAATGTGTTTCATGTGTGCTTTTCTTATTCTGATATATTCTGAAATAGCTGCACAGTTCATTTACCAACATTTAAATGTTGTTGAGTGCTAGCTAAAAATATCATTATACAGTCTTCTTCAAGCACATCCCCAGTAGCATGATTGTCACATACATCCTCTCACTTTGAAGTCAGAGAAAGAAAAGTAACCATCAAGTTCCCTGGAAGACAGAGCCTGACATTTGACCTCTGTCTTTGAATGCACAACAAATGTGACAAGATAAGAACGAGGGGCATATTACCAAGGGTGGCAATAGGCAATTATCGCCGGTTTAGCGGCCGTTTTCAGCCGCTAAGCTGCGATAATTCTATCGCTCTATTACCATGCTGTCGCTAACTGATGTTAGCGACAGCTTTTAGGCGATAGCGATCGGTTTGGGGCCCGCTTTGCATGTCAGCGATATTTATCGCTAAGGACATGCAAAGTGGGCGTACCCAACCTGTTAGCGACCGCAAGCAGTCCCTAACGTCGCTAACGCCTATTAGCAAGGCAGGCGTAGCGATGGAAATATTCCCGCTATCGCCAAAAACTAACGCCTGCTCTGACCAGTTCTTAGCCATGTTATGCAATGGGAGGTGGATAACATGGCTAAGAGCATTTTGTCGCTAATGCGTGAATATCGCTGTATTCTCAGCGATATTCACGTATTTCGCCTGGTTTTTATCGCTTTTGAGATAAACCTTGCTAATAGCAAGTTATCTCAGCGATAAAAACCGGTGATGCGCGGCGATAAAAATATTGCCACTAACCCTACTTAACGATAAATATCGCTATTTGTTGGTAATATGCCCCAAGATTTGAAGGCCTGTTTAAAGAAACTGAGCTCTGGTGAAAGAATACAATTAATAAGGTTTGGGCAACAGAAGGGACGAACTCAAGCTGGACAGCCTAAAACAAATAACAAGCACATGTGAGTTATAAACCACAAAGACAATGGAAAGTAATGGGCATAATGCATTCCCAGTGGAGCTTTCCAGATGTCCCCAAGATGCTGTTAGCATTTTAGGTTCGTCCTAAATATAAAGGAACAAATGTGATTTGACTCATCTAGCAGTTTGTAAATGCCTTTTATATATAATTCAAACTGACATCACAGGAAAATAATCTATTCCATCTTTGATTGGGAACCTCAGTTAGAATTCCCTGGATAGACCACCAACTTGAAAAGGGAAGTTTATAAGACTTTTCCACTCACCTTTTCTGAAATTTCTGGTGTTTATTTGGTACATGAAGACATCCTTTCTTGAGCACTGAACTCCACAGTCTTGCTGCCCTCCTCACCCCACTCTCCACATAGCTCACAGATTAACCTTCCATGTTTGGAAACATCAGTAGAATCTATGCAGCATGGACTTAACCATGCATAAGCTCTCAACACAGATGTAACATTACACCTAACCCAGAAGCATCTCTGAGTTGTCAATGATTCTCTGGCTTTCATTCATGGGTTATTGGCATCTTCTCCAGGAAAGGTGTTGTGATTTGTAGAATTTAGTGTACACACTTCTCATTTACTCCATCTTCTCCCCAGATGAATGCCATATTAAACTTCTTTGTGCCTTACAAAACTCTTCCCCTTACAGCAGTCAGAGATGTCCTGTTTTGTAAACTTCGTGCATTACATTTTCTTGACCAGGTAAGAAATGAGTGCAAAATAAGGTGTCACCATCAAAGATCACAGTGCAAGAGAGAGGGTGCACTGTCTACTTCTTTTTCATGGAAAGACCACTGAGGATGAACAAAGGGACATTTAACAAGAATTTACAAATTTAATAGGGTGTCTCCTTCTTTAGGGCCTGCTGCACAGGGTCCCCTAACAACCGCGGCTCTGCTTCTAGCTGACACCCGACACTGGATGAGTTCACCAGTTTAGATTTTTTGCACAACTTCTTCGTGCCCTTTACTTGCAAATGCCTTGGTTACTTACTAATAGTCTTCATTACTCTGAGTCCAGTTATTCCTTGCTACAGTATTTACACCATGAGCATTAGTCTCCAGTGAGAGAACTCCAAAGTCAAAAGTTAACCTACTAGTTTCCCATCCCTCCAAGATGGTCGACTTCCTCTTGTTTACAGTTGTTTACTTACATCTGACCACCATCCTATCAGAGGTGGGGCCGCCCGACAGGATGTTGGCGGTCTTGTCATAGGCATTAGGATGCTCCCGCCACCATGGCGATCGCAATGCCTATTTTTTGTATTGCGGCATGTGCTGCTGGCTGCAGCACATGCCGCAAAGCAAAAAGAAACCACAAAGGGTTTTGGCCCTTAATCAGTAAGGCCGGACCAATATATCAATACCTAACAAACAGCTGCCAATCCTGATGCTCTTTCATTCACCCCAATTATACCAACAACCAAACGACCTAAACACTTTGGTTGGAAAAAATGTGAATTTTATTTTTCTTTCTCAGATATTTTTTTGCTTCATATTTGTTAATTTTTTGGGGGGGGAACAATACTGTTTTTGCACAAAGTTTTTTTGACAACACAATTTAGATACGTTTATGCACATACACTGAAGACACACCAACACTTACCAAAACAAAACACATAGATGTGATCAAATTACATTACAAATCTCAATATAATTTATGAATGATATACAGCTCATGTTCTATACAAGTTGTGACATTCAAAATCAAGATAAACAATGCCTCTGATTCTTTTTAATTACTCATTTTGTATTTTTGTTCTGTAATTCAGAGGCTGAATCCAAAAGGTAAACCAACATAGCTCACTTAATTTTCTAATCAAAGTACACCTAGTCAAGAGTGAGCATTACGTGGTATGCCCATTTAAAGGGCACCTATTTGGTTAGAAAAAACGAAACTGTCGACACGTTTCGAACCCTTTAAGGACATGAATGTCGGGTTCTCCTCAGGGCGTAGAACTTCAAGCTCAGTTTTCTCTTAAACGGACGTAAATCTCATAAATCACCAGCCGGTGATCTGTGTTTGTCAAAGCAACCTTCAAAGAAAAGATACATGACGGAAGTTGTCAGACCAGAAGAAAATGCGCCTTCCTGCGTTCAGTCGTATGTCTTTTGTATTCCGTATTCAGGAAGTTTATTTCGAGTCTTCTTGTTATCTCCGGCGGACCGAGTGATTCAGCGCCTTGACCCGCACCATTACTTCCGGGTTGTTCAACGACCTGAGGAGAACCCGACATTTATGCTCACTCTTGACTAGGTGTGCTTTCATTAGAAAATTAAGTGAGCTAGGTTGGTTTACCTTTTGGATTCAGCCTCTGAATTACAGAACAAAAATGCTAAATGTGTAATAAAAAAGAATCAGAAGCATTGGTTATCTTGATTTTGAATGTCACAACTTGTATAGAACATGAGCTGTATATATCATTTATAAATTATATTGAGATTTGTAATGTCATTTGATCACAACTATGTTTTGTTGTGTTAAGTGTTGTTGTGTCTTCAGTATATGTGCGTAAACGTATCTCAATTGTATTGGCAAAAAACCTTTGTGCAAAAAAAGTATCGTTTTCCAAAAAAAGATAACAAATATGAAGCGAAAAATTATCTGAGAAAGAAATATAAAATTCTAATTTTTTCCATCCAAAGTGTTTAGGTCGTTTGGTTGTTGGTGTAATTGCGAAGAATGAAAGAGCATCAGGATTGGCAGTTGTTTGTTAGGTATTGCAAGGCAAAAAGGGGTCAACAAATATATCTCTGTAATACGTGGCAGGCACCATGCCGTGCCTGCCACATGGTGCAGGGACATGTAGGGGAGCACCATAGGTGCCCCCAGTGCCCACAGCCTAGGTCCAGGGGGAAGATGGCCAGATACAGGCCCCCAAAGTCCCTTTCCGCCTGCTTGTTCAGGGCGGGTGAACTGCCATGAACAGGCATGTGGAAAGGGACATTGAAATCTCTGCGGCGGTGCCTGGCAGGCACCACCACCACTGTAGGGACTACTAGTCCCTCCGCCGCACCGACAGGCTCAAGGAGCACACTGGATGTGTGTCGGTCAGTGTTTCCAACTGGCAGCACACCGCCCGCCATCCTAATGTAGCGGGCAGAGAAGGTGGTTCAGATGGCGGTGAGACCGCCAACGACAGCCTGTCGGTGGCTGTCTCGCCGCCATTTTAATGACCCCCCTAGTTATCTGGAGTATGAAGATTCCTCTTTCTATAACACTTGATTACATTTAAAATAAATGCTCTTTTCGTATAGTTTTAAAAAGAATGCGTCTTTTGTTGAATGTTTTCAAAAACAACAATCAACATATGCTTTCACCTACTTCCACGAAATATTTTTGATTGTTTGAATTACAAACAGTTAACAATACAAAACATTTTTGACTGTCTGAATTACATATATAAACATTTGCTGAGCTATCAAATGGTACTAAAATAAACATTAAACAACATATGCATGCTAACAGTACTAAATGTAATATGCCTTTATAATTTGAAAATGTTCACTCAAACAAATGAATATATGAAATGCAACAGGGGAAAAGCAAGTAGGAAAATTGCAAAGGTTACATCAGTATGTACATGTCATCTGCATAAAATGACGCTGTCCATGATCCCGATGGTCCACACAAGCGGTCATCTATCCTAATCCACTCATCCACTAAGCTAGTGTTCAATGGAAGAGTGAATCAGAGAGGGGATAGTGGACACCCCTGACAGTTCGCTGCTTGTCTGGACTAGCAGATTTGTGTAAGAGGGCATGTATTGAAGGAACTTGGGGGCATATTATCAAGGGGGTTTATCTCCGCTTTTGTGGCTTTAAAAGCCAAGAAAGCGGAGATAAAAATTATCTCCCTATTACCTAGCTGTCGCTAACACCAGTTAGCGACAGCTAGTAGGAGATAGCGACCATCTTGGGCCCCACTTTGCATGTCAGTGATATTTATCACTAATGACATGCAAAGTGGGCGTGCCAAGATGTTAGCGACTGTAAAACAGTCGCTAACATCGCTATCTCCTATTACCAACTTTTGGAGATATTCGCGCTAAGCGCGAATATCTCCAAAAGCTAACACCTGCCCTGAGCAGTTCTTAGCCATGTTATCCAATGGGAGGTGGATAACATGGCTAAGAGCATTAGCTCGGTAATGCATGAATATCGCTGACTTTTCAGCGATATTCATGCATTGCGGCCGTTTTTTATCGCATTTGCGATAAACCTTGGTAATACCAAGGTTTATCTGCGATAAAAATCGCCGCAGCGCAGCGGTAAATGTTTGTCTCTAACCAAGCAATAGCGATAATTATCGCTATTGCTTGGTAATATGCCCTTGGTGTCAATATTCATATTCTCTAAAAATGCAAATAGGTTTTTCAATGTCGTCAGGACTGCCAGTGGACTGTGTAGTTGACTTTTGGGGAAAGGGACTTCTGAAGATGCCTGATATTGTGTCTAGTTGAGTGAGGGGATATGAATCCAAACAAGTCAAGATGCACCAGTGAGCCTGCTATAGAGATTTCCAGAACTTTGCTTTAACCTAAGCTTTAATATTATTGAGGAATATTGGGAAATACGAAGAACACAGCTCCAGTGGTGTGCCAGGTTTGTGTATGAAAGTCATTTCTGATCCTAGTATTAGAAGCAATAATTGTACGATGGTTAGTAATTGTTATAGCTTAGCTTAAATTAGGGTTGAATTGTTTATGAGATATGTTTAAAGAACTCTGCCGTGAATCCATTTGAACCCGGCATCTCCCCGGATGGAGGAGTTGGCTCAGTGCTGCAGAGAGCTCTTTATCTGTGATCGCTGCCAGGGCCGGACTGGCCATGCCGGGCATCGGGCATTTCCCCGGGAGGCTGGAATGGTGGGAGCCGATTTTGTTACTGGGAGGCAGTTTTGCAGGTGTGCCACAGTATCAGCCCCGAGTAGCAAAAGCAGCAAGCAAGCGTTTCCAGCCCCCCAGGGTGAAGTGGTGCTTCCCCTGGGGCTGGTCTGAGAAAATTGCCAGGGCTGCTTTGGGTTCCCAGTCCGGCCCTGATCGCTGCCTCCAGTGATTCTTGTTCTTCCCTCGAGAGGCATCCCCTCAGTATGTCCCATATGGAGCCAAACAACCCCTCAGGCCCAGGAGGATCCCCGCCACATACAGCGCCTGGTAGTCGCTTGCAAAAATCATGGTTAATGGCTCGGCTACCATGCACCGCCCATCTGTTGGAGTCCAGTATAAGACCGGGTATACTTATTTGTCTCATCCATCTGCACACGCAATGTTTACCCACTTTATTTCCCCAATGAGCTCAGGTATGCGAGTTGAGCTAGGTTGTCTTGGCCTCCAGAAATAAGGCTTGCTTCAGCACTGTTTATTTGTGTTTAATGTTTCAGAGTATTTTTGAGTTGCAGAGGAGGAGAGATACTGGGACTCCAACTCCGGAAGAAGAGTCTCCAGTCGTGACACCTCTTCGTGATGGTGCCTGGTGTGTCCTCCTATGGAACTCATAACTCAACCTCGATGAAGGCCTTCAAGAAGTAATCGAGTTTTTAGAATGACCAGTGCGCGCCTGAATAGTAGGTGAAACCTTGTTTTCCGGGGTGGAAGTTGCACCAAACACCCCTGAGGCCCATGGATTCTGGCAAATCAGTCATAGAAGGGTGGACTCCCTGCACATACATGGTGGTACCTGTTCTGCCACAAGTCCAGTCCTTCAGGTCATTAAGGCCTCTCCCTAGAACCAGAGTTCCCATCAGGAGTTGCACCAGGAGTGCAGCAACACATTTCAAGAAGGTGGAGTTTAGTGGGAGAGCTTGTCATATACACCAGCCTGTGACAGTGATTTCCTGTTTAGAGATCCTGCTGTTGTAGTGTAGGTTCCTTTTGAATTCCTTCAGGTGTGCAGTATGTACCATGCATACACTAAAAGTCTGGTGAATGTTCTCTGGAGGTATGTTTTTAATATAGCTGTATAAACTCATGATTGTAAATTAAAAGAAGTCTAGGGGGATGTTAAGGTGCTAAGGCCCACATGCATCAAGCATTTTTGTAGTCGCAAACGGTGCGATTCCTTAAAATCGGCCGTTTGCGAATGCAAAAGTGCTTTTTGGGATGCATGAAGCAATTTTAGAATTCGTAACATTGTTGCGAGTTCTAAAATTGCGGGTGCTTTTAAGAAGTCGCATATGTGCGATTTCTTAAAAGCAATGCATCATTACTTTTAGAAGTGGAAATTCGCAATTAGGGTGCCAAATTTACCGAGTGGTTGAACCACTCGGTAAATTTGGAAAAAGTATTTAAAATGGTGAAAATTTTTTTTTTCAACATTCATGTTTCACACACACATGTCCTTAGGACATGTGTGTGTGAAACATGATGCGAAAAATAAATTTCAGGGGTGCAGGGGGGGGTCCTTTGGACCCCCCCCTGCACCCATGAAATTTTCAAAGTGCCACTCGCAATTTGGTGATGCCTTCCCATTAACTCCTATGGGCCTTTTGGCCCATAGGAATCAATGGGAATTGCGAAAATGTACTTAAGAATTCGGTATTCATTTGGGATTCGGTAAAAATTGCGATTTTTACCGAATCCTAAATGAATACCGAAAATAATGATGCATAGCATTTTGCACTTCTTAATTTGCGATTCCTTATTTTTCGCAAATTAGGAAGTGCAAAATGTAACAATGATGCATGTGGGCCATGGTGTAGCAACACGGCAGTACCATGTTAGTGGAAACTCTTAGCAATTCCATACCAAAGCTTCAGTTGGTGGGATGTCAAGGTTTGGACACAAAACTGAAAATGTTCTTAAATCTGCACTTAGACTATGCAAACTTAATCCAACATCCCCAACACTGCCCTATTGCACTGTTCATGATCCCGCACAAAATCAAAGATGACAATAGGAAAAAAATGATAGATAACAAAAATGTTGACATCACACACAAGGGAAATTGTTTTGAGGCAGAGCAACTCCCAAGAGAACATATCTTGTAGCCAAGTGCTCTCCACATATACTGTATACTGTATATACTTATATACAGATGAGCCAGATGATCTCCTAAATCTGGATATAGCTGCTAAGTGCACTTTAATTGCCAAGCCTGCTTTAGCTGGATGTGACTATTACAGCAGAATATGTTCTGGTGGAGCTGAAAGAGGATGATACTGTGATTTGTGGCACCACAAACAAAAGTGTTTCCACTTGAGCTTATAAGTCTTGTTAGTAGAGTCAGCTCTAGCAAGAATTTCTTTATCATCTTGCGGGATATTTAGGCTCACAAATTGATTGTGTTCAGGAGCCATGCTGACAAGTGCAAGGGCGCTGGATCTACATGAAGTATCTGGTTGTGATTCATTGACAATAAAGTTAGCATTGGCTTAAGTTGAATATGGTGTTTCTCAAAGAGCAGGATCTGTTTGGTGAACCAATACTGCCTGGGCCATGTCAGGACCAGAATTATCCTGCATAGTTCGTGCTTCATTTTGTTGAGAATTCTTGGGATTAAGGCATGGGGGAAAAGCATAAGCAAAGATCCTGACCATCATATCGAAAATACATTCCCCCACTATTCCGGTTGTGAAACTCACCTTGCGTAAAAATTGCATTTTCGATTCTAATGAGTTGCAAGTAGATCTATAGTTGGTTTGTTCCAAAGCGGGAAGGCATTGTCCAGAGCAAACTTGGTTGAACTACCAGTCTACTCTCTCTTTCACTCACTTACTGATATACTCGCTTATCTTATCACCTTTCAGTTCACCATTTACCTAGTCATACATTCATTCATCCATCCATGCCTTCATCATTCCATTCATTCATACATTAAGACCATTTTGGCAAGTATTCAATCACATGCTCACTCATTCATTGTGTACAAGTTTCCCTACTCACTGAGACTCACACCCACCATTCAACTATTGTCCACTGATTTACTCATACATTCATTCATTTGCACACCAGTCTGCAGACTAACTGAACTGAACACAGGATCAATTTTAGAACTTTGCTTGACCTTAAGATGACAGACATCAGCTAAGACCCTGATGATGGAGTTTTGGAGGAATTTTACCAGAAGAGGCTAATTGATACTCGAGGGGCAATTGTGGTCATACAGGAGACCAGAGCCCGGTGACTATCCCAGAGGTTGGTGTAATTGGCCGGTTGGGGAGAGGGGCTATAGGCGGACACTGGAGGCACCCCGAGGCAAACATGTGTGGTTGGTCGCTGCAGATATGAAAGAAGGGGGTGGCTTCTAAATGGCGTCCAGGGGGTCAGAGCTGGCTGCTGCCTCCCACGAACTGGGCTTCATCATGGCTGAGCCCACCTACCGCCTCAACAGCTACCTACAGAGGCCTGGACTTGACGTGCCTGACCTTAAAATGACGTCCGTCTCAGCTTTCTTTTCCTCTGCAGCCTAAATGGCAGCCTCCTGCACCTTCTCTAGATTGTTTATATCCCCCCCCTTCTTTTACCTCTGTCCTCTAGTGGGGACAAGTTCTTCCGCTTCTTCACCATGCAACTGTAGCCTATGTATCTATTCAAAACTGTTTTTCCTGAACTCTGAGACCCGAGCAACATGGCTGATACCCGGTGGAGCTGCTAGACAGCTATAGATGAGATTGGCCTTGGTTTCCCCTGACCATCACCTACCCAGCCGGACATTGGGCACAGTTCTTCCTTGTCTCCCTGCTATGCCTCCTGCCTCCCCTCCCTCCAACGAATTCTCGCAACATTGTTGCTGGGATCTTTGCTTTCTGGACCTTGGACGCAGTTTTTACCCGTTTACTGGCTTGTGCCCCCTTCACCCCCCCCCCTCTTTTATGCTCTCTATCACCATCCCTTTCCGCTTTCCATCTTTCATTCTTTGTCTACTTCCTCTGCTCCTATCCCCTCTCCCCTTGCCTGCTACGCCGCCTAACCCCTGTCCCTTGTGCCCTTTAACTAAGCACTCCTCCCATTGTTAGGGAAAGATCCAATTACTTATACTCTGGAGTCTCAGTTATTCCTCTGAGAGAGTCCACAGCGTCAAGAGAGCCACTCACAGTTGAGATATGGTATGGCACCCCTTGCCAAAGCACTCCCTCTCCCCTTTTTGGGGAAGGATCCAGTAGGTAGGCCTTGGAGTCTCAGAGACCCCTCTGAGAGAGTCCACTGCGTTAAGGGAGCCTCTCACAATGGAGTTGGGGGAATGATACCACTTCCTCTGGGATCACAGCTTACTGGACTTTGGACGTAACTATTATTCGTCTACCGGTTTGTGCCCCCATCACCCTTCCCCTCTACTTTCATGCTGTGTCTCTTGCCCTCCAACTCCTCTTTCCCTCCTTACTTTGCGGTCTACTTTCCTGCTCCTACCCCCTCTTCCCTGAATCTCTACCCTTGCCTGCTTTTCCCTTACGCGTATTTCCTTATTGTTTGTCTCGATCTAACATGCAACTATTTAGCTATGCTCTAACCTTTGTAACAATGTAACCTGCAACTATGCTCTGATACTCATGTAAAGCGCTCTGATATCTCCGGGTCTAGCCAGCGCTATATAAAACCTTTCAAATAAAATAAAAAAATAAAATACAACTATTAGTATTGGTGTGTGCCACAGGCAGGGTTCACACTGATGTTGCGTTCCTACTACTTGATTTTCATACAACCTCTAAGGGGTTGGTCGTGTGGTCATTACACGCAATTTTGGGAAATATATACACGTCACACACCCCATAACAGGGATGTTTTTTCAGGATGCTTTATTGATACTTGTACACTCTGTCGATTTTTTTTCATTATATTTACATTTCTGCACCCACACTGATGCATACATGGTCATGCATAGCTTGCTTTAATTTCTTCAGCATTTTAGTACAGATTGCCATTGGCATGTGATAATTTCTGAATGTCATATGATAACTTCTTCATGGCATTTGGTAATTTCCTCATACTCTGGGATAGCGATTGTTGTAGGCAAAACTTAGAAAAGTTAGAGACACAGTGAGCTGTTAATACAATAGTATTAAAGGTATTTGGGACGTGATGTCATCTGTGGTTCTATTAATGCCATGGGTGATACCATCTGCAGTGATGCAATATGTAGTGTCAACAATGATCCAAAAATGTGATGTCATCAATTATTGAATTTGTGGCAGCATATGCAATGTCATCAGTGGTCGCACATGGTGTCTTTGGTGATGCCATCCATGACTTAATGTGAGGTCACAAACATTCTATGTGGGGGTTTAAACTGAATATACCGCTCTGCTCCCCACCCTATATATCAGGCTAGTTTTCAGTTATCTGTCTCCATGGCTATAACCCCTACTTTACTTTCTTCCTTTAGAATGATGGTCTTTTTTTAAAATTTCTACAATTGAGCTCTGATCCTCTCTCGGCTGCCTTCTTTGAATATTTCTATGTTGTACAGTTTGCAGCTTTACAGGTGCTTAACGTGCTATATTGTTCTTGATTGCCTTCTTCTTGCTTATTCTAAAGCCCTTCTTTATCAGAAAATTGGCATTAGCTGTAGTGTCTCTTGTTGTTACACTAACATTCACCTGTTTTCACTTCTATTGCTCTTTTTTTAGCTGCAAATTTTTTAAGAGGTGTTGTAGTCTTGTTCACAGTTTCTAAAGATATTTTGGCCATGTACCATAATCTTCTTCTGAACAAGGGATATGACTTGGAAATGTATCTGTGATTGAAATAGTAATCTGCACAGAGCTGGAGAAATGTGAGTTCCCTTATGGATTTCAGTGACAGTCTCTTGTTGTTGACTCTGAGGAATTTTTAGGCAAGGAATCAGTTCTAAATTCCTGCCAATCGTGAACTGTACTTGACTGTCTTGGGTCCAGTAATAACCCGAACTATGGTTCCTCTCCTTTTGTAGGGAAGACATCAGTCCTTTAGACATGAATGATAAAGGGGAAATGTCTGATAAACTCATTAATACACATTTTACCCGCTTCCATAGATTTGGGGTGCTGTGGAATCACTTCATCGGTGATGAGGTATTTCCGAATACCGCTTATGGCTCGTGGAAAATAAATGGAAATAAATGTGGGAAACCTACTGTAACACGGTTACCACAAGTTACTATGGGGCATTTTTACAACGAAGTGGTGGAGCGCGGCATTAGCCTGCTTGGCTTAACGCCGTGATCTGCCACTTCAGAAACGCAGGGCTAAGCCATATTTACAACAATATGGTGCAGCCCTGCGCTTCCCCCTGTGCGGGCACTAAATTTAGCAGCCTAGCGCCTACGCAGGTACCCTTGCACCATAGTGCAAGGGTGTCTGCGTTGAGGGGAAGATTGTTTATGTGCAGGAAGGTGTCCCTTCCAGCACATAAACAATCTTTAAATGGCGTTTTGTAACTTTTATGTGTGTTGCTTGATGCAGCACACATAGAAACATTAAAAATGAGGAGAAATAAAGCATGTTTCCTTGTTTTGCCTGTTTAAGACCAGATTTTCCCTGGGCTTAATTTTGGTGTTGCCTCCTATTTATGCCTCCCTTGTAAATAGGCTCATTGAGGGTGTAAATGCAGGGTATGTTTATAATCGTCTTCTCCATTTCCCATATTATAATTGGATTCATGTTAGCTGTGTTACACTCACTGAGATAGGTTTTTTTACTGGTTGCTGCCATTTCCCCCACATTACAAAGGGTTTTTCCTTTCCTTTTCATTCATGTCTAGTTTATTTTCATTTATATCTGTACATTGCATGACGCTTCACCTTGTTATGACATGGTTGTCATTGTATTATGTACAATGCTGTGGATTGTTTAATAAAATCAATAAATACAAACAAATAGGTGGCAGCATCAAAATTAATGGGTGTTATGGTGGAAGTTGCTTAACGCTGTAGTGTAAATAAGGCAAAGCCCCTATCGCCACCATAAAGTCACTAAAAGTGATGTTGTGGTGGTGAAAGGTGCTTGTAACTATACCCCTATGTGTCTCCTCCACAAACTCTGATGCCCTTCCATAAGCCTGAACCCTTCAAGAAGTAACTTGCCTTGCAGCTCTCCCTTATAATGCTGCCTGTGTCTGTGTACCATGATGCCTTCGGGATGCTGGTGTCCATGTGGAGTGATGTGGCTCACTGGTTAGAGGCGGCAGACCCGTAAGCAGAGAACGGCCCGGGACCAGGGTTCAATTCCCGACGCGGCAGGGTCGTGGACCAGGGTCAAAACGGACTCGATAATTCTCGCCTCGGTGCCTACTCTAACCAGGGAACACACTCAGCAACTCTGGGCATTAAGCTTGCCTCATCTCTACAACAGCCCCCCACAGATGCCGGGGATGCCTGGTTTCACCTTGGAGATACCCAGAAAGGGACCATCTCACAGGGAAAACCAGGACAGGTTCCCCAGTGGTCTTCAGCGCCAGGATACTCCATGGAGTCGCAGTGCGCTTTACAAGTACACCCACATTTACATTTACAAGTAATCAATACCTGCCTTGTCTTCCCATGCTGTATTTGTTTTGACCTATGGATAGTCGTCTCGCTTTTTCAACACTTGGTAGTACGAACTCATACTTTGTTACCAAATGTTGGCATCGGATGGAGGATGTTCCTGGGGTTAAGGGGTGAATAAACAACTAACAGCATATCTGTCAGCCTAAAGTGTAGAAGTGTAATAGCATTACAACTGAGGCTACCAATTTACTCACCATTCTTATGCGTAAAGTGTGATGCTAACCTAGAGTATGACTCTTAGCTCAATACATTTTGCCCATTATTAAAGTTTCCTCAATCAAAATGTTTCAGCGTCAATCAAAACAAGCACTAGCACAGCTAAAGGTCTGTTTTTGTTCTTTGAAGTGCTTAGTAATAATTGGGTAACTTTATGTGTTGGCAATTAGCAGTCTTAGAAAGAACATCCCATGTTGAAGAAACATGTTGGACTATAATTCTAAACAAACTTTATTGGGTTTTATCAACAAACTCCATGTATGATCTATACACAAATACAATAGGAATCCACAATCCTGAGGTGCCAGAAACAGCGCACGGGCACAAACCAGGTACAGACCACACAACGAGGAGTTAAAGGTAGATGAAGTGCTTTAATCCATTGATGGGGACGGCAACACAAATACAATATACATGTTATAAAAGAGGAGGGTAAATCGTCTTCCAGCCTTACATTAACTGGAGGATACATTTGCACGATGTTTACCCAAATAATTCTGGCAAGTATATAAGGATATAGCCGATAGAACTCTCCTCTCCCAACCACTTAGAGCAATCAGCCGGAAGAAGATGCTGTGACATCCTGAGTTACACCTCCACCATCCATGTATCATTGGCTGTGTGCGTGAGGGGAGTGCGCCTGGGCAGGGGACGTTGCCTCAGTAGTGAGACAGTTTTGTATGAGGCAATTGTCTTCCTCTACTGTACAAAGCTGGGTGTGAGGGCAATCTTAGCTCCTTTCAGGTGATATTTCTCCATATTCTACAGATGATGGAGGTCTTTCATCCCCCTCCCCATATGTTTTAAGGTCTTGCACTAGCACGTCCCATTGATCAGCTATGAGGTGACGCCATAGACTCCTGTTCTCTTTCCTGCAAAACGCTCTACCCACGGCTTCAATACTGGGCTTTCGTGTGCCAGGTCATGCTCAGCGGTGGGTATGCTGATTTCCATGTCTTGGTGATGCACCACTTGACCAGGATAAACAGGAAGTTGGAGAACCTCGTTGTTACCTTAGTTCTGGTGGGTCCCAGGGAGGTGCCTATCAGACAGGCCTCAATAGTCGTCAATTGTGTTTTTTCTGTGACCCCCTGCTATTGTGCTCTGGACTGTATCCCAATATTGCCTCAGCATGGACGGTCTCACATGACATGCAGAAAGCCCACTGGGGAATGGTGGCAGTGAGTACAGTCAGTGCACGCCCCCGGGCAGAGGTGGCCTATTTTAGTGGGAGTTAGATAGGCCTTATGTAAAATATTTAAGTGTATGGAGTGAAATCTCACATTGCGGGA
The DNA here is from genome assembly GCF_964261635.1 of Lissotriton helveticus. Taxonomy (NCBI): domain Eukaryota; kingdom Metazoa; phylum Chordata; class Amphibia; order Caudata; family Salamandridae; genus Lissotriton; species Lissotriton helveticus. The sequence goes on from NC_136068.1 coordinate 122,763,174, forward strand.
GACCCTTCAGGATATTCCAAGGCCCTCTGCTATTCTTTGTCATGTAATGTCTTCCCTGAGATGGCTTCCCATGTCTCCCTCGGGTACTGCAGAGGTATGTTCGTCTGCTCTCAAATTGCTCTATAAAGCCAGATTATTAGTCTATGGCCGTGCCCCATTGTGTATAGTACTTGACGCAGGACATTAATCGGAGGATACATTCCAACACTGTTTAATGTATTCTCTAATCCTCCCATACCAAAGGAACTGGCTGAGTTGGAGGTCAAACTGATCATGTAGCATCTGGAGGTCCACAAGCACTCCCTCTTGATATAAGATTCCCAGTGTGTGGAGACCCTCCTCTTCATCAACACGACATCAATTATCGAGTGGAAAACGGTCCTGGCCCAATAGACATTCTGCGCAGTAGCAGAGCAGAGGTGAAAGGGAGTACTGTACCTGTCTAAGCAAAACCTTTGTGCATAAGGTGGTGGCGGAAGCTACCAGGGAAGGGGTTGAGTACCTCCTTCTCTTTCCTGGGATAAACAGCAAGTTCGGAATCCCGTCTTGTACTTGAGTGGTCGAATAGCCAGTTTCTTGTAAGTAGATACCCGCTAGCCATTTGGTCGACCACTCAAGCTGGGCCACCAAATAATATCCATAAAAGTCCAGATCCCTCTATCCTCGCTTATCTGGCGGTAATTTTATCTTGTCAAGTGCTATTCATCTCTGTCCAGATCCCCATATGAGGGCATTTAGTAGGGAGCCCAATTGTCCAAAGACTTTTTTCAGTATTAATAGGGGAAGGTTCGCAAGCTATGCAGACCAGAAACGGATATCAGTCGAAGAGTCCAAAAAGCAATCTGGGAGCACAGAAAGCCCACGGCTCTCCCTAGGTTACCATCAAGGAGATCAGTATGAGTATGGTAGATATTAATCCCCATGTATCGAAATGTGGTAGCTGCCCATTGCAGGACTTGCACCCCAACCCTGATTGTTCTTTGCGGCGTACCACGTTTCAATGGGAAGATCTGAAACTTTGTGCTGTTGACTTTTAACCCAGAAGTATGTCCGAAACCTTCAAGCCCCACGGAGATGTGAGTGAAGTAGGTCTCCACATCTCTAATATACACCAGCATATCGTCCGCGTAAAGCGACACTGAATGCATAGTGTTCCACAGCTGCAGTCTCCAAGTCGGGCTGTTACCCCTCAGACACAAAGCTAGGGATTTGATGGCGAGGGCAAATAGAATAGGAGATAGTGGGCAGCCTCAGGATTCGGGACAGATAGGGTCACCGGAGGGTGCCAAATGCCTTTTGGAGGTCAAGGGCTATGCATGCTGATCGCGGCCACACCTCTGGGGACTCTTCCATAATTTAATACAATTTCCTTATGTTCACGGATGTGCTCCTTCCAAGGATGAACCAGTTCTGTTCACTATGGATCAGCAAGGGCAGGGCTGGGAGGAGCCTTGCCAGAATTTTACTCAGGATTGTATAGTCCGTATTTAGTAGGGAGATGGGGGGGGGGGGGGGGGTCGTAGGACTACAGGGTATCTGGCAGTGGTCCTGGTCTCTGGAACAATGTCGCGATCCCCTCATTGGTTGTACCGGGGTGACTACCAGTATCCAAGGCCTCCTCGTACAGTTTTTAAGCCGGGAAACAATTGTGCGGCAAAGAAAATGTAGAACTCGACCAAGAGTCCATCAGATTTGCTCTTTGGTAATTGTCAGATTGCTGCCCTGATGTCCTGTTCAGTGATCAAGGCTGTTAGGCTCTCTAATAGGTTCCCAGGCATTGTCGCAAATTGCATATCCACCAGGAAAGCATCTATTGGCTTTACATCTGTGGGGGCAGGATCTGATTAAAGTGCATGATAATGGTGATAAAAGGCTATATTGAGGTCTGCCTGTGTGTTGACCTCATGACCCGCCTCTGTTTTAATGGAATGCACAGGTGAGTGACACTGTTGGGGTCTAGTTAACTATGCCAAGAGTCATCCCACCCGATCCCACTAAGCGGGTGTATGCTCTATGTAGGGGTTATAATCCCCTGAGATAGGACAGAGTAGTGTTTCTGCTCTTCCTGTATGCATGGCTTTGTGGTTGGGTCATGTGCAGCTCCCCGCTCAAGGGATAATAAGGAAGCCTCCTCTGTCTTGAGCTCTGTCAGCAGAACCCCCCGAGCTCCTATAGTGATGCATAGGCCAGTGCTCCTTATCACTACTTTGAACGCCTCCCACTCCACCGTGAGCAAGGTGACTGCACCTTCATTTAATCTATAGGAGTTCTTGATAGCGCTTCGCAGGGCATCGCTGGTCACCTGGTCGTCCAGCCAATGTGGTTGAAGTTTCCAGTTGGGGTTCAGAGTGAACACTCGCAGCCATCAAAAAGTGACCTCCTGGGGGGTTCCCTAAGTATGAGGTGTCGAGGACTCCTCCCTGATCCATACCTGGGCCGAATATATGGTCTAATTGAGCATGCAGTGTAAGTGGGGGTGAATAGAAGGTGTATTCTTTCATACCGCGATTCCAGACTCTTCAGTAGTCTGCTAAAGCCCAATCGCATGGCCATGGCTTCAGAGCCTTGACATTGCAATATGCAGGGGTGCCAGGTAGTAGGAGGTGTGATCGTCTTCCTCAATATTATGCATGGAGTTTAAGTCTCCTCCCAGGAGCCATGGTAAGCCCGCCCAGTCCGCCAGCGATGGGGCAGGACACCAAGAAGACTGGCTGGTCAGCATTTGGTGCACAAATACTGTCTAAGACCAATTGGGAACCATCTACTCTGCCTCTTAACAGGATTAACAGCCCTTACTGGTCAATGCGCTCATCTTCCTTTGTGAAAGGGAATGTTCTGTTTTAGCCATGTGGCTGCAACCCTTGCATATGCAGAGAATGTGGTGTGATATAGTTGTCCATGCCATTTACATCACAATTTATCTCCCTCCACCACTCATCAGATGTGTCTCCTGCATAAATAGTATATGAGCTCCCCTCCACTGCAGCAACAACTGTATCCCACAGTGTTTGCACATTGTCCCCACCGCCACACATTCCATGTCACAGCGGTATATTTACCTGGGTGTGTAATACCTTCAAGCAGCGAAGCCAAAGGCAGGTCCATGGGTGGCTTGTGATACCATAAGTGAATCATGAAGGGGCGCGGTGTATAAGGGGGGCAGCTCTAGGGCCATCAATATTACTCCAGGTGCTACTAACTTAACATCCTTCAACAACTCCTGGTCTGGCAAGGGAACAATGCCGAATGAACACAAGACAACTGAACTGTCCAAAGTGTTGAGCACTACAAACGTTTGTGTAGTGTGAATCAAGGGAGTTAAGCTGTTTATACTGGGGGTATTTGGCTCTAGAGATCACCAACATTTGGTAAGCGTTAGGCCTATCAAGAGTGGACATATTTGGGCTACTATGTGAAATGGTTATAGGTGGGAAGGCCAAGTCTAGTTACATTCAGAGCACGGAACAAGAGACATAGGTCTCGGCTGTACTTGCATTGCCCACAAAGCCACGGAGGGACCAGCGGGGGAGGCTGCGTCTAGGCACCCTGGGGGCGGGACGAGAAATGAGCCAGAAGCCCAGACCCCCTGTTTGAAGAATCAGGGCTCCAAATGTCAGCTCAGTATTAGTTCCGGGAAAGGGTCTTACACCAGTTCATCCGCCATCTGCAGGGTCACCCTGGGTAGAATACTGGAGGTTTTGCTCTGCTCAGAGCCAAACCAGTCACTTACTGATTCACAGGACTGCAGTAAAGGTCGCTCAATCTGGAATGCCGATGTTCTGTCATATCTCATTTGCTGCGGTGTTGGGGTTGCCCTGCGAGCCTCACCCCTCCTCCTGCCGGTGTGGTGAGACACTGCTTGCCGTTGTCATCATGGATAAGGGTTTGGAGCCCCCCTCCTGTCTCCAGACCTGCGTGGAAGCAGCCAACCCAGGTCCAGGCCTCCTTTGGATTGAGAAAGAAGTGAGTTACTTAAAGGTTCGCAGGGAAAAGTAGAGCATACTTCAGGGGTCTGGAAGGGGCGTCCGGGCTGGGACCCCAGCGCAGCCTACATGGGGGAAAAGCTCTGGGACACACCCGCTCCCCCAACCAGTCTTCAACGAAGCCTGTGGCGTACATTTTTTTCTGGCAGAACTGTGAAAGGTTGCCTTAGTAAATGGTGCTCACTTATGTAAGTGTATATAGAGTGATCTTAGACAACCTTAGAAAGCTCTCTAAGTGGTAGCTGTGGAGAGCAGCCTTCAGGCTTAGTCCAGAAGAAGTGTAAAGCAGCTTGTTTTACCTGTACTTAATCTTATGGTATAGGTTAAGTGAAAAAGAATCACACAGTGTAGTGATAAATATAGGTATTTTATTACAAACACTCACTAACACAATTGTACTATCTCCTACCTGGAGATAGAAACACAATACACACAATACGTATGCAATAGAGCATGTAAGTAGCACAAATACACAGTGGTCTCCAGGGGGAGACCAAACCATATACTAAAATAGTGGTGTGCGAATCACGACTCAAGTCAAGAATGGACCCAGAAGACGTAGAAATGTTGAGGACCCAAGGAACTACCCAAGTAAGTACCCAGGAACCACACGGAGGCCGTGTGCAGACTGTAATCACGACCACGTGATCAACAGAAGTCAATGGGTAAGTCGCAGTTGCAATTTTAAAGAAAAGGGACCCTTCCCAGAGGACCCTGAAGAAACCCCGTGGGAGATGGAAGGTTGGAGAGTCACCCCACTTGTGGATACCCAAGGAACCAGGATACCTACACCAGGGAATCCAGGTGCAAAGGTGTCAAGTGCCGTCGGAAACAACCTAGACCACAATGGAGGACTTCAGGAAAGATGCCGCTGGAGAAGAAGATTAAGAAATCCGGAGGAACCCATAGGTGGATTCCGGAGGAGAAGAACCTGCAAGCAGAGGGGACAGAGTCTATGACACTCAGGAGTGACCAGGAAGCACGGGAGATGAATGCCCACTGATGTCCATAGATGAAGGATGGTTGACGGTGCCCTTGAAATTGAAGTTGTGCAGACCAGGCGACTCTGTGGAAGACCAGGAGCTGTTCACAAGCTGTCCCATGCCAGATGTCAAAAGCCATGGGGTCAGTGTCAGAGGACCAACACACCTTGGCAACAGCAACAGGTGTAGAAATCAAAGAAGGTGCATTGTCAGGACCAGCAAGGTACAAGTGACTCACCATGACTAGGTAAGTCAGGGCAGGCCCCGAGCAAACAGGGGAGCCCACTGAAATCAAAGAAGTCTCCTGAAAGGACCCGAAGATCTCTGGAGATGAGAGTCACCCAGACTTAGCATCGGCCAGCTGGCGCGGTGCACAGGGGCTCGGTACCAGTGGTGCCAACGAGGGATACTCCCCTCAGACTCGGTCTGAAGATAGCGCAGGCCTCGAGATAGTTGTAGAACTGCCACCTGCTCTACTGAGCCTGTCTGAGTCCTTCGGAGTCCAGGATCAGCAAACCCGACAGCTATGTTGTGGTCCCTGTAGATACAGGGGAGTGACTCCTTCATTCTAAGGGAGAATCCTTCGGGTGTCCCGGTTGAGGTCTCGGTTCCCAAAGCGAAGTATGATGCAGTCAGTTCGACAAAGTCAGTCTGATGAGGTCAGAGTGTCCTGACGGTTGAAGATGATGCAGAGTTGATCGGAATCTAATCCGACGACGAATCTAGGGACCCACCCTCAGGTAAGCCCTTAAATACACTTTGGACAGGTTTGGGATTGATTCAGGGGTCCCTCCCAGAGGAGGGGTTGGACAGTGGGGAGGATACTCCCATGTCCTTTGTCCAGTTTTGCGCCAGAGCAGGAGCCAACAACTTCCTGAGCTGGTTTGAACTGGAGTATGCAAGGGGGGGCACCAAATGTGCCCCTTAAGCAGACTCAGTGGCGCTAGCAAGCGCCCCCCACCCTGTATACACTAAAACCTGTCTGGGGGTGGTTACACCTTTCTCGGACAGGATACCTATTGTTCTGCCTTCCTCTGCTCGAGCTTGGCTCAGCAGCAGGAGGGCAGAAACGTGTTTCTGGCCGGCAGCAGCTCTAGCTTGCTGTCCTGTTCTGGAAGACTGGTACCGGGAGCACTGAGGGCCTCCCGGATGAGTTTTACAGTGCTTAGAATCATACCTCGGGCACCGTTTACTGTGTGGGGATATGATTCCAACATGTTTGATACCAAACATGACATGGTTTGTTACAGCCAGTTTAGAGATGGTCATCGCATAATGATGCATGGCCACTGTATATGTAGTAATGGCTGATGCACTTACACCCCGGAAGAATGGACTCCGATGGTTGTAGGGGTGCCCTACTCATGCAGGGGCACCCTCCCACTTAGGACCCAGAACCCTCCCTTCAGGATTGAAAGGCCTGTCTTAGGGGTGACTTATAGGTTTTAAGTGTAGTGACCTCAGATATAGTGAAACCTTAGGGGCGACTTATAGGTTTTAAGTGTAGTGACCTCAGATATAGTGAAACCTATATCTGTCATAAGTGGTGCTAGCAGGCCTGTTGTCTCAATTGGAGTGGTCTCTCATGGGTGGCATAATACATGCTGCAGCCCATGGGAGTCCTCTGGCGTACCTATGCCCTGGGTACCATAGTACCATATACTAGGGACTTATCCGGGTACACCAGTAGCCAATCTGAATTGTATCTAAGTACTCACTATGTCCAATTTAGGGAAGAAGCACAGAGACTGGGGTCCCCATTAGTAGGATCCCAGTCAGACTAGTCACAAAACCTAATGACACTAGCAAAAAGTGGGGGTGACCATGAAAGCAGATCCTACTTTCCAACAAGGCCCATGATGCGGATGGCCCATGGCATCCTCAGCTTGGTGTTCCAGAAGTTTCAAGCTTTCCGATACTGCATGTAGTTCTTGTGATACAGCTTTCGACTGGGGCACAAGCTCACCAAGAGTCATGATCGTTGTGTGTAATTTTCTTTCAGTTTCTTTTGATCATCCCACCATATATTTAAGTCTATGGCTAGCATGTATATTTTGGGCACCAGGGCCGTCAGAACTTCCCTATTGCCATGAGAATCTGGGCGGTGTTGATGGACTGTAATGGTGTATCTGAGGGTACCAGTGCTGGAGTAAACTCATCCAGCCCCGTATTCTCATAGCGGGGTTGGCCTGCAGAGTCAACGATTATGCTGATTTGGGCTTCCCCATGATGCAGCCCCCCGGAAATGCCCCACAACAAGGTCCTGCTGCCACAGATATGGCAGTGGAAGGTCCCGGACTGCCAATCCACCAAAGTCTCAGGGGGCACGAACAGCCACAATAGTTCTCTCTGGCAGGCCTTTAAGTGGGCCGGGTCTCACTGGTGCTGAGCACTGGAAGTTTTTTAAAGTGGGACTCGAAGCGGGTCTCTATCAGGCTCTGTTTTGTGCCCTGGCACAGGCGGTCTGTTTTTTTAGGACTGCACACACTGCTTACTTTTCACTTGTGGAGAAGTTACGTCATGACGTCATTCCAGGAGAGCGTTGTAGGGGAAGGGAAACCCTTTAGAGGGGAAGATGTGTGGCGCAGCGGCCAGGGCGACTGACGCCGGAAAGTGGGGATCACAGTTCGATCCCCGGCACCGACGGCAGGAGTCTGCCCAGCACCATTGGACTCTGGGCAATAGCTCGCTTAATCTTCCCAACGGACCACAGCGCCGGGACACCCATGGGTATCTGTGCACTTTACAAATACTGGATTTACATTTACATTTACATTTACAGAGAGTCATTTTCTCTCTGGATTTCCTTTCTCGTTTTGAAACTCAGGAGCAGCAACATTGTCGTGGTGTCACCAGGGCATTAAATGGAAGCTTTTTCAATGTTATATACAAGACATAGTTGCTGCTTATTTATCTTATGCAACCATTGACAAAGCCAATAGTCCTGACATGTAGGTATGATGTTACTTGTTGTATCCTACATCTGGATGCAATTACAGAAACAGCAAAATACAAGTTGGGCGGCACACTTAGAAACAGCAAAATATAGGTCGGGTGGCACACTATGCTAAGCCAAATTTCTAGCTTAAGTGTGTGTTTAAGCCACGCCCTTAATTACATTGGCCACGCCCCTCTGAGAGACCCCCCAGTTTTTTCATCCCACTTACAGCCATGCTCTGTGGGTGGACACAGGTCTCCAACCATCGGCTCCGCAGAGGAACTAGTGCAGGTTCCCAGGCGAGCACAAGGCATTTCCCCGGTGGGCCCCCAGGGTGGGGCCAGTTTTGGGCCCCTGGGCGGCCTTTTTGTTACAGGGCCATTTTTGCAGCATAGCTGCAGTATCGTCCCTGGCAAACAGCTCGGCCGCAACCCCAACCAGCCGCGGCCGCTGCAGGTAAGAGCAGTGGGGGCAGGTGAAGGGAGATTTTGAGAGGCTTGTGTTCCGATTGAGGGAGGACCTGGCCCGGCAGCTGGTGCTGGACTGTTCCTATTGGAACAGGATCAAGACTGAGTGGGTTCACATAAAGTGGCATGATGTGCAAAATAATGATGGACTGGGATGCGGTCCGAGTAATTACCACTGGCTGACATTATTTCAAGCATTCCACCCAATACTTTTTGTATAATTCAATGAATTTGCACAGACCATTCAGATTCTGGTGACCTGCTGGGGTTACAGAGCCCCACATGGAGTAATTCCCCTCAGTCCCACCCTCTTGTGCATCGTCTTCTCTTTCTTGACTTTGCAGTTCCTTCTCTCTTTCTTCAAATGCTCTTTTTTATTATTCCTTGTACTATTTCTTGGATAACCTAAAATTCTCACTATTCTGTGATTGCTTTTGCTACAGTCTCTGTTTCAGCTGTTTCTCTCCTCTATTCTCTGGTTTGTTTCTGATATCCTCACCTTTTCTGTTCCCTACCAATCCCAGACAGTTTTTTTTAATTGTCCTTATTTTAGCAGCATCATGATGCTTTGTTTACGTCTTTACCGGTCTCTCTTTCACCCAAATCCACCCAAACCAGTATTTCCCTTTCATTTGTTTCCACTGTATGATCACGTGTCCACATGTTCCTGCTTCATTCTTTTTCCTTCATTTCTCTACTTATTTCTAATCTCCATCCGGTTCTTTTAGTCACAGCCTTTACATTCCCTACACCCTCTTCTCTGTTTATGTACCATTCATACTGTCAGTCTTTTTATTCTTAGCCCTTCATAAACTCCTCGTCTTCTTCCGAATAGTATTACCTTACCTCGGTATTCCCATATTTGCATTTCATTCATCTGCTTTTACCTCTCTCTCTGTACTTCTATTTTTTATGTTTGCTTCAGTGTCTTCTCCCTCCCCCAAAGTATTTATTTTTCAGTTCCTGTGCCCTCTCCCCTCCTTGCCTAATTTTTTGTTCCATTCTGTGGCATACATTTCGGCTCCAGATTCTTTTTTTTATAGTCGGTAACTTAAACCAGACAGATTTAATAGGAAACAAACAACAAGAGGGATAAGAAACAAGGGCTTGGGGGTGGGAGGAAGGCTTAACTTTGGAGCAATAATGACATTTCCCCCCTTTTCTTTGGCAGGGTCCGCTTTTTAGGAGGTATGGAAATTTAACAAATTCAATCTCCAGCTCTGGCAATAAACCACAATATCCCCCACCCTCCCCATTACAGAAAATGAAGTCCATTTTTTTTGTCTTCCTTACCCACAGCTTTTCATTTTTTTTGTGCCGAGTGAAAGAAGCCGTTCCATATTGTTGGCCTCTGTTAGAGTCAGACCAGCATATGGGGAAAGGAGAAAAGGCACAATCATAACAAGTGACTGACTCTGCCCTAGTCCAATCAGCTTTTCAGAGGCACAATAATAACAAGTGACTGACTCTGCCCTAGTCCAATCAGCTTTTCAGGGACACCATCATAACATGTGACTGACTCTACTCTAGTCCAATCAGCTTTTCAGAGGCACAATAATAACAAGTGACTGACTCTGCCCTAGTCCAATCAGCTTTTCAGAGGCACCATCATAACAAGTGACTGACTCTGCCCTAGTCCAATCAGCTTTTCAGAGGCATCATCATAACAAATGACTGACTCTGCCCTAGTCCAATCAGCTTTGCAGAGGCACCATCATAACAAGTGACTGACTCTGTCCTAGTCCAATCAGCTTTTCAGAGGCTCTATCATAACATGTGACTGACTCTACCCTAGCCCAATCAGCTTTTCAGAGGTGCTATCCTAGCATGTGACTGAGTCTGCCCTAGTCCAATCAGCTTTTCAGAGGCACCATCATAACAAGTGACTGACTGCCCTAGTCCAATCAGCTTTTCAGAGGCACAATCATAACAAGTGACTGACTCTGCCCTAGCCCAATCAGCTTTTCAGGGACACCATCATAACATGTGACTGACTCTACTCTAGTCCAATCAGCTTTTCGGAGGCACTATCATAACAAGTGACTGACTCTACCTTAGCCCAATCAGCTTTTCAGAGGCACCATCATAACATGTGACTTACTCTGCCCTAGTCCAATAACCTTTTCAGAGACACCCTCATAACATGTGACTGGCTCTACCTTAGCCCAATCAGCTTTTCAGAGGCACCATCATAACATGTGACAGGCTCTGCCCTAGCCCAATCAGCTTTTCGGAGACACCATCATAACATGTGAGTGGCTCTGCCCTAGTCGAACCAGCCTTTCACGTGCATCGTACTCACATGTGACTGACTCTGCCCAGATCTTCTGGCCTTATAGCTCTGAATATGTGACCAAGAGTGCTATAGCATTCCAAGTCATTCTGATGCACTGGCACAACATGTGACTTACTCTGCCCTAGACCTGCCGGCCCTTTAACCCCTTGGGCGCGGATGCGATTGTGCGCCTGTGCGGCAATTTTAAACAGTGGGCTGGTTCATGACGGCCCCCAGCCGTCATCAGCACACGCCCACCGTGATGCATGACGGCCGGGGGCCGACATCAGCATGGAAGGGGTTAAAGCATGTGACTGACTCCCCAGCAGCTCTTCCAGCTTCCCAGGAGCACCGGTTTAGCATGCAACTACCTCTCCCCTTGCTCTCCCAGCATTTCACAGGCGCCAGTCTATCTGGCCAGCTCCCAGTTTTCCTGTGGGCCAGCCTCCCCCAGACCCTCTGGCGTGTCTTAAGGGTGCTTAAGCCACTCCTTTGTCCTTGTAAAGCAGAAGGGAGCCGCAGGAGTGAGGTCACTGGCAGAAAAGTGGGCTGGCATTGAGCCATTCATCCACCCCCTTGGGGAGCCGGCAAGCCCCAAAAGCAGGAACAATGTGGTAATAACATGCATCCTGCCCTGTGTGCGCATTCCTGTAAGAGGAAGCAGGCCTGTATGGACTGACTCACACACACGCCTCCCTCGAGCCTTGGTCTGTAAGGAAGGAGACAGGAGCAGGGGCTTCTGCTTGTTTTCGAGCTCTGAGACTCCAAGTGCATGGGGTTTGCTGCACAATCCCTTCCTGTGATAAAAACACGAGCCCACACCTTCCCCTTCCTTATAGGAGCCAGCATGGAAAAGGTGAGCTCTCCTGGGATCACAGCTGAGGCTGTCGGCCAAGGCACTGGTTTCTCGGCACATAAACAGGACCGGCTTTAGCGCCGGCGATGCCCTGTGCGCCGGACTGGGAACCACAACCGACCCTGGCAAAGTGCTCGGCTGCCCCCCCACCCCCCCTCCCCACTCCAGGGGGGGGGGGGGGGGCAGGGAGTTGGAAGTGCCGCCGAACGCCCCCGCAAAGCTGTGCTGCAAAAACAGCCTGGTAACAAATACGGCCCTCAGGGGCCCAAAACTCGCCCCCATCCTTGCGGCGCACCGGGGGATTGCCTGATGCCCGCTAGGCCAGTCCGGTCCTGCTGTTGGCGCCACCCCCTCCCCCCCTCGACCACCTCTGCCACGGATTCCCTCACAAGCACCCTTTAACAGTACCTCTCAAGTCTCCATAATCACAGTTTCTCTGATTCATTTGGTTTTATAGCACCACTCATACCAGTGTAAGGTGTCAGAGCACTTTACATCACAGACACATTGCACCAAGACAATCATATGTGTGTAAATCAGTGTATAGGAAATGTTAAATCAGACAGGACTATAAGGTGTAGGAGTGACATGTCATCAATACTGGTAGGCAATATAGTTTGAGTCCTTATTCTGGAAAAGCACAAATCCAGAATTTACAATGTAGCATCATTGTTAGGGGTTTTCTTTCATAATAAGAATTGTTTTCTACCCAAATGAACCCTTATCGCAAGATTAGGATGATGAAATACTGGGCAAAAAAAAACATATAGCGCCGACATATACCTTGCAGTTTGCATGCAGCTTTAGGATGACAGTTAATAGCTCAATGTTCTCTATTAGGATTTTGACTTATAAACAACAAGTAACAAAAGGAGCTGTCTTACAGGAGCAGTAACCCACTGACCTATTTAAATTATATGCATTGTGTTATCGCGTGGTACACGTTCTTTTAACCCTCTGCACTACCTTAGGATGAGTCAAAACTTCCACTAGACAAACCTCCTGTCAATTTCCAGGAAGACGATTAATCACCGGAGTTATCTAGACATTTTAATTGATCTTTGACAATCGTTGGAGGCCAGGAACGTGATGTGCCCGCACCACAAGTCAACACCCGGTGCGGTCGCACCGATCGCACTGCCCTAGAGCCGGAACTGCACATAAATATGGTCTAGCGAGCGTGGCTGGCTAACAGTATCCGAGACCACAAAAAAATTGAGAAGATCAGTTTTTCCAAATGGTTGCCAGACTAGGAAAAAACATACTGATGGACCACAATGGCAAAGCGTAAAACAAACACAGCTCCAAGTGAAGATGGCTCATTGACACACCCAAAAATGCATGCACTGGAACCCAACACCCAACACCTGCCCGCACACCTTCCACAGGGTAGGCATCAGTGACCCAATGTGTCATATCCGCCAACAAGCAAACTATAGGTTAGTACTAAAATTAGGAAGCTACAATACGCATGCGCATATAGGACAACATTAAAAAACACTGCAATATTAATTGGTCTGCACTGCCAGCCTTTTGGCTTTGTTTTGCCATGGTTATTATAAACAATGTTGTGGAAGCTGCCCGGCTACCTCAAGAATTTGCCTCAAAAAGCACACATTACTATAGAAGATCCTGAACCTGAAAGGAACTACTTTGTGGGCGGGTCTGCCCCTTGTGAAAGGGCAGAATACAGTCACTCACAATGAAGATAGCCAAAGGTTGAAGTAGGCTGATCCACTGCCCCTTGCTGTAGAAGGAAGAAAAAGGTAAGCCCGAAAGCCCCTGTAAGTAAGTACATTATATACATAATCACGCTCTTTCTCTCCGGCTCTCTTGTGTGGGCATGCGCAGAGAGATACATGACTAGCACAGCTCACTGAAGGACTGCGGTGGCACGCATTGTGCTTCCCAGAAAAATACGATGAGGGTACATAAGTGAGTATGCCACTGTGCATTCACCCATTTATTTATTTATTATTTAAGAGATTTATATAACTCTGGCCAGACCCAAAGATATTGGGGTGCTTTACAACAATTATCATGATGATAGCAGACAACAATAAAACCATATCTCAATGGCCACGAGGGCATGTCCCATACAAGGCCTAGATGAGCAAGGTGGTAGTCACACAAGCAAACACATACACAACCAAACACACACATAGCCAAACACACACACAGCCAAACACACCACCCCGCCCCCCTAACACACACTTACTTTTAGAACAAACAGCCCACCATGGCACCATAGACCTACATCCATGTGGACGCTGCACTATAATATCCCTACAAAACGCCATAAGAATACAACCTCAGAGTCAGTTCTAACAGAGTGCATCCATCACCTACCTCCTACTGATGCAGGTGCTGCTAGGTGATAACCCGGGTACCACTTACATAACCCCAGAAGCTACTGTTCAATATTAAAAAACACAAGTGTCCTCATAATGGGCCAAGACTAGCAACTACTGCAGGGATGGACACCCACTAAGCTAAAAACATACCCACTCCTATGCATGACAGCATAATGACCTCAAATTACAGAAGATGTGGTGGTAGCCAACACCATGGTGGCCACACATGACACAAACTGCAACATGAATGACAACTAACCCAAATGCCATGCAATGCAAGCTCCTGTGTAAGGCCTAGTAAGCCTTAGCTCTGAATCAATCACAAGATTGGCACGGAGTATATCTGCAAGAAGCGGTCTGTCCTAGCCAATTTAACTGCATCTCCTTTGCACCTGACAACCACATCCATCTGACTCCACAGTAGAAAGCCACTCAAGTGAATTCAGACAAGACCCTTGCACCCCGGCCTGTAAGAGCCTAATTCAGATGCAGACACTTTTGCCAATGGTTCCAAATGTGTGAGCTCCTTGGAGAGGCCTAACAATGCATCAAAGGCAGTGGGATTTTCAGGGATCACTGAACCCCCTGCTCAGAACAGGGCACTACACCAGCCAGAATCCACAATTGCCCACTACACTGAAAGTGGCTTCAGTGCATCTTCACCCAGTGGTAGAAAAAGGCACCACACCACAGCCAAAGGTGAGGCAACTGAAAGACAACACTTGGGAGCACATATGGGTGGGGGGCTGACTCCCCCAGTGGGTACTTCCGTGAAGCAGCCACAGCGTGGCTGCCATTTTTTGTTATAAACCTGACATACTGGCATTACCTAGGCTATGCTGGTTTATATGATAGTTAATAAAGGGTGGGTCAGAGGAGTCCACGACCTTTTGGTGCATGCTTGTGTGTGGTTGGATTGGGTAAGTGTGATGTCAAAAAGGAATCGTGAAATTAGTTGTATGTAAAGCCAGTGCTTTAAATGGGAAAAAACTAGTGCAGGTACTCATTAAAATGAGCTAGCGGTGTGGTGAGTGGGCACAGCTAGGGGTAGGGCTAAGAGCAGGACATAATGATACTTAAGGACTTAAATAGTTGCAGCACATACCAAAACACATGAGAAATGTGTTTATATGAACATAACAGGTTAACTCGTTACACAAAATGAAAGCCAAACACGATGATATGTTAACATTTACCTGTTTTGTAATAGTTGCACCTTCTTAATGCCATACTTTCCATTGCTGTTGTTTGGCACAATACTATATATTTTTCAGCACGGGAGTAGTCAGATAATGAAATTACCCCCACTTTGAACCAAAGCTCCTATGACACCAAGCAAATGAAGCAACTTATTACGACCCTCCCCAGAAGAGATTTCTTATCTTTTCCATAGATCTATCCATTCATCCTACCATTTACCTGCTGATTTTCAACATTTAACCTTTACATTCTGTTGTCTATTCATTCTTTCATCCATCCTTCAGTTTTTCAACATTTCATCTTCCATATCCAAACCTATCCATTCATCTCTAAACCTATCCATCATCCTTTCACTTTATCTCTTTATTCACCCTTTCACTCATCCATCAATCATTTTGTTCATCCATCCATCAACCCCTTCACTCCTTCATTCCATCTACCCTTTCATCCATCCACACTCCCTTTCATTCATCTATCAATTCTTTCCCTTATCTACCCTTTTATCCATCCATCCACCCACCCTCTTTCACTCATCCATCCTTTCACTCATCCATTATTTCATTCCTTCATTTATCCATCCATTTATAGATCCACTTTCACTCACCCATCCATCCATTCAGCCTTTCACTTGCACACCAATCCATTCCTTCGCTCGCCCACCAACCCCCTCTCTTACGTTATTTATGAACCGTTGACGCTGAGCAGACATGCACACAGAATGCACCACACATTTTCTTTAAAATACCTCCTGAGAGTGTCTCGATTCTCTCTCTTTCTCTCACTGTTCTCTCGCAAAAACAGGCATACACATGCAGGCAAACAGACAGACATAAGCAGACACACCAAATACTCAGGTATGATTAAAGCTATTTTAAACTCTTTAGCTCCCATGGCTTTCTTAGACTGCCTGGGTTCCTGTGTTTGTACTTTACTTTTTGTTTTGTCCTGGCCGCTATTTTGCTGCTGATTTCGGACACTTTTCTATGGACTCTGACCCTCCATCCATTCCCTCGTCCTTTAACCCTTTTCCCCGTTGATGATCCTCAAATGTTTCTTCCCTTTTCTGCTTTGCCTTTTCTCCATACCCTTGAATCCCTCCCACCCTCCCTTTGTGCTGTGACTGCAACCCCCTCAGACCCCACTTATGGAACTCTGCTTTTCTGTATATAGAGATAACTCTAATCACTAGTATATGCAGTAGACCTTTGTACCATCTACCATTCCTATGTGACTCTTAGAGTATATCCAGTCATATCCTTCCCTATGTATATAGAGATAACTCTAATCACTAGTATATGCAGTAGACCTGTGTAATATCTACCATTCCGAAGTGACTCTAAGAGTATTTCCATTTGTATCTCCTTGTGTGACTTTACATCTTGTACATTTGCAATTTTTTTCTCTTTGTATCCTTTATGTAACGCATGTAATCCTAAGTCCTCATGTTTTTCAACTGGTCCTTATGTAAAGCGCTCTGACACCTTCAGGTAAAGTTCGCGCTATATAAAATCGCATAAATAAATAAATAAATAAAATAAAATTTGTACAAATGCACAGGATAGTGTGAATGTGATTGAAAGCACAGGGCCTGAATGGATCCTGCTCTGACAAACACAGTGGGATGGTGAGCTCCCGACCATTATGAAAATGAGCCCTGCTGAATAGCTCAGATCGGGGCTACAGAAACTGCGCCTTGGCTTCCAGGGACAGGTTCCATTTGTGCTCACCAGCACTAACAGCCAATGAGCCTACCCTTTCTTGTGTACTGGTACTCGCTATGGCAGTAGAGAAGTGCCGGTACTCAGAGTGATTAAAACTAAGAAGTGCCGGTACTCAGTACCAGTGAGTACCGGCCCATTTAAAGCATTGTGTAAAACAAATAAAACCTCCCGCATGAAAGCCCACAGTATAAGGAACATGAATCAAAGAATTAACCTTGGAATGCAGACCGTACCAAAAATGGAGCACGTTTGCACAACGGCTCCTGCCATTAAATGTTTTCAATAAAACCCAAGAAAAAAGAACGCGCATTTGGCAAAGTAGCTGCTGACTTTTCAAAATGCATGAGACCAGAAATTCCACAAATGGAAATGAAATAGTAATCTATCGTAATAAAAAACAAGCATTGGCAAATGCATTAGGTTTCACTTTTGTGATTAATAATAGGTTGTTTTTTGTTGTAAGTTATAGCTTGGTGAATAATTATGCAATATAAGTTACAGAAAGTCTGTTCAAGTGTTATGACTTGTTTTTTAAGAAAGGCAACGTATTATGCTGCTACTGGTGCTTTCAAATCTGGCTCTAAACACAAAGGCAACGCTAAAGTAATTATAAAGTGAAAACTAAAACATTAGCCCTGAAGGGAACTAGCTTGTGTGCTGAGTTAATAAGAGGTGTATGTAGGCTGACCCACTACCCCATGCTATATGCTGTAGGGGGTGGAAACACAATGTGAATGACACAACAACAGACCAATGGATGAAGAGAGATGGTTGAAAGCCCCTATATGTAAGTATATTATACATATTGTAGTAAAATCAAAAGGTCTTGCCTAATGCCAGACCTAAAATAACATAACATTGAAGATATATAGTTGGAGCCAAGGAGCAGGCAAGGGAAAGAGAAAACAACCCTCGGCACTTCAGTACTCTTTGAAATTACAAGGCTTTTCTTCATAGCATTCGTGGTTTAGAATCAGGACCTTAACACTGCCCAGTACCTTAGATGGCCTGGAAGCAAATGGTCTGAGTGCAAGATCAGAGCTAAGCACACACACAAAGCACATGAGCACTGAAGTCATCAGCCAAAGTGCAAATAATTGAAAAATTTAGAAGTAAAAAAAGAATGAAAAAGCCAAAAACCTGATACCTGTACCAAGAGGTAACACTTCACCAGGTGTCAGGTAAATATTTAGGAAAGATTGAAAGGGACATTGTGGGACGTGAAGAGGATAAACAAAACAGCCCATGTGCTGGCCCATTCAATCTGGCAGTGGTGGACTGCCTGAAAGGCAAGAACAACACTGCAAACTGGGAACACTATAGTGGGAGGTCATGAAAACCCACCAGAGTGCAGTGTTGGACTGACCTTTCAAGCAACCTGGCACTGTCACACAGGCCGGCTAGAAAGGGTCAATGTGTTGGCTGTTTGTTTACCTCTCTGGGCGGTCAGGGAGCTAAATAAACAGACCACACACTGGCCCTTCAAGTTGGACTTTCTGGAAATTCCAGGCTACTGGAAAGGCCAGTACAAAACTAGGAGTAAGAAACCAACACTGGTATGATACTCAAACCCACCAGAGATCAGTGTTGGACTGGCTTTCAGGCAGGCTGGCATTGCCATGTGGACCACCTTCAAAGTGCCAGCAGGTGATCTATTTCTGTGGCCATGACAGGGGTAAGAAAAGCATCCCACACTCTGGTCCTTTCATGCTTGCCCATATGGCAGTGGCAAAATGTTAGAAAGGTCAGTTGTCACCGTAAGTGGAAGGTCACAAAACTCCACCTGAGTGAATTGTTGGATTGACCAATTGGGCAGTCTGGCACTGCCAGATGGGCCAGCTTGAAAAGGCTGGTGTGTGTGTGCTGATTTTATTTAGTCCAATGGGCCTGGACAGGGCTAAGAAAAACACCCACATTGGCCCTTTCAAGCTGGCCTATCTGGTAGTGCAAGACTGCCTGAAATGTCAGTCAAATTAGGCCACTGGAAACACCAGAGTGGGATGTCATAAAAACCCACAGATTGTGATGTTGAACTGGCCTTTCGTGTAGTTTAGCACTGTCAGATTGGCCAGCTTAAAATGGCCAGTGGTTCTATGAACCATAAGTGGGCTAAAAAAAGATAGCCCACAAACTGGGCCTTTCTAGTTTGCCCATCTGACAATGTCAGATTGCTCGATCGAAAGTCCAGTCTTACACTGCGAGTGGGAAACCAGAGTGGTAGCCCAAGACAGATTGTTTGTGAGGCAGAAGGTTACTGTGTTCTGCTTACAAATTGCCTGCCTTCAACACTAATCCATTCTCGCACCGAGGGGAAAGGAGCATTTGCAGCTTTTTCCTCAGTAAAAACAATCCGCAATGAGGCGTACATTCCAAAAATGCAGCAGAAACTTCAGTGTGCATGTGTGTTTTGCATTTACACTAAACATTTAATGATATGGGAATTTTCAATTGTAACTTGTGCTTTAATCTTGGAGACTAGAGGCTTCATTGGTCTCAAGTTTAGGGAAAAAAACAGCATGGTAGTTAAAGCAAGTGAGACCAGACGTTTTTGTAGCTAACAACCCCAAACACCTACAATTTCAAAGCCTTAAGTGATCAGAAAGTCCAGTGGTAGTGTGGAAAGTAGATGGTGAAAGAAGATGGAAAAGCACAAGAGTAGTGGACCTAGACTCTGCGGTCTAATGGCCCAACTGAAGAAACGGTGGCAGAAATTTTAGAAAGGCACTCTATGGAGTTATTTCAAAAGTAAAACATAACTTGCTTACTGAGTATGATAAATGAGCAACTGAACCTGCTCAGGGCTTGTTATTGCTCTCCTTCTAGCTCCTGTGTCTAGCCGTCCGATTACTTGAAAGGGCTCTGTCAGAGGTCATGATGGGGTCAGGCCTGGCTAGGAGACACGTGCTGCACTGTTTCTGGGTCTCCCATCAGCACGGAGCAGATCTTACTAACCAATAGATGCAGACCAGTCTATGTATCCTCTGCAGCCCGTGACTGACAAGCATATGAAATCCAAACGTCTGGGAGAAAATTATGTTACGGAGCTATTTGGTAATATGAGCATTCTCATCCGTCACTTTGGAAATACTAGAAGGATATATCGTCACCCGTGCATGCACTCTAACCAGTGCGACTTTATTTTTCTATGGAATTATAATTATAATTTGTAAAGCATCATGCATTTGCATTCCGGCTGCCTCATCACTGCTTTCCAGTACATCAGTGGTGTATTGTCAGAAATGGAAAACAAACAATGACGGGGTTGGAGGCGTATGCCAGCAACATTGGGGGATGAGGGGAAAACAGAGGATGCGTTGTAACGGCCAGTTCTGCCGACCTTGGAGCTGGGGATCTAGGTTCGAGTCTTGGCACGCTTGAAACAAGCGTGCTAAAAAAGTTTCAATAAAAGACAATGGAGAAAGCAGGAAAACAATGTCATACAAGACTAGCTCTAAATGCATGTAGCCAGGGAAAGTAAACGGGATGGAGCAACCAAAAGAAAACAGTGCAACCACCAATGCGGATGGGAATGAGTAGTTATGCCTGGGGAAACTGATAAGAGACACAGAAGGGAGAACAGGCTCCAGCCAATAAAAACTGAGGAAAGCAAACTGGCAAGCGAACGGACCAATAAGAACTGTAGGCAGGGAGATGTAAGTCCCTTTTAAGATAGATTAAAAGCAATAGAATCCACAAGTGCAGTACCAGTGATGTGCAGGCGAAACCTGCAAAAGTTTCCTCTTCAAGTTGAAAACATCTTTGCAGTGTCTTCTCGCTTTCAGATGAGCTGCCATTCACATTCAGATTTCATTAAAAAGTGATCTGAAAGAAGTCTGCAACATTGTAAACATACGCCAGAATATTCTTCTCAGCAACCAGACTGCCATAGGACACAGGAGAGGAACTAAAACCTGCAACATGCATAACAGAGAGAAGCATTAAAGGGCACTTAGGTTTTGCACGCTGTTTTAAATCTGTTTTATTTATCAAACCAGAAGAAAAAGAAAAATACCTGCTGGAATTCATAATGTTATATTTCTTAAAATTCAATGGGCTTAATGTGTCTCTTTATTTTATGTTTAAAGTGCAACACCATTTAGATTCAATGCACGACTTTCTTGATAACATGACTTGTAAAATAAAAACATTTGCAGTCCCCGATCTTTTGTAGTCTACGTTTTGTTTTACTACAACTGTCTTAATATAACTTAATTTTTTTACTGGATACCAACGATTTATGCAAAAATGTGAATGGTCCCTCCAAGGTACACTTTTTTGTCAATCCTAATCAATTACAATGCCTTTTCCAAGCTTGGGACCACAAATCCTTGCACCTATGCTCAATCCTGACAAATCCTTTGTCTTTGGTGTATGTGCTCTCCATGCACTGTAGACATCCAGCGTCCACCCCTTTCTGTAAACTATTGACTGGTTTTATTGTGAAATGCAGACTGTACGGTATGTGAACATATGATACTTTAAAGCAGGTGAAGTCCAACTACTTGACTGCTCTATAGATTTAGTAATAAAAAAAATTATGGAAGGAATGCTCGCTGGTGTGCATTCCAGTCTATAATTTTTTTGCTCATGGTGCCACTACCGACAAATTGAAGTTGAAAATATTTGTAGAGCGCTCTGTGGTCAAGCGGCTTCCTGGTGCTGCGAAATTGACTATAGGCAGTGGACAAGCCCCGGGAGAGGTTTAGGCTGGGAAGGCTTGTAAGAACAGGTGGGTTTTAAGGGCCGTACGGAAGTGCAGATAGACAGTGATGGATCTGATAGTCGGTGGGAGGCTGTTCCAGAAGCGAGGGGCAAGAATGGAAAATCTAGTGCCGCCTACTCTAGACTTGCGGAAACTAGGAACGCTGAGAAGTGCCTGGCTAGAGGAGCGGACAGTGCGGGGTGGAAGATAATGGGTGATCATAGAGTTAATAAAAACAGGGGCCGTGCGAGCACGGGCCATGAAGACCATACAGCCCATCTTAAAAAGGATTCTCTGCAGGATGGGGAGCCAGTTAAGGGACCTGAGGAAGGGGGTAATGTGATGAGATTTGGGGACCCGATGGATAAGGCAAGCGGCCTGATTCTGGATGGACTGGAGGCGCCGCAGTTCGTAGGCAGGGATGCCCGCGTACAAGCAGTTCCCATAGTCCAACCGTGAAAGAATCATGGCCAGAACAATG
The DNA here is from genome assembly GCF_964261635.1 of Lissotriton helveticus. Lineage (NCBI taxonomy): Eukaryota > Metazoa > Chordata > Amphibia > Caudata > Salamandridae > Lissotriton > Lissotriton helveticus. Next base: position 122,785,134 of record NC_136068.1, read on the forward strand.
ATTTTAAGGGAGTCAAAGGAGAAAAAACGAGAGATCTTTCGAATAGTCCTCAGAGACAGAAAACAGGATGAGACAATAGAGCTAACCTGAGGACGCATGGAGAGGTCGTGACTAATTTTGATTCCCAGGGTTCTAACTGAGACAGAGGGAACCGGGGGAGGACCAAGGACAAGAACCAACCTTATGTACATCAGCACATAGGTTCAGTTAGGCAGTGGTCTTAAGGAAGCAGTTTTCCCCTCACCATTAATGCCTGCCTATCACAGAGGGCTGGTCTTACTGATCCAAGGAATCACTGCATCCAGTCATGTTTTCAGGAAAACCAAAATGAACATCTAAGAGAAAAAAAACGACTTGCTGTGATTGCCAGTTTAGACCATTTGCAGGGCTGGTAGCCATTGTGATATGTTACTATTCTTGATAAGCCCATCCTTGAAGATTCAATCTGCAGCAGATCACCGCAGTTCTCCTCAGTGACACTGGACATGGTTACTATAGATCTCCAGAAGTGACCATCAGGGGTGTCCCCTGTAGGTCCAGGAGAGTTCGATTCATGCTAGATTTTCTGGATAAACTCTAACTTGGTAAATAATTTCTACATTGAGTCATTTATACAAATATTACTCATGTGAGTTTCCATTTAAATTCAGCGTATGCAAATATAACATATGGGTCTATCCTAAACTTCTTGTATGGACCAGATCCATTGCAGGTGTTCAGGCTAACACTGACCATAAAAATAATCTCCATTTAGTCATTGCACTTAGGTTGTATGCCCCTGATTTACGCACATTAGGGGGGAGAATGCAAGGATCCTATGAGACTACTAAACAAAGGAATATTCTGATTTCCTGGAAGCTGGCAGTACCATCCAAGGGCATTTCACAGCTCAGGGAGCACCAGATAAGGTTGCAGGCAATGTGTTATTCTTTATGGAGTGCTACTTGAGGATGTGTTATTCTCCGCAATGGTGGCAGTCAGAGACGGCCCGCTGTTACGGGTGGCTTGGCTCCGCCCCCCTCCATTTTGAAAAGCGTGTTTTGGGTCTGAGAAAAGGTCAGTCTGACAGACACTCACAAGTCAGGGTTAGGCAGCCTGGTGCTTTACATGCGCTAATGCACAGACGCATGCCGTCTGAGCCAATTTGCCAGATGAAGATTTCACAGCTCTTAAGGTAGTGACCGAATCCGTCTGGCAGAGCCCTGTGATGGCCTCCTCTTCACGACAGGAGAGAGCATCACCAATAAGGTAAGCCCTGAAGTGTCCAGGGCTGACTGTCTATTAATTACACCTTGTCACAGAGTGAGGTGGAGTCAGCAAGTCACGCCGACTCTGTGAGGATTTAGGGATAGTCCTGCTTTTATTGGCTGACCCATGACAAGGTTAGCCAATAGACGAGATGATTGGATCTTCTCTTTTTCCTTCCCTCCCCTAAGTTACCAGAGCCATCCATACCTTTGTGCCTCCTCCTACTGCCAACTGGTGGCCTTGGACAGTCAGCGGCACAGCCTGGTAAGTGCTTTAAGAATATGAGGGTGTGTGTGCGTGAATGTATGCATGTATGTATGGGTATTTGCACTCATGTGGTTGGGTGTGTGCAAGTGTGTGCTTGTATGTGTCTGAGAATCATGGGAGTGAGAATGTCCACTTGTGTATGGGTGGATGTGAGCGAGAGTGCTTGTAGATCGGTGGGTGTATGTGTGCGCGCTTGTGGGTGTGTGCCCGATGGTGCAAACAGATTAACAGATATCAAAACATGCAGAGAAATATATCAAGCCTCCCAGTTTCCAGAATGCTCCATGCACAGTCCTGGTCCTGCAGAGCCCAGCAGTTCCAGACTGGTCCCCCGCCTGGGCTTTGGGATGTTATTTCAGCCCCTCCCTGGAAACTCCCTGTGGTTTGTGGTGAAGACAGAAGGAAATGCTTTGCTTGTATTCCCTGATAGAGCCAAAGCGAACACATGTTGTATCCTCTGATCGCACAGTGATGAGCTGTTGACATGTCCTGTTACTTGCAGGTTATGGACTGGGGGAAAGGCAAGGAGCAGTGGCAGCTAGCGAACTAGGCAGGGTATTAATACCAGAGCAATGGCATAACAATAGCCCCCAATGCCCCCGAGCTCCAGGGGGCCCCCTGCGGCACTGTACACCGGCGGCTGCACCCTGACCTTAGAGCTCCTGACTGGGTCCGGAGCATTGGGGACCCCCTCCATATACTTTGCAGGGGTCCCCCTCAAGTTTTGTTATGCCACAGGTCCAGAGTGCAGAAAACATGGGAGCAAAACAAGGCTGTATGATATGCCAAAGCAATCCTGCAGCGTTGACTCTTCCCTCCTCTAACCCTCCTTGCATCATCTCATACCTCGCTACTATTCAGATCTCCCAAACTAGCCTTTCTAAATCCTTCCCTCTGACTCTTCCCCCTCCACCTCCCCTTTACTCATCCTAAACCTCCTCCTACTGCTATGAGCTCCAAAAAAACACTTTCTATCACTCCACTATCCTTTACAATTCAACTAACAGATTAACATGTCCACCACTCAAATTGATTTAATATTTTTTTATACTAATTCCCCACTAATCATGTTTGGGTTCTGGAGTCGCATGCTAACCGCCGAAAAGCGATTTGACATCTCATCAGGAGTAGAAAGCGCTATATAAATGCAAACCCTTCCCTCTACTATCCCTTTTCAATCCAAATAACAAACTCACATGTCCACAGGTCAAATTAGTTTCATATCTCCCTATACTAATTCACCAATAATTATTTTTGGGTGCCGAAGTAGCGTGCTACTCGCCGAAAAAAGCAGTTCGCCACCTCATCAGGGGTAAGCGCTATATAAATTGAATTACAATTATAAATACAATTTTGAGGGAACGTGGGTGCAAGGTATGGTCAGGACCTTCCTGCTATCCCCTTACCAGGGTTAGAGTTACCAATGAAGACCTTAATGCCACCAGATGACTATTGATTCCGCCTCCATCAGGTCGTAAAAATTGCTTATGTAGTGCACTACACAAATTTCCTAGGAAACTGGGCTCGAAAGTCATGTAATTTGCCACAGCCTCCCTTCATTAGCTTTTGTAGTCCTAGTTCTTCTGTCTATGCATGGCGGTGGGGCCAAGCAAATCCTTCTGAGGTCAATATAATTCCATCTTATGGTCTGGCTGGAGAGCACAGCTGTGCAGGACCTACTGATAAAAACAGAAGAGAGCATTCATAGCCACTGCTTAGAGTGAGGTTTTGGCTACGCTCCCATGTTGAATACCTTCAGTACAGCATTTGATCGGGCAGAGCTTGTGTGCTTCCACAGGAATTAATTCACTGTGCATTGCACTTTTTGCCTAGTGGGAAAGCTTCTGCTCAACTCTGCATGACTGAGTTGGTTATGGTAGCAATTCGATTTTCACTGCTATAGGCCTGATCCAATTATTATTTAAAGCTATGACAAAGGAAGCAGGTCTGCCATATTTATTGTAGAAGGCATATGTTAAAGTCAATAGGCCTTTAACCCATTTAGCGTGGAGCAATCTCCGCCGCGCGGCGGGCGTTTATTGCGCGGGCGGGGCCGCGTCGGCCAACGGACATGCGCAGCACTACCGAGGCAGTGCTCACGACGGCCGTTGGCCGACGGCAGCAGCTAAAGGGTTAAGGGCTATACTAAAGTGTATAAAGAGGTAATTTTTCATGGAATCTCATTGATTTCTGTATTAGCAAGTGTTTTGGTATTGGTTTCCCAATCTGACAGACCCTGGGGATAGATTCGCCCTGTGATATTCTTTGTTAGGCTCTCTTAGGATAGTTGTATTGTGGTTTGCCAGGTGTCATTTTGTATATATGTTTCATTTTATGACAGTACACCTGATGAGTGCCTTGTGGGACATCGTATACTCAATTAAGTAGACCTATGTTGGTTGTGGTGACAAGCCATTTATAAAAGCTAAAAAGCCTGAGTAGGTTCTCTCTGAAAGTTTTGTTAGATGCCTTAGGTGTTATCTCTTTATTTTGAAAAGTTATGACAAAGCAATAGGCCTTACCTATTTATTGTGAAAATCATATGTTAGAGTAATACCTTCTAAAGGGGGATTGTTATTGCACTGTGTTAAGAGCTGTAGACAGTATTTTGGAATCTCACGGATTACCCATCTAGGCAGTGGGTTTGGTGTTAGTCACCCTCTCTGAAACATCCTTGGGCTGGACCAGTCACAATGTTATAAGCCTTGTTAGATCCTTTTGAGAGGGGCTCCATATTGTTTTGCCAACCTCAGGTTTGTACATATTTGTAATTTTAGAACTGGATGCATGATTTTTGCTAGTTTATACACACTACTGTAGGGTTTGACAGATTACGATGACAATCCAATGATGAAGGATTGATTGCTTTGTTGGGAAAAGGTATGTCAAATGTCATTGGTACAATATATTTATTATGAAAGGTTATGACAAAGGCAGTAGGCCCAACTTATGAGAAGCATTTGTTAAAGCAAAGATGCCTTTATGGCTGAATTGGTATTACACTCTATTAAAGTCATAGATAGGTATTTTGGTACAAGAGAGCTCATGTTTGTTAAATTAAAGTTTTAATTGTGGATGGATAAGTGGCAGAATGCAAGAATAAGTCAGTGGCTGGATGAGTGATTGCATGAGTGCAATAATAAGTGTCAAAGTGCATTTATGATGACATATTGAATCCCTAAACTAACCAGTGACTGAAGCAACATTTTCACCTAAAAGCCAGGCCTATTGTCATTTCACATGCTTGTTTTAATGTTTATGGAGCAAGAATTGTTTAGTGTTGAATCTGGAAATAGGGATTCAACTCTCCATTCCTGCTAACATAATAAAAAAAGGAGGGACAGTCTCTGATTATGAAGAGGGCCAGCTTTACCCTTTTCCAAAAGGTCTCTGGAAAGTGAGGTTTTCAGCTTTTTCCTAAATACATGTGTGGTGGAAGCTTGTTTCTTAACTCTGAATTCCAGTGCTTTCATGGGCCTTCATCAACATTTCTGCCCCATCTTTTGTTAATGAAGGTGGGCAAGATAATTTAATCTCAGTTTATTTGCAGGTTGCTACTGGTGTGCTAGGTTGTGAAAATGTGTGTAGGCTTTCACATAGGAGGCTTTGTATTAGATGCAAAGGGTTTTGAAATCAATTCTTTTCTACATTTGTAGCCAGTGTTGATCCTTTAGGGCTCGAGTCTTGTGATCCTGTGTCCTCAGACTGAAGCGCAGTTTAGCTGCCGTGCTCCTATCTCGCTGGAGCTTCTGGATCAGCTTCTTCAGAGGTCCAAAAAGGACACTGTTCCAGTAGTCATATAGTGGGATAGTCATGGCCACTATGAAATCTGTCCAATGAATTAAATGGAGAAACATTTCTGAATACTTACTTCCTTTAAACTGTTCGCTGCTTCTGTCGGCCAACCTCCGTAGTGCTGCGCATGTCCGTTGGCCGGCACGGCACCGCGGCGGATTTTAGGCCTCAGTAAACGGGTTAAAACTTAATTAGCCGCAGGGAGAAAGGGGTGTCAGTGTTCAAATGCAAGTCCAAGTTCTTTGAGTCTTGAAGATGGCATCGGGGTCACCTCGTTAGTGGGACATCCTTATGGCAGAGGACCATTCATTTATGAACGGTCATATCTCTGCCTATGAACCATTAAGGTAGAGGGCATGCTCCATCATCCAAATGATAACACACTCAAAACACGCAGAGATGGAAGACTAATGTTCAGATGCTTCCTCCAGCCGAAGGGGGATCTGTGTGTCATCATGGATGCTGAGTTGGTGTCGCTTGATCATTTTGTCAAAGGCAGCATGCATGAGCTGAACAGTAGTGGGGATAAGTAGGAGCGAGGAGATACAGCACATGGATTGTCTATTATCTTCTGAGTTGTAGTAGACTTGTCCAGACTGCTTTGCTATGAGATGTGAGGAATTATGTGATCTATTACAAAAATGGACTGAGACTCCCCAGTCAAAGTGGAAAGATTGATCAGGATAAAGTTATTGACTCCAAGGCCCGCGAGTGGTAGCAAACCTTTGTTTGTTCTCATATAAGGCAGAGTCAAGGTTTTACAGATATCCGTAAGTACAGGTTTTGTTTCGCTAGCCGACTTGAATTCAAAATGATTGTTGTGAAGTAGGCAATTGGCCACTACAAAGTCCTGAAATGTGCAGGTTATTTCTTGTTCAAAGATCTTGCTTGGGAAGGGAAGGCTTGATACAGACAGGTTGTTGGTTAGATCCAGGGGATCAGCCACTCCTTCATTGACCAGTGAGGTCACATTTGCATGTTTCAGCTGCCATAGGACTTTAATGTATGAAAGGCCTTGTTGTTTCTTGATGGCAACTGAAGGGCACAGATACATACTATACCAGTCCACCTAACTAGCCACGGAGGGCCTAATTTATGAGTTTTTGCCGTAGGGCAGCGCCACAGTCCTTCCTGCTGTGCTGCCCCACGGCTAAAGAAAAGGGCAGGAATAGGCTGTATCTATCAGATACAGCACATTCCTGTCCTTTTCACCTGTGCTGGCGCACAATGGGATGCCACGCTCCAACACAGGCACATTTGCACCATGGTGCAAGGGTGCCTGCATTGCAGAGATGATTGTTTTTGTGCAGGAAGGTAAACCTTCCAGCACAAAAACAATCACAAGAGGCGTTTTCCTCTTTCTATGTGTGCTGCAGAAAGCAGCGCACATAGAAAAAGGAAAAATGAGGAGAAATAAAGATATTTCTCCTCGTTGTGCCTCCCTCACGCCTCCCCCCCTGGGGAGGCATATGTTTTTGGCGCTGCCTCTGTTACTATTTCACATAAATCTGGGGCTGTATCAAAAAGCCATGGATGTTTCCGGGAATGCCCCCAGCAACACCCACTGCACACCTCTTTAACGTGGAAAACTGCGTTAAAGGGAACAATTTTTACAAGGCAGCATTAAGCCAAAAAAAAGTTGTTTTTGTATTGCTTGGTAAATATGAAGCAGGGTCCTGTGCCACCGGAGCGTCACAAAAAGTGATTCACTGGCGGCGTTTAGGGCTTATAAATAATACAAATAGTCACATTCCCTGAAGAGTGAACACCAACATCCTATTACGACAAAAGGATCTTTATACTACAGTGGATCTTGGCATATATCCTTAATTGATGTCTCATAATGGCAGTCATATACAGGAGAACTGCAGTGCAGTCTGTCCAAGCATATCCCTATGTCCCAGTCACTCCTTCTCCACACCTGTTTCCTCCACCAGATCCATACGATCACAACGTGGACAATTTCCTGCCACAACCACCAGCATAGGAATTGGGGCTGAGAACAAAGAAAAAGGACCAACAAAACAAAGGGACCTGCAGAGCTAATCAGTGCTGCCGGCATACAACAAACCATCAAAATGCATGTCTTTCTCTCATGCTTTCCCATTCACCGTTGCGCCAAGTGCCGCATCCCGTAACACGTTAATTTCACCTGGGTGGTTATCTTCACAGCTAGGAAACACTTTCCACATTGGCCCAAAGCAAAGACAACACAAAGTTCCACAGGGTGTAGTTTGCTATCCCAGGTGTATACGCGCTTCAGCGCCCCACATAGATCTACTAAGCACTATACAAATACAATACAATACCTGCCATTTGTATACGCCTTCAGTGTACCATGTAATTACCAATATTCACATGGTTGCTATGTACATGTGTCTATGTTTCACTTATTGAGTAAAATGCACGACAATTATACATATACAATATATCTTTCATATAATAAATACCATGCGCATTGCACCAATGTGCGTACAGTGTAAGTCTCTTGTAATAGACGTCATTCACAAGGCACATGTGTGCATGCAGGTCAGGTCTCATGTAGTAAACATAATACACATGTTAATCCACATTTGTAAAGCGCGAACAATCACCCATAAGGGTCTCTAGGCGCTGGGGGCCGTCGGGAAGATTAAGCAAGCTATTGCCCAGAGTCACATGGTGCTGGGCTAATCTGCCGCCGGCGATCGAGCCGTGATCCCCAGATTCCAGAGTCAGTCGCCGCGGCGCCACACCTCTTACATGTTTACATGAGCTCCATGTCACTTGTAATAGGAATCACCTACATGAAACCTTTGTACATACTGTCAGGTTCAAGCAATATACATACTTTGAAGAAACCTAGGGACATCCAGCTCACGTCTCTTGTAATAAACCCGGTAAACGTGATCTGTGCACATACATCCAGGCAATGCCATGCCAGCAATAGACAACATGCACGTGGCCCATGTGCATACATGCCAATAGACCCAATTCAGGTGGGAGACTGCCAATTTTTAAATCCAAAAATGGCTTTATTTTAGCTGACTCCCTCCCGCCTGAAATTGCATTTTCTACGAAAGAAGGCAAAGGGGAATTTTCATTCTCCTGATTTTTTATTTTAAATCTCCCAATTCCTGTCATAAAATGTTGGCATGTATGCACGTGTTAGCCTCACTATGTTAGTGATGTGTGGTGATATTTTGTGTACAAGTGTTTGAATGCGCCTCCCTTGCCCCCGCCTCTTGTTTTTCCTCCATCGAGGTTTTGCTTTGCCGCATTTAGGAATTCCCTGTTATGCAGCAGCCAGCAGGGATTGTTATTCCATTTTTGGGGCCTGCAGGCAGTTTCCTGGCCGCAGTTGCTGTTCCTTCGCCCTGGCTCGGGGCCACGCAGGATCACCTGCACTCCACGTGATTAATGGCGGGAACACCCGGCCCGGCTCGACTTCCTGTTCATTGTTGTTTCAGCAGCGAATCCGCTTCCTGCCCTGACTCCGAAGGGCTCGGGGCAGGAGCCACAAGAATGACTGGGAACAAACAACCGCCTTCCATCTCACAATCGGAGTCTGCAGGGGGGGCGGGGCACGAGACAGACGCAGTGGGAGGGGGCGACAAGGGTTCAAGAGAAAAGGTACAATGGAGACAGCGTAAGGTATGGCACACTGAAGGGGTCAAGGAGAGGATAGATTGGCCACAAGGAGCAGGGGAGGGCAGAAGCGAATGAGGCACACCTAAAGAGGCGCCTAGATTAAGAAAGCGCTTTATGCCTTACTAATGGTGGAAGGCGCAATACAAAAGCTGATGACACAACACCTGCGGGGCAGGCGGTAAGGCAGTGAGAGGAGGTCAATATTAGAAGGTCCCCCAGCATCATGCAGCTGGGGTGCCACATTGCACCTACAGCAAAAGTGATTTCCCTTTGTGGGCAGGGGCAGGAGAGGGTTAGTAAATGATACTTTTCATACAATTGCAACATACAAGGTACAGAATGGAAGATTTGAATTAATCTCAGCCAATGGCGATCGCTGGGGCCACATTCCGGTCCATCCTTTTTTCGTCCAACGTACCACTCTTCACAGAGTCCCCGCATTGTGCAAATCAGGACTCTCCTTACCTAATCTGAAGGATACAACCCTTTAATTCTTAATAAAAAACACCAATTAAAACATCTTCCTTCACCTGCACTCCTTGGCATGACGCAACATGTGAGCTGTCATCTAAATGTGTATGACTTACATAACAGGTTTATTTTATGCCTCTACTAGTACTCAGTGCTTATTTTGAGCTGGTGGTTTCCAGTACTCAGCATCGGCACCAGTTACGGACGCATTCACATTCATTTATTGTAGACACAGGATATTAAGTGAGTTGCCCAGAATCACAGGATGGTGAGTCAAGGCTGAGACTTGAACCTGGTTCCTCCGCTCCACAGTTGGCAGCTCTGGTCATTACACCTCATCCTCTCCCCACTTTCATGGTTAGTAGTTGCTTCTGTTTTAGGCGGTGCTAACAGGAGGAATGGGCTGATGCAAGCTGCCTCCTGACAAGAGCCCTGGCACTTCTGTTTTTTACAACTTAACCACTAGTACCACTCCATGTCTCCGGTATCCTTTACTGCTTGACTTTCCAAACTAAATCCTACTGAGCTCTTCCCGCCAGACTCACTGACCCAGCCTGTTTAAACATGAACCAGAATACATACAGATGTATTCTCCAACAACTCTACTGCTGTTCAATAACAGAGTAATAGGACTACCCAACAACATAATAATACACTTTGCCTCCGTTATCTTTAATAACAGAGACACAATTAACCCCTTTAGTGCTGCCGTCGGCCAACGGTCGTCGCGAGCACTACCTTGCCAGTGCTGCGCACGTCCGTTGGCCGACGCGGCCGCAGCCGTTTCTTCGAACGTTCAGCACTGGCGCTGAACGTTCGAAGCAGTAAACGGGTTAAGGATGGAAATTAATACATATCTAAATCATCTGCATCTATAACAACAATAAACTTTCCTCTAGACTAGAAATGACATTCAACTAATCAGTATACTTCCTCTAATAACATTGCATTCTATACGACTAACTGCAACTGTTACAATTAATGCTACAAACTAACTCTGTGCACCTTCCTGCACATAAACAATCAATAATGGTGATTTGCTCTTTCTATAAGTGCTGAATGCAGCACTCATCAAATGGAGCAAAAAACAAGGAGAAATTAACCATTTCTCCCTGTTGTGTCATTCTAACGCCTGGTATTCCATGGCTTTCGTTTTTGGCGCTGCCCCAGTCTTTTAAATCTGGTGCAGAGTCAAAAAGCAAAGGGTGTTGCGGTGGAACAACCCCTGCAACACTCATTGCATGCCACTTTGCCTCAGAGGACTGCGGTGGAAAGGGGCATATTTACAAGGTGGCATTAAGCCACGCAGAGTGGCTTAGAGTTACCTTGTAAATATGGAAAATGGCGCTGCACCACCGGAGCGTCATAAAAGTGACGCTCCGGAATCGGTAAGGGCTTCTTAATATGTCCCTTACTCTGTGCTCTACAGAGTATCATGCTACCTGGAAAGCACTTCAATACCTCATCAGGGGTAGCAAGCGCTATATAAATTTAGAGGTGTGGTCTTTAAGGACGGTAGGGAAACATTTTGGGGAGGAGGAAGGGACTGTAGCAAATTCAAATGAACTTTGCTGGCTTGAAAACCTACACTAATAGCGCAATACCTAGTGCATAACATATTTATTCACAAATGAACAAAACCGTAAGATAAGTGCATTATTAGATATCTGATTTGAAAGAAGTTAAGGTTATGAATATAAATACAGTGGGTTAGGCAAACGTCACATTACTTTTTAGATCTAGAATGTAGACATGATGTAGCATATCTTCCTCCAATTCTTTGTATTCTTCCTGGATGACTTATTAGTTTCCTCACCTTTTCTTGGTAAATCTCTTTACTCCTAATAGAGCTCCAGGAAATAACTATTGCATCATAGTGCTACACAGAAACTACCCTATTACTGATATGTTCTTGAGGCGGCAGGAGGATATGGACAGCAAAATCCTTTCTTCCAAGAAAGCCAATTTACCCCACCTTGACTGTTTCATCTCTAATGATAAAAAAAATTAAACAATATTTAATCTAATCTATTCAGCATGCTGGGCCTCAATCAGTTCCTTCAGCATGATGTCACTTTTTGCATAAAGTGCACTGTTTGCATTTTTTGGGTCTGGGTTGACAGTGCAACTGACTGCAAGACCTATTATTTCCAAAGTTCATAGTGTGGGCCTTGGGTTAGGCCCCTTCAACCATTACCCTACTTGAGTCAGCCTCTTACAGACACTGGTTTGACTGACAAATTGACAATGACATTTTAAATCAGCCTCGAGGAGTACAGCTCTCTCACTGCCAACATAGTGATTATTTGGTGTATCAGTATTACTCCACCATCACAAATGCCACCAACACCACTACAACCACTTCTGCAAAGCATTCGTAAAGTTAATAGGTCTGGATTTAATGAGCAACTGCTTGTAAATATTTCTATGCGCTTTTGGCTATATGAGATGCCAGTTACACACACCACTATTGGCTTTGGAAATGCTTATTTAGCAAGCATTGGCAAAGCCACCATCACCAACACCACACCACCAACACCAACACCGCTACAACCACAACTTCTGCAAAGCATTCGTGAAGTTAATAGGTTTGGCTTTAATGAGCAACTGCTTGGAAATCTTTCTTTGTGCTTGTGTTTATAAGAGCTGCCAATTACACACAACACTATTGGCTTTGGAAATGCTTATTTAGCAAGCATTGGCAAAGCCAATAGGTCTCCCCTATACAATTGCTACTGGCTTTGGCAATGTGTTTTGTGATGTTGCACACCTGTGTGACTGCTGTTTAGCATGACTGAAAGTTAGTGGCATGGAGTGTTGTAGAGTGGAGTGGGGGAGTAGAGTGTCATAGAGTGGATTTGTTGGAGTGCAGTGTCGCAGAGTGGGGTAGGGGGAGTAGAGTGTGGTAGAGTTGAGTAGAGGAGAGTAGCGTTCAATGGTTCAGTGGCAGAGAAGGTCATAGAGTGCAGTGGCATTGAGTGGCGTGGCGTGGCATGGAATAGAGTGGAGAGGGTTGGGTTGGAGTGGATTGAGGTCGTTGGGGTGAATTGGATTGGAGTAGAGTGGGGTGGATTGGATTGCGGTATCATGGGATGGACTGAGTGGAGGGGGTGGATTGGATTGGAGTAGAGTGGGTTGGATTGGATTGCGGTAGAGTGGGATGACTGAGTGGAGGGGGTGGATTGGATTGGAGTTGGGTGAATTGGAGTGGAATGGGGTGGATTCAATTGAGCTGGAGTGGAGTGGATTGGACTGAAGTGAGGTGGATTTGAATAGGGTGGGCTGAACTGGGTTGGGTGGACTGAACTGGGGTGGGATGGGGTGGACTGGACTGGGGTAGAGTGGAATAGATTTGATTAGAGTGGGTTGGGGTGGGGTGAGTGGGCTGGGGTGGAGTTGGGTGGATTGGGGTGGATTTGGTCAACTTTGGTGACTGGAGTGCATTGAGAGGGCTGGATTGGAGTGGGGTTGACTGGATTGGATTGGGGTGGATTGAAATGGAGTGGACTGGATAAGGGTGGGGTGGACTGGAGTGGGGCAGATTGGATTGGAACGGAGTGGTATAGATTGGATTGGGGTGGGGTAAATTGGAATGGGGTAGGGTGGATTAGATTGGAGTGAGGTGGTGGATTTGATTGGATTGGGGTAGATTGTAGTGGGGTGAGGTGGATTGGAGAGGCATATATTGCATTGGGCTGGATTGGACTGGTGTGGGGTGGATTGGATTGGAAGGGTGAACTGGGATGGATTGAATTGAAATGGATTGGAGTGGGGCAGATTGTTTTACATTGGAGTGGAGGTAGGTTATTTTAGATTAGAGTGGGGAAGATGTTTTGGTTTGGAGTGGGGCAGATTGTTTTGGATTGTAGTGGGGAAGATTGTTTTGGATTGTAGTGGAGCAGATTGGAGTTGAGTAGATTGTTTGGAATTGGAGTGGGGCAGAAATTTTCTTGGATTGCAGTGGGTCAGATTGTGTTGGATTGAGTGGGGCAGATGGAGTCTGGCAGATTGTTTGGTACTGGAGTGGGGCAGATTGGAGTGACGCAGATTGTTTTGGGTAGGAGAGGAGTGGGACAGATTAGAGTGGGGCAGATTATTTTGTATTGCAGTAGGAACATTTGTTTTGGATTGAAATGGGGCAGATTTGAGTGGGGCAGATTGTTTTGGATTAAAGTGGGGCAGATTGTTTATGGTTGAAGTGGGGCAGATTGCTTTGGATTGGAGTTAGGCAGATTGTTTTAGATTGCTGGATTTGAATGGATCAGATTGCTTTAGATTGGAGCAGATTATTTTGGATTGGAGTGGGGCAGACTGGAGTGCAGTGAGGCAGATTGTTTTAAATTGGAATGGGCAGATTGTTTTGGATTGGAGTGGGGCACATTGGAGTGGGCAGATTGAAGTGGAGAAGATTGTTTTGGGTTGGAGTGGGGTAGATTGGAGTGGCGTAGACTTTTGTATTGGGACAGACTGGATTGGGGTCGAATGGATTGGGCTGGGTTTGATTGGTGTGGGGTGGATTGTTTTGCAAGAGGGTGGATTGGGATGGAGTGAGGTGAATTGGATTGGAGTGTGGCGGATTGTTTTGGATTGGAGTGGGGCAGATTGTTTTGGATTTGAATGGAGCAGATTTTTTTGGATTCAAGTGAGGCAGATTTTTGGGGTTTGGAGTGGGGCAGATTGTTTTGGATTGGGGCAGATTGGAGTGGAGCAAGGTGGGTTGGATTAGAATGAGGTAGATTGGATTTGGCTGGATTGGAATTGTGTGGGGTGGATTGGATTGGAGGGGGTGAATTTGGATGGAGTGATGAGGATCGGATTCGAGTTAGGTGGATTGGAGTTGGGCAGATTGCTTTAGATTGGAGTGGGGCAGACTGTTTTAGATTGGAGTGGGGCAGATTGTTTGGTTTGGATTGGGGCAGATTGCTTTGTATTGGAGTAGAGTGGATTGGAGTGGGCCAGATTGTTTTGGGTTGGAGGAAGGCCAATTGAAGTGGGGCAAATTGTTTTAGATTGTAGTGGGGCGGGTTGGAGTGGAGCAGATAATTTTGGTTTGGATTGGAGCAGAGTGGAGTAGATTGTTCTGGATTGTAGTGGGGCAGATTGTATTGAACTGAGTAGGGCAGATTGCTTTGGATTGGAGTGGGGCAGATTGTTTTAGATTGGAGTGGGGCAGATTGGAGTGGGTAGAATGTTTTGGGTAAGAGTGGGCAGATTAGAGTGGGTTAGATTGTTTTGGAGTGGGACAGATTGTTTTGGATTACTGGATTAGAGTGGGACAGATTGTTTTGGACTGGAGTGGGGCAGATTGGAGTGGGCTGGGTTGGGAGGATTGGAGTGTGGTGACTGGAGTGGTTTGAGGTTAGTACGGTTGACTGGATTGGTCTGGGGTGGATTGATTGGATTGGGTGGATTGGTGTGGAGTGAGGTGGGGCGAATTGGCGTGGATTGGAGTGAGGAGGATTGCATTGGAGTGGGGTGGATTGGGGTATACTACATAGCATAATTTCAAAAATTACAGATAAGAAAGAAACAATGTTGCTTCACAATATATGCAGCCCTACGCGAAGGATCCACAACTTGAGCATAGAGGCCCGGACTGTTTAAGGCCAGCAGGGGAGCTCTGAAACAGCGGCTATCTCCTTAACCGCGTGAGGCAAAGAGTGCGACGGCGTTTGGAATAGTGATTAAATGTGCACCGCGGTTTCCCCTCCATATAACCCCTCCGGAGGCCAATTTGCGGCTATCTGGCTAAGGGCAGGGGTAACAGGGCCGATTGAACAGAGGCCCCTGTGCTGATGATCACAACCAGCTAATTTAAAACAGGCCTTAATATTGACTGAAATACCATCCACAAGAGCGAGGGAGCCTTGTTGGCCCCCTCTGAAACACTCTCCCCCCCCCAGACACGAAAGGCCACTAATGAGGCTCCCTTATTTCACCCCCCAAGATAACCTACGCGGTTACGTAATCTTCTCTGGACTTAGTGACTCTGTGATCCCTACCGGAGTGATGGTCCTGCTTACACTAACTTTTTGGGCCCTCATGAGGCATTTTTCTCCCACTGCCGGTCTGCCAGGACTGATCTACAGCCCAACCCACTTTTTCTTCTCCTCCTCCACCATTCCCTCTATCCTCTTTTGGGGACTTGCTCTTCTATGTTTGACTATGTAACTGTAACTAATGAAACTATGCAAAACTGCTATTCTTGTTTTTCCTGGCCGCGGAGTCCTGAGCAACGTGGCTAATGCCCGGTGGTGCTGCTTGACAACTATAGAGGAGATTGGCCCTGGTTCCTCCCCTCAGCTGTCACTTACCCTGCCGGACATTGGGCACAGTTCTCCCTGTTCTCCCCGTCTTCCCGCTGTGTCTCCTCCCTCCCCCTCCCGCCGAAGAAATACTGTAACATTGTTTTTCTTTTTCCTGTGTTTTACTATGCTCTTGTAACGGATGTAATGTGTAACTTGTAACTCAATGATCCTCATGTAAAGCGCTCCGATACCTCCGGGTCTAGCGAGCGCTATATTAAACTCTTCAAATAAATAAAATCAAATAAATATAGAACAAGATAATCGTTAGCTTTTGAGTACAGCGCCCAGAACAAAAACAAAACAAAACACGAGTGCAAAGTGAGAAAAGAAGAATTGGCTAACCAAAATAAAGTTAACTTAGAAAATAAAACTTTGCAGTGTTGTTTGTCCTGCTGGGCATGTTTTTGCCAGTCACACATCTTCTGTTTGCAGGGCACTGAAAGTTAAAAAGAACAAAATAGTACCTCAATCACATCGGAAGCAGCAGATGGGCACTGATTAAGTTGAATCAATCAGTGCTTTGTCCCTTCTCCACAGAGAGGAACGGAAATTAGGTTAGGCCTGCCATGACGACTTACAAGTCTGTAAAGAAGAGTGCCACATAAGCCAACAAATGGTAGGCAACAGGGCGGACTACATGCCCTTTTTGTTTAACAACAGCCTCTCGCAGGCGCATGCAATGTACATGTATTTATATAGCGCAAATCACCGACACGGTATCTAAGCGCTTGCTTAGGGAACCCGTCCTGGTATTCCCCTGTGAGATACCCCGGCGGGGTGTCCACAAGTTGAAAGCCAGGCATCCCACCGTGAGGGGCCGTAGTGGAGATTAAGCAAGCTATTGCCCAGAGTCGCAGAGTGTGACCCCGTGAGTCGAGTAGGCACCGGAACGAGAATTATGGAGTCTGTGGAATTTTTGAGCCCGAGACCCGCCGAGGCGGGGAATCGAATCCTGGTCCACGGCTGATCTCAGCTTCCGGGTCTGCCGCCTCTAACCACTGAGCCACGCTTCTCCACGCAATTGCAGGCATGACCCTAAAAAAGGAATTGCTTTATATGTGATCCTTCACTTAACACATCCCACTAAAGTGAATGGAAAATTAACATTTTCTGGAGAGTGAGGTATGTTTAAAAAGCGGGTATCCCCATTGATGTCAATGGAGGCATTTCGTTTGTCAGCTGGTTGAATAGGAGTGGGGGAAAAAATGACACCCGCCATAGACAACTGAGTATTTTTTTAGGGGGGGAAGGGGGAGGGATTTTTTAATCTTTATTAACAATAAAATACAATACAGGTTATGCATTCAATGATGATGTACAACTGTACATTAAAGCAAAACATGACAGTGTGGCGGCAATTGAATGGCAATTGAATGGCTCAAAAGAGCGAGGCAGACAGCATGCATATATATGGAAGATAAGCAGACCTTAAATGTCACCTAAGGCTTAAGTAGGTCGTGAAATGTGTGGTTGTACCTGACTAGGGGCGTCGTTAACTGCCAGGGCCCTAGGGGTGGAAGGCTGGGTCGGAGAATTACCAGAACTGGCCGGTGGAGATGGGAGACCAGGGGACCCCAAATATCATGCGGTCTGTTAGCCTCGGGCATCAAGTTCAAATACTCACTAAGATGTGTCTGGCAGTATGCCGCATCTGCTAGCCAGTGTTTGGGTTGAGGTGCGGTCTGCGGCCCAAGTGTATAGCCACTCGGCATTTAGCTAGGACCAGTAGCATCGCGGTAAGTCTGCGGTTAGCATCAGAGACTCCCTTAACGTGATAGGCGGATGAGTTGACAGGGATGCCTTTGGATTACAGTGGTATATGGACATTACAGTCAGGCGGCCAGGCACCTGATTGTTAATACATGATGAATCATACCTGCATTGTTTGTCATGACATCACATTCTCGTGTGGCTCTCTCGCTGCCATTTTCTGCTGGGTAGTGTTGCGACCTCTGCATCCTAGGACATCATATAGGGCTGCCATTGAATCTTAGGTTGATGGATTTCAGAAAGGGTTTGAAAACCCTATTGTTTCCTAGAAGTTAGTCAATCTGTTATCATCACTTGAGCCGCAGATACAGCTGCCCCGCGTTTGTCTGAGCGCCAGGATACCCGTAGGGTGATAGTAGCGCTATACAAAAACTTATTACATTACATTAAAATAACGCAACAGCATTATGACTTAACAATGCATATGTTGTGGCAATCTTATGCTGGGAAAGTTAGAGAAGAGAAGAATATTATTGACAGGCTGCCGCTATTAAGATTTTGTGGTGTCTTGAGTTAAAATGTCGGTGTGAGGACTTCATGACGAGAAATCATTAATCTAACGCCCAGGTACACTGGGCCAACAAGCACTGACAGCATAGAAAATAGGTGTTTACATCACATGCGTTTATAAAGCATGTGATTATAACGTGGTCGTTACAACAACCGTGTTGTTACATCGCAGTACTATTACACCTACAGTTGTTACAAATACTTGCTCTAGGGGGCGAGTTAGATTTAGGAATACTATAATTTACTATTCCAACTCCACTGTGTGCAAAAGTAGAGAAGGTGTTGGAATAGTTAATTATACTATTTCTTAGTTTAGAGCGCCCCCTAGAGCATGTCGTTGTAATGGTGCTGCGATGTAACAACGCGGTCGTTGTAATCGCATGCGTTTTTTGGCATGCGATGTGTTGGCTGTTTCCCCGACAGCATACATGAAGAGAATTGTGAGCTCAGGAAGTACACAATGTTTACTACGGAGGATACATTCATTTTTTTTGTTTGTTATATGCTCCACACAATATGTGACAATGGTGAGTACTTTTTTTTCTGGCTTATTAATATAGCCTTATTGTCCGTTCCTGAGAGCTATACCTGTTGTTAAAGGCCCTGAACCCGAGTTATAGGCTCGAGCCGCAGTAAAGGGCCCTTAACAAGGAGAGGGCCTCTAACAATTACATAGCCTGAGGCAGAAGAGCTAAAAGGCGATTAGACCATTCAACCAACGGAATATATAGAATGTTATAAATGGAAAAGGGAGAACTAGAAAGATATCCATAGGAATGTTGGAGCATAAGGCTTATAGACCATTATTAGCTTTGAGCCACTTCATTGTCTTCAATGGGGCTGCCAATGTTCTATTTTGTATTATTATCACATACTTTAAGTCCTAGTACGGTACATTCACTATGTTTGTATTGATGACAGGGGAATCTAGTATGGTGTGAGGGATGTGGGTGGTCTTGTTTGAGGTTTATGTGGCAGTTCTTCAGCCAGTAAACTGTCCGGGACTTAGGAAATGTTAGTTGTTAAAACATTAGGCGCTGATGGATAGTCATATTTAAACTTTTGCCTGATCTGGATGAACCAGGTGATTTGGATGGGTTTAAATTTGCAGTAAGATGGAGGGGTGTTGTGGTGGGAAAATACGTTTTGTTTTAGGAAGATACAAATTTCAATGGGGCAAGAAGAAAATGAATCTACAGCGCCTTGAGACCCGCTCTGGTGAGTAGTTGTGCTATATAAATTCCTTATGGATTGGTTGATTGATTGAATCTATTGATCTGTATGTAGGTGTGCTTAAAACCATGGGAGTTGCACACAATTTCGAGTGCATGTACTATAACTACAAATAGAGACCAAATTGTAGTGAAGGTCAAAAGTTAAAAAAGTCAAGAAAGTCTTTGGGTACTATTATCACAGTGCAACAATTCGAATGGTGTGTGTAACAACTATGTAGTAAACCTGGTGATAAAATGAATGCCATTTTGAAGAGAACCCTTAATACGGAGCCAAAGAAGGACTTTCGGAGAGGAAACAAGCAGGAAAACTTAGCAAAAAATGGTTGAGAAAGGTTGGTTTGAGTCATCTGGCAAACTACAAACATTTTCCAGTTACATTACATTCCTGAATGCTGGATGCGGACCCTGAAATTCATGGGTTTCCACCCTGTTTTCTGGTCTCAGACCTGCACATGTTGACCACCTCTCTTTGTTGTGTACTCCTGCAATGGATGAGGGAGATGGTGAGCTGGGTTGCAGGGTCTGTAGAGAGTTATATAAAGGTCTAACTAATTACTCATTCCCAGCCACTCTTCCCTTTGACTGATGGTTCACATTTCCAAAAATAGAATCTTTAAACTTGTAAAATAACCCAATCTGGTCAAAAACCCTGAGCACAGACAAATGGTTGCCAGATACAAACTGAAAGACCACATCACAAACCAAACTACAATCCCATGGAGGATAAAACCTGCCAGCAATGTGGCCGGGAGAGTAGAAACAGAGGGGCATATTTTGTCAGCACACCCTTGTGCTTCCTCTAGCGCAGGCATAAAAAAGCTGTCTAGCGCCAGCACAGGCACCCTGCCGCCATGTTGCAAGGGTGCCTATGCTGAAGGGACGAATGTTAATGTGCAGGAAGGGACACCACACTGCACATAAACAATCAATAATGGCAATTTGCTCTTTCTGTGTGTGCTGCAGAATGCAGCACACATGGAAAGAGCACACAACAAGGAGAAATTAGTAATTTCTCCTCGTATTGCCATTCTAATGTCTGGTATTCAGGGCGTTCGTTATTAGCACTGCCTCAGCCTTGTAAATCTCGGGCAGCGTAAAAAATCACTGAGTGTTGCGGTGGAATGCCCACAGCACCATTGCATGCCCCTTTGCCGCAGTGGACTGTGGCGAAATGTGGCTTACTTACATGATTGTGTTAAACCACAGTAAGTGGCTTAGCACCTCCTTGTAAATATGGAAAATGGTGCTACGCCACTGGAGTGTCAAAAAAAGTGGCGCTACGATGGCGATAGGGCTTGTATATATGCCCCTGAGATTATTTCTTTTAGAGCCACCCAAGAATAAGTACATTTGGGATAGTTACTTTTGTGTACTGCAAGGAAAAGTGTTCATGCTTGGAAAAACGAAGAAGGACACCCTGGATTATAAAGAGCAACAGACATATATGTCTAGCCTTGCCACCAAAACAACGAACTGGTCCTTCCCTTCATCACTGATATAGTTAAACTGGCCCGCTCCTTTTATGGTTGCGCATATGGAAAAGGGACTCGGTTGGGTTGAACCAAGCCGTAATTAATGTTATTATCAACTTTGACTGAGCCAATTGTATTCCCTGGCTTGCATATGTTAGGAAGTATTTTACAGATCTGGGTTTGGCCTTCTTGTACACATCACCTAGTGAGTGTATATTCTTTCCTAAGAATAAACTAAAAGAGGCCTTTTTTAACAAACGTAAGGCTGAAAGATGACAACGGAATCAAAGCAAAATCATGGTATACATTAACACACGCTGCCTAGAGTACGCACAGGTCTCGATTCATATCTCTCTTTCATAACCAACAATACCCACCAATATCTATTAACAAGGATGAAGTTACAATGTTTTCCCCCTCATGGCATGCTACCCCGCATCTGTACATTCACTAAGTAACTTAACACCATGTCCCCGTGATGGCCTGTCTACCCAATCAATGCCACACATTTTATTCTTCTGTGGCCTACATAAGATGGAAAGGAAACAGTACATCGTCCCTCTGTTAAGTAAACTGACACAACACTTATTACCTAGCTCTTTTAATTACTCTTTGGAAACACCCTACATTTGTTTTACATTAGCAAACTTTTTATATTCAGTCCTTTGGACTAGGAGAAGATCCACAGACAGGGGAGTTGTTTTACGTGATTATTTTTTACAAATGGTCATCAATAAAATAATACTGTTTTTAATTAAATTGCTGCTAGTTACACGTTAAATTGAATCTGTACAAGAAAAATGAAATGCCTACGTGATGGTGAAATAATCACCATTTGATCAGTGTAAATATTCCTCTTATGATGTAACGCTGTTAGTTTTAGAAATGCGGATGTACTTAAATTATGTCATCTGTAATTGGAAAATGTGCAAAATGATGTTTTAACTGTTTTAATATATCTCTCGATGAATTCGTATTATGATAATTATTTGTACTTCTATGCATTTACCAAATAAAGTTATTTGATTGATTGATTGAGAAAACACTTACGTTACTTTGTGCACCTTGCACCATGATCTATAGGACAGAATGCAGAAGAAGAAAAGAAAGACAAACATTGAGAGAGGTGACAGGGAGAGAAACCAATAATTCTGGTTTGTATTTTCAGTCTTGAATAAAACATTTAAAAAAGCAGAAAGGTGTTGCTTTCTTTGTATACTATATTAATGAGATAAATCATTTATTGTGTTATGCCTTAGTGTACTTTTGAGATGTAAAATAGTCCATCCTGCATTTTGATGCAAACATTCCGTAGGAGGTGGAATGATACGCCGAAGAGCCAAAGCATGAGATGAAAGGGAAATATGCCGACCGGTGGAGCAAGGCCCAATCTATGTATAATTTTATAGAATTGATAACAATAGTTTTTTTTAACAGCCAGACCTAAAGATATTTAATTTCTACTGGAGGCCAGGTGGCAGAAGTTAGAAGCCATCGGAGACTGGACTGCAAGTGCAAAATCTGAAATGTTATCATGATGCTGATAAGAAAATGAAAAGTAACACAAATTAAAATTTGTGAAACAACATACATGTTTAGAAGAAGTGGTTACTGAAGTTAGTGTGGTGTGGGTTAGCTATAAAAGGGACCTAAAGAGCCGAAGCTTGGGAGAACCCTCTAAGCATGAGAACATGAAGATGAGTTTTAAGAGCCCATGAAGTCGAATATGTAAGATTGGAAAAACACAGAGAACTATGACAGCACAAACCTCAAGACAATAGGAGAAGAAAGGATGGTGAGAAGTAGTGAGTACTCAACGACATTTAAAGCTCAATACTCACCACAAATTCATTTGCATTTTTTTCTCCACGTGGAAAGTATTCCATGTGGAGGGAACCATGGAGCATATTATCAAGGAAGGCGTTAAAATTATCGTTGGTTTAGCGGTAGCGAACTGCCGCTAAAGCGGCAATAATGGGCTTGATATTATGCCCTGGAGAATTCCAATAGAAGCTGATGTTCACACTGGAACATGGACTTCTATTGGAATTCTCAAGGGCATATTATCAAGCCCATTATTGCCGCTTTAGCGGCCGGTTTCTGCCGCTAAACCGGCGATAATTAGTAACACTGTTCTCGATAATATGCCCCCATTTTCTTATGCTGCACACGTTGTTCCTCTGCCCTTCCCAACCGTGAGAGGGATTTACTCCTGACCAGAACAGACCATACCAAGTGTGACAGTGTGCCTTGGAAAAATTTGTGAATATTCACAAACTAGGGAGTTTTCACCAAATTTCCCAGTTGTTCCTCTAACAGAACGCCCACTTGCAGTGCCTGGGAGAGCATTTACTTCTGGATAATGTAACGGCATAAGGTATTCTATAACATGAAAGTACCTGGATTACAAAGTGTAAATTCAAGGTTTTTTTTATGAGTGGCAAAGGTACATTTAAAATCCCTCACTCTCAGCAGTGTTTCCTTAATTTTAAACTGTCTTATCTTTCAGGCATGTTCTTCTCTGCTTTGTTTCTTTATTCATTTTTTTTCAATTCTTTATTCATTATTTCAAGGTTTATTAGTCCTACCAAGGCCCTGTCCTTGCATGTGACTGACTTTGCCCCAGCTCAACAGCCTCTCTTGCATGTGTCTGACATTACACCAGCTCCAAGGCATGAAAGTGATCATTCTGCCCCAGACCTGCTAGCCTTCCAGAGACCCCGGCCTGACTTGTAACTCACTTTGCCTCTGCCCCAGTGGCTTTTCAGAGGCTCGGGTCTGCTGAGAGTTCCCAATAAGAATTCAATAGGAAATTCGCATAAAGTGGAAGGGCAGTGCGGACTGGGAAACAGGAAAGAGCTCTGCAATGCAGCGGAAGAGTGGACGTGTGGTAGCTAGGAAGCGCCCAAGAACGCACAGGATGTCAGTGGCGCCCAGCCATAGTCTTGGGCTTATCTCAGCACCCAGAAGGATCTAAACAACAGAGCTCAGCTGCGGGACGACGTGGGGGTGTAGGGGAAAACAAGTGGGGGTGGGGGTGTCAGGCAAAAACAGAGGGTCTCATTTACGAGGCTCTAGTGGCACTTTTGCCCCGCCAACACTGCAGGTTTTTTGACGTTCCGGTGGCGCAATGTGCGGCAGCATATTTACAAGGCCACAAAAAAACATTTCCACATGGCTTTTCATGGCCTTATACATATGCTCCCCTTCAATGCATTACTCTGCGTGAAAGGGGCGTTCCATGGGTGTTGCTGTGGCTGTTCCCCATTTACGAGGAACTTGGGAATGTGTCAGATTCCTACGCAGAGTGGTGCAACAAGGAGAAATACTTTTATTTTGCCTCGTTTTTTCCTCTTTTTATGTGTGCCACCTTCTGCAGCATGTATAGAAAGTGGAAAATGTTATCAACGATTGTTTTTGTGCAGGAAAGTGTCCCTTCCTGCACGAAAACAATCATCCCCGCAATGCAGGCACACTTACAACATGATGCAAGGGTGTCTGTGTTGGCGCACGGCTGCTGTGGCGCAGGGGAGGACAAGAATGCTACGCATCTTGTAGATACAGCGCATTGCTGCCCTATTCTTTTGAAGCACGGCAATGTAGCAGGAAAGCCTGCTGCGCTGCCATGGGTCAACATTTTTTAAGTGAGGCCCAGAAGCTTTTCCTTAACAGGGTCGGGGGAATTACGGGGCAATGGTGGAACAAATTATGTGGCAAGAATGACTAAATTATGCTGCATGAGCAAGCAAATAATCCAGCATTCATATATTATGTGGCACCATCTGTGGAAGAATTATGTCACTATTTGTAATTTTGAGCCATTGTAATATAAAAAGGGTCCCAACGCTATGAAACAAAGGCAAAGATATCGTATGAAAGAAAAGGGTACACATTTACCAGATTTTATTTAAAATGTTAGCCACCAGAAAATAATAATTATGCGTTGCATGGAAAAGGAAGAACGACATAATATTAACACCCTTCCTTCCAAATTTAGAATAAAACAGCTTGCGTAAAACCAAGAATGCTACACTCAGCAGTAAACCTGCCTGGATGTCCATACTTATAGTAATAAATAAAAGGTGAGCCTCTGAAATTCTGTGTATCCTTTGGTTTTGGTTTTACTCTGTGATCCATAGTTACGAGGCCTTTTGCCGCTGTTGCGTCACTTTTTGTGATGCAACGGGAGCGCAAACCAGTAAATCATATTTATGAAACACCGCAAAGCCACTTTGTGACCTCATAAATATGAAGTAAGGCAAGGCAGCGCTAATCGCTAAGTTTCCTTACTCTGAGCTAGGGATGTGTACCATGGCGTTGTGTGGGAGTTCCCACGCAACACCAATGGATTTTGACACATCCCCAAATTTACAAGACCTTTTAAACCTGGGGATGTGCCAAGACCTTACACCTCACCAGGGGAGTTGCAACGAGGAGAAATATCACTATTTATCCTTGTTTTTTCCTCTTTCTATGTGTTCAGCATGCATTGGCTCTTATTTATGAAGGGCTTGCACCACATTTTTGTGACTCTGTGGCGGCGTAATCAATGCGCCACACTGCACCCTATTTAAAAAGTCATGCATTTACGCATCAAAATCCTTACATAAGCACGGACTTAGGTCTTTTCACATGAGACTCGCCCATGGGTCATGACACATTTCTGGAGTTGAGTTAGTTTTCCGTAACACTCCAGCAATGCGTCATTTTTGTACCACCAAACACATCAGAATTCTTGCTGTATCTGTAAATCCTTGCACCATGGAGCACTGTATTGTCAATATGGCGCATCCATTGTGTCGTAAGGATGGCACTATGAAAAGTGACGCATCATTGTTTTTGCCCAGCGATGTGTCACTTTTTTTTTTTAAATGAGGCCCATAGAAAGAGAAAAAAGCCTCTCAGGATTGTTTTTGTGCAGAAAGATGTTTCTTCCTGCACAAAAACAATCCTGCATGTAACGCAGGCACCCTTGCACCATGGTGCAAGGATGCCTGCGTTGGCGCTAGGCTGTCAAAGCGGCCCCAGCGTAAGGGGAAATGACAGTAATGCGCTGTATTGGATAAATATGGTGCATACCTGCCCTTTCCCTGTGACGCAGGGCAGTGCAACCATGTCACTTGCTGTGCTGCCCTGCACCACAGTTTTCATAAATATGGCCCTAAGTGCTTAGACATATTTTATTTTCATGAATGATGGAAAACTTTTAATGAAAAAGAGGAAATAATTCCCAACACGTTTGAATGACATTTAAATGGTGTGCAGTCATAATATCGAGTCATTTATTTCGACTGGACAGAATATCGAGTAAAAAATATAGAATGGACAAAATATCGACTAGACATAATATAGACAACAAAAATATCGACTAGAAAAAATGTATATCGAATAGAATGGACATAATATCGAATCAAAAATATAGAATGGACATAATATCGACTAGACATAATATAGACAACAAAAATATCGAATTTAAGGTAAGTTAATAATATTTTTAATTTTTTGTGTAATATTATTCTGTAGCGGGTTGTGGGTTTATAGGGGAATAGGGTGGGAAGTAATTTAATTATAATTAATTAAATATGTTATTTATGTATTGATATTTATTTAGAATTAATTGTTAAATCATTATTAATTGGTAATTAATTCAAATATAATTGGTAATTAATTAAAATTGATTAATTGATAAATATTTTAATTTTGGTAATTTATTTTCTGTAGCGGGTTGTGGGTTTATAGGGGAATAGGGTGGGAAGTAATTTAATTATAATTAATTAAATATGTTAATTTATGTATTGATATTTATTTAGAATTAATTGTTAAATAATTATTAATTGGTAATTAATTAAAATATAATTGGTAATTAATTAAAATTGATTAATTGATAAATATTTTAATTTTGGTAATTTATTTTCTGTAGCGGGTGGTGGGTTTATAGGGGAATAGGGTGGGAAGTAATTTAATTATAATTAATTAAATATGTTAATTAATTCATTGTTAATTATTTAGAATTAATTGTTACTTAAATAATAATTGGTAATTAATTAAAATATAATTGGTAAATAATTTTAATTGATTACTTGATAAATATATTAATTTCATTAATTTATTTTCTGTAGCGGGTTGTTGGTTTATAGGGGAATAGGGTGGGAAGTAATTTAATTCTGATTAATTAAATATGTCATTTAATTTATTGGTATTTATTTTGAATTAAGTGTTAATTAATTATTAATAGGAAATAAATTAAAATATAATTTTTAATTAAAATTAATTGATTAATTTTTAAATTGTAAATTAATTTATTGTTAATAGGTAATTAATTAGTATGAGTAGGCAATTTTTATAATTAAATCATTTTATTTTGTATTTATAAATAAATATTTAATATATTTTATACACTTGTAAAATATTTTAATTATTTGTAATTGGTATTACTATTTATGTTATTTATATCTATTTGTGAAGTATTTACTTTCCCTACTATTGCACTCTCTGAAGTTGGAATAGTAATTTTAACCCCTACGCTATCCAACACTTTCCCTACTGTTGCACCCACTGGAGTGGGTATGCAACATTTACAACGCAACTTTTACTATGCACTACCATTGCAACGAAACTTTTACAACGCAAAAACTTTTACAACGCATACATTTACAAAGCATGTTTTTACAACGCAGATACCTTTACAACGCATACCATTACAACGTAAGTATTGGTAAGTATATAATTATTTTTAAAATGTTATATGTTTGGGTTTTTGGGTAAAGGGGTATTTTTAGGGTTCAGGGTCAGTTTTCAGTTTTTGGGTAAAGGGGTATTTTTAGGGTTCAGGGTCAGTTTTCAGTTTCTGGGGTAAAGGGGTATTTTTAGGGTTCAGGGTCAGTTTTCAGGTAAAGGGGTATTTTTAGGGTTCAGGGTCAGTTTTCAGTTTTTGGGTAAAGGGGTATTTTTAGGGTTCAGGGTCAGTTTTCAGTTTTTGCGGTAAAGGGGTATTTTTAGGGTTCAGGGTCAGTTTTCAGTTTTTGGGGTAAAGGGGTATTTTTAGGGTTCAGGGTCAGTTTTCAGTTTTTGGGTAAAGGGGTATTTTTAGGGTTCAGGGTCAGTTTTCAGTTTTTGGGTAAAGGGGTATTTTTAGGGTTCAGGGTCAGTTTTCAGTTTTTTGGGGTAAAGGGGTATTTTTAGGGTTCAGGGTCAGTTTTCAGTTTTTGGGTAAAGGGGTATTTTTAGGGTTCAGGGTCAGTTTTCAGTTTTTGGGTAAAGGGGTATTTTTAGGGTTCAGGGTCAGTTTTGGGTTTTTGGGGTACAGGGGTACTTTGTAAAAATAAAGTAAAATTACATTTAAATTAAATTTTTTAAATAAAATTAAATAAAATTAAATTATATTATTATATTTTTAATTAATTTATATTCAAAAAATTATTATATACTTACCAATACTTACGTTGTAATGGTATGCGTTGTAAAGGTATATGCGTTGTAAAATCTTGCGTTGTAAATGTATGCGTTGTAAAAGTTTTTGCGTTGTAAAAGTTTTGTTGTAATGGTAGGCGTTGTAAAAGTATGCGTTGTAACGTCATACATCCCTGGAGTGGGAATAGTAATTTTAACCCCTACGCTATCCAGCGCTTTCCCTACTGTTGCACCCACTGGAGTGGGAATAGTAAATTTTACCTCTACGCTATCCAACACTTTTGCTAATGTTGAACCCACTATAGTTGTAACAATAAATTTTAACCATTTTCTATGCTACGCTAAAAATGTTATATATGTTTATTTAATAATATGTTTTATATATATATATATATATATACATATATATATATATACATATATATATATATACATATATATATATATATATATATATATATATGTATTATTTTTGGTGATATAATTTTTTTAATTATATAAATTATTTATTAAAATTACATTTTTTTAATAATTATTTCTAAGTTTATATTAAATATATTTATTACTATATTAGTTTTAACTTAATTTTAGGACATTTAAAAAAATCGATATTTTGACAGTCTATATTTTTGTAAGTCAATATTTTGGAGTCGATATTTTGGTACTTACCTGTTTGAAGATAGGGAGTCGATATTTTGTCAATCGATATTTTTGACTCGATATTTTTGTATCTCGATATTTGTGAGGTCGATATTATGTCAGTGATCCCATTTAAATATGTCAGTATTCTCTTCTTGCTGCAGATAAAAGACCATCTCAAATGAATACTGCCGGGGCAAACTCTTTTTTAGCACAGCAATCACCAACTGAAAGGTGCAAATTGTCTGCCACTGCTTTGCATAACCTTTGGCATACTTCTTGTAGACACTTTTGAAACCTTTGAGCTAGAAGTACTTTATTTTTGTTGAAATCTGAAAATTATGTGGCAGATCGTAGAGTATGAGGAAAGTGCAGTCAGTCAGAATCACGTAGAAAACTCAGCCGCAGCATAATACATAATTCCTTCCAATGGGCCGGGTTGTTAATAAGCAATCCTCATTTTGCCAAGCTCTCAAAAATAAAAGGCTGTAACACCCCACTAATGTCTGACTCTGCACCTCGCAAGTTGCACTGAACCCTCTGAACTTCCCTACTGCCAACCAGTGTTGGACCTGATTCTCTTGTCCAGGTACTAGTGGACATGTGCACCCAGGATATAGGGGGTACTTTTCATCAAACCTGTGCCCCTCCCATTCTCCAGGGAGACTTGAACCACTCCTGCCTCTGTGAATAGGTGTTTGGAGTTTTCCATTTTTGTTGCACCAAACGTTTTTTCAAACTATGTACTTGCATTCTGCAACCTGTGACAAATAACTGAACGCAAGCCGCCATATTGGGATTGGAGTTTGTTTCTCACCAGGTTGGTGGCTCTCAAGAGCCAGAAAGGCAGGGGAGGACTCAGTTGCAAGTCAATGGGAGTCCTTCCTGACTTGCCACTGAATATCTCCTGGCCAACAGCCTTCCCAACCTTTCACCTAACATGTGGGAGTATTTTGATTCCTGGCATACTTCTTTCCCACTACACTTGTGCATAGCTAGGTAACAACTGGTTCCTGAAAAATCTGCCTTAAGTCAAAATTGTAACTTGAAACTTCCTTTCTTTTCATTTTATTTAATCTGCAGGCTTGTGTTGTGGACAAACATCAATTCCGCTTCCAGTTGATTTATTTATTAACAGTTCATATCTGTTTGAAAATATAAATTGACAAGTCCTCAATTAATAAAACATATCCCTAACATATCAAAATACCTTTATTAGTAACAATACAAAATGCATTTTAACAATAACCAACACGCTTTGAAGGTGCTATATAAGAAATAAGCAGAAGGACCTCTAAAGTTGCACAGTTTTGTATCTAGCAGACATAGAAAATGGACTATACCATACCTCTCTGTGGTATAATATAAGATGAATGCAAAAAATGCTCTAAAACGGTCTTTCCTTGCATAAGGAAACTTGGGGGCACATTTACAAGCCCCATTCGCCACTGGAGTGTCACTTTTGTTGACACTCCGGTGGCGTAGCGCCATTTCACATATTTACATGGTGGCACTAAGCCACTTAACGTGGCTTAACGCCACCTTGTAAATGTGCCGCTTTCTGCTTCAGTTCTCTGCGGCAAAGGGGCGCGCAATGGGTGTTGCTGTGGGCGTTCCACCGCAAACCCCATTGCTTTTTGACGCTGCTCCAGATTTACAAGGCTGGGGCAGTGCCAAAAACTAACGCCAGGGAAAACCTAGGTTTAGCATGGCGATACAAAGAAAAATTATTCATTTCCCCTCGTTTATTGCTCTTTCCATGTGTGCTGCAAAATGCAGCACACATAGAGTGTGCTGCAAAATGCAGCACACATAGAAAGAGCAAACTGCCATGAATGATTGTTTATGTGCAGGAAGGTGCCGCTTCTAGTTTTGTGCTCTAGTGCAGCCTTGGTATCTCTGATTGCTTCCAGGATTGCCGCTCAACCCAGGGCTCTGTCCACCAGGCCCGGACTGGCCGTTGCGGGCACCGGGCAATCCCCCGGTCGGCTGCAAGGGTGGGGGCCGGTTTTGGGCCCTGGGGGCCGTTTTTGTTACAGAGCCGTTTTTGCAGCATAGCTGCAAAATCGGCCCTGTAACAAAATCGGCCGAAAAGCGGCCCTGGCAAAGCGCTCGAAACCCCCCCCCCCCCGGGGGGGCCGGCCGAGCACTTTGCCAGGGCCGGTTTTGGTTCCCTGTAAGGTATGTTGGTGCAATCCCTATCCAGGCCTGAGGGGGTCCACCGCCCGCCTCATCTTCTGTAATTTGGCTGCACCATGGCCGTACAGGGACTCTACATCTGCTCGGTCCAAGGCGATCTACGGTGTTCCGCTAGATGTTCCACCTCTCCATTCAGGGCCACCTTACTCAGGTGCCCCCCCAGCACCCCTTCCCCCTGTGGTAAATAAATAAATAATACCTCTATTTTTTGAATTGATAAATGAATAACAGATAGCTCAATAAATAAGAGTCAAGATTCGAGGTAGTAGGAGTTTTGCAGGTTTATTACAGCATGAAGGACAGGAACAGGACAACCTGCACGGGAACAGGATGGCAGCGCTGCCGGGGGCAGGATCGGAATCGGCGTAACATTAAATAACAAGACATGATCATATATACTAAAACAGTTGTATTACAATACATATGATAGGCGGAGCAGTGGGTGTGGTCAATAGCAGTCGCGAAAGATAAGGGTGAAAATGGGTGTAACAGGGGCGTATACATAGACATGTGATGTAAACGTAACAGAATATGTCATAAATGGAGCGGAAACATGGAGGGGGCTACCTAAGGAGCCGGGACCTCTAACCTGGTGGTGCGCGCAAACTTGGCAATGACGTGTTACTAGAAGAAGCTGGGGGCTATGAACTCTGTGCTAGGAGCAGAGACTGAAGTCTGGAGAGTCAGGGCGACATGTACCTAAGCAGTATCTAGTATCTGATGTTTAGAGAACATGTTGATAGAATCCAAAAGTTATCGGAGTAAAGGCGAACAGACTCTAAGACTGGAGCATGCATTATTCTACATGTAGTGCGTGATGAAGAATATTAAATGAGCATTAAATGCAGTATTTCTCTAACGTGGAGCCGTAAAGGCTAGACAATGACGGAAACTATTGATGCAATTCAGTAGCTTTAGGAATGCAGAAAAGGAGGACTGAACTGATCACTGGAATCATAACATACTCAGAGGCAGAGCCAGGCTGAGCCGGGCACTGTGAGGCAGGAAGTAAGTGAAGGGTCAGGAACACAGGTGGGGGCTGTATCGCTCCTCAGCGAGGGCTTCAGGAGACAGGAGCTGAATCTGGTGTCCGGGCCCTTTTGAGGCCTAGAAACGGGGACTTTACAATGGAATAACGTGCACACTGAGAAACGTGGCAACGTAGCTTTACATAGGCCTGATATTCGTAGCTTTCACGAGAACTGAAAATAGACATACTAGAGATGGACACAACTAAAATTGCGTCTTTAATCGAACATGGGGAATACATATGCATATTTAATCATGCACACATAACATATGATGGAGGACGCGTAGGGACACAGAACATGGCAAAATTTACTTTTCCACATTCCCTCCTTGTCACTACGTTTCCATCAGGAAACATCAATATTCATGATACCATCTATCATTTCATACAGCATCATTTGCTCGTCTCGAATTTTCTGGGAACGGGTTTTAGAACGGGACTTGGGACTAGGAATACAAGAGGTAGCACAAATGCCGCAAATCGCAGGGCCACATTGTATACAGAGGCAGCAGCTGAATATGATCGCTACTGCAATACCTAGAAAGGACAAGACTTTCCATCCCCAGGCAGATATGATACTCCAGAGCCAACCGGACCATGTCCAGGTGCCTGGATCTTGGTGTAACAGATGGGCAATTTTATGGAGTCTGGTTATAGCTGAATAAACAGACGGCGCGTTATTTGGAATGAAAATGCAGCAACTAGATCCGATGACTCTACAGGCCCCGCCCCTATCGGCCAGTATGACGTCAAGGACGAGACGATTCTGTAAAACGACAAATCTCATAGCAGATTGCTCTTCGGTTAAGTTACCTAGAGCAGAGGCAGTCTCATTTACTACAGCTTCAAGGGTTCTGGTTAACCTACGGATTAGCTTACTGTTCTGGATAGGTCCTATAAAGAAGAAGAAACCTCTATTGAAATCTGTATACTGTTCTAGAGCAGTTTCAGTATAATCGACAATCGGGGACTCCCTTCTATGTCTAATGTGTACTAGATGTGTGTTTCTGTGATAATCAGATGGGGCTAGGAAAACTGGTGGCAGTAGGAAGGCAATGTAACAGGTTCCCTCCCAATCGAGGGGCAGACGAACATATGCGGTCTGACCACAAATAAAATAAGAATGACGTGAAGCTTTGAAAATAGATTTCCCACTGTCACTATATTTGATAATAATCAATCAATCAATCAATCAGGTCATTTGTAGAGCGCACTACTCACCCGTAGGGTCTCAAGGCGCTGGGAGGGGGGGGGTGCCGCTACTGCTCGAACAGCCAGGTCTTGAGCTTCTTCCTGAAGGAGAGGTGGTCTTGGGTCAGGCGCAGCTCGGTCGGAAGTGAGTTCCAGGTCTTGGCGGCCAGGTAGGAGAAGGATCTTCCTCCTGTTGTCGCTCTTCGGATGCGGGGGACGGCGGCGAGGGCGTGGTTGGTTGATCTGAGGAGGCGCTTGGGAGTGTAGAAGTTGATCCGGTTGTTGAGGTAGCTCGGGCCTTGGTCGTGTAGGGCTTTGTGCGCGTGGGTGAGGAGCCGGAAGGTGATTCTCTTGTTGACCGGGAGCCAGTGCAGATCTCTCAGGTGTCCGGAGATGTGGCTGCGTCGGGGGATGTCGAGGATGAGTCTCGCCGAGGCGTTCTGGATCCGCTGGAGTCTCTTCTGGAGTTTGGCGGTGGTTCCGGCGTAGAGGGCGTTGCCGTAGTCCAGTCGGCTGGTGACGAGGGCTTGGGTGACCGTCTTCCTCGTCTCGGTGGGGATCCACCGGAAGATCTTACGTAGCATGCGCAGGATGTTGAAGCATGACGAGGAGACGGCGTTGACTTGTCTGGTCATGGCGAGGGAGGAGTCCAGGATGAAGCCCAGGTTGCGTGCGTGGTCCGTCGGTTTGGGTGCGGTGCCCAGGGCGGGGGGCCACCAGGAGTCATCCCAGGCGGAGGGCGTGGAGCCCAGGATGAGGACCTCCGTCTTGTCTGAGTTCAGTTTCAGGCGGCTGGTCGTCATCCATTCGGCTACGTCTCTCATCCCTTCGTGCAGGTTGGCTCTGGCGGTGGCGGGGTCGTTGGTCAGGGAGAGGATCAGCTGGGTGTCGTCGGCGTAGGAGATGATGTTCAGGTTGTGTTGGCGTGCGATGGCCGCGAGGGGGCTCATGTAGACGTTGAAGAGGGTTGGGCTCAGCGAGGATCCTTGGGGTACGCCGCAGATGACTTTGGTGGCCTCTGACTTGTACGGTGGTAGGCGGACTCTTTGTGTTCTTCCGTCGAGGAAGGAGGTGATCCATTCCAGTGCCTTCTCCTGGATTCCGATGTTGCTGAGGCGCTGTACTAGGGTGCGGTGGCAGACAGTGTCGAAAGCCGCGGAGAGGTCCAGGAGGATGAGGGCCGCTGTTTCTCCGTTGTCCATCAGAGTTCGAAGGTCGTCGGTGGCGGCGATGAGGGCGGTCTCGGTGCTGTGGTTTGCTCGGAAGCCGGACTGTGAGGGGTCGAGGGATCCATTCATCTCGAGGAAGGCGGCCAGCTGTTTGTTGACGGTCTTCTCGATGACTTTGGCCGGGAACGGGAGGAGCGAGATGGGACGGTAGTTCTTG
Organism: Lissotriton helveticus; assembly: GCF_964261635.1. NCBI lineage: Eukaryota > Metazoa > Chordata > Amphibia > Caudata > Salamandridae > Lissotriton > Lissotriton helveticus. Next base: position 122,819,695 of record NC_136068.1, read on the forward strand.
AGGTCGGTGGGGTCTGCTGTGGGTTTCTTGAGGAGAGCGCTGAGTTCGGCGTGCTTCCAGCTCTCAGGGAAGGTGGCGGAGTCGAAGGAGGTGTTGATGATGTCCCGCAGGTGGGGTGCGAGGACAGCGTCGGCCTTGTTGAAGACGTGGTGAGGGCAGGGGTCAGTCGGAGATCCGGAATGGATGGAGTTCATGGTGCGGATGGTGTCTTCGGTGCTGATCGGGGTCCAGGTGCGGAGGGTGGTGGATGGTGGCGTCGTTGCGGTTGTGGCTTGCGTTGGTTGGTTGTTGAAGCTGTTGTGTATGTCCGTGATCTTGTTGTGGAAGTAGGACGCGAGGGAGTTGCAGAGGTCTTGCGACGGTGTGATGTCGTTGTTTCCGGCGTTGGGGTTGGAGAGCTCTTTCACGATGTTGAAGAGTTCCTTGCAGTTGTGTGCGTTGTTGTCCAGCCGGTCCTTGTATGCATTTTTCTTGGTGGCGCGGATCAGTTGGTGGTGTTTCCGGGTGGCGAGCTTGAGGGTGGTCATGTTGTCCGTCGTTGGTTCCCTTCTCCAGGCTTTCTCGAGGGCTCGACAGTTCTTCTTGGAGCACTTGAGTTCGTCGGTGAACCATGGTGTTTTTCTGCTGCAGGATCTGCTGGGCGGGGTCCTTAGAGGGGCGAGTTCGTCCGCGCAGTTGCTGATCCACTTCGTGAGGTTGTCGGCGGCCTGGCTGGGGTTCGCTGAGTTGGCGGGAGGGTGCTGGCTCAGGGAGGCGGTGAGCTGGTCGGCTGTGATCTTGTTCCAGCTTCTTCGAGCAACCTGTTGCTGGAGGTGGTGGATCGTCGCTCTTCTGAAGGTGAAGTGGACGCAGCTGTGGTCCGTCCAGTGGAGTCCTGTTGCGTGGCTGAAGGTGACGTCTTTGCTGGATGAGAAGACGGCGTCGAGTGTGTGTCCGGCGAGGTGGGTGGGGGTGGTCACCAGTTGCTTGAGTCCGAGGTTGTCGAGGTTGTCGAGCAGGGTGATGGTGTTGCGGTCGTTGTTGTTCTCCAGGTGGAAGTTGAGGTCCCCCAGGAGGATGTAGTCGGCGGAGGGGAGAGCGTGCGGGCTGACGAAGTCGGCGATGTCCTCGCTGAATCGTGTGCGCGGTCCCGGGGGTCGGTAGATCAGGGTGCCTCTGAGGGTGGTCTTTGGGTTGGTGTGGATCTGGAAGTGCAGGTGTTCAGCGGTGGTGAGGGTGTCGTCGGTGTTGGTCGTGATGCGGATGGTGTCTCTGTGGATGATGGCGATTCCTCCTCCGGTCTGGTTGTCGCGGTCCCTCCGGGTGATCTTGTAGCCCTCTGGGATGGCGATGGCGATGTCTGGGGCTGAGGAGGCGTTCATCCAGGTCTCGGTGATGAAGGCAACGTCGGGGGCGGTTGTGTCGAGCAGGTTCCAGAGTTCTACGGCGTGTCTGTGGATGGAGCGGGTGTTGAGCAGGATGCACTTGAGGTGGGTGCTGCTGGAGTTCGGCTTGTCGGGTGCAGGGAAGGTCCGGATGCAGGTGAACTTGCAGGCGAGGCAGCTGAAGGGTCCGTGGGTGTGCTTCGGGGCGGCTCGGTGACATCCTGGGATGTGGCCGGTGTTGAGTGCGGTGAGGTCGGCGGCGCTGTAGGTTCGTCGGGTCGGCTTCCGTCGGTGGGGGCCAGGGGTCCTGGCGCTGGTCGCGATCCGGTCGCGGACGGGCGCAGACGGGCTTACCTTTGGCGCGCCTTCGGCGCACAATCGGCGCGCCCGCTGCGCGTCAACGCTGCGCGTTCGCACGGTCGCCATATAAGGCGAAGTGCGCGGGTGGGCGGGGCAGCTGGGAGGCGGGAGCGGGGAGGGAACAAAAGAGAAAGGGGCGGGGCAACTGGCGGTGGCGGGAAGCGGGGAGGGAGAGCGGCGAGGGCGGCGGGAAAAAGGGAACACAAACAAGCAAAATACGACTACTGGCACAGATGGGGGGGGGACAGAACGAAGACAGGGGGAGAGGGGACGTTAGGACAGAAAAGAGAAAGTCACGAAATAAAACAAGCACAAATTGCGGGAACAAAAAGAACAGGCTCAGAGTACGGCAAAAACAAGTATAAACTAATGGTACAACAAGCACAAATTACGGCAAAAACAAGCACAGGCTTCTGGAAAAACAAACAAGCACAAATTCCGGCAAGGCAGCAGAACCAGCGCGCAAGGGAGGAGCAAGGCGGCCGCTAGACCGGCGGCGAGGCAGACAGGCACAGAGGGGCACACGCAGCAGCTGGTGGCCGTGCGGCGCGGGGGTGTCCCACAAGTGGGTCACACTCACCTGCGTCGCACGGTCGCCATATAAGGCCAAGTGCGCGGGTGGGCGGGGCAGCTGGGAGGCGGGAGCGGGGAGGGAACAAAAGAGAAAGGGGCGGGGCAACTGGCGGTGGCGGGAAGCGGGGAGGGAGAGCGGCGAGGGCGGCGGGAAAAAGGGAACACAAACAAGCAAAATACGACTACTGGCACAGATGGGGGGGGGACAGAACGAAGACAGGGGGAGAGGGGACGTTAGGACAGAAAAGAGAAAGTCACGAAATAAAACAAGCACAAATTGCGGGAACAAAAAGAACAGGCTCAGAGTACGGCAAAAACAAGTATAAACTAATGGTACAACAAGCACAAATTACGGCAAAAACAAGCACAGGCTTCTGGAAAAACAAACAAGCACAAATTCCGGCAAGGCAGCAGAACCAGCGCGCAAGGGAGGAGCAAGGCGGCCGCTAGACCGGCGGCGAGGCAGACAGGCACAGAGGGGCACACGCAGCAGCTGGTGGCCGTGCGGCGCGGGGGTGTCCCACAAGTGGGTCACACTCACCTGCGTCGCACGGTCGCCATATAAGGCCAAGTGCGCGGGTGGGCGGGGCAGCTGGGAGGCGGGAGCGGGGAGGGAACAAAAGAGAAAGGGGCGGGGCAACTGGCGGTGGCGGGAAGCGGGGAGGGAGAGCGGCGAGGGCGGCGGGAAAAAGGGAACACAAACAAGCAAAATACGACTACTGGCACAGATGGGGGGGGGACAGAACGAAGACAGGGGGAGAGGGGACGTTAGGACAGAAAAGAGAAAGTCACGAAATAAAACAAGCACAAATTGCGGGAACAAAAAGAACAGGCTCAGAGTACGGCAAAAACAAGTATAAACTAATGGTACAACAAGCACAAATTACGGCAAAAACAAGCACAGGCTTCTGGAAAAACAAACAAGCACAAATTCCGGCAAGGCAGCAGAACCAGCGCGCAAGGGAGGAGCAAGGCGGCCGCTAGACCGGCGGCGAGGCAGACAGGCACAGAGGGGCACACGCAGCAGCTGGTGGCCGTGCGGCGCGGGGGTGTCCCACAAGTAGTAGTAGTAGTAGTACAATCACTATGTCCTACATGTACGGAACCATAATTTCGGACACATAATTCGCCTTTGACTGGTAGTACTGAAATAGCGGGTAAGTCTGGAGTGGAATCAGACTGAACATTCAGGACCATGAAATTCGAAGAATAATTACCTAAATTGTAAACTTCATTCTCTAGATCTAACCCGGTTCTGTGGGGAAGATCTTGCTTGTCTGGGAAACATGTACTGTTAAGAAAAGACATATCTGTTGAGGATGACATTAACGTGGACCATGCTCCACACGAACCATTATGTGAAAATGGATAAGGAAAGAGTGGCAGAACTCCCTTCGGGGTCTGGAAAGGGGGGAGTCGACCACACACCCAACAATTAGTGGCATTGCTGGTCTGGTGTGAATAATGTAACATGCGGATAAAAGAATTGTTACGCATAGCGAGGCGGTAAGAGAGTTCATGAGGAGGCAGATCACTAAACGTGTGCTCTACTGTAGCATTGGAAGACTTATTTACATGAGAAACTGGAAAATACAGGTAAAATGCATAACTGGTGCAGGAAATCATAATACTGAGAAATAATATGAAACATAGAAAAACGATACATCGGATTGAGTTTTGACTAACTCTCTCACTATGGGGGTCTATTTTATACATGTCAGAAACCGGTCTAACCGTTTCACCTAGGGGAGGACTTAGACAATCAAACTGGCTGACTTATTTTACTAGACCTTAACTTGAGTTTATACTCCTGTTGCAGAGTTTTCTCTAACAGGGAGGGTGCAGTATCATTGTCTTTTGCGGGACAGTCCTTAAGAATAGTACTTTGGCAGTCCTTTGAATCCTGGGAAATGTTCTTTGAGACTGGCTTCAATCCATAAAAATTTTTAATATGCGAAAGATGCACCCAGCCTTTGCGTCCCTCCAACTTCACGGCTGTACGGGTGGCGAGGAGGACCTGTCGGGGCTCCTTCCAGCGAGGCTCCAGCGGACTTGAACGGTCGAAATTTCGCACTAGGACCATGGATCCGGGAACGATTTCATGCGGTGCCACCTCGGTATTGTCTGGAAATGCGGCAGCAACCTGTGAACGACAAGAGTTGAGGGCAGACATCAAGGAAGCTAGGTAATCTGTCAGCATATTACTTGAAACATCGGTAATACTTCGGGGTCTAGGAGTACCCCACATGTTAGGGGGGCGGCCGAATACGACCTCGTACGGGGACAGACCTGATCTGGAATGTGCGACCATGCGCATATAGAACAGGGCGACCGGCAGAGCTACTAGCCAGTCCACACCTTTCTCTTGACAAACTTTTGCAATTCGAATTTTCAGGGTCTGATTATGTCTCTCTACGAGACCGGCTGCTTCTGGATGGCGTACACAATGAAATTTCCACTGGTACCCTAACAAAAGGGACACATGCTTCATGAGTTCAGATGAGAATGGCTGGCCGTTGTCAGAATATACGACCCTAGGGAGTCCGTAACGGGGGAAGAATTCACGAACCAACTGCTTGGCAGTGGTCGTGGCTGTGTAATCTGGGACTGGATATGCCTCTGTCCACCTGGACAAAGCGCATACAACTACAAGGACATACTTGAAACCTCGGCATCGCTCCATCTGAATATAATCCATTTGGAGGACTTCAAAAGGGTGGTCAGGGGGCTGGAATCCACCTTGTTCCACCGGGACACTTTTACCTGGATTAAACTGGCAACATATCATACAGGTACGGACTTTCTGCTTGGCTGCAGCTCGTAAATGCTTGTTGAACCAAATATTCTGGATACTGTCTAACATAGCTTTTTCTCCTAAATGTGCTGGACTATGTGCGGTATTGATAATGACTTGAACCATAGAGTCGGGGAGAAACCATGTGGTTCTGCCCTTCGTTAACCATCCTTGATCTGTCTGTACCCCTCCTTGTTCGGACCATTTCTTGATTTCATCGGTAGTAGCATGTAACTGGATATCTATGACGTCTTGAGTAGGGTCCTTAACTGTCATACATGTAGTCGGATCTGGAGTGTGTGTCTGTGTCGGGTTAACTGAAATGTCTGGAGTCTGAGCTGTAAGCTTGGCTGTGCGATCTGCTAGATCATTACCCTGGGAAATAATGTCCGTAACTTTCGTATGTGCTTTGCACTTCATGATAGCAATGGATGTCGGTAAATGTATTGCATCTAACAGAGCCTGAATGAGGAGACCATGCTGAATCTTGGTTCCATGAGAAGTCATGAAACCTCTCTCCTGCCAGAGCACTCCAAAGTCGTGTACGACTCCAAATGCGTAGCGTGAATCTGTGTAAACATTAACTTTCAGGTTCTTGGCGTGTATGCAGGCTTGAGTCAGAGCAACTAGCTCTGCTGCTTGAGCAGACAGGGTGTCAATACGGTGTGTTTCAATAACTTCAGTGTCAGTAGTCACTGCATACGCGGCTACTAGTTCTCCTGTACTAGTTCTCATGCATGAACCATCCACATAAAGCGTCAGGTCGGGATCTGGTAATGGAATATCTGTCAGATCTTGTCTTGGCTTTGTCATGATGTTAACTACTTCCACACAGTCGTGTGTGGCAGAATTCGAAGTAACTGATGGTAACAATGTAGCAGGATTTAAAACGTTGCAGCGTCTGATTTCTATGTGTGGCTGGAACAGTGTCAATTCATAACCTGTTAAACGTGCAATTGTCAAGTGCTGAGTTTGTGTTCGATTTAAAAGAACTTCCACGGAGTGTGGAACTTGTACTGTCAGGGAGTGTCCTAATACTATGGAATCACTTTGTCTGATAGCTAGTGCTGTGGCTGCAACTGACTTGAGGCACGCAGGCAGAGCCTGGGCTACAGGATCTAATGTGCTCGAAAAATAAGCACAGGGCTTGTACTGTCCTGCTTGATCTTGTGTGAGAACAGATAATGCTGTACCTTCGCGTTCAGTGACGAAAAGTGTAAAAGGCTTACTGTAGTTCGGTGTAGCTAGAACTGGAGCTTGGCATAGGGCTTTCTTTAACTCATTGAAACTAAGTGTATGTTCAGATGTCCAAGGGAGGACAGTCGATACGGCTGCCTCCTGTGTCGTTAACTGTATCAGTGGTTTGGCTAGGAATGCATACTGAGGAATCCATTGTCTGCAATAAGAAGTAAGGCCGATAAAAGCACGTACCTCCTTCTGGGTCTTGGGCTGAGGAAGACTCGCTATTAACTGGATTCGGTCTGGTGTCAACTGCCTACCCCTCTTGGACAGTAAGTGTCCTAAGTAGACCACTTGCTGGACACAGAATTGAAGCTTCGAAGGGGACACCTTGTGTCCCATCTCGGCTAGGAAATACAAGACTGTAAGTGATGCTCGCTCGCAAGCACGTTCAGAACGGGCTGTGATCAGTAGATCATCGACATACTGGAGCAGGGCAGTGTCAGTTGGCATGTGAATGTTGTCTAGTTGCCTCTTGAGTGCTTGACTGTAAATACTAGGACTTTCTGTGAAACCTTGAGGAGCTCGTGTGAACATATAGCTCCTTCCATTTAAACAAAATCCGAAAAGAAACTGGCTGTCTGGATGAATGGGGACACTGAAAAACGCGTTCTTGAGGTCTATGACAGTGAAAAATGAGGCTTCGGAATCAATGGCTGTCAACAGGGAAGAGATATCTGGGACAACTGGATACTGGGGAATAATACATTTATTAAGTTCTCGGAGATCAATCACTAATCGATATACTGGAGGTGCATTCGGGTCAGTACGTTTCATGACTGGAATGATCGGAGAATTACATACATTGGAGCCAGTTTCTACAACTACTCCTTGAGCCATGAGCTCGTCAATAATTTTGGATAAGGCTGCTACAGCCTCAGGTGGCAATCTGTACTGTCTGATTCGTGGTAACACTACACCTGGCTTTAGAGTCACACGATGGGGTGTGATTTGCATATAACCAACATCAGTTGGACCTTGCGCCCATAGATGCTGCGGAACATTAGACAATCTTGGATCAAAATCTCGTAATACATAGTGACCCTTGAAGTCACGTAGGAACAATCGTATTCCCTCGGGGGAGCAGCATATAACTGCACCTAACTCTTTCAGTGTCTTAATGCCTAATAGGTTTTCTGGACATGACTTAGTAAGTAACAGATCAGTAGTGCGGGACAATGGACCTACTTCTAGAGTAACTGGCTTTGATATTTCATTTACAATAGGTTTTCCTGAAAATCCAAGGGAAACATTTCTAGAGCCTGAGAGCGGAGCCCCTGGAACTTCGGCGTGACTTATAGTGGTCCTACTTGCCCCTGTATCAATCAAAAACTTTCTGTCTTTCCCTAATACTTGACTGTGAACATAGGGACCCTCTTGATCTACAGGTATCTCGATGAGAGGCAAGCCTACCTCCCTCTCTAGGCTGTTTCATGAATATGGCTGATACTCTGGATACTCGGACTGAGCATATTGGTACATCTGCTGTGTAACATGCTGTGTTGCAGCGATAGGCTGCGGTGCTGTAACTGTCTGTGGTGCATTCTGTGACTGAGGAGTCTGTGTAACTTGTTCTTGTCTCGGCGGACGTGGTCTTTCTTTAGTCTTACCGGTAGCTATGTTGTGTTTCAGAACTGCACACTCGTTTATAAAATGACCTGGCTGTTTACAATAATTGCAGTTCCCTTTAACGGGAGCTGCAGGATGACTGGCTTGATTCGGACCCCTCTTCTGACTGTCTTGAGGAACAGATTGTGCAACTAGTACTTTCATTTTCGTGTCTTTCATACGTTTCCTTTCATGTTCTTGTTCTTCTCTGATTCTATTCTGGTGATATTGGAGCATCTGTAACATCTGGGACGGGGTATTAGCTTGCCAGGTACTTTCGACTTTCAAAACTCGGTTTTTAATTGGTGGGCTTGAATTCTCGACTAATTTAGTAACAAAAAGATGAGGGTATGACTCACTACTTGTCTTGAGGCCACTGTTTATGGTAAAGCATTTCTCAAATCTGGAATAATAATCACTAATATCTTCGTCTTGTTTCTGTTTACAGGCTGAGATTGCATCCCAGTCTTCTTTTCTAGTTGTCAATAATCTGGGTAAAACTTGTATTAACAATTCTGGTAATTCTTTACATTTATCTCCAAGACCGGTACCTGGTACTCGTGCCTTGTCTTCAGCTTCTAGAACTGCCCAATCGATCTTTTTCTCTCCCACCTCCCATTCTTTTTCTTTGAGTTTCTCATATACCCCTGCGGGCAACAGGACCTTTAACATTTTAATAATATCTGGATACGTGTATTCTCCCATACGGAGCATGTCTTTTAATTCTCGGTGGAACCCTGCTGGATCTTTATCATGACAGGGAATTAACTTTTTCATCTCTAAGAGTTCCATCTTTGTAATCGGGGTGTAAACAAACACTCGTTGCATTTCACCACCTGCTGTCTTAACTGGATGTACTTCTCGTAACGGATTCTGTCTGTCTATGTAAAAGGGTTTACTTTCTGGGGGTGAGACATGAACAAAATGCGGGTTCAAGAACGTTCTGTATTTGTGCCGCTGTTCTAGAATGACACTAATTAAATCGGTACCTAAACCTTTCCATTTATACTGGAGTAACTCGTTCAGGACATCGTGTAACGGACCTGGATCTGAATGTTGACCCTCATACAATGTAATGAGGTGCTGGATCATATACATACCCACCAGTCGTTGCTCGGCTGGGGGCAATTTCAGAAACATTTGTGCCACTATTTCATCTGGAAAAGTGGTAGAATCAGTAATCCATCGGACTGCTGATCGGACTAGTTCTTGTTCATGCATAGTACTTAACTCGCTATAACCGATTCGTGATTTCAGAATGTGATCGGTAGCTTGGAATACTTGTTCTAGAGAACCTTGCTCTGGTGCTGGATGGTGAAAAACTGGCTTGTGTTCTAGGCGTAAATGGCGATCTGGAAATCTAGATTTTCCTACATACGCTATTCTGTCGGGATTCTCGTCCTCTACCTCTTCAGTATCAGAGTTACTTTCTTTCTCGCTTACTTGTGCTGCTTTGCGTTGTTCGTGTATCCTTATTATTTCTTTACGAATCTTCTTATACATACTCTCTATACTACTGATGGTTCTGTGCTTACCCTCGGCTATATTATCACTCCACCTTGTCAGGGCTTTCATTTCGGCTTGATCTTTGGTCGGATAATCTTGTTCCCTTATTAGACAATTAATCAGAAACTTTAATAGCATGAGCTGGATTTCAGCTTTCCTTTGAGACATGACGTCACTAATACTTTCTGGATCATCCCCTGTACGGATGAAACGGTATATTCTGTCTAGATCTTCTTTCATATCTGGTAGGGTGACTAGATACTCGGTCACCTTTCTTACGCGTAATGAATATAAAACCATATTATCCTCGCCTGGGACTGGATCATAGCCACATTCGGTAAGGGCTTTTCTTATTTCTGCAACAGACTGATATCTGGGCGTACGCTGTGACGCTTGTGCATGTAATTCGGCTAACGTTAAACGCTTGTGTGGCGGCGGGGTTCCTGGAGTACCTCCCCCTGCGGCCCCTAAACTAGAGTCGTCTACTGATGCTCTTCGTCCTGGCAGAGTGGGAAATGGAAATGCAGGCTGGACTTGTATGGCGGGCTGGACCGGGGGTACCATGACAGGTACTCCGGTGTCTGGAGGAGCGGGAAGTGCCTGATTTACAGGGACTGGCGGAGCAGGAACAGGATTTGCATATTCTGGGACTGTGTCGTCTAAATAGGACGAAATGAAAATATCAGCTGCGGTCGGTTTGTGACGTAGCTTGGTCGGAACTAACGGTGGCGGGAAATTACTGGATGCCTCCGGGGTCGCTTTTGGCAAGCCCTCGGCAAGAAGAGGATACATACCCTTAACAAGAGCATGCCTCTGTCTGTCTGACTGTTCGGTTTTAACTCGTTCACCTATCTCGATTAATTCTTTTTCTTGTGCTCGTTCTAAGGATTCTCTACTTAATTCAGACTTTCTGATTTCTTTTTCGGTTCTTTTATGAGATTCTTTGCGCCATAACTCGATGGCATCTTTCTGTGACTGTCTGGCTTTCTTTTTCCATAATGCTTCTTCTACTCTCATGATGCACTCGGCATCCCATGTGCCTGATACAGGCCATCTATACTTTTCTTCTAACACCTTGGTATACTCTACCCATAAATCTAGATACAAAATGGCGCTTATGCCATGCTTCTGATACATAAAATGACCTGGACTGTCCCTAGGAGGGACAGGAACTGCTGCTTCTAGCAGACCTTTTCTGGTTTTTAACTGACGCAGTTTTGAAAAGAGCGGCATGACTGCACTATAATCTGGACACAATACAATACACAATAAACACGATAATTACTTCGCACTCATACCACGACATTAAAATACATGAATAACATTTAAAATAACAGTTCGAACAGAATACTACCTGGAATACGGAAAACAGAATACATGAATTTTCTCGAGAACAGAACTGACTAGAACAGAAACTAGATGCACTGCTGAAACAGTACGAAACTTACCGGTCTCATAAAGAGACACGTCAGGACCCGCATCCACCGAAGTGGACACTTCGTTTGTGGGTCTGTGTACCACCAACCCACGGACCAGAGTCAATTAGATTGACCCTGTCTAGATACTACCCCAGCAACGGTACTCACCGGGCAGCAAGAACGGAAGGCCTCAGACTGGACTGGACTGCTTCGACGCCGGACGGACGAACTTCGGACTTCTGTTACGGGTGGGCCTCCGGATACCTCGGACCTTGGACTCTCGGCTTGGGCTCTGGTCGGGACTCGCCGCGTTCCTCCACCGCCTCGTCTGGATGCTGGACCGCCACCTCCGTCTCCTCCGTGGGCCTGAGGGATACTTGAAGCAGAAATATCTGCACGTGGCCGGTATGGTTCCGTCACGGCTGCAGAGGGTCAGGGGGCCGGCGTGGCTTCACCGACGCGTGGGGAAAGGGCAAGTCCCTATTCGGGCGCCATTATGTGGTAAATAAATAAATAATACCTCTATTTTTTGAATGGATAAATGAATAACAGATAGCTCAATAAATAAGAGTCAAGATTCGAGGTAGTAGGAGTTTTGCAGGTTTATTACAGCATGAAGGACAGGAACAGGACAACCTGCACGGGAACAGGATGGCAGCGCTGCCGGGGGCAGGATCGGAATCGGCGTAACATTAAATAACAAGACATGATCATATATACTAAAACAGTTGTATTACAATACATATGATAGGCGGAGCAGTGGGTGTGGTCAATAGCAGTCGCGAAAGATAAGGGTGAAAATGGGTGTAACAGGGGCGTATACATAGACATGTGATGTAAACGTAACAGAATATGTCATAAATGGAGCGGAAACATGGAGGGGGCTACCTAAGGAGCCGGGACCTCTAACCTGGTGGTGCGCGCAAACTTGGCAATGGCGTGTTACTAGAAGAAGCTGGGGGCTATGAACTCTGTGCTAGGAGCAGAGACTGAAGTCTGGAGAGTCAGGGCGACATGTACCTAAGCAGTATCTAGTATCTGATGTTTAGAGAACATGTTGATAGAATCCAAAAGTTATCGGAGTAAAGGCGAACAGACTCTAAGACTGGAGCATGCATTATTCTACATGTAGTGCGTGATGAAGAATATTAAATGAGCATTAAATGCAGTATTTCTCTAACGTGGAGCCGTAAAGGCTAGACAATGACGGAAACTATTGATGCGATTCAGTAGCTTTAGGAATGCAGAAAAGGAGGACTGAACTGATAACTGGAATCATAACATACTCAGAGGCAGAGCCAGGCTGAGCCGGGCACTGTGAGGCAGGAAGTAAGTGAAGGGTCAGGAACACAGGTGGGGGCTGTATCGCTCCTCAGCGAGGGCTTCAGGAGACAGGAGCTGAATCTGGTGTCCGGGCCCTTTTGAGGCCTAGAAACGGGGACTTTACAATGGAATAACGTGCACACTGAGAAACGTGGCAACGTAGCTTTACATAGGCCTGATATTCGTAGCTTTCACGAGAACTGAAAATAGACATACTAGAGATGGACACAACTAAAATTGCGTCTTTAATCGAACATGGGGAATACATATGCATATTTAATCATGCACACATAACATATGATGGAGGACGCGTAGGGACACAGAACATGGCAAAATTTACTTTTCCACACCCCACAGACCTCCCTTCCCACCCCAGGAGCCAATCACCTGGCCCCCCCACAGGCCGGGCCCGTGCAGCAAAGTGAGCCAGGCACCAGGCAGACTGCAGCAACACCCCCGCAGGCACGAGCGCCCTGGTCTACCCCACCAACAAGGTGCACAGGTCTTGTCCCGGACCACTCCACCTGTCTGCTGCACTTTCTCTCAGGGAGCCACATCTGACGCAGACCCCCAGCCATCGGCCTCAGTCACAGCAACAACCTCTGTTTTCAAAGGGCGGTCACCCCAGGTGCTCCAGCTCTTTCCCCACCCTACAAAAGAAAGAAGGGAAGAGGTCCCTGTTGGTGTAGTCAGAGGGCCCTCTCAGATGGCTCTGCGGTCGCCACAAGCACCTCTCACTGCCTTGTCCAGCCTCTGCGGCCACCACTTCTGGTGTATCTGCAGCCCCAGATCGCTGGACTTACGGCAACCCCGCATCCCTGAGGGGTCCCGGTGTTCTACTCAGGGTCTCTGGTGCCACAAGTCTGCTCTTCACCACCTACAGTGGTCCCACTCAGAACGCGGCTACCGTGGCCATTTTGATTCACCATGGCGCCCTTCGGATTGAAGCACTACGGAGCACGGCTGCACCGCATATTTTTATGGGGCTCCCTAGGTTATGTTATGTTATGTTATAAAAAAACTTGTATCGCGCTCCAATACTCTAGAGTGTCCTGGCGTGTGCGTGGGCTGTGGAAGAGAGGACAGGAAAAATTAGATGAGCTGAATAAAAAGATGAGTTTTTAAATGTTTTTAAAAAGACGAAAGTCCTGTGTATGCTGTAAATCCACGGGGAGGGCATTCCAGGCAACTGCTGATTTAACAGAAAGGGACTGGCCTCCCAAGCGTGACCTGCGAAACCGCGGAATAACCAACCGGCGCTGAGTGGCAGATCGAAGGGGATGACTGGGCATATGCAAAGCAAAGCGCCTCCTAAGATACGCAGGTCCTCGATCATGAACGGCACTGTGAGATAGAATAAGGGCCTTGAATTGCACCCGTTGGACCACAGGTAGCCAATGCAGATCCCGCAAATACTGCCGAACACTAAATCTCCGAGAGACGTCGAACAGGAGTCCAGCTACGGCATTCTGTATGATTTGAAGTTTCTTATCCGGGTATATAGGAGTGATATCGGACTCTCTGGGGGGCCCCAGCTGGGTCAATGCCTCAGGATCGAGCTCCGGGGCCTCAGCTCGGCTCGGCGTAGGAGCTCAGGCTTGTGCGAATGCCTCCATTTGCAGCTGGCCCTGCCCCCTTATCCTACTTTTCATAGCTGGCCCCCTGCCGCCGCCACCAGGTCACCTAGACCTAAAATGGTGGCTGGTAGCCCAAGAGGGTCCCCTAAATAAACGTTGAGCTATTTTTGGGCTCCTAAGGAGCTCAACACAAAATGGCAGTAGTTGGACTGCACCACCCTCCCAATCTGCCCGGGGGGCAGACTTCCCTCTGGTCTGCTGCCCCACAAACCCCCCTTGTCCATGTGATGCCACTTGTCACATAACGTCCAGGACAGCTTGAAAATAACAGTACGCAGCTAACGAAAACAGAGAAGAAAATACACGACTTTTAGGGTGGAAATAGTGTTCATGAACAGCTATCTGACCAAGCGATTAGAGTATCAAACTTGTCATACATATAGGGGAAATTTAACGCGTTTCACTCCGAACTCCTAATGTGAAAGACATGATTTTTGGCCCTCATCACGAGATGGCTGGTGACTGGTGCTGATACTTAATGTACCTAATAAAATAAAATATGAGTCTGCTGGACTGGAATTTATCAGGTGCAATAAATATCACCCAATTAAGAGCTTTCCTCTCACAATGGGGAATAACTTGTGAATTTGGGTGTTTACTGCACTAAAATGTGCAAGTCCAAGTTTTTTTCTGGGCTTTTTTTCCACAGTGAATTGCAGCAAGTTTGCCCTGGTGAAATGCACATAATTCCGATGAGTAAGGTCAAAAGGGTAACTGCACATATCAGGGTTTAGCGGTCAACTCGTAATGAGGGCCTAAGTGTGAGGCAATATCCTTTTCTTCTGCTCCTTATTTTGAAAGAAGCAAAATTACTGCAAAATTAATTTTCTCTATCTTTGCCACAATGCAAAATGTTAAGACAAATCAGATAAAGATTTCCTTGAAACTAGTTTGCTCCATCCTTATTGCACAAGCACCAGCAAAGGTGTAGAATGGATTTACTCCAACGTTGTCTTAGTGCAAACCTCAATGCAAAATGCCAGATACCAAAATGAATCATTCACACTTTACTCTAGACCATGATAGATTTTATTTGAGTGACTGAAATTAATATGCTATGGTGGTGAAATAAAAATGTTTTTAAAGATTCCCACACTTATTTATCGAGAGTTTTATATAGCGTTAGTTATACCTGAAGGTATCAGAGCGCTTTACAACAGTAAAGCGCTCTGATTCTACGTAGCAGATGTATGGTGTGGAAACACAATCCAGTGGTAGCTAAAATCTGCTCTTTCATATAAAGGGCATGGTCAGTTTTTACCCCAAGATTCTTCACAGACTGAGAGACAGAACTACGCCCAATTTAGAGGGCCACCGCTTATCAGACCAAAGAGCTGTTGCCTTGCCAAACAACATGATCTTGGTTGTCAATATTGGGCTGTAGACAGTTAGCTTCTATCCAACTAGAAATGGCTAGCATTCCCTTCGTAAAACGATCTTTGGTTTTAGCCACATATTTATCAAAAGTGTAAATCAGCTGAGTGTCATCAGCGTAGGATATTATTTCAAAGTCAACTGGCTCTATAATCTTATCAAGGGGTGCCACATAAATGTTGAACAGACTAGGCTCAAACACTAGTCCTGTGGTACACCCTTTTCCAGCCGCATCTTACAAGAGGAAACAAGGACCTAGAGTAATCATTTGGAATCGATCTGACAGGAAGCTTTGGATCCATTTGAGGGCTGTCTCCTGTATACCTATCTCGCGCAGTCTCTGCAGCAGCCTTGCGTGAGGTACAGTATCAAAGGCACTGGAAAGGTCCAACAGCACTAACATGGATGAAGCTCCCACGTCAAGTGAGAGTTTTAAATAGTCCTTGACAGCCGTGAGAGTTTTAAATAATCCTTGCCAGCCAAAAGGGCTGTTTCAGTGCAATGGCAAGATCTGAATCCAAATTGCGAAGGGTCAAGAATCTGGTCCTCTTCGAGATGGGCTGCTAATTTATTGTCAATTAAGCCTTCTAAAACTTTTCCCAGAAGGGGTAGCAAAAAGCAACATTTTTCATGCAAAGATACACTTGAATGTATATGCATTGTGCCTACACTTTTTTTAACAACTACTTTCCTAAAGTTATCATGGATGCAATTTTCCTGTGCTGACCATTGATCAATCAGATCAGTTTCTTAACACTCAGAGTTCCTAGTTATGTGAAGAGAAAGACTCTTTACAAGAACAAATGCGACTTTCATCCTTCTAGAGTTGATAAAATGTCGACTGTGAGTTGAGTCATTGTGACACCTATTAACTGACGCGTAATTCACTTTATGGTGCCCTTTTGTTGTAAATCAGTGGTGAGTGTCCAGTTTCCTTTGGAAGGCAGGAGAGTTGTAGAAGCATCAATCACGGGAAGATGGCAAGTAGTTGGCAAAGGTTGTGCTACATAAAAACCATTTAACATGGCATAGCACAAGGGTTGTTGTTTCAGGCAACAGTGACCTTCGCTTGCTTAAGGGGGCAGACTCCCATGGGTGATACACCAATATATTGTGCCCAGGTTGCCGGGGGAATGCTCTCTGTGCTTTTCAGTCTCACCAATGCTTGCCCAGCTGTTGTACTAAGGTACTTGATAGATCCTAGAAATGTGCAAGACAGCATCATGATTTTCATCAAATGAACCTCTTCCTTTACACCTATACCCTCCTACATTTCTTGGACCCTTCTTCCTCTTATTGTCAGTCATTCGCCCTTTCGTGCCCCCCCCTCCAACTTGTGTATTATTTCAATCTTAATATCTGTAATTCTCACAAGATTGACAGGTCATTAGAATATTATATGTGGGTTGTCTGCATGAAAAGTGTACGTGAGATAAGCCCTTGTATAAAAAAGTACATCACAAATAATTACCCGCGGCTGAGATTTATTCATCAATATCAAAAAATCCCCGTCTCTTAGACACTGAATGTCGGTAATAATGGTTTAGCAGTGGAAAGAACATCTATCAAATTCCACTACAACACCCAACAAATTTACTAATTTAATCTTTGGGTGTGTTACCGCTTCTTGTCCAATTATCATTACTTTAACATTTTTGGGAGAGATTCCTTGTAAGCATCAAAATGACAGTCAGTCAGAGCCAAGAAAATGTCTGGATCAACCATTCACACAGTACATCAAGACACAAACAAAGAGTTTTGTGAAAAAATGTGTAACAAACAAAATGACCCCTCACGGGCGCACCACCCTCGGGGCAACTGGCAGGTACTCACCAGGTTGGGCCCTTTTCTCATCACTGGCAGTCATTTCGTTCAAAAATAAATTAAACAGTGTCCAAAAACAACAAACTGAAAACTGTATATAGTGCAGAAGAGTGAACAGCATTCACTCCTTGTGATACAAAGTGGATAAAATCAGCAAACACACCTTTCGCACAATTTTATTCTGGTTTACTAGGTGGGATTTGTTGAATTAAAAAGGGCTGGTAGCTAACTGCGCATACCATTACCTATAGCCAACATGTTTCTCTGCCTTTACATTTTTGGCAGATTCATCAGGGCTCAACACCTTGTCACCGCACCAATGTTGGACACCTTGTTCTCTGTGACTGTCAAATTGAAAGAATACACAAATTAAACATTTAAAGACACCCAAGGCACCCCTTCCGAATATACCTTTGTCTGCCCGACTGTTTATGATCATTACCCTCTTCCAGCTCACTTCTCTCGTACCAGCCGTAGAGGTAAAAATCTGAGCTCCTCATGTGAGCTTTTCTTTAGATAAAATGGCCCATGCGATTGTCTCATCAATCTAAAAAAGGCAAAAACACACATATCAAGAGTCATACTTTCGACCCTAAGGTGTATTTCCCTAACACTAACTGACAACAGCATTCTCTGCTCGTCCACCAACGAATGCTCAGACTATCTACACTTCTCACAAATTATAAAATTGGTGTGACCGGCATGCAGTCATAGATTTAAACGAACTATTGATGTTCCGATAGACACATTTCTTTGTCTATGTATAAAGGCACGTGATCGCCAGGAAGAAGCATCGCCCGCTTCCTGACTTTTATAGGCAGGCCTTTTCTTTGCGGACCTTGACGGAGGAGACATAGAGCTCCAAATGGCTCTGTACGGTGAGGAGAGTGGGGTGGTTCTCAGACCTTAGTACGGACACCTGGGCGCGTTGTTCCAGCAGTGATGTTAGCCACACGAGACTTAATGTGGGGGGCTACATCACATCTTGAACCGAGCCCAGCACTTTGGCAGTTTGCCTGGAAATTGTGTTGGAACACTGTGCCTTTATACATAGACAAAGAAATGTGTCTATCGGAACATCAATAGTTCGTTTAAATCTATGACTGCATGCCGGTCACACCAATTTTATAATTTGTGAGAAGTGTAGATAGTCTGAGCATTCATTGGTGGACGAGCAGAGAATGCTGTTGTCAGTTAGTGTTAGGGAAATACACCTTGGGGTCGAAAGTATGACTCTTGATATGTGTGTGTTTGCCTTTTTTAGATTGATGAGACAATCGCATGGGCCATTTTATCTAAAGAAAAGCTCACATGAGGAGCTCAGATTTTTACCTCTATGGCTGGTACGAGAGAAGTGAGCTGGAAGAGGGTAATGATCATAAACAATCGGGCAGACAATGGTATATTCGGAAGGGGTGCCTTGGGTGTCTTTAAATTTTTAATTTGTATTCTTTCAATATGACAGTCACAGAGAACAAGGTGTCCAACATTGGTGCGGTGACAAGGTGTTGAGCCCTGATGAATCTGCCAAAAATTTAAAGGCAGAGAAAAATGTTGGCTATAGGTAATGGTATGCGCAGTTAGCTACCAGCCCTTTTTAATTCAACAAATCCCACCTAGTAAACCAGAATAAAATTGTGCGAAAGGTGTGTTTGCTGATTTTATCCACTTTGTATCACAAGGAGCGAATGCTGTTCACTCTTCTGCACTATATACACTTTTCAGTTTGTTGTTTTTGGACACTGTTTCATTTATTTTTTAGCGAAATGACTGCCAGTGATGAGAAAAGGGGCCTAACCTGGTGAGTACCTGCCAGTTGCCCCGAGGGTGGTGCGCCCGTGAGGGGTCATTTTGTTTGTTACACATTTTTTCACAAAACTCTTTGTTTGTGTCTTGATGTACTGTGTGAATGGTTGATCCAGAATTTTTTTTGGCTCTGACTGACTGTCATTTTGATGCTTACAAGGAATCTCTCCCAAAAATGTTAAAGTAATGATAATTGGACAAGAAGCGTTAACACACCCAAAGATCAAATTAGTAAGTTTGTTGGGTGTAGTAGTGGAATTTGATAGATGTTCTTTCCACTGCTAAACTATTAATACCGACATTGAGTGTCTAAGAGACGGGGATTTTTTGATATTGATGACTTATGAGTGGAGGGCAACCCTGGTCTCCTTTTCCCCTCTAGGCTCCTGTGTGGAATAGCTGAGATTTATTCAAACATTCCACCCATGGCTGATTTATTTCCTTCAGTGCAACACTCTAAGTGCAACGGGCATACCTAAATATGGCTCTCATACTCGCAGTGCCAATGGAACCAAGCGGCACCCTATTGATGAGACCCAGTTAGGGCGCACCCGATCTTGTTTTGCTTGTGTTCCGGTTTAGAAAGGGCCAGATTTGGCAGTTTGGGTTGGACTGTTCCTATTGGTGTACAACCAAGGCTGATTTGCATACAGCTGGATCTAATCTGAGGTGGTATGGTGAGCAAAATAATGAAGACTGCAATGCGACCCAACTAATTACCAGTGTCTTAGATTAATTCAAGCAATCTACTCATTGCTACAAAAGCCACACACTATACCAGTTCAATATATTCTTTATACAGTTTCTAAAAATGGGGTGAGCGTTGTTAGTGTAATTTCACAGGACACGCAACAGAAATTCTGCACTCTCCGGGTCTACAGAGAGCAAAAATTACCTGATCAGAGAAATGGTCAGAGTGCATTCAAAAATAGTATGGGAACTGTGCTGCTGCAAGCAATGGGGGCGGAGTGAATGAGCGTGGGGCCTGGTCAACGGCCTGGCTAAAAAACAAATATTCTCCAACTTTTTTCTTTCACCTTCAGGTGACTACATATAAAATAATACCCTCCTGGTTGGTGCAGTGGAGAATAGTGACTTGTGTATGTTTCGGGCTAGAAGGTCTCAGTCTGTGAAAGAAAGCACTGTGAACATGTAAGTCATTATTTTAAACTTGCATTATACAGAGTATAAGAAAGGCTGCTACAGAATGCGCAAAAAGGTTTAAGATAAAAAAGTGCTTCCAAAATATAGACTTTAGTAATACCCAGACAGAATTCAATGCAACTTTTTTTTTATAACTGTCTTTTAAAAGCACACACTTCACAGCTTAGGTGGTAGCTCCCTTACAATACCTCTCAAAAAGAATAAATGCGTGTTATTGGGAAGCTTCAAGTGATTCCACCAATTAAAGCCAATATCGGCTTCCGAGCACACTTTACATTTGCAGGTTAACCAGTAGGCACATTTAGATTTCTTTCAGGGAAGCAGGCACCCTGGCAAGAAGGCTTGTTTAGCTGTCTGTCCCACTTCGATTTCACAGCTCCCTGCTTTCCAGTTCAGCTGAAGCATTACAGTTCTCAGAATTAACTGTACCAAGAAGGTAGTCTTTTTCACAAAAAGTAGGGGACGTGTTTTCCCCCACTTCGACCACTGGGTCAGAGTATGCATAAAGGTGAAAAGAAATTACCTATGAAAAATACAGCCAAATAATTGGGATTCATGCAAAGTTATCCTTGTATAAAACTCCCTACATACCACTACTTTCAAACACCTTACAGTGAGCAACGGGCTTTACATTATAGAAAACTCCACGCAAGCTACACGTGATTTGCACCTTTTCACACGCAGCCTCGCACTCACGCGCACTGTTTTGCACACTGCCACAGACACACACCCGTGGGCTTGATTGACCCCATTAAGCATTCCTTTTCTTACATCATCGAGTAATGACACGACATTGACCTCTCCCGGTTTCCTTTCACGCTTGTGAAACAACAGCATGCCCCCAAAACACCCCCAGGAGCAGGTGGTTCCCGCCACCACCTGCCACAAGACACAGATATCCTTGGACTGTGGTAAAATGGCGGGACCGGATGTCTCTGGAACAATGGCGGCTGAGGAGAGTGGGCCGCTGCCACCCTTCTCGCTAGGCACCCTACCTCCTGGCAGGAACAGTATTAACACCTGGCAGAGCACGTGTGGGATGAATGGGCAGCAGGCTGCCTGGCAGTTCGCCCACTCATCCCCCCACCAAGTTAGTACATCTCCCTGCTGCACCGACATCTTTCTTTTCCCTAAAACAAGGAAGGAAGCAGATTTCCTCTTTCAGGAGCAATCTTCCGGAGCAGAAACTCGACAGAAGCAGCAGGCGCAGCACAGTATGAGAGGTGATGTCATTGAAGGGGTGGTGGAAGTAGAGACGCTGTTCTATTTTCCAATTTTATTGTTTATGTTATCATTTCATTTAATAAGTGCATTTTAAAGCACCATTTCAAGTACGTTTAGGAAAAAGCCAGCGGTTCTGAAAGGGCACTTAAGTACTTTTATAGCATGCCAAGCAAGCCATGGCCAGTATTTTATCAGAGGAGGGTACAGGGCACGGCACAGCGTTTTACCAAGACTGAGATTCCTGCCTTGGAAGCTCACAATTTGCCATCAAGAATTACCACTATTTTGGCAGGATCAGCATTTTACCCGGGATGGGCATCATGCCATGAAGGCACACCATTTTCCCAGGATTGCCATCACTATGCCATAACAAATCTAAGACAAGGGCTGCCCTCTAACCACCTGGAACCAGGGGCAATCAAGTGTATAAAGAACAACTGTTCCATGAGGTATTCTTAAAAATATATAAATCAGGCAATCAATTAATGTACCTTGTCTATCAATAGTAGAAATTGTTGATAATCAAAACCGACCAATCAATGACAATAGCCATATAACAAACATGAATTTGTAACATTTAATTCATTACACCCGTACTCAGTGTTTTAAGTGATCACATATTGCAGAAAATCATAAAATACAGAAGACTGTGTATGCTAGAAGAAAGGCAACGGATCGTATAAATCATTGTTTTCTTGTCAATATTTGTGCAGAGTAAATCATGAATATCCCAATAAAATGTTTTGAAATTCATTCAAGAAAAGTCCAATTGCTAGAGCGTGGAGGACGTTTCAACCCATGGTAGTTTAAGGGGTCATAATCAGGACAAGAGTGTACTGGGCACAGGCAATAGTAAATAAGAACTGTAAAAAAAATACCCGAAGGTAGAGACTGAAGCAACACTCAGGCTTTTAAAAAAGCACTGACAAAGCCAAAAGTCTTGTAGCCAATGCCAGACCTATTGTCTTTGCCAATTCTTGTTCAATACTTCCCTCCTTCTGGTCTCTGACTTCAGCTGGTGTCCAACCCCCTTCCTTGGACTTGAAACATCGCCTCTCCTTCCTCTGCCTGCATTTTTGATGCACCATAGCAGGAAGCAGGTCTTCCGTCACATGTACAGGGTGATTGATAGTAATGGTATGGTTGGACACTGTGCTGTCAATCACAGTGTGATACCCGAGCCACCCTGGCACAATGCAAATGAGCTGCTGTTTAACAAATCAACAGGGGCTCAGTGCACGGCTATATTCGTTTTCAGCTGTCAGAGTGGTGCAAAGACACTCTCCACTCAGCATCAGTCACGTGCATCTCCCAATAATGCAGAGCCTGTCCTGCCTGACTACCATCTGTTATAAATAAGTGATTGATGGTACTCTCCTTGCTCTCTAGGGCAAGTGTCAGTACTCAAAGTGAGGACACTGAGGAGTGTCAGTACCAGTGCTTGAAATGGAAATTAGTAGTGCAGGTACCCTGTACCAGAGAATCTGCTTGTTTCTGAGAAGTGCCAGTACTCTCCAATGAAAAGTATTACGTCACTCTTGAGAAGTGCAGGTACTCTCCCTCTCAAAATAAAAAAGTGCTGGTACTCAGTACGAACAGTTCCGCCCCATTTTAAGTACTGGCCGATATGGAATATCAGTGACTGCTGGTCCATTTAGAGCATTAGCAATACAAGACCACTATTCCAACAGTAATTATGGTCAAAAGGTCAAATTTTAGAGTCATAATAGAACGAAGAGTGTGAGAACTCTACCAGGAATCAGACTATATAATCACATAATCGAATGGCGTGAGAGCGTTGGTTTCCAGTCAATATGGTTGGGACACCCATCAGGACTCTGGAGCACTAGAAGCAGTGAAATCATGAGCCCACGGGTGGTATTCATACTTATAATATTTATGAGCCTGTTCTGGCTGCAGACAAAAGCTCTTAAAAATACAGAGTGTAAGGGAATACCATAACAGAGGTCAGGGATGTAAGCCAATTATAGTAAAGGAAAGAGAGGGAAAGAGGGTGCAGGAGTGGAGCTTCCAATGGTGCATTAGGTGCAGTGGCACCAATGTTCAAAGGCCCTCTGAAGCCTGTTAATTACTGTATTTTATATTTCAAGTAAGATCTGGGAGCCCGTTTACTTCCACAAGGGCCCACGTTACACTGGCTACTCTAATGAGTGTGTGAGATAGAAAGAGGGCTGGAACGAAAGAGTGAAATGAAGGACATATGAAAAGAAGAAAGAAACAGTGACAAGAACGAAGGGCCAGAAGCAGTAAAATATGGATGCAAGGGTGAAAAGACTGATGGATGAAGTGTAAAAAACAACACTTGCATGGGTAGCTGAAAGAAAGAATGCAGGAAAGATGAACGGCTAGATGAATAGGGAGATGGAGGAATGAAAGTCTTCAAAGATAGGTGAATTGATAAAAGGAAGGTGCGATGATGCCTCGATGGATGAAAAGTAATGGATGTATGAGTGGGAAAAGGATGCATGAATGGCTCAAAGTGTGAGTGGAAGGCTAGTAGAATGGGTGGGAGAGTGTAATGATGAGAGGGTGGATAGACAGAATGGAAATTAAGATTGGATAGAATGGGGAAAGGATGGATGAAAACATGGAGATGGATAGATGGGTGGATGGATTCATGAAAGGATGGAGAGAAGTATCAATGGGGGTGGGATGAAGAGACCTCATTTAAGGTGTGAATGGCTTACTTCGTTCATCTGATGGCATTCAAGGCATGGTTAAAGTAGGGGGTATTTTATTTTTTCAGACTACTCTTTTGATCAGAAGCATATGTATCAACACAAGATGCTTGGCGTAATATATAGTTAAAATAAAAGAACTCCATACTGCGTCTGAGTTCTAGCTTTGGTTTAATTGTTTCCTGCTCTCTGTCTAGCGTTTGGAAAGCGGTTCCCTGAGAGGACTATAGAGGGCACTAGAGAGCGGTCAAAGACAAGCATTTACAATGCAATAGGGCTCGCAGCATTAAAGTTTGAGTTATTGGCATTGTGTATGACAATGCGTTGCATAAAATGTTTAGCAAACTTTGAATTGGTGAGCAGTGAGTGTGTGTGCAAGAGTATGCTGTTCTTGAAAGCAGTGTGGTAGAGAGTGCAGGAATTTGGGTGACCTGAGCAATGTGGATGATGCACCTCACGCACGGGGCTCATACAGTTATTATTCATACAGCTCTGATGATGTGCACTCACTACTCTGCACTCACTACTCTGCACTCACTACTCTGCACTCACTGCTCACTACTCTGCACTCACTACTCACTGCTCACTACTCTGCACTCACTACTCACTGCTCACTACTCTGCACTCACTA
Organism: Lissotriton helveticus; assembly: GCF_964261635.1. Classification (NCBI taxonomy): domain Eukaryota; kingdom Metazoa; phylum Chordata; class Amphibia; order Caudata; family Salamandridae; genus Lissotriton; species Lissotriton helveticus. Next base: position 122,844,239 of record NC_136068.1, read on the forward strand.
CTCTGCACTCACTACTCTGCACTCACTACTCACTACTCTGCACTCACTACTCTGCACTCACTAGTCACTACTCTGCACTCACTAGTCACTACTCTGCACTCACTACTCTTCACTCACTACTCACTACTCTGCACTCACTACTCTGCACTCACTACTCTGCACTCACTACTCTGCACTCACTACTCACTACTCTGCACTCACTACTCTGCACTCACTAGTCACTAGGCACGACACTGGCAGCACTAATACACAAACCCCAGTCCACAACATCACACCACTCCCAGCTTCACATCCCACCAGCGACAATTCCATCAATACACTCATTACATCAAACCACAATGTTTTCATATCACATCACCCACGCTCACATCTTCCACCCTTACATCACACTAAAGTACAGCATCCATAGTGCATCATACTAACCCACCCCTAAATATCATCACCTGTTTCTCTCTCCCACAGCTCAACCCATCACATTCACAGATCAGCAGGCAGCTACAACCACCAGATCTCAACTAATCACTCCCTTTACCACAACACTGCATATCAGCGGTATAGGTAAAATAATCACCTCTACTACACCATATCAGCACATTACCCAGCATCATAGCTGATCATATTACACCTTCCCTCCAGTTCAGCACTTCATGCCAATACACAGCTACTCACATAAAAACCAAAACAAGACCCACCGATCCAATTAATCACTTGTCCGCCCTGCGGTCAGGTCAAGGGAAGGTATTGTTGACTAATGAAGGTGGTACAGCCGTCTGGGTACTTTCCTAGAGAAGATAAGGAAGATAAAGTAGAAGGTCTGCATTTCACGGACTATGAACATGCAAGATTGAGAGGGCTCGCAGGCACAACGTCTCCCTGCAGTTATTAGTATGATGAAGCCTTGTCACATGTACACCTAGAGAAAGAAAGTCCACATGACTCATGATCTCTACAGTTGCAAGAGGATCTCCCTCCCTTCAATAGCTCACGTCGGATGCTCCCATTTTCAGGAAGAATGCACAGGAAAATACTAGTGCAACAGGTGCAGCAGAGCCTAGGGGTCTGAGGAGCCCACTGCATTCTAATATGGTTGTCATTTTATAGTTCTCGTCAGATTCATGTTTTCCATAAAACTAATAAAAACACAAACATAGATTCATACAGGGGCTCCCAGGCAGCGTATTCATTGGTCTTTTCAAGCGCCATTCGTACTTTGCTTTCGCCAAACAGATGACACGGAAAGCCCACTTCATCGATTGGTATCTTGACGAGTGACTGGGGCATTTGCTTTACCATTTGTGCACACTCACAGCTGCCTTAAAAAGGTGTGTACTTCAGTGCCCGGGCTGGAATATTTGGGATGCTCCGCCACTCCTTTACTTTTAGATATATTTTCTGTTTGCCACATTGCAGGTTTGCAAAAAAAGACAATTGAAAGCTAGCCAAGCCCAGACTTCTTGGCTTTTCAATACTTGTTTTGCTTGCATTAGCGCCCTTGGCACTCTTGCTACGCCACACTGCCTGGGTGGCTATTCCCACCCCTGCTGCCCAGTATCCAGGACCTGGGTGGTGGCGAGAGGGCTGGGAAGCACGGAACACTGGGTTCCCGTAGTGTTTACGTTTGAATATCTCCTCTGACGTGTTTCTTCAGTATCGGCAATTCGCCGTGCTGTCAGCACTGAATGCACAACGGCCTTTTTGTTAGGGTCTGCGGCAGCTCTGACGTGGCCCACGGGCGTGGAACGCGTTAGGGGCCCCCCTTGCAAAGCCCCCGAAATACTGCTCTTAGAATGACTCACTCGGGCTCTGGCGCCGTTAGCTTCTGTTTAAACTCCTGCCTGGATTCTGCGAAGTGCTGCTGCTTCCGGTGACATTGTGCACGCAGCGCCATCTCGGACTGGCCTCTACAGTCTCTTTCCTTGTGACGTTTACCACAAGTGGAGCACAGATCCTGCTAAGCGTTTCCGAAAGTGCGTATTCAGGAAGCAAAAAAACAGAGTGCTCAAGGGGCACGTAGAGTGACACTTGGAAGGGTCTGCTTCCCACAGATTGACGAGATTTGGGGCTCACCTTCCAAAACTGTGCGATAATGCTGCTGATCTGATGGGGGCACAACGAGTTTGATTCACCAAGCACGTGCAAATGTAACCTAGACGCGCAAATAGCCTTTTTAGAGCGCGTTCGCGTGCGCGTGCTCGTTTCGAATCGCCTCCAAGGCGATGCGCGCGGCCAGGAATGTCTCCTTGAAAGGAGACACAGCCACAATAAGTTCTCAGCGGAGACGCGCTTCCGCGCGTTCAGCCGAGCCCTAAAAACGTTTAAAGAGAGATCACTGGAATAGGGAGTCCGAACAAATGACTTCTTCGGAAGTGGAGAGTGGTGCACACATAAAACATATAACGAAAGTAAGACGCAAGTTGAGGGCTGTACTTCTCTGCTCTTCTATTGCAAGTCCTGGCATTTTATACTGCCTTCCAGAGGACTTGTAGTGAAGGGGAGAAAACTATTCCAGTTCCGGATGTCCGCAATGTCTTCACCCTTCAGATATTTTAGTCCAATTTTCGCAAAAAAGTGATCTAAGAGAAAGACTACAGACTAAACCCCCCAGACTGACCAGATCTCCTAACTAAAAGCACAGGGCTAGAAACAGTGGGGCAGATTTACAAGCCCGTACGCCAAATTTGCACCGCCGTTGCGTCACGTTTGTGACGCAGCGGCGGCGCAAAGCCAGCGCCATACTGCAGGGTAAATACAACGTGACGCATCTAGGTAGATGCGTCACGTTGTAAAGCCCTGCGCCGCATGTGGGCGTTCCGGCGCAGGAACACTACTACAAGATTTCACTCAGTCACTTTTACGGCCATGCTGTATCAAAAACCTGTGCCTGCTTGAAGCAGGCGTAAGGCTTGACGCAGCATGTTAGGCTTTGGGGCACCCCGAGCCTTGCTAGAGCTGCGTCGCGCTTGCAACGCAACTCCAGCAATGCGTCACCTTTACGGCAGCAGATGCGTCACGCATCTGTCTATTCTTGCCCCATGGTGCGGCGCATTGTAAATGCGGCGCATCCATGGAGGCGCAAGACGTGTCTGCCGTGACGCAAAATAACTGGCGCATCCCTGCTGATATGCAGGGATTCGCCAGTTATTGTAAATCTGCCCCACTGTGTCCTGGTAACATGATGTCATAGGGAACCGTATTTAAGCCTGCATCTAAGGATTCCCAAGTTTGGCAAATTTGGGAACAACGGAGTAGCGATATAATGGTTTACTCCACATCATTCAAAAAAATATACAAGATTCCCTCGCGACCTCTATAGTTAGAAGTGATAACTACTTCTATCTTTCTACAATTATTATTTCACACAGGGTGGCAACAACTCATTTTCATTCGTGTTTTTTATTTTAGATTATCTGAGTGCAAAGTCACATCATTTTTTTCTTTTTTATCAAATACATTTTCAATAATTCATTTCAATGAAACACAAAGTGATCTATTTACAACATTAAAAATTATTGTAGCAATCCGTGCAGAAAAACATATAAACATAAACGATGTCAACAATTTCACCACATTCAAACTCTCTCATTCATACTCCATTCGCTCCTTATTCTGCGTCTGAGGGATCGCAGATTTGAGACGCGATGTAACTACGCAAGGTCGACGCGTTTCGGCGGTGTGAAACCACCTTCCTCAGGACCTTCTGGCAGAATAGACAAATATTCATAGACAAAAACCACTGCACGGTGTAATATCTGTAACAATAAAAAATATGTATGTTTGTATCAAAAACCTTAAGACTTTGTTCTGAATAATACATTGATGCATATAGGTGCTGCAACTAACATCGCCCTGTGTTATCAAAACATGTTTACATTTCTTCTATGATTCTAATAAATTGTATCTGGCAGAGATTGCAGCAAAAGCAGGTAAAACAGTCCACATCCTAGACATCAGTGACTATATATTCACAAAACATAGAAGGAAAGGGTTTTTTTTAATAAAAAGTAAAGGAAAGAAAGAAGAGGAATACGCTAGATTTCTGATTGAGACCTCTACTTAAGGGGTTTGTAAGTAAAGTCTGTGCTTAGTTCTCTCCAACATACTGAGAAGTAACTCAAAATTCTATGAAAGAACTTTATTTATAAATATTTATGGAGAGAATGTCTAGGATGTGGACTGTTTTACCTGCTTTTGCTGCAATCTCTGCCAGATACAATTTATTAGAATCATAGAAGAAATGTAAACATGTTTTGATAACACAGGGCGATGTTAGTTGCAGCACCTATATGCATCAATGTATTATTCAGAACAAAGTCTTAAGGTTTTTGATACAAACATACATATTTTTTATTGTTACAGATATTACACCGTGCAGTGGTTTTTGTCTATGAATATTTGTCTATTCTGCCAGAAGGTCCTGAGTAAGGTGGTTTCACACCGCCGAAACGCGTCGACCTTGCGTAGTTACATCGCGTCTCAAATCTGCGATCCCTCAGACGCAGAATAAGGAGCGAATGGAGTATGAATGAGAGAGTTTGAATGTGGTGAAATTGTTGATATCGTTTATGTTTATATGTTTTTCTGCACGGATTGCTACAATAATTTTTAATGTTGTAAATAGATCACTTTGTGTTTCATTGAAATGAATTATTGAAAATGTATTTGATAAAAAAGAAAAAAATGATGTGACTTTGCACTCAGATAATCTAAAATAAAAAACACGAATGAAAATGAGTTGTTGCCACCCTGTGTGAAATAATAATTGTAGAAAGATAGAAGTAGTTATCACTTCTAACTATAGAGGTCGCGAGGGAATCTTGTATATTTTTTTGCTCTAGCTATTTCCCCTCTTTCCCTGACCGATTAAGTAAAATTAGAGGGGGTCCCAAACATATGTTAATTACTCCACATCATTCAACTTTGTCAAGGTGGATGTAAGGTTGCTGCCACCCAGAGGCACTGGCGCACTAAGATGAGCCGTCCTTGTAGTCATGTTTTGTAAAAGATTAAACAAGACTACAAGTCCCAGAATTCAAAGAAAAAACCTGCACTGGATCGCCAAATCATGCAAAGACCTGGGAAACTTAGCAGCTATGGCCTGGACACTGGAGTGGGGTCTGAGGCGAACCGTCTCTGCATGGCCACAGTCTTTTCTTTATTCCACTCGACGCCATGCACATCACCAGGATGACGGCATGCGTGCGTGGTGGTGTGCCCTGTACCCACGTAATCACATGGTACACCACATTTTTCCCACAGTTTTCTTTTCTTACTTTTCATTCACATCATTAACGGTCAACAGTTACAGAACATAGAACAACTGGGGAAACATCCTTTACAACGCAACTTTTACCACGCAGTGCCTTTACGACGCAACTTTTACAACGCAAACCATTACAACGCATTGCGCTGGGGGGCGCTCTAGGATAGGGAATAGGTTTAATTTACTATCCAACACCTTCCCTACTATCCACGGGGACTGGAGTTGGAATAGTAAATTAAACTATTCACTATCCAGCGCCCCAAAGCACTATGCGTTGTGAAGGCATGCGTTGTAAAAACAGCGTTGTAAAGGCATGCGATGTAAAAGCATGCGTTGTAATGTCATACATCCAACAACTGTCCAGCTACAGTCTTGGGATCTCTCCCGGCTGTCCACTAACACATATAGTCTAGCAATCTGTGGGCAGTCGGACATGGGACCTCAGATTGTATGGGAAACCCTGGAGTTTGGGGTCACTCTTCAAGGGAGTTCCTGTTCTTTTGATCAGGACTAGACTTGTTCTTACCTCTTGCATTAACTGGCTGGATGCCTAACTCATCAACGTTTTCCGGGAATGTTCCCCTGGCTCGGTCACTCTGAAAAACCAAAGGTGGTGATGGACGGAGCGTTGACAATACAAACACTCACCCCCAGTCAACTGATCTGGGTTTAATCCATCACCGTTCTTTAGCTCACTCCGCCACCCCAGTTCAGACATGGCCATATGCAAATCAGTCTGACCCTGTGCCTCATGGGAACAGTCCAGCCCGAACTGCCAAGCGGTCACTCTGAAGCCTCCTCGTCGGGTCTCCTACTTTGATCCTCTTAGGGATGTTCGCTTTGCCACAGGTGTGTGGGTTTTTTTTTGGAACGGTAGGCGGACCTTGCCTCAGCTTTGCCCGTTGCACACTAGTACTCAGTCTCCGACTCTTCTGTTCTACTACTGCAGTGGCAGCCAGCACAGCTCACTGTTGAAATCTAGTTTATGAACTGAACATCATCTGCGCCATCTTGTCCCTTTCCTCAGACTCACGCACAAATATGCACGGCAGCCATTTTAGGCACCATGGTCTCCCTGCTCACGATCGATCGCCAGCACGTTCCCCTGGCGCTGCAAGCACCCCCCCGCGCACTCTGGCTGCCCCCACTCTCTCATGCACGGGTCATAAGACCTCTCCTTCTGCGCGACTCTGCCCCTGGGAATCACACCCCGCGCCTGACCAACACCTCCCTTCCTTTCATGAATACCTCTCCTTTGATGACCCCTTCCTCTGAGCCCGATTGTCTGCACGGATCCCAGGCCATCACTTAGCCTGAGGATACAGTTTATTGCCCCTTACTGTATGGAATCGCCCCTTTTCAAAGGAGCTACGATTGATCATGCCCCCCCCCCTGAGATCCGATCAGGTGCACACATTCTGAGAATCGGCGGAATGTCCAGCTGTGTGATAGCCATCTCCTATTGTATGTGGGGTGGGGACCTCTGCTGTAGATATGTGTGGGAATGGACCTGAAGCGGGGATTCCGGGGATGTCTTTTCATACTTCTAAGTGTCTTTATTGCAATAAAGAATGTTCACATGTCATAAACCAGTGTATAAGAGGCCAGGCCTCAGAGAGGCTGTTAGAGCACCTCGAGAAGATACCCTGTTGTCTGATTTGACGTGTTCTGCTCCGTCGGAATAAACTCCTGTTTCCTGCCTTCCAGTCTCCAGCGCCTGCCTCTTTATTTGGTAACCGTGAGTCGGGTGAGAGGCGGCTAGCGCCGGGCAAACCTTGAAAAGGGGTAATCGACCTGATCTGCCTGACCCTTTTTCTACAATACGGGTGGTGAGACGGATGCACCCAGGGAGAGAGGGGCGCGGGGCACGATGGAAAAAAATAAATACATTTAAACGTACCTTGCCGCCGGGTCTGGCGTCTCTGCTCCTGCTCTCCTGCGACCGACAACGGGAAGCACGGCCAGGCTCCCCTGACCAATCACATGCTGGTGAGGTGGGCATGTCCTTCACACAGGCTGTAATGCAACCTGAAAGGAGAATGGGGAAAGTGCGCATGACTGTTTTGGGCAGCCCAAGAGGGCCGACCAAACAGTCATTGAAAACTTAGGAGGGTTGTACCACTTCTCCCCTGCTCTGCAGCCCCGCCCGCTCCCTCACGCAAGCTGCCGCAGCAGGAGGACAAGATAAAATGATAATAACATTAGTTATCATTTTATTTTATCCGTTCTTTTGGTGCTGCAGAGTAGTGGGGCAACGCTCCTCCGCCTTAGCGGCGGAGTCGCCACTGTATCCTAGCCGTCCGAGAATGACTAGCTCACTCGTTCTTCAGCAGCCGTCTTTCTTGACTCGCTGGAATGTTGAAGGGTGGCCACAAAGGGTCAAGGGTGTATCTCTTCCAGCACTTCTCTCCCAAACATAACATCGGTGGAAGACTGGTGGGTGGTGCTGAGGTAGATATGCGGGTAAGCCCCTGAAATGTCGTGAGTATCTTTACCACGTCCTCTTGCTGTTCCACCCGAATTCTGAAACCTTTGTTGAGCATCCTTTATCAGTCTTTCAACCTCCCCATTAGCTCGCGGCCACTGAGAAGTGATCTTCCAATGGGTGATGTAGAGAGTGCTCATGTATTCCCTAAATTTGTTGCCTTGAAAAGGCAGACTGTTGTCAGTCCGTAGTGTCTTTGGAAGCCGAAATAATGCAAACATCTGATCCAGCTTGTTTTAGGCTTGTTCAAACTTGGTGGTAGTGATTATATCGACAGCAATAACCTTGGAATAAGCTTCGGACACTATTATGTGGCATACATCTGGAAGGGAGTCAAAATCCCACGCTAATATCCTGGAACAGCCCTTCACTGGGGTATTCTGTGAAAACGGGAGCTGGTCTGTCTGGTAGACTATTGTTCTAGCACCTCTGACACCTGGTAACAACGTCTTCGACCCGTTCCTCCATGGCGGACAACCACACTTTATTGCAGAGCCTTGCTTTGGTCTTGCTCAGCCCGTGATGTCCTATGTGGGCAAATGTTACAATTGGCTGCCCAAGACTTTCGCCCCAACTATACTATGCCCTCTGAGGAGGACAACTTCATCTGTGACACTTAGTTCATCCATCACGCACAAAAGGGCAGTGAGTTTGAGGCTGCTGACAGCTTTACAGCTATGTATCCCTCGTAGAAAATCCTTCCACCTGCTGGAGGTGGTCACCGAGCATGCTCACTGAAGGTAGACATTGGTCTGGTTGCATCAGCTATGACTCTGAGGCTCACCGACCATGGACAGTTCACTTATGTCATCCAGGGCATGCCTTTATCTGCTGTTGCTGCCTTGTCACAGACCTCATCATCCAGTCATGTCAGGAAAGAAATTCTACTGGATTTGAGCACATGGGTTACTTTCTAGCCAAGGAAGAACTGGTACTTCTGGAGCTGCCAAACCAAATTTTTTATTCATGGGGGGTGGGGTGAGTTGCGGTGCCTGCGAACAATGGGAGTAAGGGTTTGTGGGTGGTTGTGACTCGGTTTGAGTGTTTGTACAGGTAGAAATGAAAATTGGTGCATCCTTGTTTAATTGCCAGGGCCTCCTTCTCAATATGTGCATTCCTCTCTGCATCAGTCAGTGATCGGCTGTTGAAAGTAAGGGGCCACCACTTGTCGGTATCGATGCTCCGAGCTTGATGGGGTTATGACCAGCTTTGAATCCTCGGAAGAGTTGAAGTAAGCCATGGTTGTGTTTTGAAGGAGGGCTGACTTAATATTCTGGAAGGCCTCTTCGTCTTTCTTCTTTCACAACCAGGGGGTCAAGATTTTGGTCAGTTCTCTGAACGGACGAGCTACGGTGGCTAAATTGGGGATGAACCTCTTGCAATATGTAGTGAGTCCTTGGAAACGTCTAATGTCCTGTGGTATTTCAAGGGTTTCAGTGTCCTTGAGGTAAACAAACTTTGCAGGTATCACCCTGATTCCTTTGCCAGAGAAGACGTTATGTTATGTTATGTTATTCGCACTTGTAGAGCGCACGGTTACCCTGCGGTGTCCTGGCGCTAAGATGTAGCCATAAACTTCCACTACACTCTGGAGGAATTGGCATTTTGCTCTGATAAGTGCCAGTCCCATTTCTGCCATTCTTTGATGGGTGGCGGCAAACCTTTGACAGTATTCTTCGATGATGGGGGCATGGATGACAATGTTAGGCTAACATTAGGCAAACTGACCAACCATGACAGAACTACTTGTATGGCATTTTGAAATACTTCTGCTGCTGATGAGATGCCATGTTTGAGGAGGTGATATCTCCAGAGACAGACATGGGTTCAGAAGGTTGTGATGCACCTACTGCCCTCACTTAATTCCAGCTGGTGGTACCCAGAGGTGAGCTCTAGCTTTAAGAACCACCTGGCCCCATTGAGAATGCTGATCTGGTCCCCATGCGAATGAGGAATCTCTTTACCTCTGCTCCCACGCGCTGTATTATGTATGCAGGCGCAAAGGCTAAGAAGCTGTCAGGAGGGGCACTGAAAGTGCACCATAAAAATTAGTGCACTGTCAGTGCTTCCCCTTAGGGCAGCCCTCTGAAGTGGGGTAAGGGGTGCATCACTCAGACATCCCCCTGCAGGGAAATGCAGTCACTCTGTACACCCACCTGCAAAGGGATCTCTAATCCCACCTCAAAGTGTAGGCGGGTTGCCGCCTGCACTGTGAAACACGGAGCAGCTTTATAGCAGCCACTCTCTATTTGACTTGAATGTGATGCCCCCAGGGTAGCACGAGTTCCGAGCTGCCCTGAGGGCAACGCATTCTCTGTAATAAGGTGCCCTTTCCCTGTTTGCACACAGTGCACCTATTTAAACATGCGGCATGAACAGGAATAGAGTACCCTATGTGTAATTATGAGCCCAGAAGAATACACTAACTGAAGGGAACAGAATCTTTGAAACAAGGCTGGTACAGGGGCGGTGGGTGAGATTTTAAAGTGGTGGGGCGCAAACTAATTAGCATACAGCACCGTAGCGAGCGAGCGCAGCGAGCTAGCCCGAACCCCAAAAGGGGCTTGGGGGGGTTACGCCCCCCCCCAAGAAAAATTTGAAAAAAAAGAAGAAAAATCGTGCATTTTCAAGCAAATTTGGGAAAGCAGGAAGGTTAATAAAGCAATTGTGAAAGTGCAGTTATTACATTAATAGATGGCATAACATTAAGTTTCTGATGGCATAGCAGGGCTGGATCTACGATTGGGAAAAGCCTTGGACTGACACCAGAGAGAACGGTAGTACCTGGTAACTGCACTATTGACGTTCACCATGACAACAGTGGCAGGCCGGTCAAACAAAAAACCCAAAGTATCCTGGGCAAAGGGAGAGAAAACTCCCCGTACATTTTGGACATTGGGGTCTGTTTTAAAAAAAATATATGTGCCAAGAGAACCTCAGTGCCAGTTGGCCAGTAGGTGTACAAGACCTCTTCACATTAAACAAGTACAACACAGGTAGCAGCAATACGGTCTCACTCACAAAGTATGCACAGAATAGGAATTCTCTGTGCAAAACTCTCTCACTAAACAGGTGACATGTTTTATCCTTCAGGAGGGAGCTCCCTAACTAAAATCCCAGGACATGCTGCTAGATGTTTTGGCTCATAACAAATGCATTTGGAGGTAACACAAACCTTTCTTGAACATATGTAAACTGCACTCATACACCTCAACAAGATCACAGACAACCTAGGGGCTCGCATGCAAATGAATAATAACATTTCCAACACGCCTCAAGCCTGACCTGCAGTCTTGGGAGCATTACCAGATGCTCCATGTCAACGGGGACAACCTAGTTCAGTTATGTACTATTATAGATACTGTTTTCCAGTGGGTCAGTCCAGTTGAAGTGGACCAGAGATACAGATTCTTGAATGTAGTAAATTGTTAAGTAAAAAGTCAGTGATTGCAATACATGGTCCCATTTGTCACTAAACGTACTATTGCAATAATTCAACCTTAACAAAAAGGTGTTCCAATGCACCTCCGTCTTTACCTGCAGCACCTATACTCTTGCAGAATCAGGGACATAAGCAAATCTGACAATGCTGCGTAAACCTGACCTGCAGCACCATCACCCAGCTTTTCAAAAACAAGGGCCTTTAGAGCAAATCTGCCAATGCATGTCAACCCTAGCTTGCGGCACCGTTAGTCCTACTGTCTCAAACTTAAAGCCCTTACAAGCAGCTCTACCAAAGCACCTGAATCCTAATCTACCACAACACAGGTACGCCAATGCACGCAAACCCTGAATTACAGCACCACTGCACTGCTGTCCTAGAAACAGGGAACAGATGTACAAAGCTATGTAGCCGTGACAAAGCCTAGGATTTGCTAAATAACGTTTTTAAAAATAATAATCCCATTTTCAATGAATATTGATGAGATAGAACAGGTTGTGATGCACCATGAGATGAAAATTTGAGAACCAAACTGTTAGTAGATAGATCGGTTCTCAAAATTCCCAACTTGTTGCAGGAATACTGGTCGCAATATGAGACTAGTATTTTGCGACCAATGTTTTGCTACCAAAGTTTTGTACATCTGGCCCCCGGTTCTTTACAAGTACCTCTGTCAATGTTCCTCATTTCTGAGATGCAGCATCATCAACCTGCCTTAAAACTCTCCCGAGCAACGCTCGCAGTTGTAATACCCTTAAGGCACATTTGATAATAAAACTACATCTTACTACTTTAAGGCTGGTCACCATGTCTCATTCTAGCCCAATAAGTGACACGAGCTGGTTACAATCTTCTGCCTCAAAGTTCTCGCCCACCAGCACAGCAGCTTCTTTTTATCAATCCCCAGGAGCAGAGCCCACATGAGATAGACTCCAACAATCCGCGTATTCGATGGGTCCCTCTAAAAATATAGTTAGAAGTGCCCCCGTGCCATGCGTGACATCTTCAGACAGTGCTCAGTTTGTAGCCATCAACACTTTGCATGGTGAGATTTTTTAGGCTATATTTACTGCGCAAAAAGTGAAACTACAAGTCCCAGAATGTAAAGTGCTATTAATTTACAGGCTAGGTGTGGTAAAATATATGCAAAGCCTAGTAGAATAAAATGTACCATCAGATTCCAGTATCACAGTGTTAGATAATTTTACACTCCCTTCTCCGGCAGCCGATACCATTTAAAAGTGTCAAAGCCATTACTTTATTAACTTGAAAAGATAAAGAAAGGCATAGTTTCTGCCTTCGAGCTGTACCGGTGAATTTTGGATGGCACGTCTCCGCTGTAGTTGCTATTCGGTGCATTAGCACACCGAGCAGTCTTGGGTGCTCACAATCACACTCCCTCCAGATACAATCTGGGAGACTGTTTCCTCCCGCATATTCCGTGTGTACACTCGAAGACGCATAGCGCCAAGAAGTGCCAGTCAGACGTTTCCTTGTTTAATTAGAGGCAAGGAAAGCGCGAGAGAGGCAGGATTGTCAACACTGCGTTTCCTTTAACAGAGGGAAGGGAAGGGCCGTGTGCGTCTGTGCCCTGTAAGATGGTGAGCAGAGACACAAGAGGACGTGAAGAGATGTTGATAGGTTTTTGAGCTCTTATGTTTTTATGCAGTTTTTTAAATGGCACGAACTCGAAGCGCTTTACATGAGCTCCAGGTACATTTTCTGAGTAACACCTTCAGTCAGTCAGGCTTTTTACCCAGTGCCACTTTTCATACATGGATTTTGAAGCCCACACTATGAAGAGCAAACACACAAACTCCAGAATGCAAAGAGCTGTTGGCTGAAAGCCAGGCCTGAGTTTAGATTTCACACATGGCTTCTTGGGTGCTATGCAGCTGACACCTTGATTTAGTAGGACACATTTGTAGCAGGTACGCTGAAATCCAATCACCACCAGGGGGTTCAGTACGACTGAGGCAAACGCCTGCTAGGGGACCTGGTCATGGCGTAGGTAGTCCTTGTTTTCCTTAATTCAGGCATAAACCAGGAGAAGTACAAGAGTAAGTCACTCCTACTCCCACCACACACCTTTGTGAATCAGTCTTTAACTCAGACCTTCCTCAATCAAGAGCCTTTGATGTCTCCTTAATGTTGCCCCTGCTGGCCCTCCCAGAAGCACCTGCGGCCACCTGACGGGCCTGATCCTCACCACACAGTGCCAGGCAGAGAGGGTTCCTTCTACCTGAAGCGAGTGACATTGCCCAGGAGTAGTCGGACTTATAGGAGGTGAGTGACAATCTCCTCCTCCCACAATCCTTAGCGCTCCCCGCCCGCTGCGGTGCACTAGCTTGGGGACCATGCGCAAACCTAAATACTGTATGGTCAGGAGAGCGCTCCTCCTCAAGGGAAGGCAGTGTTAGTTGTAATCTGATGAGCAGACGAGACGTCTGCCCCTGCGCATGTGTCTCGGCAAGCGCCTCTTCTTTTTGTATCTCTGCTCCTTAATATACACAAGGGCAGGCACGAACGTACTTCAAATATACACTTATATTAAGTCATTTCCTTCTTTTGTGACCTGCTACATACATGCAGCTGAAAGCTGCTTCGATGCACCTGTTGTCATAAAAGGTCAGAGGTCGAAAGAGTGCCGTGCGGAGTTGCTACAGCTGGTCAGATTACATTATCTCTTTGGGGAGTGGCTGAGCACAGCCTTAGAGTGCATTGATGGCTGATGGGCCACCTCCCAAACCAGGTACTTTGAGCCAACGGCAAACAGAGGCTTTACCTTCCGACATCTTTATTAGAGCTTTAGTTGGACTCCAAGCCACAGGTCCATGTTCATTGAGGAACTGTTCCTGGAGAGTAGTAATGTAATCACAATAAATCATCTACTTCACACTTGTCTTTATTTCCGTGATTAGCTGAAGAGGAAAACAACTTGAAATACTGATTTCCACATTCGTAGTCACATAAAGTGTCTTTGTTACTGTTGGAAGGGGGTGTGTCTGGTGCTAGGTGGTCAGCATGCAGGCTGAGGACCCCGGAGCCTGGGGGATAGACTTGGGTTCTCTCTTCTGCAAACTGATTGGTCCTTCGCCCATCGCATTATCTTCTTGTGGCGCCAACCAATCACATACAGAAGTTACTAGGCAATCATAACGCACAAGTTGCCAGGTTGAAGATCTGTACATTTAAACATTTACATGTGCATTATACATGTTCCCCATTACTTTTAAGCCCCCCCCCCTCCTCACAACCTCAGGCAAAAAGAGTGAGCTGTGTGTGCTGGTGGGAATATGGCTCAATACTTTCACGAATTTAATTCCAAAAACAGCTGCGGCCTTCCTTAGATTTTCAAACATGTTGTTGGAATCTTGTTTTATGTATCATTGTCTCATTTGAACGGTCTATGTTTTCATGTGTTACCCCTTGCCTCTTGTTGTCTCTCTTGGGGGGACATATGGAGTGCTGTGCACGTACTGTAAGGATCGGCTGTACGGATCGGGAAGGGGCATGACGCTGCCCCTACAATGAATCTGGGCCTTGGGTTGTGTGCAGCGCTACACGCCGCTCCCTGAAACGGGAGTAAATGTCATGCAATGAATCCGATCTAAGGAGGCCTGGGGGGCACTGTGTAGGTTTACCGAGACCCCCAGGGCACTGGACAACGAGAGAGGTGATGAGCTCGGATGGGGGCACTGTTCAAGTATAGGGAGGCCGGAAGTACTGTACTCATATGTGTAATAACATACATATGCAGCGTGGCACTGCGCTCGTTTAAGACTGGCCTGGGAGCTGGCGGTCAAGGGTAATAACCTGTCTGTGACCCAGAGCTGTCAGAGGCACGTGAGCTCCCACGGGGGGAGGGTCATCTCACAGGACCCCGCTCAGGTGCTTCGAAACTGCTCTTCATGGCATTTCAGTGACGGACGGACAATAATAAGTTAACCACGAGACTAAGACTTACTAGACGAGTTAGTAGAGAGTGAGTCCAAGTCCAGTGAAGAAGAGAGTCAGTGACAGTGACGGTCTGCTGGCTGCTGCCTGGCCCTGCACGCACGAGGAGACAGAAACTTAAGTACAGCAGCGCAAGTAGGAAACGTCATGGCGCGCACCGGCGCACCGCACGTCCCCGAATCGGAATCATGGCCAATTAGTCCACCCACCCACGCGCCGGCATCCAATAATGGATTGCCTGTATTTCGGCGCGGTGGACCAGCCAATCCTGGCGCTGCATAAGCGCCAGGATTGGCTAGGGGGTCACACTGTCTACTCGCCCTGGCGCCTTCTTAAAGGACGGGGCCCAGACAAAGACACACCCCCCTCCCTCTCAGTCAACTTGACGAAGTTGACGGGCTAATTTAGGCTAAAGCGCATGCGCGGGCAAGTTTCCTCCTGATTTACTCATGCGCAGTCGAGTCAGACTGTGTGACATCACACTGATGTTGTTGTTGTTGTAACCCAGGCCAGCCCCACCCCCTGCGCACTCCCTATTTGATCGGGTTTGTCCCGGTCGGAACACTCGAGTCGATTAAGCGCCGCTGTATTTTATTTAAGTCAAGTGCTCTACTGTCTAGACTCTCTCTGCTGCAGCCGCAGGTGCGTCCACCAGGCTTAGTGGGGCTACGCCCCTACGCCCCAATGGACGCACCGCGGCTGGGCTGGTATGCCTCCTAACATTGCGCCTTGATGCTCCTTCGGGGCTAAGTTTTGCGCGGTATAAAAATGCCTTTCATTCATTCATTCAACTTGCTCAGGCTATTAATTTTAACTGCAGCTAAGAGGTTCATGGTTTTCTTTACTGGGTACGAATTTTGTTGGATGTAACCATGTTTCCAGCAAACTAGAAATTGATTCAGGTAAACAGACGCACAGAGCGTGCTTCTACGGATAATGTTATACAATTTAATAGACTTTTGTTGCAAAACAGGGGACATCATTATAACATGGGTCTGTTTGAAAATAGGAGTTTACATGTGTCTATAATATATGTTTATTACAGGGCTGTCACAAGAGGAGGGCAGTTGAAGGAGTTATTTTCTGACCCTCATACTTGGGAGAGCCTTGCAGATCAGCAATTACTTTGCAGACAAGGACATCAAGAAATTAACAGTATATTTAAGGCTACTCACAGCACAGCACTGGCCTGCTTAATAATGAAGTGTAAGTTATTATTGGGCTGTGTTGCAGACAATAATTTTGCAAGGAGGGTAGGGGCAAAAAACAACAGGAGGTCCAGCAAGTGCATGCTGCCCCAGGACCTGCCCCAGGACCTGCAAAAGCTTCTGGTCTGACCTGCTTACAATACCATGAAAATATTTTGAGAATTTTTCCAATATATTTTTGGGAACATTTCCAGAATTATTTTAGATTTTAGAAACTGCAGCCCATGGATCTGTCCTAAGACACAACTGTCACAAGAATGGGCTTCAGGACAACCACATGCGGAGGCAGCGCAGCATGTATCACACATTGCTAACAATTATTTGAAAAGAAAGGTGCAGAACTGTAAACATGGGACAGGATTCACATGTACAGCATCCATTTTTGGACAGACTCACTCCTCATCCCAATTTCTCATCTATCATCCCTACTTCTCATCCCCGTTACTTATCCATCATCCCTGCTTCTAATCCCTATTTCTTATCCATCACCCCTACTTCTCAACCATCATCCATGATCCGTGATGAGAAGCAGGGTTGAGGAGTAGTGATGACGGAAGAGAAGTAGGGATGATGGATGAGAAGTAGGAATGATGCTTGAAAAGTATGGATGATGGATGAGAAGTAGGGACGATGGAATAGAAGTAGGGACGATGGAATAGAAGTAGGAATGATGGATAAGAAGTAGGAATGATGCATGAAAAGTATGGATGATGGATGAGAAGTAGGGATGAGAAGTAGGGATGATGGAAGAGAAGTAGAGGTGAAGGATGAGAAGCAGGGATGAGGGAAAAAGAGAAATAGGGATGATGGAAGAGAAGTACAGATGATGGATGAGAAATAGGGATGATGGATGAAAATTAGGAAGAGAAAAGTAGGGATAAGCAGCAAGGAATGAGGATGTCCTAACATGAATGCTGTACACATGATTATTTGTCAGTGTAAATTTAGCTACAAATGCGAATAGCTTTTTTTTTAGCAGTATAAAACCTATTTTGAACCCTCAAACTGATTTATCTATTAAACGTAATCAAGTTTACTCTCATGTTGCTGATCAGGTGGCTTTACGTTTTTCTCAATATCGCACAGAAAGCTATGAATTAAGCGAACAAACTGGGAAAGTTCTGGCCCAGAGACTCCGTCAGCGTGCTATGTCTAATGAGATTTTTAAAATCTATGATGTTAATGGAAACTTAAAAACCTCGAAAGATGATATACTGGTAGCATTTAATGAATTTTATAAAATATTATATCATCAAGCTAATCCACCATCCGATTTAGATATTAAACAATATCTTGAAGAAATCCATAAAACTGAATTATTGAGTGAACATAAAGAGATACTTAGTGCTCCAGTTATCTGGGAAGAAATTGAAACAGCCATTCTTAGTTTAGCTGCCGGTAAGGCAATGGGACCGGATCAGATCCCTTTAGAATTTTATCGGGTTTTCATGAATGTCTTAAAACCAGAATTGACTAAGATTTTTCAGTCTGCTTTTGCGGGTTATCCACCAGCATCATGGTCGTCTGCTACAATAATTTTTTTTTTTTAAAAAGGCAAAAACAGTGAAGAGCTAGGTTCATATAGACCTATCTCTCTTATAACGGCTGACAGTAAAATCTTCTCTAAGATTCTGGCCAATAGACTAAACGTATTAATGCCCTCTTTGGTTTATATTAGACAACACGGATTTATTTTTAAAAGAGACACTACAGATCATGTTAAAAAAATAATAGCCTTGCTGGACTGGGCGCAGGCTTCGGAGTCTCCAGTTGCGGTGGCCCTGTTGGACGCCGAAAAAGCGTTCGACAGGGTCACCTGGGAGTTTCTGTGGTCTGTATTAATATGGATGGGATTTCCACAGTCATATATTACTGCAATAAAAGCTCTCTATTCGAATCCTAAAGCAGTTTTTAGGATAACAGATACTAATTCTGTAGGCTTTTCTATAACAAGAGGGACCAGGCAAGGTTGTCCTTGCTCCCCCTTGTTATTTGCTTTATATTTAGAACCCTATCTTCGCAAATTAAGCACCGCAACAGACATCACTCCTGTAATAATTGGTGAGAATTGTTTTAAAGTATTCGCTTATGCAGATGATGTCGCTATCACCACTATAGATATCAGACGGGCACTTCCAAAAATAATTAGCTTAGCTGAAGATTTTGGCGCACTTTCTGGTTATAAATTAAATATAACCAAAACTCAATTGATTCATTCAGATTGGGGGCGACCACGTGAAATAACTTTTGTATCAGAAGCCCAATATTTGGGGATAATTATCTCCCCCAAGATTGATGATATTATACCCCTCAATATTGAGCCTGTCCTCTCATCGTCCAATAAGGTGCTTGAAAAGTTAAATAATTTACATTTTTCTCTGTTTGGCCGTGTTAACATTATTAAAATGTAAATTTTTCCGAAATTTTTATATTTATTTCGTACAATCCCGTTGTTAATCTCGTCACTTTATTTTGCCAAAATTGATAGAATGGTGTCTAGGTTTCTTTGGGGCTACCATCGCTCAAGGCGTGCTCTAAAATGGTGTATTTTGCCAAGAATAAAAGGCGGTTGGAGAGTTCCTAACTTTCGGCTGTATTATTGGCTTATTTTTTTAAGACATATGGGCATACTACTCTTTAGTGATGTTATTACTGAGGATTCAGTATATCCGTCAATCTATGAATTACTGTTATGTGATAAAGTATCACAAAGTTTGGTAAAAATCTTAGAACCCAGCTATTACAAAAAAAACAAATTTAAAGTTGTATTAGCTGCATTTTTTGTCTGGCGGCAAATAAAAAGGAAAATTGTATGTTTAAAAGAACTTCATTACTATTCTCCTATTCTAAATAACCATAATTTGCCAGCAGTTTTTCATGATCAAATTACTACAAGATGGTCTCAAACTG
Organism: Lissotriton helveticus; assembly: GCF_964261635.1. Lineage (NCBI taxonomy): Eukaryota > Metazoa > Chordata > Amphibia > Caudata > Salamandridae > Lissotriton > Lissotriton helveticus. The sequence continues at coordinate 122,863,501 of NC_136068.1, forward strand.
GAATTCATGTATTAGGAGATTTATATCAAGATTCTAAATTTATCTCTTTTTTAGATCTCCAAGTTAAATATGGTTTATCAAAAAATGATTTTTTTAAATACCTCCAGATTCGGAGCTTTTTAGACTCCAAAGGCCTGCTAGATCACAGCTGTATGAACAAAAACCCTATTTTAGAAATAAGTAGGAAGGTAAAAAAAATAGGTTTAGTTTATGCTACAGTTATTAATCAATTTGAAGATGATCTTTTGTCTGTGGAGAGCAAATGGACAAGGAAATTTGAACTTGAGAGCATCGATTTAGGAAGATCTATCGAATTATCAATTAAGATTCTTTTCAATGGCTCACTTCAAAGCCAACACTTCATGTCAATCTTTGATTTGTATTATTCTCCCATTAAAATAGCGAGATGGAAAATGGGTACTGGCGACAGTTGTAACCGATGTGATGAAACCGGGGCTGATTCTATTCACATGTTTTTTAATTGCACGAAACTTTCTCGATTTATTTCGGATATAGAATTTTTTTTATTAATAATTCCCTAGGACTCGATGTAAAGTTAACACCGGAATTAGTAATCCTAGGCATTCAAACGGATAACATCGGCATTAGGTCTACAGCTGAAGAAGCTTTTTTGTTTATTTGTATGTCAATATTTCGCTTTTGTGTTACCTCCAGATGGATTGATATTGAACCACCAATTTTCCATCATTGGCGATCCAAATTGCTCTCTGTATATCGATTAGAAATCGCAATGTATAAACTTAAAGGGATAAAAAGAAGGTCATTTGGACTAAAAATATGGGAGCCTATAACTAATTGGATTTAACATGATTTAAGTATGTCATAGTAGTTGTTTGTATTAGTTTTCTATTATGATATTATGATATTTATTTTCGCTCACTGTACAGCTGACTGTTGAAATAAAATGTTAAATAAAATAAAAAATAAATAAATAAATAAAAAAGAACCCACAAAAGGGTTTTGCTAAAAAACGATGTTCTTGAGAGTAAATAGACCCACAGGTTAGGGGGTGAGCAATGAGCAGACATTTAAACGTTGGAGTGCCCACCCACAAACCCATACATCTGTCTTTATTCACAAACTCCTCTCTGATCCTCTATGACCCTGGAAAACATTGAACATTTACCCAGAACGAGCCTGAGAGCCAGGCTGGATACCCTAATATTGGTGGCAGTGAAAAAGAAGGGGTTCTCCATGGGGAAAATTAATTTTTCTGTGGAGAAACGACGAAAAGACTTTGCAAGCACATTTGCAGTCACTGTTCAGATTTTCACATGATCAAATTACATACATATATTTGCTCATGAGAAATTGGAGATGCAAATGTTTTCAAGGTGTGCATCTGGAAATCTATGATTGCCATGGGTTTCCAGGGATACTTCTGGAAACCTGTAGACCTTGCAAAAAGAAAAACTGATGGACAGAATGCAGAACAATGTCATACATTCACCCCAGTACAGAGATCTGGGCCTAAATCTATCGTGTTTTTGCTCACCATGCCATTCCAGTTTGGACCCAGCCTTATGCAAATCAATCTTGACCCTGCACCCAATGGGAACAATCCAGCCCAAACTGCCAGGCCAGGTACTCCCTGGACTGGAAACAAGAATCCAAGGACCAGTTTCGGGCTTTCAGCCTTCATCGGCCAGGATAGCTTGACTCAAGTGGCATGAAGAGCACGGGACCCACGCCTGGGCATACCCGTCCCACTCAGAGTGACAAATGCAAAAAGCTAGCCTGGCTGATGAAGGGTGTTACCCAGAAACCGGTCCCAGGACTACTCCACCAATAAAGGGATACCTTGGAGCAAGTTGGACGATTTTTAATCATTCCGCCCCCTGGTCTTTTCTTTCAAGTGCTCCCTGGGGGATGGTCAAGTCCACCCTGACCTTTAGGAGCCAAGGTGAACCCGATGATGAAGCATGACACTACTAGAGTGTGTGAGGGTTATTTAAAGAAAAGGAAGTCTTTACTTCCCCGCTTCTAGGAACGGGGTGCCATAGTAAGGACGAGAATTGCACAGCAGTCCATATATAATACCTTAGGTGGGATACTTTTTTTGTGTGAATGAATAGTTAGGGAGGAATTATCCTTCCTGTTCTCCTTCCATACAGTGGAAGGACCTCTCTACCCTCCGGGCCTGAGAAAATGAAAACACCCCTCTCTTTCTCAGATACTAATGTATAAGTGATTTGTAAGATAAGGATTGACAAAGGCAATTGGTCTTGCCTAAGAGATGAGAGCTATTAGCTTTGTCGTTTTGCTTCCAGTTTACTAATGTAACCATCCCTTATGATGCCATGTGGTCCCCTCGCCCTCTCTGTTGGTGTTGTGTCATGGCATCTGCCTCTGCCCTGAACTATTTGTGTAAGTCGGATAGCCAACTGGCCATGTCTGGTGGCTGGCTGGCTAGTAGATAGATATATAGATTGATAGGTAGGCAGAAAGATGATTCTTTTTTTTGAACAATTAATTTAAATCATTACAATAGAGCCCCAAGTTCTTCAACAAGTGCAATATAAGTGTGAGTGTTAACAGGGGAGTTCTAGAAAGGCATGCAAAAAACAGTTACATAACAACAGTTTAAAAAGTCTTTGCATCCAATACCTAAAATGCTAGCTTTGCCTCTAGTGTAAATGCCAATGCTAAAGCCTAGGTAAAGTGTAGTATTTTCAAAGTGCAATATTTTTTAGTCCTCTGCATCAAATACCTAAAATGTTGGCTTTACCTCTGGTGTAAATTTCAATGTTGAGGCCAAGGTAAAGTACAATATATTTAAAGCGTGATATTTTTTTAGGAGGAGCCACGCCAGCGACCAAGATGGCCGCTTAAGGACCGGCTCCGCCGGCAGTCCCATCCAGACTCACCATCCGGCACAATATCCTGAGCCCCGTCTCTACCGTCTGGTGAGGGACCCACGGCTGTGCCACAGGGCAAAATTTTGGAGAGTTTGTGTGGTCCGGCGACCGAGAATCATCGTCTGAACCTTTGCGGCCTACTGGGCGACGAGACCGGGACCCCGAGTGTGGTCCTGCCCGCCTTGGAGTTCAACAACATCGGTGAGGGGGACCGGAAGTGGCCGGTCGGAGACCTGACCGCGGACCCTGCGTCACATCGAGGGAATCACACGACCCCATTATCCATCTGCATGGCCTAGAGTCTACTGTCGCGACGGGAGCGACACACAGCCGTCTGGTCGGGAGGCAGAGGTGGCGCCTGAGGTCCCTGGTGATCGGAAGAGCTGCTGGCCAGTCTCTGAAGTGATCGTGGAGACTGTGTGCCTCGATCGGGAGTTCTTACATCTTTGTATGGTGTATCGGACTCGGAGGGCGCAATGGCGGCGAGAGCGGAACCCGATAAACCTCAGTCCAAGTCTGTGAGAGGGACCAGACAGGTCAAATCTAATAAACTGGATTGATATACTATGCCCAAGGGGTCCCCGATTGAGGTGAAGATGGGGCCCGGCGGGAGGTCAGGAGGGAGATCCCGCCAGGGAGGACCCGACGATGAAAGATTTAATGGTCGCGATCGCCGGGGTCCAGTCCTCCCTGAGCAAGATGGACAACAAGTTGGACACTGTTTCCACTGAGGTGGGACTTATTAGGGCAAATCTCAGTAAGACGAGCGAAAAAGTCAAGTCCCTGGAGGTCATGACGTCGAGCCTTATGGAGGATGTCACGGAATTACAGCAGGAGGTAAGGGAACTTAGGGCAGCCAGGACTCAGGTTGATCGGAAACTTGATGAGTACGAGGGGCGTGCAAGGCGTAACAACGTGAGCATCCTTGGTGTGCCGGAGAAATCGGAGGGCCTTACTCCGGATCTCTTTGTGGAAAATCTCATACTCAATCACCTCCAGCCCAAGGGCCAAAGTAACTTTTTCACAGTGGAGCGGGCACACAGGATTCCTGGGGGACGACCGAAGCCAGGGGCGGCTCCCCGCCCCATGATAGCACGGGTTCTGAATTTCCGGGACAGGGATGTCATCCTGCAGACGGCATGGAATTCGGGCCCGTTGGCCTTTGAGAATGCCTCTCTGCTGTTCTTCCCTGACTTTACGCAACTTGTCCAGAAACAGCGGCAGAGCTTCATGGCGGTCAAGCGGAGATTGAGGGACATGGAAATCAAGTACTCAATGTTGTTCCCGGCCCTTTTCCGGATTGAACATAATGGCAAAACTTCGTTCTTTGACAATCCTGAGGTGGCGGCGGATTGGCTGGACCAGGTCCGGGGGTCGGAGTCCGGGGCTCGCACCCCGGCGGAGGACGAGGAACAATGACTTTCTTTATCTGTTGTTGAGCGGACATGCCGTTAGTCGTGCAGCTGTTGGTTTGGTAGGGGCGACTGTTTGTTCCCCCCGTTTGCAGTGTGTTGTGGACCTATTTGCATCAATCCTTGGGGGGGGGTATTACAGAGTCGGGGGGGGGGTTGGCGGCCCTGTTGTAAGGTCCTCCTCCGTTTTCTACTTTTAGATATCTGTAGTGTAGATCTGGGGAGACAGGCACACTGCTAGTTGGGGATGAGCGCAAGCTGTATGCAGGGGTGCAGGGTGGGGGTTTGGGGGGTAGGGTTTTGTTATTTTTGGTGGTGTGCTGTTTTTGTTGTTTGTTTTTTGTTTTTGCATCGGGTGTCGTCGAATGTTCCGGTCTTTCTGAATGATAATTATGGCTTCCAATAGGCCGGGATTGGGCTTTTCCGCACTCAGTTGGAACGTGAATGGTTAAGGAGATAAGATCAAGCGAGCTATGGTGGGGCAACTGATCAGACGACACTCGCCAGAAGTGGTGTTGCAAGAAACTCGCCTCATGGGCAAGCGATGTATGGCACTGCACAGAGGGGGCTACAAGCTGGTGGCACATGCAGGTTTCACCACTGGGTCTAGAGGGGTGGGAATCCTGGTGAAGAACTCATTCCCTTTCACTATGCAGGCAACCTGGACCGACAACCGGGGAAGGTATGTGGGCATCTCGGGGTTGTGGGAGGGTAGAACAGTCACATTTATGTCAGTCTATATCCCTCCAGCGCTGAAGGCTGATACCTTTCTCGACCTGTGTAAGATCTTCCTTACTTTGCCTGTTGGGGTTTTGGTGTTGGGGGGGACTTTAACGCAGTAATGGATGGCGAGACTGATAGACATCCCTCCCGTGTTTTGTTGCCGTCCCCTAGGTGGTTGTCGGATTTTATTGCTACCACTGGCCTGGTTGATGGGTGGAGACTGAGGCACCCCGAGGACGTTGAATACATGCATGTCTCTGCTGCGCACCGTTCCCTCTCGAGGATAGATTATGTGTTGCTGCCTGCGCCGCAGGCGGTGTGGATCCAGGAGGTGCGACACCTGGCTAGGGGGGTGTCCGATCATTCCCCGATTTGGCTTCGACTTCAGTTGGGGCAGGGAGATGTGGCTAGGATTGCCCCAATTAGTACATGGCGTTTGAGGGACCCCGGCACCAGGAAGGAGATTGTGCGTGTCACCGATCATTATTTTCAAGCGAATGCCGGTACGGTGGACTCGAAGTGGTCCCTATGGGAAGCGTATAAAACTGTTGTCAGAGGGGAGGTGCTTTCTCCCATTTCCGGGCAGAAGAAGAAGAGCAGGGCAGAGATTGATAAGGTGGAGGCGGATCTGTTGGCCCTGAAGAGGGAGGTGTCCTCTAGCGACGACCCAGGGGGTTTGCACCGCCTTTGGCTCCTTCGGGATGAATATAGGAGTCTGGCACGTGACATGGCCAAGACGCAGAACGCGGACACCCAGAGTAGAATTTATGAGCACGGCGACAAGGCCGGTAAACTAATTGCATGGTTAGAGAAGAGTGAGTGGGCGTCTCGTCTTGTGCCGGAGCTGCTGATTGCAGGTTCGGGCAAAACGACGGATCCCCAGCAGATAGTGGATGAATTTGCCCGGTATTATGAAGAGGTGTATAAGATGGAGGGGAAATATTCTGAGAGTGACAATGCTGACATGATACGGGACATTCCAATGCCCGCCCTGTCAGACGAGCATAGAGAGTTTCTGGACTCCGCCTTTACGAATGATGAGGTGGCGGCGGCCATTAGAGGGGTTCGTTCCGGGAAGGCCTCTGGCCCGAACGGGCTCCCATAGAGTTGTACAAGTTAAACGCTAACAAGCTGGCTCCGTTTCTTAAGGATATGTACGTGGAAAGTAGGGACAAGGGTAGTCTGATCAGTGTGTCGCTAATATTGTTGTGATCTATAAAGACGGTAAACCGCGGCTTGGGTGTCCTTCCTATCGGCCGATTTCGCTTCTGAATGTAGAACCAAAGGTGTTGGCCAAATTACTTGCTGCTAGACTAGTGAAAGTCATTACATCCTTGGTACATCCAGACCAGTCTGGCTTTATGCCGTGCCGAAATACTGCTCTTAATCTTCGCAGACTGTATGGTGTCATGGGTGGTGCGTCCCACATACATGAACCGGCGGTTCTTCTATCGTTGGATGCCACTATGGCTTTTGATAGAGTGGGGTGGCCATACCTCTTTGCGGTTTTGGGCAAACTAGGGTTTGGTCCTGAATTTGTTCGATGGGTTCGCCTTTTGTATTCTGGTCCTCTGGCTCGAGTGGTTGTTAATAATCATAAGTCGGAGGATTTTCCTTTGGGGAGGGGTACACGGCAGGGTTGCCCCCTTTCCCCGCTCCTGTTCGCCTTGGCTCTTGAGCCACTCGCGGCTTGGGTGAGGTGAGACAAGTCGATAAAAGGGTTGAGATGGACATTGGATTGGGAAGACAAGATTTCACTTTATGCGTTTGACATTCTCCTGTATTTGACCTCCCCTAGGCATTCACTGATTGTTTTTTGGGATATTCTGGCGATTTATGGGAGGTACTCTGGTTTCGCTATTAATTGGGCGAAGTCGGTCCTCTTCGTGTTGAGTGGAGATCCGCCTAATGTCCTGGCGAATTGTCCGGTGAAACTGGATTTGGAGGGCTTTCGCTACTTGGGTATTTTTATATCGAAGGACTCCAAAGTGCGATATAGCGCTAACTTGATGCCCCCATTGGCCAGGCTTCGGGGGGATGTGGCGAGATGGAAATCTCTGCCACTCTCCCTGTTGGGTCCGCGGTTTTATTTAAGTTGCTGGCTCTTCCGCGCTTCCTGTATGCCCTTCAAAACACCCTTGACCCGGTGCCTCCCTCGTATTTTAATGAAGTCGAGTCTCTTCAGCGACAGCTCCTTTGGGATGGGCAACCGCGGATTGCACTCTCTAAATTGATGTTGCCGTGGTATGACGGGGGGATCGGCTTGCCCAATATTCAGAAGTACTATTGGGCTTCCCAGCTGGCGCCCATCAACCATGCTATTTATGGCTCGCCGGTCGATCCAGTGTATGCGATGGACCGCAGCCAAGTGCCGGGGGGTGAGTACACCAGAGTTTTATATGCCAAACGGGGACGGTTTCCTTTGGTGGGACCGCCAGCGATCGCGACGCGGGTGTGGCATGAGGCCAATCGTTCTCTTAAGTGGGACGGGAAGATTACTTCGGCGACTCCGCTATGGAATTCGGAGGGTCTGGGCAGCTTGTGGAAAACGAAAGGATTTGATCAGTGGGATCTTATCCGGATCTCGCAGGTGAAGGATTTGTGGGGGAAGAACGGGATCCTCACGTTTGAAGAGTTGCAGGACAGACACCAATTGCAAGAGGGTGAGCGGTATTGCTATATGCAAATTAGACATGCGTTGATGGCCCGTGGTGTTACGCCCATGTGGCCTCTCCATTGGAGGATCGAGTACTGGATGGGCATCTCCCCACTAAGGTGATATCACTGATCTATAAAAAGCTGATAAACCACACCCATGATCCCTTAGTGGCACTGAGGGAACAATGGATTGCTGATGGGTTGGTCTTAGACGATGAAGACTGGGGGAGGCGGTATCGTCTCCTAGGACTGTAGCTGTCCCTATGAGGCTCAGATTGGTGCAGCTTAAGATTCTCCATCGCTCTTACACCACGGGACCTAGATTGTTGCGTATGGGTCTGGCCGCTAATGCGGACTGCCGTAGAGGGTGTGGGATGATTGGGACTTTTATGCATGTATTGTGGGTGTGTGTGGAGGTCTGTGATTATTGGACAGCAGTGCACAGGAAAATATGGGAGGTGTGGGGAGTGCAGCTTGAATTGGAAGCGCGCCGTTGCTTGCTCAATGTATGGGAGCTGTCCGCTCTTACAACCCACAGGAAACTTTGGGTCACCCTGGCTTGTATGATTGCCAAACGCAATATTGCGCAGTTGTGGGGTGCCAGCCAGGCCCCTCAGATTGGGAAATGGATGGAAGACCTGGACTGGTGTATGTTTCGTGAGCGGTCAGTGTATGTTGCCAGGGGGAGGCCCCGAAAATGGGGAAAGATCTGGGGTGCTTGGAATACTTACCGAGGTGGTATTTGTGTGCCCCCCGCTCCAGCAGATGTCACTGAGATGTTGGATCCCGCCTGATTCCGATATTGCTTATCCTTCAATGTTTCTGTAACTGAGGAAGTTCTTAATAATTGCACAACGTCTGAAATCACCCGAGGCACCCTTTTTGTTTTTATTATTGTGTTGTTTATATGTGTTTAATAAAGTGTGAGGGTTTTAGCAGCATATTGAGTTATATAAGTTAAAAGGCAATTGAGGCCTTCGACAGGGTGGATTGGTCATTCCTTTTTCCTCACCATGCAAAAATTTGGCTTTGGGGGCAAGTTTCTCAACATGGTCAGGGCCAACTATCATCTTCCACAATCGCGAGTATTGGTCAACGGATACACATCACTCCCCTCCGCTCTTAGAAGAGGCACACAGCAGGGTTCTGGGCTAATGAGGAGATCCGGGGAATTCGCTTCGGAGGCACGGACCATAAAGAGTTCCTCTTCGCGGATGATATTTTGCTTACACTCAGGGAACCGGCCTCCTCCCTCAGGGTGGTTCAGGAGGAACTGAGAAAATTTGAACTGGTGGCGGGTTTCAAAGTTAATCTCTCCAAATCCTCCATACTAAATCTCACCCTCTTCAACACTGAGGCAACGAGATTGAAGGGCCAAACATCCCTACAGTGGGCTCCCCACTCCCTCCTCGATTTAGGTGTCCACTTCACTCCTAGAATCAGGGATTTATACAAAGGCAACTACCTCCCGCTAGTGTTACAGCTTCAGTAGGATTTTAAGAGATGGAAACCCCTCTACAACTCTTGGCTAGGTCGGATCAACGCCGTCAAAATGACGGCCCTGCCAAAACCTTTATATCTCTTTCACGCTCTTCCCATTGAGCTTCCCCGGGACCTGATGTCACGCCTGCGCTCGCTTATCACCATATTCATCTGGCAAGGGGGAAGGGCTCGCCTTCCCTTTCATTTGTTGGGATGGCCAAAAAAGGAGGGGGGTGGGGGTGGCACCACCGGGTTTTACATTATATTATCAAGCGGCACAACTGCGAGTGGTGATGGAATGGACAGCATGAGAATCCAAAAAGCACTGTCTCCACATGGACAGGGCGATTGTGGGTCGATCTATTTGGCCTGTGAATGCATATCTAAGCACCTCCACATGTACCACACCTACAGTCTGGGACCAAGTCACGGAGAGAGAGGGATGGACTTCTTTTCCCTCCCCGTATACCCCAATTCACTTCAACCCGGCATTCCCGCCGACTCTACATGAAGGGCCCTTTGACTGCTGGAGAGAGGGGGGATGCTTAAAGCTATCGGACCTATTTCACAGCTTTGACGGATTGACATTTGAGAGCTGCAAAAGAGATTTTCGGGTCAAGCACAGCAAGCACTACCACTACCTCCAGGTTAAGCAGTGGGTTACACTACCACACATACGAGAGGCTGCCAATAGGGAACTCACGGCTATGGAGAGACTGGTGCTAAAAGCAGGTTCCATGAAATGGGCTATTTCCTCACTATACACTATGCTATTAAATACACTACAAGCTCCCCGGTACTTTTGAGAACAGGTGCTAGGACGGGACATCACAGGGGAATGGAAAAATGTCTGGGGCTATATTTCTAGACACAACCACTCAGTAGCTTTGAGGGAGGCCCATTACAAGATGCTCCTGGACTGGTACCTTTACCCCCCTAAACTCAAGTGGATTTTCCCTGACACCTCAGATCTCTGCTGGCGGGGCTGTGGTCTGCAAGGAGACTTTCGCCACATTTCGTGGGACTGCCCTGGCATTCGGCCATTCTGGGAGGAAATCCTTTCACATATTAAAGATATCCTGGGGTACCGACGACTATAGAGGGGCTTTACTTGGTATCAGAGATCGTGAGCTGGAACACCAAATGAAAGCCGATAAGGCGTCTGCCCTGGGCAAACTTCACCGGCTGCCGGTCAGACAGAGGATACAATTCAAGGTCCTCTGCATAGTTTTCAGGGCTCTCCATGGATCTGGCCCAGCATCCTTGCAATCGAAGTTTGCCTGGTATTCTCCAACCAGACGACTTCGATCCTCAGATGCTAAGTTAGTAGTGGTCCCCAGATTCAGGAAGGTCCGAGCTGGAGGTAGATCCTTTGAGGTGGCAGCTGCTATACTTTGGAATACTCTTCAGATCACTGAACTCCTTCCTTTTCTGAACTCCTTCCTTTTAGAAAAATGATTAAAACCTGGCTATTTCCCAAGGTAACGGCCTGAAGTTCGCACTCCCTGTGTTCTTTTCCGTCTCCTCAGACCTTATCAGCGCCAGGATGCCTGCAATGGTGACAGCCGCGCTTTATATGTTTGTTAAATAATAATAAAAATAATAATAATAATAATAAGGCGATCATGTGGGCTTGTCTGGGGGCGGCTAAACTCACAATAGCGGCCACGAGGAAAAAGAGAGATACACCTGCGCTATCAATGTGGCATTCCCACTTATGGAGAATTTTCTCTATGGAACGCCGGGCTGACATTTTCCGAGATGAGTATAGAATTTTGAGTATAAATGGGGCCCATTGTAACCTATTTGTCCCGCGGCTTTCCACTCGGCGGTATGCCCGCCCTCTTTAAGGGCTATGCATCTCTTCTAATTCTAACACCTCCACGGAGGGTTGGCAGACACACTCATCCTCCATTGACAGGCTAGGGCCTTCCTTACATTGCCTTCTTTCTTAGATGTACCTGCGCTATTCACTTCCTCAGCTAGCGACACCACCACCACCGGGTCAGGGGAGGAGGGAGGGTTTGGGGAGGGAGGGTGGGGGGGTTCTTGGTTTATGTTTTTTTGTTTTCAACGTAAGGGTTCACCCTTACGACTTGCTGTTCTAAATCGAGCATCTTCTCTTCTGAATATGGGGGGATGTAATGACCCTGTGATATGTGAAACTGGACTGCAATTAGTTGATTATTCCGCCCCGGGATCCTATACGCTGTACTGTTTCTATGTTGTTGTATCTGCCTATGATGCTGAATAATAAAAAGAATTTTGACAAAAAAAAGCAATTGAGCATAATAGATTAAAAGGCCTACATTGGAAGTAATATTATCTGGCCTCGTGGTCATAAGGACCATGAAATACTCAGTTCACCTATACACCCACTATCCAAAGTGCGAGCTTTGTCTGATAAGCAAAGTCAAAGTCCATATAAGGTACAATGTTTTTGGTCTCGGAAAGTGCACAGTTTGTAGCAGCATATTAACTTAAAAGAAATTCAGAGTCCACCGCATTGACAGAAGGTGCTAGAGCTAATTTCAAAAATTGAGCTGCTAGCTGAGAGGATTTGCCTCTCAAACATGCTTGCACGGCGGCTTGGCAAGTCCTGATGTTTAGGGTACGCCATATTGGGTGCAACCAGAATTTTCTAAGCGAGAGCAGCGTCATGCAAATGCAGAGAATATGGGTCAGAGATTCCTCTCCTTTTTGCACAGAAACTGCATTGTCTATTGGAATCATCAAAGTTCCTCCAGCCATACGAGTAGGTTTTCAGAGGGATTCACCCAAATCTTAGTCTCATCTGTGGCTTTTTCATGACCTTGCCAAAGGACTGTGAGAGGTAGGTCGGCAGGGTCCTTGGATCATACAGTGTTGAAGCCCAGGCCCCATCAGCCACTTTCTTCAGGGCCTGTGTATCCTTTTCCCGCTATATTCATTTTGCTTACTTAACCAACAGTTTTGAGACTAGGGTCACAGGGAGATCACCTGACCAAATTTATCAGGCCTCCAAAACATGTAATGCAAGGTATTGGTAGCTATGTCAGGGGTTGCTTATTACTTCCTAAAATAAATGTTTTAGCGGGTTATTCTTCGTCTTATTGGCTTTGAAGCAGTAAGCCAAGAATTTTGCCATCAATTTCCAGTGCTGCGAAAAAAGGTGAAATTCTAGTCGAAATTGAGCCTGTGAGGTGCAAATGGGCAGGAAAAGGACTCATATATAGCAAGTGGATTGTGCCCTTCCAGCCAATTTGCCAACTTTTCTCTGAATATTGTTGCTCCATAGGCAGTGGTAGGTAATAGTTTGCAGCCCATCACCTTTAGGAGGGGCCATAGATCAGGATTCACTATTGAATTCTGTAGCTTGCGAAATTCCTGTTCCAGAGAATTTGCCGACACCTGCTGGGCGTGGATGTGCGGTGCGATGAAACCCCTGCCGTCCAGCCATACCCTCAGGTATTTATACGTGGCATAATTTTGACCACACTCCCCTCAATGAACCAAGCTCATCTTTTTTCATTTTGTGTGAAATGATCATGACCTTTGTTTTTGATACATTTATTTTCAAGTCATTGAATTTACAGTAAGTGGCAAGCTCATTGAAGAGTCTCTGAAGGCCTATTGGTGTTGGATAAAGCAGAACCATGTCACCCTCCCGGAATAACTCCAGCTTGTCAGAAAACTTGTGCGTGTGTGTTTTGATTTTCCGCACATTGTATTGGCCTTTGTGTGTGGCTTTCAAAAATGAAAGCACGCAATTGGCCAAAGGCGGGTGCCTGTCCCACCTTTTCCAGTAAATGTTTCATCCCATGGCATCCAGCTTGTGGGAGCAAGCAGGGGCGCGCAGGGTGCCATTGGTTTTGGATCATGTTACGGTTGCTTTCACTTTCGCAGCCGCGCTTGTCTCAAATGCTTTTGTTCCCACCTTGCTGCAGTGTGTTTGGTGTTTGTACAGTGTGCGCTACCCTGATCCGCATGCCGTTAAAATGACTTTGGCAGTTCTAACTTGATAATTATCGGTCACTCTCCTCCCATCAGTGTTTTTCGCAGTCTGCTGTCTGGTGCTCAGTCTGTTTTTTGTACACTCTGGAGTAGTGTTCAGTCACTCCCGCTGCTTGTGCCGCGTGCATGAATGATGTGACACTCTCTTACTCCTCCTTCATGCAATCTGTAGTGCTCACCAGTCACTTGTGCTCAGTTTCCTTTGTTCAGTTTGAAGTACTAAGTAGGCAGTCTCACTCCCTTCAATTAGAGGTCAATCTTACTCCGTCCTTAATCACTTCGCAGTAATAACCATCCAGTGTTCCCTGTTCTTCATCTGGTCTGCGGCTATGATAGCTCTGTCGCGCTCTCCTCTGTCAATGCTCTGTCAATGCTCGGTAATGATCCTGTAGCTTCTCCTATCCTTGCCTATATTACCACTCAGCTTATGTTAACTCCTTTCCCTTCCGCATAAAATATTGAGTCTTCATACTCTGAAATCACCTTTCTTCCCCCTTCGCACTCCCCGTCACTCATATTTTCTATTTCTTAATAAGCCCAACGGTTCCCTGCTGGATCTTGAAACCACAGTGAAAGTTGTCAGTGGATACAGGGGATCTAGGCAAATCAGGACATTGCTTCTGAAAGGCTGATGGGGCTGAGGCAGAGCAAGTCAGAGTTCGGGGTTTTGAGATACTTGTTTTTTTATCTTATTATTCTTATTTTTTACGGTGTTTAATATGGTGCTTTGGTTTTGTAACCACCAGTGCTTTTTTTGAGCCGGTGGATTCCAGGACTCACCGCAGCATTTAAATAACAACACTGGCACTTATACAGCAAACTGGACCTACAAATATTGGAATTCTTTTTATGAGCATAACTTAAGGGCATATTATTTTCTGGTACAAAAGTGGAGACTTAATGAGTTGCCCAGGATTACAGGATGTTGGGCCAATGCCAAAACTCAAACTTTTTTCGCTAGCTCTGAAGTCAGCACCTTTCAGTGCTATCAATAACAACGAAAGGTGGATTTGCTTTGTTTGATCAGCACATCCCAACATCATATTTCCCTTGTTAAGATTTCATGTGGTATCAATTTAATACACTTTGTGGGAGTGTTCGTCCGGTATCGTGCTCATCCACCTTGTAGCACCAATCCACGATATCCTGCTCACTACGGGTGAGACAGAGTATCATACACAAATTACAACAAAGATACCAGTGCACATCCCTTTTTGTTGCTATTATCCAATTGGCAACCAGCCACACCAGTTCAATATTTTCACTCTCCTCGTTGTCCTCTAACAGACAAGTACAATGTTTATTAATGTTCAGTTTCCATTTATTATTGATTTGTTTCTTTTGCCACACCGTCACAGCCGTCGCGCGTTTCGCCCTCCGCGGGCTTTTTCAAGGCCAGAATATAATGTGGCGAGCAGAATTACGTCTATCAATCAAGTGCGTAAGTCCAAAACACCAGAGTTAATAAGTCGTAGAGCTTGTTGAACAATGAACCTTGAAGCCTTCAGCTTGGTGTACCATGGAGGTGTCAGTCCACCGTATGTATATTAGTAGTCCCTTCATATGTCATTATACGAATTACTGAGCGCTATCAGGAGCCTTGATAAGTTCCATCGCCATAGCGCATTACTTTGGCGTTTGAGAGAGCGCAAACTGACCTAAATGTATGAGTGCATCACACTTACCTGTAGTAAGCACAAATCATGAGGAGAAATGCCATGAGTGCTAGTAGTATCTGCAATTATATTCTGAATGTATAGCTAATGTAGAGATTTAAGTAGAAGTGAAACTAATACAGAAATGTGTGACACTATATGATTTTATTAGATGTGATTATTCCTGAATCCATGTCGTGTAGCTGCTAAAATGTAAGATGGCATGTGGTTAAACGCAGAATGTGGTAGGCCTCAGGGCCAGAGCTAGAAGGGAAGGGGAAGGTGTTTCTTTTCACGACATAGATTGAACAAATGTTTTGGTCATTGCATTAATGGGCCATGATTTATAGATGTGTTTACTGAATAATAGAATAAGAGTATTAACATGCTTTAATTAATGAAGAAGTTGAATGCTATAATTATTATGAGAAATGTTGTAGGCCTGAAATGCTTTAACATTGATTTACACGTACATGTCGGGGCCGAGAAATGTTGCAAACCTTTTTGGAAGTCTATGAGAGTTGGGTTCTTGGCTGCAGATGTCTGTCTGCAAGAGAAAGGGAGGATCCGATTATAAATAATATGAATAGAGGTCTGTTCAGTAGACGGCCCAGACATGGAGGAGGGTTCTGGAATGTTTAAGGGGTATCAGCGGGCCGGAGAAGAGTCTGAGAAGCAAGGTCAACTCCAACGTATGAGGCCCAATACAAAGCAGCATGGAAAAAGCCAGAAGCTACACCACGTGAGGGGCGTCTCATGAGGGGCGTCTCAAATGTTGTTGACTGTTTTGTATTAGGGACAGCACCCCTGGGTGGAGTTAGAGCGGATGCCTGAGGACCCTTTAGAGAGCGGATGGGTAGGCAGAGAGGGGTCATGACTGGAGAACTATAGGTTTTCACCAAGAGACTTAGAGTGAGTGACTTCCCTTGGGGTCATTCACTGCTGACACCTTTTGTTAGGTTGAGACTTGGTTAAGTAGGGATACCATCTAGAGCAGGGTAGGGACAGCCTAACCTGTGTGTTTTCCTCCAACTTAAATGAAGGAGAGATATGCGTCAATGCTGATAGCTTTATTATTCTTAGAACTTGTATTGGTAATTTCCGTTGCTCGTCTGAGGGCTTTCAGAGAGCACATGTATGTAGTTGGACCTGTGTATCTCGTGAATCTCATTCTGAGATGCCTGTATTTGCAGCTTATCCTATCCTTACAATAAACTTTTGAAAGCTAGAAGTTGTTTGTGATCTTTTGGAGCGGGGTCCTTTATTGGGTGTACTAACTTGATAGCAGAGGCACTTTCTTCCTTCAATGACAGGCAACAAAGGTTCAGTCGACCAGATCGGGGTTTAGATCAATAGTGATAAGGTATCGATCAAAATCTCGCCCTTCCAGTTGGTAGCTATAGAGGATGGTTGCCTTCTTGAGGACGGTGACCTAGGCCAGGTTAGCTTACCCCAAGGCCCCTAGAAATCGATGATCGGAAGAACCGCCCGCTGAAGAAGATCCGGATGACGTGAGACAGAAAAAGCAGCAGTATCGGTCGAGAGTGAGTATAAAGGGTCATGCGTGTTAGATTGCGGTGTTTTTGTATTGTATCTATGTTGTAATGTCTGGCGGAGTTGAATGTCTGTAGAGTGACTGTGGAACAGGTTGTGAGCGCGCGCAACCGGTGGAAATCTTAAGTTCAAGGAGAGCTTAAGTGGTTCGGGTGTATCGGACACCCAGAGTAATTGTCAAATAGTGTGAAGGGGGTCATGAGGTACCATTGATCACCCGAAAGACCGAGATAGGGGGAACGTAAGAGTGAGTGCGTGAGTAACGGACGCTGGTCGGAGGTTACTGTGTGTGTAAGCAACCTATCAGAGAGACGATAGACATTTCGTCAGTTGTGTTGACAATTACATATAGACTGTGGACGTACAGTCGAGGGAAGTGACCGCTTGGTCGGAAGTAGTCATTTTTCGGTGTATGAATGGGACGCATGCATGACCGGGAGACGAGTTGAGAAAGGAGGGGTGCTGCTGCGAAGCGGAGGAAAGTGACGTCAGGAAGTGTCGCGCAGTGATTGGCTGACCGGAGAAAGACCGCGCTGTGATAGGCCAGCTAGCAAAGACGTCAGAAAGTGTCGCTCTGTGATTGGCCGACCGGAGAAAGACCGCGCTGCGATAGGCCAAGTTAGCAAAGCCGCGACAGGATTGGTGGATTGTCATCAGGAAGTAAACAGAGTAGCGAGGCTGGATATTGTGCGCATAATTATGAAGTGTTTTAAATGGCTGAGAGCGGCGTTTAAAAAAGAGAAGCGAAGATCGGATGAAGGGGAAGAAGCCCCGCCGGAGGGTACGCCAGCTCGTTACATGGCAGTGAATGTTGGGCTGCATACGATCCTTTGGATATCAGAGTGGAGTAAGATTACGGAAGGAAATGAGGAACTGACGTTCCCGAAGTACGGGACGTTCAGATTAGAGGTGTTACATCGATTAAAATCAGTCATGACCTCAATGAGACCCTTGCCTAGACCGACCCAGTTTGAAGCCCTTGATGCATGGATTAGGGCAGCGCATGAAAAGAATATGAACAGACGACAAGAAAGGGTGAAACGATCGGTAAGGGCAGTGCAGGATGCCAGGTGGGATGCGGATGCTAAAAGATGGAGAGTACATAACATGGAAGTAAATAAACTGTACCCAGTGTTAGAGGTGCCCGGTAATAAAAGCCCCCTAGAAGAAGATGATGAGAGCGAAACAGAGGACAGCCTGATAAACAGATTATTGACAGACAGGCCACCCCCGTATAATAGAGCAGGGGGAGAGGTCGAGCATAGTGAAGGAGAAAAGGGGGGCAATGCAGGAGAGCATAGACCGCTTCCCAGTTCAGAGTGGGATCCTGAGGCAAAGAAAGAGCTGTCCCAGCCTAGTCAGGTGCAACAGGTAGTCGGGAGGTTTGTGGTACAAAGAGCGCCGGAAACGGAGAGCGCCACATCCTACGCATTACCAGATGCACTACAGGTACCTGTTACCATAGGTCCTATAATATCGATATATGACCAAGAGAGAGCAAGAGGGGAAGAACGGGTACGGAAGGACAGAGAAAGAGCAGGGACGGCAAGGAGGAACGATACGATTAATTCCCCAAGTCAGATGCCGATACCCAGAGAGTGGAGCACCCCGATGCACACAGCAGGGGATCCAGGAGGGGATCCTGGGGGCCCTAGATGGCCAGCGGATCTGAGGGGAACTGGACGAAAATCCTTTCAAGAGCTAAATGAGTACATGAAGAAGTGGGATGAGGCAGTGGAGGCTCACAAGAGCATCATAGCTGCAGAAGCTGAAAGGGAAAGTCAGGACAGCAGAGCTCGGACTCACTGCGGGGCTGGGGAGAGCAGCCCGGAGTGGGACTGTAGAGAGAGAGATAGTAGGGGAGTCACCCATTGGGCCCGGAGTGGGGATAGAACAGACCTGGAAAACGGGGGCCCCGGGAGTGGAGGGGTGGCGCGCCCAATACTCAGTGAAGGGGAGAGGAGAGCGCAAGAGTACAGAAACAGCTTTAAGTGTCCACACTGTGTGCCCGGCACCAGAGAACAGAATGGGAGTTGTGAGAGGTCGCACCATAGTCCCTGTGATGACGGAAATGAGCGCAGCCCAGGGAATATGGGGAACCAGGAAGGATCGTATCGGATACTGAGCGATACTAGGCAAAGGGAGAGTAGCGACCAGAGGGAAAATAACAGAGAGGCGTACGGTGAAAGGAGAGAAGCAGGAGAGAGTGGGGGTAACAGGCCCGTGTTCCATCACCTTCCAAGATCGGATGGCCGAGCATGGGACCTGGAGAGATGGGAGCAAGGGAGAGCACTCATTAACTCTCCCGAGCCCAAACGTAGAGCTCGGAGTTGGGATGGTAGGGAGATCAGTGAGCCCCCTTCGAAAGAACTATTGCGAGCTGAGATAAAAGCTAAGAGACTCGATGTCGCCAGCTTAAGGTCAGACCTGGATGACATGATAGATGGTACCCTGCCTTTAGAAAGAATGGAAATGTATGAGCAGGATGAAATACTGTATATGGCAAAGGACATCACTCGAAAAGCGAGAGCAATCCATGAGAAGTTAGTCGAACTAGCAGGCAAATATATGGTGGACCTGTCAAGAACCAAAGCATTACAGGGAAACCACAGGCTACATTATACAGATCGAGACCTAGATGAGAGGAGAACGATTGGGCTGAAAACGCACATAAGGGAACTGATCACGGGAATAAGGACATGGAGGGCACTAGATAAGTGGGAAGAGAGGTGGTCCAAGAAAGGGACCGTCAGGAGAAGCACGCTTGGTACGACACCAGGAAGGCTGCAGGGAATAGAAGCATACCCTTTGCGTGAAGTCGCAAATGGGAATTATGTGCATGTCCCTTGGAGTAGGGGAGATTTAGCTGCTTTTACCACCTCCTTCCCCAAATTGCGGGAAAACCCAGTGGAGTGGTACAAGCAAGTCGAGAGATTTGTAAAAATCTCAAAGGTCCTATGGATAGATCTGAACACGCTGTTCGACATTGTAGTACCAGGAGATCTGTGGACAGCATGCAAGGTTAGCGCTGAGTGGCCCACAACGGAGCCGGAGAGAGATGCTAAGACTAATGGGCCGTCCGAGATTGTGATGGCAAAATTCGAGAGAGTGATGACTTGGCTGAAAGAGAAAGTGCCAATGCAAGACATAGATTGGGTCAGAATAGACCGAACCAGACAGGAACCCAAAGAGACCGTCCACGAATATTACGAGAGATTGCTGAAGGCGTTTAAACAGTATAGCGGCCTGGATGTAATGGATCCAAAAGACATAGGGCAATTCGTGTCCAAGTTCGTCCTGGGACTGAGACCGGATATTAGTTTAATGATTCAGCAACACTCGATTTGTTGGCAAAGTAAACCCCTAGACGAAATACTGAGGTATGCCAGGTACTGCTGTGATGAGATAGACTCCAAGGCTAAGAAACTAAAAGAAAAATTGATGGTGGTACAGATGCAGGCAGCAGGGAAGGGGGGACAGCAGCAACAGCAGCAAGGAACAGGTACAGGAGGAAAGAAGCAGTACAGTCAGAACAAGGGCAATGAGGAGAGTTCCACCTTTAGACCCAGAATAGACATAGCTGCCTTGAAGAAAACGACTAGGTGCCACCAGTGTAACGAGGTGGGGCATTGGAAACGCGAGTGTCCCTACAATGTAGAGATAGGAGAGCAAGAGATAGAGGAGGAAGAGGTCCAGAGCGCGCCTACGAGAGGGGTGACGCCATACCAGGGAAAGGTGCTCAAAGGGGGGGGGGCTCCTCCCCGAGCCCAGTTCCCGCAACCTCCCCGAGTAGGGAATATGGGTAAGACCTATAGACAGATGCCCCTGTTTGTAGAAGGAGAAGAGTGCTATTATGTGGACCCATTAACCGGACAGAGAGTGGAAAGAGAAGACTGCACCCTCGGGGCAGCCTTGGAGGTGGACCAGAGGGGACCCTATGTCGAAGCAGAAGTAGCAGGGTGCCCCACGACCTTTCTGGTGGACACAGGAGCCACTAGATCCACGATCAGATCAGCTGCAGTTCCAGACCTGCCCATGTCTGGAGAGACCATACAAGTGGTGGGGGTCGCAAACAGGAAAATAACCAGCCAATTGACAGAACCGGTACAGGTGAAAATAGGGAAGTACAGCGATGAGCACCAGTTTGTGGTTTGCGATTCAAGTCCTGTGTGTCTGCTAGGCAGAGACCTGTTGTGTAAATTGAATTGTACAATATACTGTACACCTCAGGGAGTGGAGGTATTGACCAATGATGATGACGCAGACTTCAAAGTTGCAAACTCAAGAATATGCGTGGAGCTGTACCCTACTTTGACAGTAGATGAGCTCCCCTGGGACTTGAGAGAGACAGTGGCACCAGAAGTATGGGACTTCACTGGGGAAGAGATTGGATTGGTCAAAGGGGTGGACCCAGTGAAAATTGTAGTGAAACCGCATGCTGAGTTCCCAAGAACACCCCAATATAAATTGACTCCAGAAACGATTGCAGGCATAAAACCCGTGATCGAGTCCATGATTAAACAGGGAATACTGAAAGAAATCGTGGGTAGTCCATGCAACTCCCCGATTATGGGTCTGCAGAAACCAAATGGGAAATTCAGGATAGTGCAGGACCTTCGAAAGATTAATAACATAGTCGTTTCGTGTTGTCCAGTGGTACCGAATCCATCAGTGATACTGTTTCAGATTCCATTCCAAGCTGAGTGGTTCACTGTGATTGATCTTTGTCAGGCTTTCTTTTCGATCCCTCTGGACGAAGAAAGCCATTTTCTTTTCGCATTTAAGCTGGAAGGTCGCGTCCTAACATGGTGTCGTATTCCTCAGGGGTATACAGAGAGCCCATCGATCTTTAACCAGCTTTTGAAGAAAAATCTTGAAAGTCTAGTGCTGCCCCAGAAGTCAGTTCTGGTCCAGTACATAGACGACCTCCTTGTGGCGTCAGAAACAGAAGAAGCTTGCAGGGAGGACTCCATTGCTTTGTTAAATCACCTAGCTGCCAATGGGCACAAGGTGTCCCCGGGAAAGTTGCAGTACTGCCTGACAGAAGTGCAGTATTTGGGACACAGAATAGAGAAAGGCAAACGAAAGGTGTCACCAGACAGGATAGAGGCGATCATGAAAATGAATGCGCCTAAGACACAGAGAGAGGTCAGGATGTTCCTAGGGATGGTGGGTTATTGCCGACAGTGGATCGCGAACTTTTCACTGAAAGCAAAGCCCTTGCAAAAACTGACGCATAAGGAGGTGAGCGATCCGGTACCATGGGACAAAGACTGTTTGATGGCATTCCTACAGCTGCGAGAGGACCTGTGTCGTGCTCCGGCATTGGGAATGCCTGATTACAATAAACCATTTTTGCTTTACTGTTGTGAGAGAGAAGGTTGCGCGTTGTCTGTGTTAGTCCAAATCCATGGGAATGCCCGTAGACCAGTTGCTTATTTCTCGGCTACTTTAGACCCAGTAGCCGCAGCGTTGCCCGGATGTCTCAAATCCGTTGCTGCAACGGGTGTCAGCATTGAGAGATGTGAAAATATCGTCATGGGGCACCCGTTAGAGGTGTGCGTGCCCCATTCTGTTGAACTGTTGATGACCAGGACCAAAACACAGCATCTGACCAACAGCAGGCTCACGCGCTATGAGCAAGTTATTCTTGCTGCAGAGAATGTGACCCTCAAGAGATGCTCTGTTTTGAACCCTGCCACCTTGATGCCACTCCCAAATGATATTGAGGATGATGATGAATGTACAGACCATGACTGCCTCGATGTGACTGAACTATGCACCAAACCCAGACCCGACATCGTAGATGAGCCACTGACCGACCCAGATGAAATTTTCTTTGTCGATGGCTCATGTGTAAGAGACGAAGTTGGGCAGTTGAGAGCAGCTTATGCTGTTTGTACAATTGCTGGAGTTGTAGAAGCTGGGTGCCTGGAAGGAGTACACTCCGCTCAGGTAGCCGAGATTATTGCCTTGACACGTGCTTGCTTGGCAAGCAATCAAATTCGAGTCACCATATACACCGACAGCCAATATGGTTATGGGGTGGTTCATGATTACGGGCAGTTATGGTCTCAAAGAGGGTTCATGACCTCTTCAGGCTCTCCCATTCGCAATGGAGAGTTTGTGCGCCTGTTGTTAGAGGCGTTGCAATGTCCAGCAGGTATCGCAGTTGTAAAGTGCACCGCACATACCAGAAATGAGGACTTCGTCTCGAAAGGCAATAGATATGCCGACGAAGTCGCACGGTATTGCGCGGAACAAGGGTACTCTTTCACAGAGGTGGAAGTGGGTGGAATAAATGTAAGGACTGAATTAGCCATGATATTGGAAACTGTTGATACTTGGGACGAATTGGCAAACATGCAAGAAAATGCTCCTGATTTTGAAAAAGAAACATGGGAAAAGGCAGGATGTGTAGTGGGTGAGTCCCATTTTTGGGTCTCAGCAGACGGCAGAGCAGTGTTGCCCAATGAGATGGTGAGCCCAATGGCCAGACACATACATGGTCCCGTACACCTAGGGAGAGACGCTATGCTGAGAGTGTTTAGACAGACTTGGTACAATCCTAAGTTTAGAATAGCAGCAGAAGCAGTGTGCCAGCGTTGTGTGACCTGTCAGCAGCTGAACGTAGGGAAAAGAACACCAGTTGCACTGAGTCACATAGGAAGGTCTGGAGGTCCATTCAATCGAATGCAGATAGATTTCATTGAAATGCCGAGATGCAACCGCCTCCGCTATGTCCTGGTGGTTGTTTGTGTGTTCTCCAGATGGGTTGAGGCATACCCTACACGTAGGTGCGACACCCTCACAGTGGCTAAGTTACTGCTTAGGGAACTCATTCCGCGCTTCGGGGTGCCGGCCTCTTTGGAATCAGATAGGGGAACGCATTTCAACAGCGAGCTTGTGAAGATGATTTGTGCAGCTCTGAATATCGATCAGAAGTTGCATTGTAGTTACCGACCAGAAGCCTCAGGAATTGTGGAGCAGATCAATGGCACGATCAAAGCCCGAATTGCAAAAGTGTGCTCCTCAACGACCCTGAGTTGGCCTGACGCCCTGCCATTGGTCCTCATGAGCCTTCGTAGTACCCCAGACAGAAGAACGGGGTTGTCACCACATGAGGTGTTAATGGGGAGAGCAATGAGGCTGCCATCTGTCCCAACTACTGCACTGTTAAATATCACCGATGATATGATCCTGGACTATTGTAAGGGGCTGTCTGACGCCATTCATTCTGTGTCCCTTCAGGTGCAGGCTGCCGAGGTTCCATCGTGCCAGGGCCCGTGCCATGACCTGTACCCTGGGGACTGGGTCCTGGTGAAAAAACATGTGAGAAGAAGCTGCTTGGATGTTCGTTGGCGTGGGCCCTTCCAGATCATCCTGATCGCGAATACGGCTGTGAAGGTGGGAGGCCTGCCCAATTGGATCCACGCGTCACATACGCGAAGGGTTCCAGCACCTCGGGAAGAAACAGCTCCTCTCTCGGATAGACGTCCAGCAGAGGACCGAGAAGCCATAGAGGGGGCTAGCCAAGCTGAAGAGGTGCCAGCGGAAGCAGGGAACGAGTCTGACCAAGCTGAGGACGGTCAGTACAACAGCGAAACAGACGACGCTACAGAAGGAGAAAGTAGCTGGGAGTACGAGTCAGACACTGACAGGTCTGACAGAGAGCGAGAACAGACAAGAAGGAGAAGGAGTAGAAGGGCACGTGGAGAAGCTAATTGGCCGCAAAGAAGGAGCTCTAGCCTGAGGTCAACTCCAGAGATAACCCTTCCTCCGATATCAGAAGACTCAGACCCGGAAGAAGGTGCTCAGGGCGCTGAAGCACCGGACCGAAGAAGGTCAAGAAGAGTGCGTGTGCCTAGCAGAAGATACTCCACCCCTGAGTGGACATATCTGGCGACAAATGTCTTTGAAACAGGAGACAGGGAGGATTCGAGCGGTGGTGGTGTCCAGTTCTGAGCCCATCGTCACCGTGGAAATACGACTGTTGGTACCCGGAGTCGAACAAGAAGGGTCACTAACATTCATGCTCCCCAGACCTCCCCGCCTCAGCAAGTTAAAACATATGTTTCTCTCAGAATTGCAATTCCCCGACTTTGGTACAACGATAACAGCCCATGAAGAGCACAATCTTCGTTTGGAAATACTGAACTTTGCTATCGAAGCTGCAGGTACAAACCTGATAGTAGATGCTTAAAGGACTTTGTAAATAAAGCGAGCAGAAAAAGAAGATTACCTAGCGCCCAGGAAGCAGAGAATATTAGGGAACTTCCCTTGAGTTGATGGAGAAGGGCTAGGGTTGTCTTTATTGAACTGTTAAAGGACTTTTGCGAAGAAGGTTGTCAGCTTCCAGTTGTGTGATTCTAAAAGACAAAAGGAGTAAAAAGAGACTGTAAAGGAACGAGAAGAAAAGAACTTTGTGCCAAGATAAGAGAGAGCCATATTGTCTGACGAAATGGAAGCCGGCACCCAGAACCGCAGAGCTAAATGTATAATAGGTACACTAATAGTAGGAGTGATAATATTAATAGCTTTAGTGGTAACAATTTCTTATGTAAAGGGACATGAGGAAGAGGCGAAGGTAACTGATGTGAAATCTGTAGAAACGCTTACACCCACTGTTGCTGGTGAGAAAAGGGAAAACACTCAAGAGAAAGCGTTATTAGCTGCAGAAGCCCGCAGATTACACGTAGATGAGTCCCAAGGAGACTTTAGGTCAAATGCTTATGCTAAACTCTTATATGAATACGTGGATGCCATGGAGGTTAAGGACTGTTACGTCTGCATGCAGTTGCCGGCGTCTGTAGATGAAGGCATTAGATATCATCACCTCCCGCTGACATATGGCATTACATGTAGCTTATTGCTTAGTATATTTTATGAGAGAGATAGTTTTGAATACTATTTCTCCAACTATGATTCAGTGTTGCCAGAAGTCCCAAATTATAAGCAGATGAACAAATGGGACTACTGGAAGAGTGAAGACAGACTGGCCAAGTTCTTCATTCCTTGGATTACCTTAGATACTTCACATGCCCGTAGAAATAACCTGACATGTAAAGTGTCAGAAGTCGAGAAGAAGTTCATAGGGCAGGTGGATGATCGTTACAGGAGACAAAAGATTTTGAAAAAATCAGGACAATGGAAAACAGATTGGACCGAGGAAGAGAAGGCACACAAGAGAAAGGGTAGTAGTGGTCCAATAGCTTTAGATAAGGCGCAGAGAGGAAAGCTATGTCTTCACCGAGCCAAAACGTATTATGAAAATGTATACGTGGGAGAAGTCAGCTGTGAACATGCTTTCAATATAGAGTACTATACTAAAGATTTCCTGAAGGGAATGCAAGTGATTCCAAATGTGTATTTTGTATGTGGAAGAAATGCCTACGTGAGACTACCTGACAACTGGTATGGATCATGTTACCTAGCAATTGTCTTCCCCAAAATATATCATGCACAAGACTTAGTGATCATCGAGGGCAAGACATCATCGAGGGGAAGGAGAGATATAGGAGATGCAGAAATGGTTGGAGATGTCTTTGGAGCTATGTTCCCTCTTTTGGGAGTAATCCTTAATGATGTTAAAATTAGACGACTGGCAACAGTCGTCGACAGGTTGTCTGCCAGCACTGCTCAGTCCTTAATGTTGGTAGAGGGAGAGATGCAATCGATAAGGGCTATGGTTCTTCAGAACCGTCTTGCGTTAGATGTCCTACTAGCAAAAGAGGGCGGAGTCTGTAAGGCTTTGAAGGTCCAGGAATGTTGTACTTACATTCCAGACAATTCGAAGCCCCTTGAGAAAGTTATTAGGAACATAACTGATATTCACAAGGAGATCGAAGACTTGAGTAGAGAAAATGTCTGGGAAAAGGTGGGCCACGGAATGAGTGAAGTTGGAGGGTGGATTTCCACCTTAGGCAAAAGCTTTGTGTGGTATATACTAAAACCTATCATCATAATATTGATCTGTGGGATTATATTGTGGGGATTGGTGAGGGTATTCAAATGGTACAGAGCAAGAAGGTCAGAAAGGGCTCAAAGAGAGCAGCTGCAGAGATTGGCTGCCATACAAGATAATCAGTACAGGAGTCTGAGGGCTCTGGAAACGCAGAGACAAGTTATGCTAGCAATAACTGCAGTTTAAATGTTAGTGATGACCCCGAGAGGTCATCAAAGGGGGGAACTGAGAGAGCGCAAACTGACCTAAATGTATGAGTGCATCACACTTACCTGTAGTAAGCACAAATCATGAGGAGAAATGCCATGAGTGCTAGTAGTATCTGCAATTATATTCTGAATGTATAGCTAATGTAGAGATTTAAGTAGAAGTGAAACTAATACAGAAATGTGTGACACTATATGATTTTATTAGATGTGATTATTCCTGAATCCATGTCGTGTAGCTGCTAAAATGTAAGATGGCATGTGGTTAAACGCAGAATGTGGTAGGCCTCAGGGCCAGAGCTAGAAGGGAAGGGGAAGGTGTTTCTTTTCACGACATAGATTGAACAAATGTTTTGGTCATTGCATTAATGGGCCATGATTTATAGATGTGTTTACTGAATAATAGAATAAGAGTATTAACATGCTTTAATTAATGAAGAAGTTGAATGCTATAATTATTATGAGAAATGTTGTAGGCCTGAAATGCTTTAACATTGATTTACACGTACATGTCGGGGCCGAGAAATGTTGCGAACCTTTTTGGAAGTCTATGAGAGTTGGGTTCTTGGCTGCAGATGTCTGTCTGCAAGAGAAAGGGAGGATCCGATTATAAATAATATGAATAGAGGTCTGTTCAGTAGACGGCCCAGACATGGAGGAGGGTTCTGGAATGTTTAAGGGGTATCAGCGGGCCGGAGAAGAGTCTGAGAAGCAAGGTCAACTCCAACGTATGAGGCCCAATACAAAGCAGCATGGAAAAAGCCAGAAGCTACACCACGTGAGGGGCGTCTCATGAGGGGCGTCTCAAATGTTGTTGACTGTTTTGTATTAGGGACAGCACCCCTGGGTGGAGTTAGAGCGGATGCCTGAGGACCCTTTAGAGAGCGGATGGGTAGGCAGAGAGGGGTCATGACTGGAGAACTATAGGTTTTCACCAAGAGACTTAGAGTGAGTGACTTCCCTTGGGGTCATTCACTGCTGACACCTTTTGTTAGGTTGAGACTTGGTTAAGTAGGGATACCATCTAGAGCAGGGTAGGGACAGCCTAACCTGTGTGTTTTCCTCCAACTTAAATGAAGGAGAGATATGCGTCAATGCTGATAGCTTTATTATTCTTAGAACTTGTATTGGTAATTTCCGTTGCTCGTCTGAGGGCTTTCAGAGAGCACATGTATGTAGTTGGACCTGTGTATCTCGTGAATCTCATTCTGAGATGCCTGTATTTGCAGCTTATCCTATCCTTACAATAAACTTTTGAAAGCTAGAAGTTGTTTGTGATCTTTTGGAGCGGGGTCCTTTATTGGGTGTACTAACTTGATAGCAGAGGCACTTTCTTCCTTCAATGACAGGCAACAAAGGTTCAGTCGACCAGATCGGGGTTTAGATCAATAGTGATAAGGTATCGATCAAAATCTCGCCCTTCCACGTTCGTATGGAGTCCTGCTTTCGCATTCGCCTTCCCAGAAGTTTCAGTGCTATGTTATAGCTCTTCCCTAATGGCATTTGCCTTTCCTAATCTGTTACTTTTTCTATACTTTCTATACTTATAGCATATACTGGACCCAGCATTTTTCGAGTGCCTTCTATAAGCATTACTTAAGGACACATTACTTTATGGAACAAACACTGTTATTTTTTTAAACACCACTTAAGGGCATAAGGATTTTTGGTACAAACATGGAAATTAAGTGATTGGCCCAGGATCACAGAATGTTGATAAAATACCAAGACTCAAACTTTGTTCCTCAGCTCTAAAGTCGGCATCTTTGCCTGTTACACAATAGCTTTCCCCAATGACATTTGCTTCTCCTAATCTGTTCCTTTTATTTTTTTATAGTAGTGCTAATTTGAGCCGGTGTTTTCCTGAACTCCCCACCACATTTAATTGTCAACACCGGCGCTTACAGTGCAAACTGGACCCAAAGGTTTTGGAGTGCTTTTTATAAGCACCATTTAAAGATATATTAAAACCCATTATAACACGCATAAGTAAAACTCATTTCTGATATATTTTTTATTTATAAACTGCGATCTTTTTATTGTGCGCAATGTTTTACATGCTCTTTGGCTTTTATAGCACGCACAAATAAAATGCATTTCTGATATAGTTTTTATTTATAGACTGCGATGCTTTTATTGTGCAAGCCGTTTAATATGCTTTTTGCATTTTGTAACCTACAGTGCTTAATTTGAGCTGGTGGTTTCCGGGACTCACCAAGGCGCTAAATTATTAATACCAACGCTTATAGAGCAAACCTAACCTACGATACTACAGTTGTATATAAAAAAAGTTAGGTTATATATAAGGTGCCAGAAATGGTTATAACACTTTTTTATTATAACTTATAACTTTTAAACATGCTGCACAACATTCACAATACTATACAACACATATTAGAAATGTTAACAAAGCCCATAGCTCTGTCAAAACACTTATAACGCCCCTAAGGCGAGACCTATTTGCTATGCCAATGCTTGTTTTTTTATTGTTGCTGAGATGGAGGGAGTTTGTCAGGCAACACAGAGGGAGTGGGAGTCAACATGGAGGGCAGGGGGAACAGTAACACAGACAACAGCAGGTGTGGTAAAAAGTGTTATGACTCAGCAAGTGATGTCCACATCATAGCACTTTTTTTGTTATGACGAATGGGGTACAAGCAGTAACACGGTTGACAGATGGGGTAAGCAGCCACATGGATGAGAGAGGGAGGGAGGAAAACAGAGGGGGGAGAAGTGAATGAGGGAGCCAGTTAACAAAGAGGCACTCTGGTAGAGTGCTTAAACACAAAGGAAAAAGTAGCACCTAAAAAATGAGTAGTGGAAGGACACAAGTAGTGCGTCCATGCTCCAGGGGATGGACAAACATACAAAGAGGAAGGAAGCCTACGGTATCTGACCAATAACAAGGAAGCAAATGACTACGGAGGTTAGGAGTCCTTGTGTAAAACCCAACCTCCTCTAACGCACAAATCCCTGCATCACGAATCCGAATCATTGCACAAGTCTGACTTGCACATTATTGCCCGGTGCTACAGTTCACTTAGCTGCCAAAATCAATCAATCAAACAGCATTTGTAAAGTACAACACTGTCTGGGTGCTGTGTCTCCATCTAAGAACCAGGTCTTAAGTCTCTTTCTGAAGGCTGCCAGCAAAGGGGCTTCACATAGCTGGAGGGACAGGTTGTTCCAGGTCTTGGCAGCGATGTAGGAGAAGGAGCAGCCACTGCTACGTTTGCGAAGGGTGCAGGCGGTGCAGGGCCGGACTGAGAACAGAAACCGGCCCTGGCAAACTGCTCAGCTGGCCCCCCCTGGGATCAGGGGGAGTGCAGCTGAGCAGTTTGCAAAGGCCGGTTTCGGACGATTTTGTTACCGGGGACCGACATTGCCGACCCCCGTTAACAAAAACGCCCCCCCAGGGACCCAAAACCGGCCCCCACCCTAGCGGCCTACCGGGGAAACGCCCGGTGCCCGCTATGGCCAGTCCGGCCCTGAGGCGGTGTGTGCGCGAGGGCAAGTGAAGAGGCGCGCAGGTGTCTAGAGGGAATAGTAGAAGTACTCTGAAATGAGTTTAGTGCCAGTCTTGGGGACTTCCCTGAAACTGGAAATTACATTCACTTCTAACCAAAGCATCCACGGCACACTTTCAAACATGGTTTCTCGTTTCCAACTGATTGCAGAAAAAATATGCATTAAAAAAAGTTATGTGATCGGAAATTCATTGCATGCAAAGCACACGCTTACAACTGCATAAGGTGTTATACCCAAATGCAAGCAAGGAATATGGGCCTTCCTGCCCCCAGTTTGGGTAGTAAAAGACAGCCATAAATGGGAAGCAGTGGGCTCTTTCAAACTTTACCCCCTGCTTCACACATCACCCGCCGCATCTATCTACACCTCTATAAACAAACACTGGACGTGATGTGTAAGGCCTTTAGGACAGCCTTGCTTTCTTGAACCAAAGTGTACATGTAAAAATGTATAGACTCAAACTTATAACCTAGAAAGCCCAGCATGCAATGTTGGTCCACATTTTGTGCACACACACATTAATCCTTAGACCACAACTTTTCCAATGTAATTCAAATGGAACACATTTGTAGAGCAAAATGCCACTGCAACGTGGTATCTGCACGTGCCGATATAGGAGAGGAGTTGTCTGTAGCCTTGCCAATCAGTAAGGAATGTGTCCTGTCCCTGCCAACCCCATCCCAACTCTCACTTACTGCAAATATGCCCTGCACTTAATACATAATCGCATTTATTGGTGATTGTAAATCGTCACCTAGCACGTATGTGTGTGGGGGGGGGGGGGCGAGAGAGTGGGGCTTGAAACAGCCTGTGCTGTGCAATAGGAATATAAAATATGCAATCTGTGTAAGCTGTGGGACAAACGGGCAGGTTGTCTTCGTGGGATACAGTGGGCACACTGGGGGCGGGGGGGTGGTGGTTACTTGGGTGGCAAAAAGTAGACTATATATAAAGCAGACCTGCTGAGGATCACACATGGGTAGAACGTCTGCTCCATCTACAGAGTAAAAGTGGGTGAGTGGGGTAATATTGGTGGAAAAGAAGGTCTAAGAATAATGCAGGAAGCACATCAATGCAAAAGGACTGCCAAGGATCACACCTGCTGTCACCCCGAAGGCGGGAATCTGCTTTGTTACCTCAGTTGCTTAAAACAATCACTGCAGAGATTGTTTAGTGACACTCAGAGACACTCAGAACTGAGTCTTGTTTGTCGCTGCAGGAAATAATGACTTCCTGCATTAGAGTGCGGCGGTCGCAGCCTAAGACTGAAAGCACTGTGAATACGACTTTATTATTATTTTTTTTAAATGTATTACACACAAAATAAAATAGGCTGCACAAAACTGTGCAGACATTTCAAGTTCAATAAAAATAAGTGTTAACGTCCCATTTCAAGAGTTCTGCATCAATTTCAAATTATTTTTATAACTCATTGCTCAGAAGTATGTCATTTCTGATATTTATTGCTTTCCATGTACTAAATTGCTTGGTTTTACTCGCGAGAAAGTGTCACTCTAAGTGTCACACATTTGGCAGCTGAACGCCACTCAAACACACTGTAACTACGAAAATGTCACACATAATCAATCCGGAATCTTGGCAGTTATGGGGGAGGTGGAAGTTAAATTTCATCTAACAAAAAAGTGATCATGACTGAAATAAAAACATTTTTGATATAATTTCAAGTACAATCGGAGATCTGTTGGGAGTCTATAGGAGAAAGTCACAGAAAGCTATTGACTGGAATAACGCTGAAAAGGTACACAAACAGGTGTTGTCTGGAATTCGGGTGTGGCTTAGTGGAAGCGAAGGGAGCCAGGACACGGGATAGCGTGCCAATGGAAGAGAGAGGCTGGTTACAACAGAAACTAAGCACTTTATTTCAACTTCTTTATTGATTTTAGTTCTTAGCAAGACACCATGGGACTGACGGATAAAAACAGGCCCCAATTATAACAAGCACTGAGGTGTGCCGGGCGTGAAAACAAATTATCGGGCAGGGCAGCATGGTAACTTACTGTCTATGGATATCAATCCGAAAATTGTTGCTAGCTATCTGCGCATGGAATGAATCCTCACTAAGGGAAGCGTGCAGTGCCGGCGTGAGTCTTGCAGGTACACTGAGGCTGGGAAGGGCGAAAGTAAAAAACGGCAGAAATGGTCACATGGTGCGCACAGGAAGCGAACATGTAAAACAAGCAAAACAGAGAGCAGATCCACATCCGGGCTGGGGAGGGGACCTGGGAGAGCGAGGGCTGCCCGCGCATGTGCGGTACCTGTAACTTTTGAGTGGCCTGCGGCTCATGCCCAGTGGCGGCGTGTGCGGCCGGTGCAGGCAGTGCCTGTCCCCTTCCGGGGCTCCCGTGATGAAGAGGGCGCCCTGGCGCCAGAGAGAAAGTGCGGGAGCTCTCAAGTCCCGGGTCCCAGGAGGGGCCTGGGTGAAGAGCGGCAGATAGCAGTGCGAGCTCCCATGACTGAGGAGAGAGCCCCGCGTCGTGCTGGCAGAAGTACAGAGGAGCTGGAGTGCTCCTGAAGCGCGCCGCAGCCAGACGCCGTTGAGGAGGATGGCACCAGAGGAGGAGTTCCCCCCCGCAGACCGGGTGAGTGGGGGATTCTCCGTTTGTCCAGTGGTTGTGCCGATGAGGGCACAGTGTCCAGGTTTATTTCCTGAGTGGACCCACCGTTTCGGGCCGCTCCAACAATAGGGTGAGTTCATTTAAAAGCCCCTTTTGGGGGCCAGAACCCAATTATGTTAAACTGAGCGCGCGTGCGCATAAAAAAAGAGAAAGTGAAACTGCATGCTGGCTTGCGAGGACGGAAGGGGGACAGGAGATGTGCACACTGCGTAGCTGTACGTGCGCGTTCACGATCTCCATTCGCCCTGCACGTGCCCATCTCCTGTCTCCCTTCCAAGGCAAGTCAGCAACAATAGATCTCGCTGGCGACAGCGCTTTCGCGCTGCGTCGCCAGGCGAGACCTAAAAAGGAGGAGAAATAAGGATATTTCTCCTTGTTGCACCTCCCTAATGCCACCCTTGGAGTGGCATTAGAATTTGACGCATTCCCATGTTTTTGATTCCCATAAATCTGGGAATGCTTCAGAATCCATGGGTGTAGTGTGGGAACACCCACTGCAACACTCATGGAACGCTCCTTTCACACAGTGTTTTGCGTGAAAGGGCACCTATTTACAAGGCCATGAAAAGGCCATGCAAAGTGGCTTTGCCTGGCCTTGTAAATATGCTACTGCACATTGTGCCTCAGGAGCGTCAAAAAAGTGACACTTCAGCGGCGCAAAAGTGCAGCTAGGACCTCATAAAATGAGGCCCATACTCTTTAATGTGCAATGCTTGTTCTGTTCACGGTGACTGTCTGACCATGCCTTGTTTTGTCATTTCTGAATGAAGCAGCCTCACAAAAGGCTACGACACAGACATTAGGTGGCATGTTAGCTCTATAAAGAACAGTGAACCAAACAAACTGAGTGTTTCAAGCCCCACCTTCCTAAGTTTTTTCATTCCTAGCAGCAGATTAATTAAAAGATAGTGCAACTGAGATCAGGAACCAAAGCTGCTGCATTGTGTTGCACTAGGGGGAGACAGCAGCGCAGAGCCATATCTAGTAAGATATGACACTGCTGCTGCTGCCTTCCCATGCATGGGCACTGAAACAGACGGCCTAGTGCCACATACATGCAATAGTGGAATGGTATGCAAGATGTCAATCACAGGTTTTGTACTGGAAAGCTATCCGTCGAGTACAAAATACATACTAACTTGAACTTTTTTCGCACACTGAATGAGGGTTGTTCAGTACAGCACATGTGTGATTTGTGACAAGTTAGGAGAAATGAAACCATTACTCATTGTTAACGCCTGCCTCATGGGGATCTTATCTTTGGTGCAAAGCCGTATCTACGAAATGTAGGGCCTCATCTACAAGAAAAAGACGCAGTGTGGCGCTGCACCGTGCTGCTTCATTTTCAAAGCATAGGGATGCGTTGTATTAACAACAATATGACGCATGCCTGTGCTTTCTCCTGCGGTGGGTCACAATTGGCTACCATGCGCTAGCACAAGCACCCTTGTGGCATTTTGCAAGGGTGCCTGTACTACAGGGTTGATTGGTTTTGTGCAGGAAGGGACATCTTCCTGCACAAAAACAATCATTAATGGCACTTTCCTCTTTCTGTACATGCTGCAGAATGCAGCACACATAGAAAGAGGAAAAAATTAGGAGAAATCAAAATATTTCTCCTTGTTGCTCCTCCTTCCACCTACCCGGGGAAGGTGTTGGATTCTGACGCATTCCCAGTTTTACAAAATGTTGTAAATCTAGGAAAGCGTCAAGTTCCATGGATGTTGTATGGGAACACCCACAGCAACACCCATGGAATTCCCCTTTCACGCAAAATAATGCGTGAAAGGGTCCCATATTTACAAGGTCAGGACAAGTCACGCAGGCTGGCATTACGTGACCTGGTAAATATGGGCAGGCACACTGCGCTGCTGGTGTCACAAAACGTGACGCACCGGCAGCACATTGGGCTTGTACAAGCCCCTCATTAGATAAAGCTTTGCGTCAAAAACTATGACTGGTAGGGTGGGAACACCCATGTGCCACTTACAGGACCCCCTGATGCAAAGTAAAATTTTTATTTTTTTAAAAATATTTTTATTTGCTTTTTACAATACATGAACACAACAAGCAGAAACAGAAAACCATCAGCCACCACACTTCATCCCCCCGCCCTCCCTCCCTCCCGAACCATACTCCTTTCTTTCTCTTGACCGGACTGTGCATTGCTTCTCTAACAGCCCCAAAGTGCTAAAAAACATTCCACGTTAGCCCCGCTCCAAACCAGAACAGCCGAGTATCCCTCTCTCACTTGCTTACAATCCTCCATCCAATCCATGGTATCGGCGCCATTTCCCCATACTCTATTAAACTTCTTAGGGCACCCCCTTGATTTGTACGTGACCCTCTCTGCTGCCATGTATAGGTCCATACCCCTCCTCCACTCATCCAACCTCGGCGGGGTGGGGGCCCCCGGCGCCACATCCCTCTTAGCCACCACCAGAGCCGGAACTATCATTTGATATGCCCAGGCAAAGTAACATTAGGAAGAGTAAAGCGGTATTTTGTATTACTTGTAAAGCATTTGTGCAGAAAAGTAAATACTTTAGCAAGATTTTACACCATTGGCATCACCTTGTGTGACTTTGCACCTGCTTAAAGGCTTAATAAATCTGCCCCCTGGTTTTACTGGGATATTTGATGTTTCTGATCAATTGACACTCCTAATTAAGTGTTGAGGGTAAAGCACACGCTTTACACGAGCATGTCCAAACGTGAAATGTATGAACAAGCTCAGAGCTTCACGGAGATCGTTGCAGGCATCTGTTTCACAGAACAAACACAGATGGGTACAGCAGTGTACTTGCCAGCAACACACACCCTAAAAAAACAGAAGGCCTTCTTGCTACAGTAAAGAGAGCGCCAGAACGTCAAAATTACAATTTGCCGTGGTCTAACAAAATCCTTCCACCCGGGTTTGTGTCATGCAGCTAGTTCAAGAACACCGTTTGAATACGTGCACATTTGACACTGCTATTGTACACTGTGGCCTATTGGTGAATCAACAAGACCCTTTCTGAGGCTCAGAGAAGATTGTGGGAAAACAGAGGACCAACGCGGCCTCTAGACTGACAGGCCAATCGCAGGTAGGATCAGAGGGCAGAGTCCTGCCCATTGCTCTGACGTCATTTCATGGAAACGCTGACATCGCAGATAGGGCCCGGTGGGTTGCTCGGCATGGTAAAGAGTGGTGCCAGGCCGACAATACGACTATCAGGATGGAATAGGGAAAAGAGGTTTTAAGATTAAAGGACCTTTCAACAGTATTATACCTGGCATCAAAATGCAGAAATACTATTTTATTAAAATAAACTTGCTGAGGTATGACAAATTTTCGTTTGCAAATCTCAAATCACGCTGCCAAAGAGGGTATCGCGCATTTCAGTTCTAACAGACCCAGCTAGGCCCAGATTGATGCAGCTGTTAGCTGGAGCAATAGCACCTCAAATCGACGTAGAACAGCATCAACCTCAGCATGCAAAATGGACTTTTGTGCTGAAGGTTGACATAAGCGCAGAGCTGAATGGCACTATATCATGTAGCGCTTAGATAATGCAGGCAAAGAGGGCACGAGCAGTGCTAGCACACACCCCTACGATCCTACACAAGCCAGATCAAATAGAGGCATGCAAATGAAAACAGACACAAGCATTGCGCAAAGGGTAATCATGTGATATTTCAAAGTGTAACGTGTAATTTTATTTTATGTTTTAGTTTTTATTTTTTATTTAGGAAGTTTTCTGTAGCGCTATCAAGACCCGAAGGTAACAGAGCGCTTTACAGTATGCGAATAACATATAATCAACAAAGACATGACATATGAAAGGTATTAGCAATCAACGAGTGTCAGAGTGAGCGGAGCATATTTGTACTGCAGAACTTCTTTGTTATATTGTGTGAAAATTACACATACTACTCAATTAACGCATGGGTGGTCAACGGCATAAAGAAATTTGTACTGAAGGCTGTGCCATGATGAGCACAGATCTCATTTGCTGTGGCCCAATACTAATGTTTAGCCTCATACAAACATGTCATTATTGGAGTTTTTGTTGCCGAAGACAAAATTGGTACACAATGTGGTGTGAATATGATGCAGCCAATTTGTTTGCCTTTGGTGCAAAGCAACACTTCAAATTCTACCACAACCCACAAATAACTTGGTAGTTAGGTGCAATGGCTAACATGTTCCATGTTGGATTTACCATGACATCTAATTCCATCCTATGTCAAAACAACCATTTTAAGTAGACCTTGCCAGGATGGTGTCCAAACGTGTGGATGGAGTCCATCATGCATAAAAATGGTGCAGCACAGAACACATAACCACAGGGAATTGCTAATTCTAAATTGATGATTTTGGCCTTCCCATGTTCTTCAGTGGTTGAGTTTACTATCCACAGAAATCAAAAAGCCAGAAAACTATAAATTGATTCATTGGATTACCTGCAGAGTTGGGCTGGTCAGTAGGGAAACTGGAAGAATTGGCAACAGGCTGATGCATTTGAAAGACCAGGGAAGCTAGGGCTGTGTCATTTCTGTGACCTCATAGTAAAAAGACCTAGTTGAACTTAAAAGGAACCTCAGCACTGCTTGAAACAGCTATATCAGGTCTCACATATTTGCTAGAAGGGAATCAACATCGAGAATCAAAAATCATTCTCCTGATGAAGATCCTTAAACCTTTTTCACTTGAGAGAAACTTGCAACATTTTCTAAAGTGGTGATAGTTTTATAGGAAACAGGCTGGTGCTCTAATATTACAATTTTGGGATTATTGACAATCGTTGTGTTTCTTCTACACTTTTGAGCCCTAATTATCATAATCTTTGTATTTGTCTCCCACAGAGGGTCAGCTGCACAAAGCCGCTAGCAGTCACAACCGCATAATGAGTTAAAGAACCTTCCATGTTGGCAATGCAAATACAAGGACAGCGGTCAGCTGTGGCTTGCAGGTCTCTCCGTCCCTGTTTGGTAGCCAATAACATGGGGTTAATACAGTGATGTAAATAATTAATATTCACTAGCATGTTGTTGTGCGGAATTTCGCGACTGGAGATTTTGTGACGCAGACTACTGGTGCATAGGTAATATCACAAAGTCAAGGTGCAAAGAGTGAGCGCCCAACTTGTGACCACTTTTTGCGACTGAACGCTTCTTAAATCCGGTCCTTACTTTGGACTGACGAGTACATTTTATATTGCGATCTGGTGTGCACGAGAAGTGAAAGTACTAACTCATTCTTTAGTGTATAAATCAGACAGGTTGCCTGAGATGTGACTGGCAGCGCCCCAGCCCCGCATTTCTTTCACAGGTACTGGGTGGCAGCTATAGGCCTCAGTTAAACACAGGTGCGCAATCCAGGCTTTTTCCACAGCCTTCCTCCAGTTTTTTTTGTGTAGTTTTATATAGCGCGAACTCGACCAGAAGGTATTGGAGCGCTTTACATGAGCACGGGTTACATTACACAAGGACACTTTCATTTTCGGTAGGCAGTGATTTGCTAAAAATCACAGGCTTTTAAGCCGACGCCGAGACTGGAACTTGGTGTTCCAGCGCCAAAGTCGGCAGCTCTGGCCGTTACGCCACATCCTCTCGCTTGAGAGTTTTTCCACGACCCCTAGATTTTAGATCACCTCTGCCCCCGCCTAACAACGCCTCAGGCCCATCATTTGCATATATACTGCGGGCAGTGGCAGGGAAGTTGTAGCTTTCCATTGCTCTGACGGGTGGAGGAGTGCCTCGGCTCACCAGTCTATCGCATCGCCCGGGTCGGAGCATGTTTCCTCTCTAACGAGGGCAATAAAAGGTAATATGTAACCCTCCTCGCAGGTGTCTGCGGTCAGAGTTCACGCTCATTGATGAGGCCTGATAATTGCAGCAATTACACGGCTCGCCTGCAGCCAATGGCGGGGCGGCCCAGGCTTTGGAACGCGGTATAAATTGCGGCGCCCGACGGCGTCTCGCGCTCTTGCGTCTCCGTCTCGCGCCGCGGAGCGTGAGTCTTCCGCTTCCGTCAGGATGTCCAAGGTGTTCTCCACCAACCTGCGGTGCCGCCTGCCCGCCCTGCTGCTGCTGCTGCAGGGGGGGCTGCTGGCGATGTTCATTGTGTTTGTGGTCTACGATGAGCACGCCGATGCCACTGCCCGGACCAACGCCACCAGACCGATGGACAACAGCCTGTACGCCGTCTTCCCGCTCTTCAAGGACATCCACGCCATGCTGTTCGTGGGCCTGGGCCTCCTGCTGGCCTTCATGAAACTTTACGGCTTCAGCGCCATGGCCTTCAACTTCCTGGTGGGCAACTTCGGCATCCAGTGGGCGCTGCTGGTCCAAGGGTTTTACCACCACTACTGGGACGGGAAGATCCACCTGGGAATGGAGAACGTCCTCAATGCTGAGTTTGCGTCAGTCGTGGTCTTGATCTCCGCCGGGGCGGTGCTGGGCAAAACCAGCCCTGTCCAGCTGCTTCTGATGGCTATCCTCGAGATCCCACTGTTTGTGGTCAACGAGTGGCTCCTTACCACGTATCTCAAGGTGGTGGACGTGAGCGGGACCATCGCCATCCATGTCTTTGCTTGTTACTTTGGACTTGGCGTCACTCAGATCCTCTACAGGCCGCGCCTCAAGAGTGGGCACCCCAAGGAGGCCACCACTTCCTTGTCTGATCTCCTCTCGCTCTTGGGAACCTTCTTTCTCTGGATTTACTGGCCAAGCTTCAATGCGGTGCTCGCGCGCCCTGGAGATGCTCAGCACCGGGCAGTCCTCAACACCTTTATCGCCTTGAGCTCCTGCACCCTGACCACCTTTGCCTTGTCAAGCTTGATGGACAAGAAGGGGAAGCTTGACTTGGTCCACGTGCAGAACGCCACTCTGGCTGGAGGGGTGGCTGTGGGCGCCGCGGCAGACCTGATGATTACGCCAGCGGGGGCCTTTGGACTGGGTTGCCTGGGGGCCATGGTCTGTGTCTTTGGTTTTCGCTACCTGACTCCCTTTCTGTCCCAGAAGCTCCACTTGCAGGATCAGTGCGGAATTCACAACCTACATGGCCTTCCGGGCATCGTGGGCACTGTGGGGAGCATTGTGGCCATACTATGCTCTTCAGAGGCAAGTTATGGACCCAGCCTCTACGAGATCTTCCCAGACAGGGCAGCAGAGCATGCTATACCGGCAATGACCCCAACCGTGGTAGCAGAGACTGGACGCAGTCCCACCGACCAGGCCCTCTACCAAGCTGCAGGATTTGGGGTAACATTTGCAATCTCCCTAGTTGGTGGCTACATCACTGGGCTGCTGCTGAAGATGTCCTTCCTCGGCCAGCCACCCGATGAATTCTGCTTCGACGACAAACCCTACTTCAAGGTTCCAGAGTCCAAGGAGGTTATGTGGTACCCGGGAGTAGACGAGAAGGGGGAGGCCGGCCTACCACTGAAGGATATATGAATGTGCTCGAGTGACACAATGGCCACTGGTGGAACCAATGGCCACTGGTGGAACTTCCTGTCAATCTTAAACCACAGCGCGTCAAGGGAGCCAGTCGGCTTGTGCTTGACTCTAGAACTTTGCACTGTATAGGAAGTGAGTGGTGCATGCAACCTAGTGGACCTGCAACATATGTCTGCAACATTCTCTCTCCATCATGGGAGTTTTGCATGCATTGACGTTCTAACACAGGACTAATGTTCACGGGGATAAGCGCTGTGCTTTAAGTGGGCAGGTACTGAATATCTGCAGCGCCCTGATTTTAAAGGGAGCGTGTCTGCACTTTTCAGCAGAGGTCTAATGGAAGAGTACCAGCACTTCTCAGCAGCAAACAGGCATCCTGGGATAGTCAGTGCTTCTATAAGAGATAGGAGCGATCTGTCCAGCTGCCAGCTTGTTTCAGACGCACTGTATGAGGGGAAGCCTCAGCTTCTAAGTCCTAAACTGGCCGTGCCTTAAAGACTATCTCGGTTGGCATTAGGTGCTATGTGAATGCAGTCACTGGTTCCGTGCTACTTTTAAACAGTGACATTTTGCTGATTACTGGTTCACAGAACTATAAACAGCCAATCACAGGTTGTTTCACACACTCTCCGGAGCGGTAACCTGGTCCTAGGATGTTTCAGGAATAAATGGTGTGTATTGCTATTATATTTTTCCGACAGCGCCCTGGCAATCTGTCAGCACTTGTTTGCAAACAGACGTGTATAAAATGCAGAATAAATATCTAACTACAAAGAGCCTTGCACTGAAAACTTTGACGTGCCTGAATGCAATTTACACATTTGAATGTTAAAGCGTGTGTGGGCAAATAACATTTTCCTAAAAAGAAGTGACCCCTAATCGGTGACATATTAACCTCTTGTCTCCAAATACTCCACTCATGAAAGCTGCTGAGGTTCCTGATTAATTCTTCAAGCCCTTCATCGCGAGCCCCCTCACCCCACGTCTTTCTCTCAAAGTACATTTCCCCTTGGGGTGTCTACAAGAAACAAATGGAAAGAAAGCTCAGTGGGCTTGCGTGCCTGCAGCAAGGTCTTTTGTGCAATAGGTGGCTTAAAGTTCAGAGGCCCGGATACTCCGTTTTTCACTTTTCGAAGTTGATAAAAACAGCACGACTACATTGGGTTATAATAACATATGTTACTGGCACTTTATAGCGCAGATAGTGAGTTTTATACAGTTCTTAAGTCTTAATCTACGTTTTGAAGCACTGTAAATAATATATTGAACTATTGACTAAATTTACCGCCCTTGGAAGGATTAAATGCTGGATCTTCAATGCCGAGTTGTAAGCGTACCTAGAAGTCTTGAATCACCTTATAAAGGCCCACCATAAAAAAATTTGACAAGCAATTCTGTAGTCAGAGCTCTTTAGGGCTAAGAAAATGATGTCACTAGCCACCTGGATTGCATTATAACAGATGACGAGTAACATGGCGATGAGTGACGTCATGAAAGCAGATTGGCACAGTCTGCCGTCTCTCAGTAGAGTTCAATGAAATGTGTCGCTCCCATGGCTTCCACCATCCTACCACCTCCCAGAGACTGCAAGTAGGAGAGAGGCAATCTTGACCCTCAGCAGCCATCTAGTGTTTGACAGTTCTGGACTCTCAGCCCTTGTTCTACAATAGGCTGAGAGGCGGAGCTGCTGGTGAGAGAGGCAGCTGTTTGCCCTCAGCACCGTGGGCAGGGTCTGACTGCAAATGCCATTGCACCCAAAGCCAAATTTACATTATTTTGATACATGGCAGCGCAGCAAGCCTTTCTGCTGCGCTGCTGTGCATCAAAATAAAAGGGTAGGAATGTGCTATCTCTAAAAGATATGGCGCATTCCTGTTCTCCCCTGAGCCGGCGCACAAACAGCAGCTGTGCGTCAGCACAGGCACCCTTGCACCATTTTGCAGCAGTGCCGGTGCTGAAGGAATGATTGTTTTTGTGCAGGTAGGGACACTTTCCTGCACAAAAACAATAATTGAAGACATTCTCCTCTTTCTGTGTGTGCATAGAAAGAGGAAAAAACGAAAAGAAATAAAAGTATTTCTCCTCATTGCGCCTCCTTACGCTGGGGGAGGCATAGGATTCTGATACATTCCTAGGTTTACAAAATGTTGCAAATCTGGAAATGCGTCAAGTTCCATGGATGTTACGTGGGAACACGCACAGCAACACCTATGGAACGCCCCTTTCACGCACAGTTATGGGTGAAAGGGAAACATATTCACAGGGCCATGAAAAGTCACGCAGGGTGACTCTATATGGCCTTGTAAATATGGGCAAGCCCATTGCTCTGCAGGTGTGTCAATAAAAGTGACAGCACCGGCTGCGCAATGGGCTTCTAAATAAGCTTGTGATTTAAAACGGCCACAATACACGAAACAAAGGTCTTGATATGTCTACAAAAACACACATTTCAAAAGATTCAGTTAACTTTACTGGTAAATGCTTGCATTTGAATAGTAATTCTATCATAAAAGCCAACATTTCGAAACAGGAAAGAGTAATACTAGTAAAAAATGGGGGGAATTTATTTTCCCCATTGACTTACATTGAAACAGAGGCAATTTTAGGCAGTAGTATCCGGTCTGAATTAAGTCTGTTGGCATGCATGTGTTGTAAGCAGGACCACTGGAATTATGTGGGAGGAGAGGACCAAATTATGTGGCAGGGTTGACTAAATAATGCAGCAATTAAAGACAAATTATGCAGAGTAGTAGGGCCCATTTCATAATAATATTACTTCATTATTTTGCCCTTTTTGCACATAGTAGCACATTTTAACACTGTCTGGGCAAATATCTTACATTATTGCTATCAGTTTAACACCCAAATACATCAATATTCATATACATCAAGATGACCAGTCAACCAGTGGAGGCCGGCACAGGTAAACGCGGTGGAGTGGGGCGGGAGTCAACAGATGACGGAATAGGTATAATTAAATAAATAAATTATACCTATTCTGTCGTTTGTCAGATTCCCCCGCGCTTACCTGTGCCGGCCGCCGCTACAGTCCACTTTTCAACTGGCCTTCTACTGCGCAGGAAAAGGGTTATAACACATTTTTACAAATTTTTGATCTGAAAATAACATTGTTTGTTAAAATGCAAATACTTCGCAGAAGAGGATAGATTATCAGATGGTTCATAATTATGCGTAAAACACCAAGTCCTTAGATTCGCATAATTTCAGTGACTTTGCTCATAAGCACAGCAGAACAACAAAAACACCAACACACATACACATGTGCAATGAACACAGGGAAACAACTCTCCTAATAGTCAGGAGGGCTCTTCAATGTGATTTTACCGTATTGCAAAAAAATGTAACCCCTTACTTCCATGTTTTGGTAAAATACCTTTTGTTGAAAAAAAGACACACAAAAGAATGCCATGGCATAAACCATATTTGTAGATGTGCAGGGTGTAATATGCTAATTATTACTATTGTAGAGGGAGGGAGGGGCATCATGAGCCACTCAAGGCTTGGCCTCTCATGAGCCTGGCCTCTCCCGACACTCACCAATGGTTATACATAGCAAATTAAACTGTATGAGGGTGGGTGTGTATGTGTGTATATATATGTATATATATATATATATATATATATATATATATGGAGAGAGAGAGAGAGGATATATAATGGGTATCCATGTAACATGGTCAACTATGAACTTGTGCTGTGCACTTCTGATGACATGATAAACCACGATGCCAAAGACCAAGTCGTTTGTAAATTTCACCAGACCCCCGAATTAGCAAAATAGGCACATAAAACACAATACTATTTATGTATTTTATATTACATGTTTATTATGGGGTACTTGAATTGAAAAAGCTATTTTTTTTAAAGTGAAGTGAACAATGGATACTAATTGGAATTAGAAAGTTTAGCTTAATCTCTTATGAATAAATTGTTACTAAAACAATGGACAATGATGCGGGTCATTAGACTGATGAGATTCTGAAGCTGCAGTGTTTACCACATGAGTGTGGATCTACCACATTTGCCACATTTTTTGCATAATTTTCAGCTTTCACAAAATGTTGTTTCTAGCTCAGATGGATGCAAAGAATACTGCCAAAGAATCTTCTGCATAATTTGGCCATTTTGCCACACAATTTAAATAACCTTGTTGTATCATCCCAGTGACCCTGACAGTGATAAAGGGACCCTGACAGTGATAAAGCTTTGCAGAGTGGTTAGCAAGCTGTTATAATGATGAAACCAGTATTTCAC
Source organism: Lissotriton helveticus (assembly GCF_964261635.1). NCBI lineage: Eukaryota > Metazoa > Chordata > Amphibia > Caudata > Salamandridae > Lissotriton > Lissotriton helveticus. Next base: position 122,907,912 of record NC_136068.1, read on the forward strand.
TGATAACCATATAATAGTTCCCACCTTTCATGTTTTACTTTTCAAATATGGGTTTATATCACTGCATCTTGATCAATAAAAGCACCCAAACATGTAATATATGTGGATGTGTGTATGCTGTTCTTTGTCAGCACTGTGCTCACTGGCTTCAAAATGAGCAAACATGCATTTGTGTTCACACTGAATGTAATATATGTGCACATTGAGCGCTTTGATATTTGGATTCTGCTAAATGTTATGTTGTTACCTGCATGCATGGTATATGAAGGAATTGTGTATTATACGGGTCGAATGAGCCACAAACGTAAATAAGCATATTGAAAGTCCTAGTCATCGTGAAGTTAAATTACTTCGTAAAAGTCATTTGGCCTTTGACTTCATCCATCTCTACTGTCTCTGAAAACCCTGGTGACTTACAATATTCTAATTACAAGTAGCAGGGGATATTTTATCCCATATATTGCATGGAGTACTGACATATGTTTTGAATTGTCATACAATAATGTTGTTACATTAGCCTACTTGTGACATGAGAAGTAAATATTAGAATGTGGTACAGGCCAGGTCCGAGTTAAAAGTATCCTATAAAAGTTTATAAATCTGAAATCTGAGTTATGAAGGCACAATGTGTGCAGTCAGTAGCAGACAGTCTTAAAAAATTTACCAAGAACAGCTGCAACTTCCAAGTAAACATTTAATGATGAAGCTAGAGGCTCTCATTTCAGATTACTTGTATGAGGTTTTTTTCCAGCAGTTTACAGTCAATAGCTGATAAGGAAGTCTCCATTGACCTTTGCGCACTGCTAGAGCTCAGGAGAACAGAACTATGCACGTTCCCATGCATTTTAAAACAGACAGCAGACTTTGAAAGTGCTACTGTAAATATTGGCTTGCCACAAGTCACAGGCTGCACATTGATTTAATTCCTGTCCTATGGCTTTTAGAAATGCTCTCTCTGTCTACACCCAGACTATATTTTGACTCCAAAGAAGCCTGACAAGAAGTCTTGAAGTGGAGGGAAAAAAGTGAGAAGATACTACAAGGAACAAAGTGCATTTAACTGTACTGAAAAAAAGATGTTGCAAGTCACTCCAGAGTTCAGTGACCTTAAACTTGAGGTCTTTCTTCGATGTTGTTGCTCTGTTTATGTCCACAATGGGCAAGAAGTGCTATATTAAATCCATAATGGAATACAATGCAATAAAGCATATTGTTAATAATACACAGGGCCACTGGAATTATCCAATTCATAGGCTGTAGTGTTTTCTGTATAATTTAAGATTTTTTGTCATGTGACCCACACGTGCCCAGTAGTATGGTGCTCTGTTGCAATACTATTGTGTTTCAGATTCTGTTCCTGTTAGGTGAAGTTACCAGGCATCATCGCTGCAGGTTAGCCGAGTCGCTTTTAAATTGAGCCTACCGGACAGAGCAAGCTGTCTGGTTGTGATAGACATATTAAAGCCTTACCAAGAACATACAGGAATTTGCAGCCTGATCTTCGCTTACCATTGGTTGGTTTTGCTGTCTTATTTGCTTGCTTTCGATTCAATAGCTTTACTTGTTTCCGCAAGTCTGCCTGTACTTGCAGCCTCTTTACCATCTTTCTGATTGGCTGGAGTAGGCTTCTATCCTTTCACTGCTCACTTTTAAGGAACTACATTTTTCTTTTTATATAAGCACTCCAGAGAGTACATGTGTTTTACAGCTCTCTCCTTCTCTCCTCCATGTGCTCCCCACAAATGCTACCCCACCAACATTCTGGGTTTTTATTTCTCTCGAATACTTTTCCTCCTGCAACCCTATGGCTCACTGTGTTGTTAACTGGTCTGGCCTCCAATTTACCCCCACCTCCGATTTTAAAAAAATCACACAAAAAACCCATACATTTACTGACCAATGCAGAACAATATCTGATGTCCGTCAGTGTGAAAATAAAACTCCAGAACACCTCTGAGCAGCACACAATCCAAAAAGATACATTACTTTTTTCTCTAAAATGCTCATGGGTGTATTTATGACATTTTCACGCAAGCAAAGCAGCAAGCCACCTTGCTCTGCTGCGTGAAAGGGAGAGGGCAGGAACGGGCCGTATTTAACATTATACTGTGCGTTCCTGCTCTGTGCCAGCGCTGGCGTGCAATGTTCTGCCTAGCACCAATGCAGGCACCCTTGCGGTACCTGCCTTGTTGATACGATTGTGTTAGTGCAGGAAAGGACACCTTCCTGCACAAAAACAATCCTCAGAGCCATTTTCCTCTTTCTATGTGTGCTATATTCTGCAGCACTCGTTGAACGGGGAAAAACGAGGAGAAATAGAGATATTTCTCCTCATTATCCCTCTCCCAAGGAAGCATAGCATTTTGACACATTTCCAGGTATACCACTAATGGTAGATCCGGGAGCACGTCAGAATAAATGGGTGGATGTGTGAGAACACCTACACACTGCCCATTTAACCCCTCCCTGGGGCAGAGTAACACCTGGCAGCGACTTGCGTGGCTTGGTAAATAGCATTCAAGGTTTTGCGTCGCCCTTGCGCTCCCTTGTGTGGCACAATGGCGACGCAACCCCATACTAAATATGAGCCTCAAAGTCTTATTACAGACTCTGCATTTCAATACTTCGCTGGTGTGTACATCTTGGTGAAATTTTGCTTTTTCACCACTTTCTTTATAAGCTGCTAGTTTCTGTGACCCTGATGCTCTTGCAGAAAACGACCAAAGTGCATAAGAGCACCACTACAGCTCCTTGCAAGATTCCTTGTGATGTGTAAACAGCTGATAAGCAAGGTTTCTCTGTCTTTTCCCCTCATAAACCAGCTGAAGACAAAGCTGTAAATCAATGCAGTTAATATGTAACGAAATTGGACTCACAGCAAGAACTCCTCAAAATTGAAATGGATTCAATTACATCCTCGATGCCGAGTTCTAAACTACATACTGCCCACATCAGTGCATGCATCTTATGACAGGACTTCACTGTTCTTTACATAGGCATTTTTATCCCTTGATATTATTGCCAACCTTTCAAAAGCTGAAGCTCCATGTGATCCTGGGCAGAGGGACAGACCAATGCCCGCTGATATATTTTCTATTTTTAATTCCCATCTGATATCCTTTCCATATTAAACTCTGTGCCACAGCAGCGCACTGCAATTATCACCTTTGGCCTGCCAGATGAAGAATTGGTGAGGTTCACAACTTTTCCATGAATGCTCACTGCTCGTAGTTGGAAACAGCAGACTCTTTCAATGTTAAAGTGAATGAATGTGTGCTTCTATTAGTCACAACTGCATCCACGTCGTGAACCTCTTTCAGCCTCAAATCATCTGCTGTGAAGCAAACAAGACACTGTGTTCTTGGGTCTGACTTAGAGACAGCTTTATTTTTTATCAGCCTAATGTTTAAAAAAAATCGTAATAAAAATACATATAGTTTCATACAGGAGCTTTCATTCAGCTCTTTTCATACACTGGTCTATTTAAGTGGCACTGGCTTTCACAGTTTGCTTCTGTCCAAAACAATATAGAGGATGGAGTAATTGGGTTGCCTACTTCAGCAATTGGCGGTCTTCCCTGTGTGACATCATTTTGGTTGTGCACATTTGGACATCCATCTTAACAATTAGCCCACTCCAATGCTAGTTAGCCTTTAACTTTTTGGGGGATGGGTCATTTTGTACTTTGTTTTTGCAACATATACTCACCACCTTTAGACCATGACACAGTCTTACTTTATTTTACTTTTAAAGCCTACTGCATATTTTGTTATAAAAAAATCCTCCTTTTCACACCCAGCTCTACCTTTATTTGATCATTTCCCCATTGCTTCCTTCCCCCACGAGCTCCCACAGTGCCCCCACCACTTGTTGACTTAGCTCTCTTTTTTAGAAGGCCCAGCCACTTCCATTTGTTGATGGGTTGCTCCTTAGTACAGAAAGCATTTTAAAGCTAACAATATATATATTTTTTTCCCCAATTCAAGTGGTGTTCGCCATCTTGGATCTGTAAATAAAAAGCAAAGAAAATGTGCCAGAGCCATGATACATGCATGGGCATATATCATTAAACATGTGCAGGCCAGTGGAATGACAGTGACAGGGTCACTGCTGTTATTTCTTTTTTGTTCCCTGAGGCCGAACAGCATCAACAGAAGGCATTTTGCTTTTTACTGATGGTGCACGGCATTTGTAAAAACCAGCTACAAAGCAATAAGTCCAAATTACGAGACAGATTGGCTTTGCCAATGCTTGTTCATTGTATGAAGAACGTCTCAGCTTGAATGAAGAACAACTGCCTGAAGCTCCACTCGGGTAATACTGAATTATTGATCTGCAGCAAACACACCTCCCTCTGGAACGACTCCTGTTGGCCATTGGAACTCGGACTCACCCCCATGCCGAAAGACCAAGCACGCAACCTCTGCGTCATCCTGGGCAGCGAGCTCTCCATGAAACGTCAGGTCAATGCTGTCTCCTCAGCCTACTTCCAAACCCTCTGCATGCTCCACACAGTTTTCAGGTGGCTCACCATAATCACCAGGAGGACGGTGACACAGGCCCTAAATATGGCACTGTTCTGTTCTCTCCCTCACACACAGCAGTGCCAACTTTCATTGCTAAGGTTTCTGTCATTTCTCAGAGGACGGTCAGATTCCATTAACAATGACTTTTTAAGTGCTCGGGAGGTGACAGAATACCAACAGCTTCTGTCGCTTCATTAGTGTGAAAGCTGGATAGAGCATAATAAGGGGCGTAGCTTCGGGGGTGTATGGGGTATGACACCACCAAATAAATGCATTCTTGGCTGGTGGTTGGTCAGGGGGCCCTGAGTCAATTTGGCTTTGTCTATGTCGGTTTGTTGGCCTAGAATAAAAGACAAAACAGTGACCTTTGATGTAAAACAGGAGAGAGACATCTGGTGGCTGAATTTCAAAATGTGAAACCAGATAACTTGGAATCATTACGGGCTTCCCTGCTTGTTCAAATTGTGTGATTCTAGGCAAACATGTTATTTCACAGAGGCTCATTTTCCTGTATTCTCATATGTGAGAGCACTTATACATACTTGAGCTCAGGATGTATGCTGTACAAGTACCTCTTTGATTTAATAGACTACTGATTTAATAGAACTACAAAGTTGCTCCATCTATAGTAACAATCAATGCAAGGTTTAGGGTTTATAGGTCTACTGACTTGCCTCTTAGTTTACTGATGACATTGTCGTGGCAGGGGGCATTAATGTTTCTAAAAGTTCATGTTTGGAAAGCATCACTTTTAATAAATGTCTGTCTATGACGTGATATAATCTGATGAACTAAGGTGAAATGCTTTTGCATGTTAAAGGAAAACACTTTTTTGAATTTTGAAGTGGCTTTCATATTTGTACATTGTTTGTTGCACAATATACATGTCAAACATTTTCATGGCTTGGCTCATGCAAGTACTCTTGGAGCCAAACCAGACCCTTGACACTGCTTTTGCTCGGTGCACCTTATCAATTTGCTGGAACACCCACCTCTATTTGCAACACAGACTTAGTACATGAGGCTGTCAGAAACTTGATAAACGTTTCTGTAAAAAGCGAATCCTGCATGCAAAGATTTCACAACTCTACAATCAAGGCTTCTCATAGAAAAGACGAAGAAGAGTGTGGGCAGTGAAAATACAATTAAAATAAGTGATCTCAGACCAGGGACTCCAGGTCATTGATTTGTACGTGACCGTAAATATAAGTTCCCAGGGAGAACTACTCAAGTCCAAAAGGCAGGGGCGTAGGTTTTTTTTCCTTACAAAATCTGAGTGTAAATCTTCCCTAAAAGTGTAACTTAAGTGTCTCCACCAACTTTAACCTGTTAAGTGCTGCCGTCGGCCGTGGGAACATTCGGAGCACTACCTGGCTGGTGCTGCACACGTTCAACGGCCGACGCAGCCCCGCCCATTCTTTAAAACGGCTGCACTGCCACGAAAAAACGGTTGCGGTTAACGGGTTAAGTGCCTGATGGATGCCTATTTACAAACTGTATTTTGCAGTATATTGTGTAATACTACAATAGCAGTACAAAGATACAAAAAAATGCAGTTCACAAACTACACTTCTAATGTACTACCTATTGTTGCAGCAGTCATTTAGATTTGCAGTATGTGAATAGTATGTTTGTAGTGCCTTTATGGTACTATTTTAGTACTAAACACTTACTGCAAAATGAAGCTTGTGTATAACCCTCAGGCCTTTCAAATTTTTGGAAACATGTAAGTTACACTTTTGGAATATATTTACATTCAGATTCTTTTACATGCCAAAAAGTACTAAACTTACACAAAAGTGTATATTACTCAAAAGTATAGGTTACTTTTGTGAATCAAGCCTATAGTGACTGGTTTACCAAACAAAATAGAAATAGTAAATCTGCACCAATAGAAGTTCTCCTTGAATGGTGGCAAAGTTATTACTTTTTGGAATTCACACACCTTGGCAGTCGTAGGCTTGGAAAGCTGTGCCAGTCTTTTCAAGGCATACTACTGGCAATAAAACACCCAAAAGGTGATGGGATGAATGTTTGCTAATAGTTTAACCAGTGGCAATTACTCTGGGCAGCAATCCAATCCATTGTTTTCTACTCACTGTGCCACTCTAGACAGAGGCCCACCTAATGCAAATTAGTATTGACCCTGTTCCTCTTAGATACAGTCCATACAGCCCAAACCTTGGTCATCTCACTCCTACACCCTGCAGCCCACTGCTTTTTAGTTAGGAAATTTGAGATTCACACCCCATGAATCTCACTGACTAAGTTACACTCCTGAGCATATAGACTGACATTTTTTAACAATGGAAAATGATGTATGTATGTGAATTTACCCCAAAGTCAAAAGCTGGATGAAACAATAGGTGTAGCCAGTAGCCAGCCAAGGCCATGGAGAAAGCTATCAACTAGCTCACTACCTCAACACACACCAACTCCTAGATACCACGCAATCAGGTTTCCGACCCAACCACAGCACCGAGACAGCAATCATTGCAGCAACAGATGACATCAGGGTGATCCTTGACAGTGGAGAAACAGCAGGCCTTATACTACCTGATCTCTCTGCTGCCCTTTGACACAGTCTCCCACTCCATCCTAATCATTAGACTACATGAAAAAGGGATCCAGTGGATCTGCTATTTCCTCAAAGGAAGAACACAAAGAGTCAGCCTGCCAGCTCACACATCGGAAGCCAAGAACCTCATCTGTGGAGTCCCCCAAGGATCTTCTCTCAGTACAACATTATTCATGTGCGATCAGAGTATTGTAGTGGTGCACTATTCTATGCACACGTCATAGCCAGTGATCCTGTGCTGCAGGTCAGTAGTGAAGTGGAAATGGTGAACTTTTTTGTGGAACTCGTTGTTGCCAAGCTACTCCAGGGCGAGTGTGACACATTCAGCCAGTACTCGCTCGTTCGACAATTACAATTGTGCAGTAACATTACATTGTGGTAGACATTTTGCATGCAAAGTTGCACACTTAAACTTGATTCTAGCATTTTCTTTATGATGCATATACTGGTGCCTCCAATTACATAATAAAAAATGAAGACTATCTCAATCCTGCCACTGGTATGAGAGAGCACCATTTACAGTGAAATTTGTAGGGGTGCGTCATATGTACAAGTAGTCAGCACCCGTATATATAGAGGACTTTTAATCATGTTTAGATGCAAGGTGGGATCAAGTACTAGAGTAATGGGTTTTAGAAAATGTGAAGAGCCTTATGAATTGCAAATCCACACTTGCTGTATAACCTAGAGATGTCGTTAAAATGAAATCTTTCACTAATGAGAAGTGCGTTTAAACGAGCACTATTGTGCATTTAGATCTGCTTATTGAAATTAACTGTGCTTTTTATATTCGATAACTAGTTTAAAGTAGAAAACGCATTTGCTGTAAATGTTAGAGGCCTAGAGAAACTATGGATTGTTCATGTGAAATGTTGGGCCTATAAATCAAGCAGAGGCCTAGTTCACAGAAATGGTGCAGGCCTGTTCGAAAATGTCTTGCTCAACATATTAACTGTAGAAACATTTACAAAGATGCCTTTAGAAAATGTTGCAACAATGTTGAAATGAGAGTCTATTTGCGTATATTCATTTGCAGGTGCATCACCAGATAGGTTGGAGAGTAGAAGGGCCCATTGTGTATGAGAGTTAGAAATGCTAGACTCAGACATGGAGGAGTAGACCAGGAATTTGAAGATGCAACTAGAAGCGATGAAGAGTCTGGGATCCAAGGACGTCTGCACGAACAAGAATGGACCAGTGCCATACTGGAAAATTTTGTAGTTAACACCTTCGAGAGGGGCGTACCTGAAGGCGTGTCGTTCGCATTGTGGGGTTTTGTATTAGGGTCAGCGCCCCGAGGGTGGAGGCAGAGCAGATGGGCTGAGGATCTAGAGAGAGCGGTTGGATGGTCAAGGAGCTTAGTTGCAAGCAAGGGATTCTAGCTTATGAGAGAATGTGGGCGAACTTCTTTGGGAAGTCACCACGGCTGACACCTTTTGGTTAGGTTGGGCTATTGCTGAGTAGGGATGTCACTTAGTATAGTGTAGGGACAGACTAATCTGAATTTATGTCTATTATCCTGATGAGTACCAGAACTCAGGTTATAGCAATCTTGTTTAGTCTGATGATTCTGGAACTGATTCTCGTTTTATTCATCAGCCGCTTGAGACTTTTCCGTAGGATTATGTTTGTATTAGTGCCTGTTTATCTTTTGAACCTCCTGCTGAGGTGTTTGTACCTTCAGTTATTTTTGGTTATGTAATAAACCTTCAATTTTAGTCTCTAGTCTGTGGTTCTTTGGGGGAAAGCATTTGGGAATCAGTGGAATTAAATTACTAATTGTGAACAGGTTGCCTTAATCACTCTATGACAGGTAAAAAGGTCCAGTCGACCTGTGACGGGATTCTGGAGAATTGTAAGCAGACTCTAGAGGTAAAATCCCGCCTTTCCAGTTGGTAGCAGTTTAGGATGGTTTACCTTCTGGAGTGAGGGTAATCTAGAAGTAGGTTGAGATTTCCCCGAGGCCCATAGAGAACCAATGAAGAGTGTCCAGAAAGCGGCGGACGGATGGTGTTCCATGGAAACTGACGGAGAGTGACAGTGCGGCAGAAAGGAGCAGGTCGGAGGAGAGTGAGTATGAAAAGGGTCATGCGTTGCTAGATTGCGGTGTTATGTTGTATTGTGTGTTGCATTGTCTTGCGGAGTTGAGTGACTGTAGAGTGACTGTGGAACAGGTTGGGAGCGCGCGCAACCAGTGAAAACCTTAGACTCAAGGGGAGTCTAAGTGGTCCGGGTGTATCGAACACCCATAGTAATTGTCAACCATGGTTAAGGGGGTCATGAGGTACCATTGATCGCCCGCAGGACCGAGATAGGGGGAACGAATGTGTGAGTGCGTGGGTAACGGACGCTGGTCGGAAGTTACCTTGTATTTGTAACCTATCAGTGAGGCGATTGTCCGGTCGTTCGCGGACAGACATTTGCCAGTTTGGTGACAATTACAGTTAGACTGTGGTCGTACAGTCAGGGAAGTGGTTGCTTGGTCGGAAGTAATCATTTTCAGTGTATGATTGGGACGCATGCGAGACCGCGAGAAGAACGGAGAGAGGAGGGGAACTGCTGCGAAACGGAGGCGAGTGACGTCAGAAAGAGCCGCGCTGGGATTGGTCGGTTGGCGTGGAGCCGCGCTGGGATAGGGCGGTTAGTGTGAAGCCGCGCTGAGATTGGTGGATTGTCATCAGGAAGTAAATGAGTGCAGTAAACAAGGAAACGTTGTGGATTTTAATCATGAAATGTTTTAAAGTGTTGCGGAAATGTTTCAAGGGTGAAAACAGAATAGAACCTCGGGGAGGGGAGGAGGCTCCACCCGAGGATACTCCAGCTTATTATATGGCAACGAATGTTGGGTTACACACCATATTGTGGCTTGGTACTTGGTGTAAGATGACGGACGGAAACGAAGAATTGACGTTTCCTAAATATGGAACGTTTAGACTAGAGGTGTTGTATCAGTTGAAAGCGATTATGGCTGCGTTGCGACCCTTGCCCAGACCAACACAGTTTGAAGCACTAAATGCATGGATCAGGGCAGCCCATGAACGGAGCAGAGATAGGAGACAAGAAAGAGTGAAGCGATCAGTTAGGGCGGTCCAAGATGCGAGATGGGATGCTTTGGCCAAGAGATGGAGGGTACAGACCATTGAAGGGGATAGGTTGTACCCGCTGTTGGAAAATACAGGAGATGCACAGAGGAAAAGTACGGAGGATGAGGACAGTGAGACAGACGATAGCCTGATAAAGAGGCTGTTGTCAGAAAGACCACCTCCATACAATCCCGAGTTGGGGGGCACGCCAACATCAGCCAAGAACTGGGAAGGTTCAGAAGGGGCTGGTAGGGATCAAACGGTGAGTGGTTTGAGTACCTCAGAGGACAAGTTTTGCCAGGCGGAGGGAGAAAAGGCACCTCCACCTTCTCCAGTGACAAGAGTAGTGGGAAGGTTCACAGTACAAAAAGTTCGGGTAGAAGAGGGTGTCCACTCACAGAAATTGCCAGATGCTCTTACGGTACCAGTTACCATAGGTCCCATAGTATCAGTGTACAACCCAGAACAGAAACAAGGCGAGAGTCCGCTGCAAACGGGGAGTGAGAGGTGTGCCAGCGAGGACAGGAGTAATGGGATGGAAGGGTGGAGACCGATGCCAAAACCAGTAGAAAGAAGCACTCCTTTGGCAGCATCGGCAGACTCCTCAGAAGAGCAGATGGGTTGGAGGGGACCAATGGATCTGAGGGGACCAAGGCCGAGGTCGATGAGAGAATTGAGGCCAGACTTGAGGACTTGGAAAACCATCGTGGACACTCAGAGTGATAGATCGAGGAATGTCTTTGGGTCTGAGAGTCAGGATAATAGGATGGTGTCTCACTGCGTGCCTAGTGAAAGCCGGCAGGAATGGGAAAGAGAAGGGGTGGGGAATAGGGGGGCGTCCCACCACACCTCTAGCGACAGTAGACAGGAGTGGGTTTGAGAAGGCTGGGAGAACAGGAGGGTTCCCCCTAACACACCTGAAGAAAACAGACGAGAGTGTCAGGACAGTGGCGGGAGGGACTCTAATGGAACTACTAGTCAAGGTACATTGAAGGCTGCGATAAAAGCAAGAAGGATAGATGTACTGAGATTAAAAACAGAAGTGGAGGAGATAGTGGAAGGTACATTGCCAATAGAAAGGATCGAACTTTACGAACCCGATGAGCTATTATTTGTGGCGAAGGATGTTACACGGAGGGCTAGGACAGCTCATGAGAAACTCTCTGAATTGGCAAATAAGTATTCGGTAGACTTGACAAAAACAAAAGCACTGCAGAGTGGCCACCGGTTACAATATTCAGATCAAGATCTAGACGAAAAGAGGGTGATCGGGTTGAAAACTCACATTAGGGAACTGATTGTGGGAATCCGAACGTGGACCCCATTGGAGAAATGGGAGGAAAGGTGGTCAAAAAGAAAGAGCGTTAGACGGAGTGTTATTGAGACACCCCCGGGAGGAGGGTTGATGCATACAGAAGCGTACCCCTTGCGGGAGGCGGCTCATGGGGGTTATGTACATGTACCTTGGAGTAGGGGAGACCTGGCTGCTTTTACGAACACATTTCCAAAATTGCGTGAGAGTCCAGTGGAATGGTACAAACAGGTAAAGAGGTTCGTTAAAATCTCAAAGGTGCTGTGGATTGATTTGAACACGCTGTTTGACATTGTGGTTCCGGGTAATTTGTGGATAGCATGCAAGGTTAGTGTTGAATGGCCCACAGCGGAGCCAGAGCGAGATACTGCCACAAATGGACCATCACCCAGGGTGATGGCGAAGTATGAGCAAGCGATCACATGGTTAAAAACCAAGGTACCACCGCAGGACATAGATTGGGTGAAAATAGACCGGACTAGGCAGGAACCAAAGGAGACGGTACATGAATATTATGAGCGACTGTTGCAGATCTTTAAACAGTACAGTGGGTTAGATGTGATGGACCCGAAGGACATGGGACAGTTCGTATCCAAATTTGTTCTGGGACTGAGGCCTGATATTTGCCTTATGATACAGCAACATTTAATCTGTTGGCAAAACAAGCCTCTGGAGGAGATCTTGAGGTATGCGAGGTACTGCAGCGATGAGATAGACTCGAAGACAAGGAAGCTAAAGGACAAACTGATGTTAGTACAGATGCAATCGGGAGGACAGGGTCAGTCAGGCAATGGCACTTTGGGGAGGAAATCAGGGGGACAGAAGAGGGACAACGAGGAAGGTCAGAGACCAAGGATAGATATAGCAACCCTGAAAAAGACGACCAAGTGTTATCAATGTCATGAGGTCGGGCATTGGAGATGCGAGTGCCCCCATAACCCAGACAATCAGGTACAGGAGGAGGAGGAGGAGGAAGTTCAAGCCCCACCGGTACGGAAGGTGATAGTGACCAAGTCCCAGATGACGAAAGGGGGGACTTCAGCCCCTAGGGCTCCGGTTCCCCAGCCACCGAAGATTTCAACAGGGAACAAGGTATACAAGAAGATGCCTTTCATAGTGGAAGGGGACGAGTGTTACCAATTTGACCCAGTGACCGGACGGTACGTGGATGGGGAGGAGGGCTGTACTCTTGGAGCAGTACTGGAGGTAGATCAGAGAGGACCGTTTGTAGAGGCAGATGTAGATGGACATCCCACCACCTTTCTGGTTGACACTGGTGCCTCTCGCTCCACTGTGCGGTCTGCGGTAGTCCCCAACTTACCCCTCTCAGGACAGACCATACAAGTTGTAGGAGTAGCAAACAGAAGAATGACAAACCCCCTGACTGAGCCAGTTCCTGTGAAGATCGGAAGTTTCAGAGATAGACACCAGTTCGTAGTGTGTGATTCCAGTCCTGTGTGCTTGTTAGGAAGAGACCTTTTGTGTAAACTCAATTGCACCATCTATTGTACCCCAAAGGGAGTGGAACTACAGACAAACGATGACGATGCTGATTTTAAGGTTGCAAACACGCATGTGTGCATTGAATTGTACCCTGCTATAACAGTGGAGGAACTCCCTTGGGATTTGAGAGATTCGGTTTCACCAGAGGTATGGGACTTTACCGGGGAGGAGATCGGGTTGATCAAAGGAGTAGAGCCGGTCAGAATTCAAGTAAGACCGAATGCTGAATTCCCGAGAACACCCCAGTACAAGTTGACACCGGAAACAGTTGCAGGGATAAAACCCGTGATTGAGTCCATGATTAGACAGGGAATTCTAAAGGAGGTTATGGGCAGTCCCTGTAACTCTCCGAGTTCAGGATTGTGCAGGATTTGCGAAAGGTTAACAACATAGTTGTTCCATGCTGTCCAGTGGTACCGAATCCATCAGTGATACTGTTTCAGATACCGTTCCAAGCTGAATGGTTTTCTGTGATTGATTTATGTCAGGCATTCTTTTCCATCCCTTTGCATGAGGAGAGCCAATTTCTTTTCGCGTTCAAAATAGAGAACCGCGTCTTAACATGTTGTCGTATCCCTCAAGGGTATACAGAGAGCCCATCGATCTTTAATCAGTTGCTGAAAAGGAACCTTGAGAGTCTGGTCCTGCCGCAGAACTCTGTTCTCGTGCAGTACATAGACGACCTCCTTGTTGCGTCAGACAGCGAAGATGCTTGTAGGATTGACACCATTGCCTTGCTGAACCATTTGGGAGAGAATGGACACAAGGTGTCCCCCAGCAAGTTACAGTACTGCCTGCAAGAAGTGCAGTATTTGGGTCACAGAATAGAGAAGGGAAAGAGGAAAGTGTCGCCTGACAGGATTGAGATGATCATGAGGATGACTGTGCCCTCGACTCAAAGAGAGGTTAGGATGTTCCTAGGCATGGTTGGCTATTGCCGACAGTGGATTGCTAACTTTTCCCTTAAGGCGAAACCATTGCAGAAACTGACGCACAAGGACGTGAGTGATCCGGTACCATGGGACACAGATTGTATGATAGCCTTTCTCGAGCTGCGAGAGGATCTGTGTCGCGCTCCAGCTCTGGGAATGCCCAATTACACCAAATCATTTGCATTGTTCTGCTGTGAGAGTAAGGGGTGTGCATTGGCAGTCTTAGTGCAAGATCATGGAGGAGTCCGTAGACCAGTTGCATACTTCTCGGCTACCTTAGATCCAGTAGCCGCAGCGTTGCCCGGATGTCTCAAATCCGTTGCTGCAACAGGTGTCAGCATTGAAAGATGTGAAAGTATCGTAATGGGGTATCCACTGACAGTGCATGTACCTCATTCTGTGGAATTGTTGATGACCAGGACCAAGACGCAGCACTTGACCAACAACAGACTCACACGCTACGAGCAGGTTATACTTGCTGCGGAGAATGTGACTCTCAGGAGGTGCTCTGTCTTGAATCCTGCTACTTTGTTGCCATTACCAAATGATATAGAAGATGACTGGGAAGACCATGATTGTCTTGACGTGACTGAACTATGCACCAAACCTAGACCGGATATTGTTGATGAGCCATTGACGGACCCTGATGAAATTTACTTTGTGGATGGCTCATGTGTAAGAGACAATACTGGTCAGTTGAGAGCAGCGTTTGCTGTCTGTACTATTTCTGGAATAATGGAAGCAGCCTGCCTGGAAGGAATACACTCCGCGCAGGTGGCTGAGATAATTGCGTTGACGCGTGCCTGTCTGGCAGCCAACGGGATTCAGATTACCATATTCACTGACAGCCAGTATGGATTTGGGGTGGTTCATGACTTTGGTCAATTGTGGTCTCAGAGGGGCTACATGACATCATCGGGCTCCCCAATCAGGAATGGCGAATTTATCAGGTTATTGCTGGAGGCCTTGCAAGGTCCTGCAGAAATAGCAGTGGTAAAATGCACCGCCCATACTAGAGGCACAGATTTTGTGACAATGGGGAATCGTTATGCTGATGAAGTCGCCCGCTATTGTGCGGAGCAGGGATACTCCTTTACTGAACAAACAATAGAGGGACCAAGGGAAGGAACCAAACTAAGCATGATGCTTGAGGTGGCAGACACATGGGAAGATTTGAGAGACATGCAAGGACAGGCGTCAGATTATGAAAAAAGGATGTGGGAATCGGCTGGTTGTGTCAAAGGAGATTTGGACATGTGGGTTTCGGCTGATGGAAGAGCTGTGTTGCCGAATGAACTGGTGAGTGCAATGGCACAACAGATACATGGTCCTATGCATCTGGGAAGGGATGCGATGATGCGTGTGTTCAGGCAAACATGGTACAATCCGAAGTTTAGACAGGCTGCGGAAGCAGTATGTCAGAGATGTGTAACGTGTCAACAGATAAATGTTGGGAAAAGAACACCAGTTACATTGAGTCACATTGGAAGGTCCGGCGGACCTTTTTACAGGATGCAAATAGATTTCATTGAGATGCCGAGGTGCAATCGCCTCAGGTATGTCTTGGTGATTGTGTGTGTGTTCTCAAGATGGGTTGAGGCATATCCCACTCGTGGGTGCGATACACTCACAGTAGCAAAACTATTGTTGAGGGAGCTGGTACCACGATTCGGGGTTCCGACCTCTTTGGAATCGGACAGAGGAAAGCACTTTAATAGCAAGTTGTGAAGATGCTCTGCTCTGCCCTGAACATTGACCAGAGACTGCATTGTAGCTACCGTCCAGAGGCTTCTGGCATAGTGGAGCAGATAAATGGAACGCTTAAAGCCCGAATGGCAAAAGTGTGCTCATCCATATCCCTGAAGTGGCCCGATGCGTTGCCATTGGTACTAATGAGTATGCTTAGTACCCCAGACAGGAGGACAGGGCTCCCCCCTCATGAAGTACTGATGGGGAGGGCTATGAGACTGCCATCTATTCCTACAACTGCTTTGCTGAATATCACAGATGACCTGATTCTTGATTACTGCAGGGGACTTTCTGATGTCATCCGTTCTGTGTCTCTTCAGGTGCAGGCTGCTGAAATCCCGGCTTCTAGCAACCTTTGTCACGACCTGTGCCCTGGTGACTGGGTCCTGGTGCGGAAGCACGTGCGGAAGAGCTGCCTGGATGTGCGTTGGAGAGGACCTTTCCAAGTGATTCTAGTCACCACTACTGCTGTACAGTGTGGCGGATTGCCAAACTGGATCCATGCTTCTCACACCCGACGTGTCCCAGCACCCTTGGAGGGAACAGCTCCTCTCGTAGATGAAAATAATAACGAAGAAGAAGATTCATCAGAGGGGACAAGTCAAGCTGTGGAGGTGCAGGTGGAAGTTGGGGACTCCCCTGATCAGGCTGGAAACGACCACGACGACAGTGACACTGAATCTGCCTCAGAAGGAGGAAGTGGCGGAGAAGGTGATCTGAGCGCAGAAGAGGCTGACAGTGGGGACGAACAGGGTGTGCAAACGAGAAGCCGACGAGCAAGAGGTGCAGAGGCTCATTGGCCCGAGAGACGGAGGCGAATGAATGTGAGATTGGCTTCCGAAAGAGATCTTGCCCCTGTGTCCGAAGAATCAGATCCGGAAGAGGGAGAACAAGGAGCTGAGCAGAGGGGTCCGAGAAGGTCAAGGAGGGTGAGAGTACCTTGCCGAAGATACGCCACTCCAGAGTGGACCTACCCTTTCACAAATGCCAGGAGTACTGAGGTCCGGGAGGGTGAGGTCAGTGGCGGTGACCAGTACGATCCCAAATGTTAAGCTGGAAGTGATACTGTTGGTACCTGGACTTGAAATTGAAGGCGTACTGACACTCACAATTCCTAATCCCCCTCTCCTGAGCAAGATACGCGATTTACTCCTAGATAGACTGGTTTTTCCTACATTTACTCTGGATACACCATCTTATGACGCAGTTGTGCTCCGCATGGAACTTTTAGACTATGTGTTGCAGGCAATCGGACCAAGTATCATCATTGATTATTAGAGACTTGTAAAGACTTTGAAAAGACTTTTGTAAATAGTTGTTGAACTAACCTAGAGCCGAGTGGAAGAAGAAGAAATTTAGGGTCTTTCCACAGAGGACGGAGAAGGGTTAGGGCTGTCTATTTTTGAAGAAAAAGAAGAACTGAAACGGGGATTTCCGCTTTCCGAAGTGGTTCGAGAGACTCAAATAACCAAGAAAGAGACTTTTGGGTGCTTTCCGAAAACGAACTACTTTGTGCTGAGACCATGGCGCCTGGAAACCCGAATCGTAGAGCCAAGTGCATAGTAGGCACTCTTTTAGGAGGAGTGATACTCCTTATAGCTGTAGTAGTTTTAGTTTCCTATTTTGCACCACACGAACAGCTAGTGAAGACTGAGGGGACACCGACACCTACTACCCCTAGCCAGAAGGAAGACAGAGAGCGAAGAGAGAAAACCTTGCTGGCTGCAGAAAGTCGTAGGTTACATACGGATCTGTCTAAAGGAAATTTTGGGCAGAATGCGTATGCCAAGTTGTTGTATGAATACATTGATGCGATGGATGCGAAGGACTGTTATGTGTGCATGCAACTGCCAGCTTCAGTAGATGAGGGCATTAGATACCATCACCTTCCACTGACATATGGAATTTCATGTAGTTTAATGATTAGTATACTTTATGGGCGAAATCATTTTGAATATTTCTTTTCGAATTATGATGCTGTGTTGCCAGAAGTCCCGAATTATAAGCATTTGAACAAGTGGGATTATTATAAGTCAGAGGACAGACTTGGATATTTTTTCATTCCCACACAAGAGTTAGACACCCCGTATGCACACCGACACAACTTGACCTGCTCATTATCTGAGACGGAGAAGAAGTTCATTGAACAGGTGGAAGATAGGTACACGAAGCAAAAACAGTTGCGAGATTCAGGGCAAGGCAAGGTAGATTGGACGGAGGAAGAGAAGCAGCATAAGTCAAGAGGGAGTTATGCTCCAATAGCTCTAGATGAAGTGCAGAAAGGGAAGTTGTGCCTTCACCGACCACAGACGTATTATGAAAATGTGTATGTGGGTCATACTACGTGTGAACACACCTTCACATTGGAATATTACACCAAAGATTTCTTGAAGAGTGTGGTACAGGTGATCCATACTGTGTATTTTGTTTGCGGAAGGAATGCGTATGTGAGATTGCCAGAGAAGTGGTATGGAACTTGCTATCTAGCAATTATCTTCCCCAAGATTTATCATACTGAAGATTTTGCACTCTTAGAGGGAGGGCCTCAAAGGAGGGTAAAGCGAGGGGAAAGTGCTGGAGCAATTGTGGGAGATGTGTTTGGAGCAGCGATACCTATGTTGGGCGTCATTTTGAATGACGTGAAGATACGGCGGTTGGCAACTGTAGTGGATGAATTGTCAATGAATACAGCCAAGTCATTAGTGCTGGTCGAGGGTGAGATGTTGTCGATCAGGACAATGGTTTTATAGAACCGTCTTGCCCTAGATGTCATTCTAGCAAAAGAGGGCGGGGTCTGTAAACGTTTGAAGGTCCAAGAATGTTGCACTTATATACCAGACAACTCTAAGGATCTGGAGAAATATATAAGCAACATTACTGCAATCCATTATGAAATTGAGGATTTGACTCAAGAGAATGCGTGGGAGACGGTTGGCAAGGGATTTGGGAAAGTTGGGAACTGGTTTGCCAATTTGGGGAAGAGTTTTCTTGGGTTTGTACTGAAACCCCTTATCATAGCAGTGGCGTGTGTGATTGGATTATGGGGTTTAGTGAGATTGTACAAGTGGTACAAGTCCACTAGATTGGCGAGGTCAATGAGAGCACAAGAGATACGAATGGAGAGGCTGCAGGACAGTCAATACCGCAGCTTGAGAGCGTTGGAAATGCTCAAGCGAGGAAAAATGGCCACAAGCTCGGTTTAGCTTGGTTCTTACCCTGAGGATGGTGTAAGGGTGGTGATGACACGGGTCATCAAAGGGGGGAACTGAGAGAGCGCCATTTACAGTGAAATTTGTAGGGGTGCGTCATATTTACAAGTAGTCAGCACCCGTATATATAGAAGACTTTTAATCATGTTTAGATGCAAGGTGGGATCAAGTACTAGAGTAATGGGTTTTAGAAAATGTGAAGAGCCTTATGAATTGCAAATCCACACTTGCTGTATAACCTAGAGATGTCGTTAAAATGAAATCTTTCACTAATGAGAAGTGCGTTTAAACGAGCACTATTGTGCATTTAGATCTGCTTATTGAAATTAACTGTGCTTTTTATATTCGATAACTAGTTTAAAGTAGAAAACGCATTTGCTGTAAATGTTAGAGGCCTAGAGAAACTATGGATTGTTAATGTGAAATGTTGGGCCTATAAATCAAGCAGAGGCCTAGTTCACAGAAATGGTGCAGGCCTGTTCGAAAATGTCTTGTTTAACATATTAACTGTAGAAACATTTACAAAGATGCCTTTAGAAAATGTTGCAACAATGTTGAAATGAGAGTCTATTTGCGTATATTCATTTGCAGGTGCATCACCAGATAGGTTGGAGAGTAGAAGGGCCCATTGTGTATGAGAGTTAGAAATGCTAGACTCAGACATGGAGGAGTAGACCAGGAATTTGAAGATGCAACTAGAAGCGATGAAGAGTCTGGGATCCAAGAACGTCTGCACGAACAAGAATGGACCAGTGCCATACTGGAAAATTTTGTAGTTAACACATTCGAGAGGGGCGTACCTGAAGGCGTGTCGTTCGCATTGTGGGGTTTTGTATTAGGGTCAGCGCCCCGAGGGTGGAGGCAGAGCAGATGGGCTGAGGAGCTAGAGAGAGCGGTTGGATGGTCAAGGAGCTTAGTTGCAAGCAAGGGATTCTAGCTTATGAGAGAATGTGGGCGAACTTCTTTGGGAAGTCACCACGGCTGACACCTTTTGGTTAGGTTGGGCTATTGCCGAGTAGGGATGTCACTTAGTATAGTGTAGGGACAGACTAATCTGAATTTATGTCTATTATCCTGATGAGTACCAGAACTCAGGTTATAGCAATCTTGTTTAGTCTGATGATTCTGGAACTGATTCTCGTTTTATTCATCAGCCGCTTGAGACTTTTCCGTAGGATTATGTTTGTATTAGTGCCTGTTTATCTTTTGAACCTCCTGCTGAGGTGTTTGTACCTTCAGTTATTTTTGGTTATGTAATAAACCTTCAATTTTAGTCTCTAGTCCGTGGTTCTTTGGGGGAAAGCATTTGGGAATCAGTGGAATTAAATTACTAATTGTGAACAGGTTGCCTTAATCACTCTATGACAGGTAAAAAGGTCCAGTCGACCTGTGACGGGATTCTGGAGAATTGTAAGCAGACTCTAGAGGTAAAATCCCGCCTTTCCAGGTACATATAAAAGTCATACCAACAGGCCCACATGCATAGTGTATTGTACACATCAATAAATATGTCCACTAAAAATGCCCAATAATAATAATTCTAACTCCACAAAAAGCACAAATACCATATTAAATTAAATATACATTTGCGAGCTTTCAATGTAGTTACAATAAAAGCAACATTACCTAGAAATACAAAAAAAATTTACCATTTACCAGGAAAACTAACCCTATAAAGTATACAAATTTTTACTGGAAGAGCTAAAAATATAAATATATTAATTCCCGATTGGCCAATTTTAGACTAGTCAAGTGTAAAAATATAACTACATTTATACCATCCGATGTGCCATAGACCATCTATGGTCTACCCATCCGACGTGCGGTGGTACGACGGGACTTAGTGGCCATCGGCACAGATTTCGGTGCCTATATTGGGGTTGATGGACCTCACTGCTTATTAATTTGTAATAATTTGGAACTGCTAGGAGAAAACACGCTTATCACTTCTGTTTCACCTTTTGTCCGCTTATGCAGCATTACTTACCCGGTTGACTGGTTTCTATGTAGATACGACCCACATGATGTGTCAGGACAATAGATTGATTTGTCTTTTGGACAAGTGAACCGAAAGGACCTCAGCATATATATTGTTGGGACTTTTGCCCTGAAGAAGTCCAATGTTTTGGATAAAATGTGTTGGCTGTTTTTACGCTGTACATACTTGTTATATACAATCAACAACAGAATGAAAGAAGATTTATACGCACTTTTTGAGAAATCATTCTGGAATGTTGGCTATTTTTAATGAAATGACTGAATCACCATATGGTGCACCCTTGTATTAGAATTGAATTTGTATAGTCCTGTAGTTGGACTGCATCTTGGCAACAGGTGCCCCATTGAGTGCACATGTCATGTACATGAGTTTCTTGTAACAAATTGAGGATAATAGGTCAGGTGCGCCATCCATTTAAGGTCCTTCTGTTGTGTCTTTTGTTCAATCCCATATTTTGTCATTTTTTCCAGAGAAACCCTCCTCGGGTAAATCGACATTTTAGCCTCCAATAATCAGTCTAAATTACTGAACCGTACATCCTAAAATGGGTCTCTTTAGCTGGGCCATTTTAGACCATACATCTTTGTCAACGCTAGAGTTCGGTTTGCGATCGATTTGTAATATCTAGAAATCTCAGCTCCTGCCACACTCCCAGAAAGGTCAGTGTCTGGAACATCACCCTTGGAGTGCCGAATGTTTTCTGTAGTTTTTTCTACACCACCCTCCAGAAATATTGTATTTAGGGGCAGAGCCAAAATATATGATAAAATGTGCTTTCTTGTCCACTATACCCAAATGCATTTGAAGATTTTTTTTTATATTACATTTTTTTTTAGATTTTCAACACAATATAGCTGACTCAACAGTTGTACATCCACATTGTGCAAGCATTACAGCAGTTCTCATCCGTAGCTTTGATACGTTTAAACCCATCTCAGATACACATGTCATGATGATGCTCAGTCAGACAAGATCAGGATCACCCTGGGATCCCTGCCCCCCAAAAATTCTCCACTTGGCCCCTGCGGTTACAGCCAACTACCTTAAAGATATCTTCAACTGTATGTTCTCCAATGGATATTTTCCAATACCTTGGAAGAGGGCATCTATTCTCCCGCTGCTGAAAAAACTAATTTGGATAATAAAGATCCGAACAGCTACAGGCTTATCTCTTGACTACCTTTCCCAGCCAAGATCGTGGAGAAGCTTTGTTGCAGGCACAGCCAGATTGTGGAACTCTCACCACTGGCACTTAAGGCAGAAAACAATCTTTTGGCGTTTCGCAAACTTTAAACAAGCATTGAAAATGCAATAGGTCTCGCAATAGAAGAGTTTGACATTTTTCGTTTTGCATATGGATGAGTGGCGTTGCGTGGATGAGTGGCGTTGCGTGGATGAGTGGCGTTGCGTGGGTGAGTGGCGTTGCGTGGGTGAGTGGCGTTGCGTGGGTGAGTGGCGTTGCGTGGGTGAGCGGCGTTGCGTGGATGAGCGGCGTTGCGTGGCTGAGCGGCGTTGCGTGGCTGAGCGGCGTTGCGTGGGTGAGTGGCGTTGCGTGGGTGTGTGGCGTTGCGTGGGTGTGTGGCGTTGCGTGGGTGTGTGGCGTTGCGTGTGTGTGTGGCGTTGCGTGTGTGTGTGGCGTTGCGTGTGTGTGTGGCGTTGCGTGTGTGTGTGGCGTTGCGTGTGTGTGTGGCGTTGCGTGTGTGTGTGGCGTTGCGTGGGTGAGTGGCGTTGCGTGGGTGAGTGGCGTTGCGTGGGTGAGTGGCGTTGCGTGGGTGAGTGGCGTTGCGTGGGTGAGTGGCGTTGCGTGTGTGAGTGGCGTTGCGTGTGTGAGTGGCGTTGCGTGTGTGAGTGGCGTTGCGTGTGTGAGTGGCGTTGCGTGTGTGAGTGGCGTTGCGTGTGTGAGTGGCGTTGCGTGTGTGAGTGGCGTTGCGTGTGTGAGTGGCGTTGCGTGTGTGTGTGGCGTTGCGTGTGTGTGTGGCGTTGCGTGTGTATGTGGCGTTGCGTGGCTGAGTGGCGTTGCGTGGGTGAGTGGCGTTGCGTGGGTGAGTGGCGTTGCGTGGGTGAGTGGCGTTGCGTGGGTGAGTGGCGTTGCGTGGGTGAGTGGCGTTGCGTGGGTGAGTGGCGTTGCGTGGGTGAGTGGCGTTGCGTGGGTGAGTGGCGTTGCGTGGTTGAGTGGCGTTGCGTGTGTGAGTGGCGTTGCATGTGTGAGTGGCGTTGCATGTGTGAGTGGCGTTGCATGTGTGAGTGGCGTTGCATGTGTGAGTGGCGTTGCATGTGTGTGTGGCGTTGCGTGTGTGTGTGGCGTTGCGTGTGTGTGTGGCGTTGCGTGTGTGAGTGGCGTTGCGTGTATGAGTGGCGTTGCGTGTGTGAGTGGCGTTGCGTGTGTGAGTGGCGTTGCGTGGCTGAGTGGCGTTGCGTGGCTGAGTGGCGTTGCGTGGCTGAGTGGCGTTGCGTGGCTGAGTGGCGTTGCGTGGTTGAGTGGCGTTGCGTGTGTGAGTGGCGTTGCGTGGTTGAGTGGCGTTGCATGTGTGAGTGGCGTTGCATGTGTGAGTGGCGTTGCATGTGTGAGTGGCGTTGCGTGTGTGTGTGGCGTTGCGTGTGTGTGTGGCGTTGCGTGTGTGTGTGGCGTTGCGTGTGTGAGTGGCGTTGCGTGTGTGAGTGGCGTTGCGTGTGTGAGTGGCGTTGCGTGTGTGAGTGGCGTTGCGTGGGTGAGTGGCGTTGCGTGGCTGAGTGGCGTTGCGTGGGTGAGTGGCGTTGCGTGGGTGAGTGGCGTTGCGTGGGTGAGTGGCGTTGCGTGGGTGAGTGGCGTTGCGTGTGTGTGTGGCGTTGCGTGTGTGTGGCGTTGCGTGTGTGTGTGGCGTTGCGTGTGTGTGTGGCGTTGCGTGTGTGTGTGGCGTTGCGTGTGTGTGTGGCGTTGCGTGTGTGTGTGGCGTTGCGTGTGTGTGTGGCGTTGCGTGGGTGAGTGGCGTTGCGTGGGTGAGTGGCGTTGCGTGGGTGAGTGGCGTTGCGTGGGTGAGTGGCGTTGCGTGGGTGAGTGGCGTTGCGTGTGTGAGTGGCGTTGCGTGTGTGGGTGGCATTGCGTGTGTGAGTGGCGTTGCGTGTGTGAGTGGCGTTGCGTGTGTGAGTGGCGTTGCGTGTGTGAGTGGCGTTGCGTGTGTGTGTGGTGTTGCGTGTGTGTGTGGCGTTGCGTGTGTGTGTGGCGTTGCGTGTGTGTGGCGTTGCGTGTGTGTGTGGCGTTGCGTGGCTGAGTGGCGTTGCGTGGGTGAGTGGCGTTGCGTGGGTGAGTGGCGTTGCGTGGGTGAGTGGCATTGCGTGGGTGAGTGGCGTTGCGTGGGTGAGTGGCGTTGCGTGGGTGAGTGGCGTTGCGTGGGTGAGTGGCGTTGCGTGGTTGAGTGGCGTTGCGTGTGTGAGTGGCGTTGCATGTGTGAGTGGCGTTGCATGTGTGAGTGGCGTTGCATGTGTGAGTGGCGTTGCATGTGTGAGTGGCGTTGCGTGTGTGAGTGGCGTTGCGTGTGTGTGTGGCGTTGCGTGTGTGTGTGGCGTTGCGTGTGTGTGTGGTGTTGCGTGTGTGAGTGGCGTTGCGTGTGTGAGTGGCGTTGCGTGTGTGAGTGGCGTTGCGTGTGTGAGTGGCGTTGCGTGGCTGAGTGGCGTTGCGTGGCTGAGTGGCGTTGCGTGGCTGAGTGGCGTTGCGTGGCTGAGTGGCGTTGCGTGGCTGAGTGGCGTTGCGTGGGTGAGTGGCGTTGCGTGGTTGAGTGGCGTTGCGTGGTTGAGTGGCGTTGCATGTGTGAGTGGTGTTGCATGTGTGAGTGGCGTTGCATGTGTGAGTGGCGTTGCATGTGTGAGTGGCGTTGCGTGTGTGTGTGGCGTTGCGTGTGTGTGTGGCGTTGCGTGTGTGTGTGGCGTTGCGTGTGTGTGTGGCGTTGCGTGTGTGTGTGGCGTTGCGTGTGTGAGTGGCGTTGCGTGTGTGAGTGGCGTTGCGTGTGTGAGTGGCGTTGCGTGTGTGAGTGGCGTTGCGTGGCTGAGTGGCGTTGCGTGGCTGAGTGGCGTTGCGTTGTTGAGTGGCGTTGCGTGTGTGAGTGGCGTTGCGTGTGTGAGTGACGTTGCGTGTGTGAGTGGCGTTGCGTGTGTGAGTGGCGTTGCGTGTGTGAGTGGCGTTGCGTGTGTGAGTGGCGTTGCATGTGTGAGTGGCGTTGCATGTGTGAGTGGCGTTGCATGTGTGAGTGGCGTTGCATGTGTGAGTGGCGTTGCATGTGTGAGTGGCGTTGCATGTGTGAGTGGCGTTGCGTGTGTGTGTGGCGTTGCGTGTGTGTGTGGCGTTGCGTGTGTGTGTGGCGTTGCGTGTGTGTGTGGCGTTGCGTGTGTGAGTGGCGTTGCGTGGCTGAGTGGCGTTGCGTGGCTGAGTGGCGTTGCGTGGCTGAGTGGCGTTGCGTGGCTGAGTGGCGTTGCGTGGCTGAGTGGCGTTGCGTGGCTGAGTGGCGTTGCGTGGGTGAGTGGCGTTGCGTGGTTGAGTGGCGTTGCGTGTGTGAGTGGCGTTGCGTGGTTGAGTGGCGTTGCATGTGTGAGTGGCGTTGCATGTGTGAGTGGCGTTGCATGTGTGAGTGGCGTTGCATGTGTGTGTGGCGTTGCGTGTGTGTGTGGCGTTGCGTGTGTGGCGTTGCGTGTGTGAGTGGCGTTGCATGTGTGAGTGGCGTTGCGTGTGTGAGTGGCGTTGCGTGTGTGAGTGGTGTTGCGTGGGTGAGTGGCGTTGCGTGGGTGAGTGGCGTTGCGTGGGTGAGTGGCGTTGCGTGGGTGAGTGGCGTTGCATGGGTGAGTGGCGTTGCGTGGGTGAGTGAATGGTTAGCTGTTGCTTATGCGACGTATAGCACTTAATACTAAAGTAGGCAGACCTTCTTAGCCTTTGTGAGAATAATAGCAAAATAAAAATAAAAACCAGATCAAGTCAAGGACGCAAACGGCACCATGCTATTGTTTATTTACTCAGATGATATGCATAAAAATGTAACTTGTGAGCACGTTTCTCTAACTCTCCAATAATCCCATTACAACACTTTGTACAAATGAGATTGGGACTCATCCTTCCGAAGTCGAGAAAAATGTGCAACGCTGTGTTGAAGTTAATTTTTTTAATTAACAAAATGCAAATAATGTGGAGAGATTTCAAGTGATTCAGGAATGGGGGCCCTTGTAAAGAGAAAGTACGGCCGGCCTGGGCAGTGATAGGGGAGGAGGGAGGAGAAATGCGAGTCACGGCAGCAGCAGCCTTTGATGTGCCTGCCGGCCGGCCGTGAATAATTAGGGGGTGAGAAATGCGCTCGGAGGGCTGCCTTTGATGTGGTAATGCGAGGCAGCCAGGCAGGCGGCTGGTGGCATTGTGCACGCGCTTTTTAGGGCTTGCGCAAGCGCAATGACCTAAAAAGCACATGCACTTGAAGGAATCGCCAGTGGAATCGCCAGTGGATAAACACTGGATAAGCCCCTATAGAGCTTCGCCAGCTATGCGCTGAAGCGCATCAGCAGGCGAGCCCTAAAAACCCAGCTTATTAACAACTAGCCCGATCACACCAATCTAACACCCCATGCTGGTTAGACGATTCTGTAGAGCTGATGCGCCTAGACACCCCTGGGTATCAGCGTAAGTAACACATTTAAATTTCATTTCATTTCATTTCACCTGCACCATCACCAATGACGGCATCATGCCAATTAAGGAAAACATCAAAGGAACCCTCTGATACAGACCGCCAGGACCATGAACTGGCATCAGCTACGCCATCGCCGAATTTATCACCCCCCTCGCTGTCTAATCCAATCACTACATCTTCCTGGGAGACCAACTTTCACCGACCCCAGCACTACCGACCTCCTTGAAAGACTAGACCACGTCGCCCTCATGCAGACTGTCACCGACCGCACACACAGGGCAGGACACACTCTGGTCCCCATCTTCAAGTCCAGCAACAGAATCAGATACAGCCACACATCGGAGCTCACCTGCACCTACCACTCCATCATACACTTCACCCTCACTGGTCAGCCAAGCACCACCCCCAACCGACACAGCGCTTTGCCTACCGCTGCTGGACTAAGGTAACTCAATAGCAATATATCAACGTCCTAAACACAGCATAGCACAACATCACCACCAACTTCAAAAAGACTGACAAACCAAACCCAACTGCCTGAAATCTCTTTCTACCCTAAAGCGACAAAGTCTTGATAAAAAGTGGAGGGGAATGCGTCACCTCCTCACTCGCAGGCATACACAGAGTGCAGAGGAAGGGCAATAGTATATGACTAAGAGATAAGTATTGTTTCTTTTTATTTGTATTATATATCCTAATTTTACAGTGCTAAATATAAACCACACTCATACAATCACTCATTCAAACACATAGACAGGACGGGAACAAGAGACAATACTTGTTCCCGTCCTGTCTATGTGTTCAAATGAGTGATTGTTTGAGAGCGGTTCACATTTTATCATATGACTGGGGATTTTTATGAACAACATTTATGGTCTGCCTGTCTGGGAGGGTGATTTTTGTTAATATTTGCCTATATATATTTGTCGTTGTATCTGTTTTATGAACTATTTATGACCAATTTATGCATGTTGTCATATTATCTATTTGCACTGTAAATTTAGTATATATGATCCAAATAAAATGAAACACTGTGTATGCCCGCGAGTGAGGAGGTGATGCATTTCCCTTCACTTTTTATCAAGGCATTGTCGCTTTAGGTTAGAAAGAGATTTCAGGCAGTTGGGTTTGGTTTGTCGATCTGTTTTTGGTTTCCCCTGTACCGCTGCCTAGATATCAGTTCAGGGGCCACCTTCAGTGTGACTTTTTATAGTATCACCACCAACCTGAACCAGACAGTAGAGAATTTCAACCCCTGGATCACTAGTGCTTCCAACCAAGTCACCCCCAACAACCTGCCAAAACGCACAGTCCAACCAAACAAACCAGCTGGTACACGCCAGAACTCAAAGCATCAAAACGTGGGTGCAAACAACTGGAACAAAGATAGCAAACCAGCAGGAACTACGCCGACCGAGCGGCCTACAAAACAGCCCTCAACAACTACCACCCGCAGATCAAAGCCACAAGAAAGGAAGCCCTGACACACCCAGACCGTGTGAGAAGTTGGCCTGGTATATGCTGTCTACTAATTGAAGTGGGCACCTTGCACCAGTCCAAACAACCCTTATGGTGATTTAAGAGGTCAAAGATAACCTTAGAAAGCTATCCAAGTGGTAGCTGTGGAGAGCAGCCTTCAGGCTTAGTCTTGATGGAATGTTAAGCAGCTTGTTTTACCAGAAGGCAACCTTAATGTATTGGTTCACACAGTAGTTATAAAAATATATATTTATTGTTATAACACACCATAAATACCTCACAGTACCTGCTACACGCAAATAAACACACAGCACACAATACTGTAGCACAGAAACAAACAGTGGTATAAGAACCACGACTCGAGTCAAGACAGTGTCTAGAGGGTATAGAATTGCTGGGACCCCAAGGAACAACCCAAGGTGAGTAAGTAGGGACCCCACGGAGGACAGGTGCAAAGTGAGAACACGACCGCGTACTATGTAAATTCGGTTTCAGTTTTAGTATTTAAGGACCCTTTCCAGTGGATTACGAGGAAACCCTTTGGAACATAAAAGGTTAGGGAGAGCCACCCCACCCGTGGATACCGAAGAACCAGAATTACCTATGCCAGGGAAGCCGGGTGCATAGGGTCGAAGTGGCTTCGGAAACTGTTGTTCTCAATGGGAGACTTCAAAGAAATGCTACTGCTGGAAAGAAGAAAAGTGTCAGGTAGAACCCACATGTGGATTCTTGAAGGAAGAAACCTGAAGGTAGAGGGGACAGAATCTAGGTCACTCAGGAGTGACCAGGGGCTCGGTAGTCGAATGCCCACCGATTTCGGCTGCTTTAGGTGCGAAGGAGGAGATCTTGACTCTGCAGCCACAGGGACCAGGAGACGTCAAGACGACCAGGATATGAGCAGTCCCACGAAGGATGTCGAGTGCTGAGGGGTCGGTATTCAGCGGGAGCACCAACAAGCCTTGGCAGCGGCAACCCACAAAGAAGGTCGAGAAAGGTCAGGGTCTGGCCCAGCAAGGACCAGGAGACTCACCACAGCAAGGAGTGTCAGGGGAGGCCTGGAACAACCAGGGGAGCCCAAGAAAATCAGTGTTGTCCATCAAATGGACCCACAGGCCGAAGGGACCTCTAGCAGTTTCACAAAGTAACTGCTTGCAGGGCACAGAGTGCGAGGAGGCAGAAGTCCTTTGTAAGAAATGTGCGCAGAGGTTGGGGCTATCAATAGCCTAATGCACTTAGTTGGGGAACGCCAACAAGCATATGCAGTTGCAAAAGTACGTGGTGCACAGGGGTTCGTTCGGGTTATGCGGTCCCCACAAGGGATACTGGCCTCAAACTCGGTAAGAGGGCAGTTCGACCTCAAGGAACATAGGAACCCACCTCCTGTGTTGCTGGAGCCTCCAGAGTCTGCAGGAGCTCAGGATCAGCAGATCGATCAGTTGCGTTAAAGTGCCTGCGAATGCAGGGGAGTGACTCCTTCACCCCAAGGGAGATACTTCAGATGTCCTTGATGCTCCACAGGTCCTACACAGAGCCTGTATGGTGCAAAGGCACAGACAATGCTTTGGACAGAGAGGGAGACTATGTCGGTCCCAGTCGAAGTCCAGCGAAGTCCAGAGTGTCTGGACAGTCAAAGTTCAGTGGTTTCTTGATCAGAATCTTGTCCACATCTAATCTAGGGCCCTATAACCAGTTATGCCCTTTTGCACCCACAGGAGAGGGTTGGACAGATTCAGGGGACCCTCAGGGGAGGGTCAGGACAGTGGGGAGGATACCCCCATGTCCTTTGTCCAGTTTGACGCCAGAGCGGGAGCCATCGGCTCCCAGGACTGGTTTGAACTGGACTATGCACAGGGACACCAAGCGTGCCCCAGATACAGACT
Source organism: Lissotriton helveticus (assembly GCF_964261635.1). Lineage (NCBI taxonomy): Eukaryota > Metazoa > Chordata > Amphibia > Caudata > Salamandridae > Lissotriton > Lissotriton helveticus. Next base: position 122,937,804 of record NC_136068.1, read on the forward strand.
TTCAGGAAGTGCACCCACCCAGCCCCAATACACTAAATTCTGTCTGGGAGGTGGACACACCTCCCTGTGACAGGATGCCTATTGTCCTGCCTTACCCTGCTCGAGCTTAGCTCATCAGCAGGAGGTCAGAAATGTGTCTCTGGTCCCAGCAACCATCTTGTGCTGCCCCGGTCAAGAAGGCTGGTACTGAAAAGACCAGTGACCACCACGAAGCCCGCTTCAGAAGGGTGGAATCATACCGTATAATTCCAAGGTGTTTGATATCAAACATGACATGTTTTGAAGCAGTCGTTTTCAAGATGGCATTTTACGCAAGCATATATATACCTATATGTCTGGCTGCGTCACCGACAACCCGGGAGAATAGTCTCCGAAGGCTGCAGAGGGGCTCTGCTCATGCAGGGGCACCCTCTCACGTAAAACCAAGCACCCTGCCTTCAGGATTGTCAAGGGCTGCTATGGGGTGACTTATAGGTTTTAAGTGTAGTGACCTATAGATATAGTAAACCTATATCTAAAGAAAGCACTGTGCAAGCACCAGCTTCCACAGGCCGCAATGGCAGGCCTGTAGTTCCATTTTGCATGGCCTCTCATGGGTGGCATAATACATGCCGCAGCCCCACGGAGGCCTCTGGGGTACCTATTCCCTGGGTACATGTGTACCATACTGACAAGCGTACCCCAGTATCCAATCTGGAGTGTACCTAAGTACATAACACAACCAATTTAAGGAGAAAAACTGTGGTCCTGATTAGCATGATCCTAGTCAGACTAGACAAAAACCAGCAAAACACCAGGCAAAAAGAGGGGGTAACCAGGCAGTCAGCTTCTTCCTTCCTACACACGGGATCAAACCCAGCATCAACCAATCCAAGGAACTCTTTACCATTGTCAGAGAGTTCACAGAAAACGCAATCCCCCCTTCAAAGGAACTCTGTAAAGCCCTCGCTGACCACTTCTACAACAAGATAGCAACAATATACAGAAACTTCAATCCCAAACCCTCCGACCTCTTCTGCAACACACCAACCACAGCCACCAACCACACGATCGATCACCCCATAGAATCAAATTAATACACAACCAACGACCACCCTGATGAACTCCATCCACTCAGGAGCACCCATCAGCCCATGCCCCATCGATTCTTCAACTTCCAAATCAACTAGACCAGCCACCATCTCACCACAATCCTTAATGCCTCCATGACTACAACCACCTTCCCTAATGCATGGGAACATGCAGAGGTCAGAGCCCTCCTAAAGAAACCTTCCGCAAATCATAGAGAGCTCCAGAAGTACCGTCCCAACACTCTCCTACCGTTTCCTGCCAAAGTCCTGGAAAAAGCAGTCAACCTCCAACTAACCAATTATCTGGAAAGAAACAAACTGCTGGACCCATCCTAATCCGGATTCAGAGCCAACCACAGCACTGAGACAGCTCTGATCGCAGCAACAGACAATATATGTAGAAAGATGGCTCTGTATATACTATACTAAAGTAAGGACAGACAGACAGAGTCCAGGGAGTCCCCAGAGGTATAGCGGAGGCTAAATTTGGTAAGCACTAACAGCTCTCTTTGTGGTAGTGTGGGCGAGCAGTTAGGCTTATCCAGAGGGTGTGTTAAGCATTTATTGTATTCTTGCAATCAAGGACTGATAACACACACTCAAAAACAGAATCCAGACCAATTAGGTTAGTATAAAAAAGGTATAATTATGTTTTATTTTAGAACAAAGCAGGACTTGGCACAGGTATGTAAAATATACTTTCAAATGCAAGACTGTTTAAGGAAATGCAGTTGTGCTAGAAATTGCAATTGGTACAGGTTTGTATCACTTTAAAATGCAGTCTGGATTTTACAGTAAGAACTTTTGATTATTCTTGGATTACTTTTGGATTACTTTGAATATTGGGGGTGGAATGCCTAGATACCACGCCTTAGGATCTCTCAATACAAGGTAAATAAATCTTTTTATACTTTGCAATTGAGTTTTCTTCTCTTCATACAACAACAGTTCAACACTTAAGACATTTTAGACCCAAAATCACTTAACATGGGTTCCTATGGGGAACAAGTGTTAGTGCTTTCTCAAGTAAGTACACAACTTACGAGGGTGAGATTTGGGGGTTAGGACCAAGGTTCCCCACGGTCTAGATTGGCACTCAAGTTGCATCACCAGCGTCAATGGGGCGGCTGGGTACTGAGGGCAGGACCCTTTGTTAGCTAATGGGGCCTTCGATTAGGGACTACTTACAAGCAGGCCACTCGAGTGTGGAAGCAAAGCTCTTGGGGGTAAGGTCAGCACTGCAGGGGTGTAGGAAGGTAGTATCCTTCTGCATGGTTAGCCCCACTTTTTGCCTGGTGCTAAGCGGTTTTGACTAGTCTGACTGGGATCCTGCTAATCATGACCCCAGTCCCTAGTATATTGTACTAAGGTACCCAGGGAATAGGTACCCAAGAGGTCCCCCATGGGCTGAAGCATGAACTATGCAACCCATTGGAGACCATTCAAACTGTAACCTCAGGCCTGCCATTGCAGCCTGTCTAAGCTGGTGATAGGACCACTTACAAAAGATATAGGTTTACTATATCTAAGGTAACTGCACATAAAACCAATAATTCACCCCAATAGCAGGCCTTTGCAATCCTGAAAGCAAAAGACACACAGTTGATGGACAGAATATAGCACACATCAAAACATTCACCCCCGGTCAAGAGATCTGGATTAAATCCATCATTCTTTTTTTCACCATGCCACCCTAGTTTAGACCTGGCCATATGCAAACCAGTCTTGACCCTGTGCCTCATGGGAACAGTCTAGCCCGAACTGCCAAGCCAGGTCTTCCCTGGACAAGAAACAAGCATCCTAGGACCGGTTTCGGGGTTTCACCCCTCATAAGCCTGTGATGTATTCCTATAGGTTCTGTATCGATACCCCTATTCCTGACCCTATTCTGGTTAACAGACTAACAAGTTAACTAGCAGCCATCCCATGAGGCAGAAAACCCCCATGATGCAGGAACCGTTATCTGATAAAGCCACACTACGGCACAGGAACGTGTTATCTGATTAGGTCATAACACTTGCCATCTAATTAGACAAGCGATATTCCTCCAGCCCCTGATAAGGCATACGGAGTTCTCAAAACAAATCAAACCTATGACAACCTGGGAAAAAACCCTGCGGCCATTGTTTTGATTTCACCGAGAACTTCAGCAAAAGAATGTGCTAACGACCTGGTCGTATGACATCCTTATTGACGTATCTATGTCCATCCTTACGTCAATCTCGGCACCTTAAAGGTATAAATATTACCGATATTGCCCTATGCAAACACACGCGGTGGTGACGAGATCGGAGCAGCCAGACTTGCCGAAGCCCAGAGCAGAGCAGACCCCGCTGGCGCAGCCCCGCCTTCCTGACGCGCTGAGAACGAGACGCTGTTTTTCTCCTGCCGAGAAAATCCAGCTCCGGCGCTTCCGGGTAGCCCTCGCAGGCAGCCTGGAATATCGAGACCAGAGACGAGAGATACCATCCCTCATCCATCCTAGATTCCAGGTACAGAACTGAATAACCCCTCACAGAGAATTCTTTAGTCAGTCACTTGGCAAAAACAAACTTAACTTAAACTGTAACTTTCTATTCCCGCCCACGTATTAGGCGTAGGTCAGGTACACGGGGTAGGCGTAGTTAGAAACACCAGTTGAGTACGATTAGTCAAATGTATATGTGTATGTAATATATTTTATTCATTTTAAACCTTCATATGGCTTAGAAACCATATCAATGTTTTTACAGTATTATTTTATACTTCTGCTCTTAATGTATGCACTTTACTTAACCATAAGTATTGCAATAATATCGATCCATTTCTCTTGTATGAGAAAAGAGACTGATCAATAAATAACATCTTTTATTGAACACGCCCGTCTCTTCCTTTTCTCTACAATCTGATGAGACTAAGAATGCACGTACTGACTGAGTAAAATAAATTGCCTTTTGTTCACACGACTCTCGAGATACACTCTTGATTAGGGGAGAGCAAAGTTGTCATGTTCTATGGTTGTCAGAAACTAAATCCCTTCTTGTCTATCCAGGGAGGTTCAACTCCTCCTTGCCTATTCGAGAAAGTTTCTAGTGAACTCTGAGCTAGCTGGCAAACCCAAAACTTTAAGTCTAATATCGACAGTAGTAGACCTAGTTAACGTCTGGTCTAGGCCTATACTATTGAAGGTATTATTCCAATGCGCAGAGCCTATTGGGATAATAGGAACTACACTACATGGCGCCCAACGCGTTTGGAAGGGCGATAAAACTAACGTAAGACATTTAGAGTAACTCAGTCGTGCTTTCTCACTCAGACCCCTTTTTTCCCATAATACTCCAAAGACGTCTGGAGTGGGTGAAAGGTAATATCCGCCAAACCTCGCAGGAGGAAACTCCTATGTATGGTACTTGGTTTAGTCAACGTTGAAGGATAAACCGTTCCAAAATATTGTGCCTCTAATCTTTGTTTCCATAAGAAACCTGATCTGCAAACAAACAAAGTAACCATCCTGTCGGTAAAATGGTAGACAGTGATGATGAAAGAGAGGCAGTTAGATTAGCAACTGAACTCGCAGCAGATGATACTGCACTGCAAGACGCTGACCCGGATATAATACTCATCCCGGTCATCAAAAGGAAAGCTATAACCTTAAAACTTATAGAAAATGGACTGACACCTAGAGGTGGTACAGTCATATTCGTAATTGAGGCACACGAATATCGGCAGACAGAGGTATACTATTCATGGATACATTTTCCAGCAGCAAATGCTGTAACAAAGTACTTCCACTATTACAAAACAGAGGAACCTCCTGCAGAGTATACTCCTTTCGAGGAGGTGGAAGTACCACTTAAATTTCAAGAGCACCTGCTCTTATTTAATGGCGCCCTAAAACATAATAATCAGATCACCAGGCTCGGTCCTTTAGGTAGACCAGGAGCAACGTGACCGGTCCTAGCCGGATACACACCACATCCAGACATCAATGGGATGTCTCAAGCAGAGCTTTTAACACAGCTAAAACAATTAATAAAATTACATAGACAATTAGTCCAATATGTGATGCGGACTTCAACAATTCAGCCAGAGATTAAAATTCCACAGCTGACCCCTCACCAGGGGAACACAAATAAAATTACACCACAGAACATACAATCCTGCCTAGGTAAAGTACCAGCTAAACGGGAACAAATACCATTCTGGTTAGCACAAAAAATCACCCAAATAGAGGCTGTGTTTCCAGACACCACCCCGTTAGAAAAACACAGGATTCTGACTATCTGTCTTCCAATGGGAATCGCACCACACATTGAGGACTGTGACACTTGGGGTACAGTCTTTGCTTCCATTTACACAAAAACGCACGGTGTTCCATCCATTTCGGTAATACCAGATGTGCTAAAACAAATTCAAGATGAATATGGTCCGGAACCCGCTTTAACTCTTGGTATGAAATTACTAAAAGACTTCAAGCAGGTCTCGGCTATATTATTAGCCAACATAAAGGGAGAAGCAGCAAACGTGGCGATCCGCCAGAGGTTAAAAGAGACAGATATAGCAGACCAACCAGCTGAAATTGCCAGAATCATAGAAAAATCCTATGAGGAACTAGGTAGAGATAGTTTAGGTGGAATACCAGTAAAACCACAACTGATTGAAAGTCCTGAAAAAATATTTTTTAATAATAACTCAACATCACAAAAAAAGAGCTGGGATGGAAACAAACAATCCAATCCTAAAGAAAAAAAATTCCAGTCCAGAGGAAGGTCTCCTAGGCGAAGAGAAAAATCTCCGAACCAAAGACACAGGTCACCCCAGAGTGACCCCTCTGGGAAAAGATATAACCTTAGAAATAGGGATAATATAAAGAAGCCTGATAGATATCAAGACATTGATACACGTCCCTCTCAATCTTTTCAGACTTCCTCGCAGAAATCGGAAAGAAGAGGACGATCAGAACAAAGAGAAGAGCACGCCAAGTCCAAAGACAAGGAACCTGCTCAGCTAAAAAAGAAATTACAATTTCCAAAAAAGAAGGTAGCCAGTATCAAGGTAGTTAACAATGCCGAGAATACTGAGGACACAACTGAAAAACGGAGAATGGGCTCAGACAATGCTAGACAGCGCAGCAGAAGTGAGCATAGCTCGCAAAGTCCTTATGAATCATCTGGAGACAGTGGACACGAATGAATATCTTCAAGTGGAAACTGCAGACACCAGAGTTAGCAAACCTCACAAAATATATGAAATAACTTTACGTATAGAAGGGGATAAGACTAGAAAAATAAGGGGACTATTTTGGGATAATATCTCCAAGGGCTATGATATCCTTCTAGCTGAAAAAGACTGGCCACCAGAGTTTGTCAGGGAGTGCCCTCATGGCGAAGAAATAATTATGCCTGCCTTCTCAAATCACATCCCAATTCATAAAAAATACACACTTGCCAGAAAGTGGGCAGTAGCTCAAGCTCCTGCTTTATATAAAAATCATGTAGGATGGGATGAGGAGTCTCCTCCTCACAAAATCCAGTTAAAATCACAACCTACTGCACAGAGGCAGTACCCAATTAAGCAAGAAGCTAAAAAAACAGGTAAAAGAAATCCTAGATCAGCTACAATACCAGGGGGTGATTGAAACTTGCACCTCACAAATGAACAACCCTTTGTTTCCGGTCTCCAAACCAGACAATTCATATCGTCTAGTTTTGGATTACCGACACCTTAACTCATGTTGCAAAACTTTTGCAGTACAAAACTCGCATAGTGCTGCACTAATGAATAACATAGTGCACAAAAAATACAAAACAACATTAGACATCTCTAATGGATTCTTTTGTCAAAACATAGCATCAGAGAGCAGATACTTGTCTGCGTTCTCAATAAATGGCACTCAAAAACAATTCTGTCGGTTAGCCCAGGGGTACAAGAACAGCCCGGGAGTATTCTCAGCGAGAGTAACAGAATTACTACAAACATATGACGACGAAGCATTATCGTATGTCGACGACATATACTTAACAGATGATGACTTGGAGACTCACTTGAAGAGAGTGAACACCATAATACTTGGGTTCGCAGCAGAGGGTTACAAATTCAACTTTAAAAAATCCAGAATTGCCCATCTGACAGTCCTGTTCTTAGGATATGAATTATCAAGTGAAGGCAAAAGCCTGGCTGACAATTTCCTAGAAAAATGTGCCGTACTCCAAGCACCTAGAACACTAAAAAACCTACAGTCAATTCTAGGCTTCCTAAATTTCGGAAGAACATACATTGCAAATTACTCAGAAAGGGTCAAACCCCTTTATGATCTGATAAAACCAGATTTTAAAAGAACCAATTGGACTCAAATACACACAGAAATTCTGAGATCCTTACAAACAGACATGCTAATTAAAACAAAATTAGAAACACGTGATAACACACGCAATCTTGTGATTCGAATCATCCCAGGAAGATGCGGATTCACATACCTGACCTCTAATGAGGGAGAAAAGGTACCAATTGCATTCAAATCACACTTGTACACAGAAGCTGAAAAGAAATTCAGCATTAAAGAAAACATTGTTCATGCAGTTCAAACCGCAATAGCTAGAGAAAAACATCAAGCGGACGGTACAGTCACAGTCAGAACAGCGGAATCAGCCTTTGAGGCATTAACAACACCGTGTAATTTACCAACAACAACATTGAATCCGGAATGGATACAATGGGTGAATTCAATTACAACGGACAAAGTATACTACTACTTTGATCCAGAACTAAAGGAATTGAAATATCTAGACTAGGAAAGAACATTCCCTCTGCCTATCGATATTCTGCCCTTACGACAATACGCATGTGTAATCTATACAGACGGACAGGCTCAACCCTCCGTTTGGGGAGAACAAGCATACAACCCCACATGTGAGATTACAAAAGAAGTGTGGCGCGGAGGTAAACTAAGACCTCTATTAACAAAAACACACTCAGTAGAAACTAATTCAGAACAACAGACAGAAATAATAGCATTGAAAATGGCGCTAGATAATGCAGATCGCGAATTCCCGACACTTATAGTGTCCGATTTGTATTACTGCGTCAAATCATATAACAACGATTTGCAGACATGGATTCAAAACGGTTACAAAGATGACACAGGTGCAACAATAAAGCAGAAACTGCTCTGGGAACAAATAGCTCTTTTACAAAAAGAACTACCAAAGACTCACGTGACACATTCACTGAGTCATCAGCGTGATGGCGTTCATGTTGCAGGGAATTCATTGGCTAAAACAGCCACAGCGGTAGCAACTAAATCGGCTTCCGTAGTTCGGAAAAAGCGTACAGTGAAGTATATTGACGGTGAAACAGTGCTGGCGGTGAAAACGTCATCAAAAGGCGACTGCTCAGCGCTACCGATCAACTATCCACTCAATTATACATACATAATCGATGCAAACTCCGTCCCTTTTGCTCGAATCCCTGGAGTGGGGGATAGAGTGATTCCAAACATGGACAGGAGAAACTTGTTAATCGCAGACGCACATATGGGCGAGGGTCTCAGACACCTCAAACTAAAAGATTCTCTGGAAGAACTACAATCAAGGTACTGGTGGCCAGGCATGAGCCTGCATCATACCATTTTTGTAAAGAACTGCCCAAACTGTAACAGGAATCGCAGTGGTGAGAGACACGGTGTAATACCGTGTCGTTTCACTCCAGAAAAACTCAACAGTAAAAAGCAAAGCGTCCGATTAACATATACAGGCTAGTTTCCACTTATAATGTAGATCACCAGCACTCGGCTGACGTCTGGACTGTTATACAAAGATTTGCGAGTCTAAATGGCATATACGCTAAGAGCATGCTACGTTTGACCATTGTTTTCACTCTAGCCCTCCAGCCTGAGGGAAACATGGCCAAATGAGCATAGCACAGCGGGAATCTTCTCACTTCCTTCCTGAGGGATACGGGATGGTGTAAAGAAAAAACCAAGGCATAAAGCAATCTATAACGGAAAGGATATTAGGTTCGGGAGCTGGGTGGGTCAAACATCTAATAAGTGTCCAACGTAGTCTAAATAACCTGCCAAGAAATTCTCTGAAGGGATTCAGTCCGTACGAATTATTATTTGGAACTAGGATGTTAATCTCTGACCTTGACAGTCAGACTTCAGTGGTACAGGAAAAAAGCTTTGATATCAAAGATCGTTTGGCTATTTTACAGGACTTAAATGAAACAAGAAAAGACCTGAGCAACATAAAGTTGAAACAGCAGCCAACAACCTCTGAAGAACCACCACCTGTCCCAGCAAGACCTGTCTGGATTCCAAAAGTCGGGGATCTAGTCAGAGAAAAGATCGCGGTAAAGAAGGAATTTGGGCCTTCTTACAGAAAAGCAGTTCCTGTCTTGTCTGTCAACGGGACAAGATCAGTAGTACTACCGCCGCTTGCTGGTAAAAAGGAGAACCGAGTTGTATCCATCGACCTGGTAAAACCACAATCATGTGGCCGATAACAAATAGTAGGCCAAGTGGACTCCCGATAAGTAGTAGAACACCAAGATTTGCTACAAACACAGAGGTTCAATCTAAGAGGCTGATCACATTCGAAACGCCTACAGATCTACAACAAGGACTATGCAACAATGCAATGGAACTTAGACCTCTGAACACCCAAATAAAAACATTTAGCAGAGACACACCAATCTATAATGAAGTAACAAACGACTATGCAAGAAACAGTAATCCTGAAGCAATTGGAACACTTAACAGAACTGCATCCGGCTACTTCATAAACTTCGATGATTCCTCTGAAGACCTAAGTGAATCAAAAACACAGCCATCAACAAAAACCTTTAAAGATAAAGTTAAAGAACTTTTGAAACAACTGAAAGAAACATATCTGATTTCTCCATGGATTGAATTTTGGGTGGGTTTTGGTGCATTTATCCTCATACTTTGGCTCATCATGATACTAACTTTGGGACGCTTCATTGAGGGAAAATATGCTAAAATGGACACAGCAAGTCAGAAAATCAACTTGATCCTCAAACCACACACATCTTCACACGTCGAGAAAAGAGAACTTTCTTCAGTCAACTTCACAGCCAATCCTATACCGGGTGGGGTAGCATGGGACAACACTGACTACGAAATCTATGGTCCGGTTGAAATCCTGAAATATCCATACCAAATTAAAATCTCATTGAGTGACTTTGTAAAACCAAGCTCATTTGCTGATGATTGGGACTTTGAAAGTATAAACAATATGATGTCTGACTTAGTGATGTCTGCTAAATTTACCAAACATGATTATTTGCAGGGTTCTACAAATTATGATAGTATGTATTGCTACAACCACTATGGTAACCATTTTTTACATAGATCTGCACAACCTAGAAATGTTTTAAATTATAATCAATGGGAACATTGTGCAACCCCTCCAAAAGGAAGCTCAAGAACCGTTTACGACAAATATTCATACTTTTCAGGTTTTAACATAAGTAATGCTGAAACATTTCATTTCAAATTGTCAAATAAGACAGGGACAAAGACCATGATAACAAACACGAAATTGATATATTCAGACTCATTCTTTGAACAAATGAATACTTTTGGTTTTGATTATTGGGACAAAAATGTTGAAGTAAAAAGTGTTTGGGGTACAAAAGAATGGCAAGTACAGGGTATAGAATCCTTGTTTAGAGCCTGCATGATCCCAGAACAAATTATATTTTTAAATGACACTGTTCAACAAACTACCTGTCTTGGCTTAGCCAAAATCAAAGACTTAAACAAACCGTCTATTTCAAAACCAACAATGAACAGCAATAGCTCTACAGACGAAGAGATAGACATAAATTATGTATTAAACCAAAACAGAACACATCCAGATTGGACACAGTGGTTGATCTGGCCCACAGATACTAATAACTGTCAAGACAGATTCCTGAATAAAACACAGGGGTTCAAAATGACCAGGCCAGACCCTAGATATTCCCAAAGACAACACCCAGGAATAATAACCACCTACAGTGTGGGCAAATTATGCCTTCAATGGCTACAAACTTCCACACTGGCAGAAATTAAGCAACACCTAACTTTACTTACTGATGGTGCTGACTTGCGTGATTTCACTATGGGACCACGCAAACAGCGTCAAAAGCGTTTCATAGCAGCCTCTGTATATGCAGCATACAATGAGGCCTGGAAGGTTACTCAAATTGAGACAGCAGAAAGGATACGGGAAATTGACCGTATTAATTTGGAAAAATCACTTTCTGTAGTGGACAATGGGTTAATGACTCTGTCCTCCAGAATTTTTTCTCTGGACAGCATTGTGTCTTCAGCAATCGACATAATATCGCAAGACTTACTGTTATTACAACACGGTCAGTCCCAATTGCGCTCTATTGTACAGCTTGGCTGGACGTTACAAAATCTGCGTTCAGGCTATGTGCCTTGGCGTTTAATCAACACAACGTCACTATTCCATATCTTTAACCTTACTGATAGACAAATCAGTATGGCCCAGAAGGGTGCTGATTATACAATCCTGAGCATTGAGAAACTCAAGAGATTACCAGTGACAATGTCAGAACGACCTGTCAGTGAATGGATAATACATGGGATAATTAATATTCCAATATCAACCTTCAGGTTTCAATACTGCCAAAAATATATACAGGCTGGCATGTACTAAAAAATTGGGAAAGGGGTACATTAAAACAACATGGAACCTGCCCTATTCACATGCATGTGTCAGTAATAAAGGACAGAAAGTGTTTCTTAGTGGCAATAATTGTGCGATGTCACTAAGCGGTACACTTCTGTGTAACGGAATTAGTTTGCATGGAGCCTGTGAAGGGAACTTAAATAACCTTTCATGTCACCAGCTAGGCGCACCTGCAACAGAGATAGAACCATTCTTTCAGAGACTCTATAATGGGAGTTACATTCTAATTGTAGATCGCAGATGCTGTAGTCTTATGCCCGGGACTCCTTATCTCGTAACTACGACTGCGAAGGTCAAGTGCTGTGGACGCTTATTGTTCCCCAGCTCCTTTCCAGACAGGGAGGCAAGGGCATGGCCCAACTTGAAAATTACTTCTATTCGAATAGATACTTTAAGCAGAATGAAAACAGTGCTTCTTCAAACGCCGACAAAGCTCACGTCATCAAAAGAAACGTATGATCTCCAAGTCGCAAGGACGACTGCAGAGATACATTCATTGTTATCAACTAATTCCCCCATACATTTCGCAGAAATCCTGAATGAAATCTTAAATATTTCTGATACCAGTGGAGTCTCAAAAGTATTTAAGACAGTATTTTCGATGGCATTAACACCATTCAAAGCCATACTGGGTATTTTTCCAGATTTCGTCCATTCGATTTTTGGCGGACTTCCCCTCATTTTGGGACTATTTGCAGGAATCCTATTCCTAGTCCTCATATTTCGTTATGGCAAACCATGTCACAGACAAAACACCTGCGACAAGGGAAGAAACAATCCTAGCCATTGGATACCGGGACCGGATATCAAAAATCCTGGGACTATCCCGGCTTAGAGACCTGAACATGACTTGGTTTCTATCATTTCGACCAATGTGGCAACGATGTGTTTTACCTGTATTAAGGTGCCTGCTATGCGGAGAAGAATGCGTGTTAGACACATGTCTGACGCTACAATCGGATGCGCCAATGGATGCAGAAACATTGTTGAGTCCGACAAAGGCTCATGCTTTGTGCTGCCCTCAACGGCTTCCAATCCTGATGACGGCATTCGTGGAAGCTTCACCACTACGATTAAGGGGTAGTGAAGTTCGAGATGAAAGCAGCATCGATCAGGTACGACCTTCTGTCAGCAATCCAAATCAGAATGTCAATGGAGACAATCATGCGCACGAATGCATGGTTACACCTATTTCCGAGTTAGTGGAACTCTCCCAGGAAGCTGTTGACAACTTTTTCGAGAGTCTAAATGATATGATGTTCTCACCAGAGCAGAAATAGAGACTTTTGAGCAAGCTCGTACACGGCGTTCCCTGAATTTGGCCTTCAACTAGAAAAGCAAAATACCATGAACAATTTTCCCTCCAGTTCACGGACAGCATTTTTTTTCAGCAGCCCCAAAATATTTTTCGAATTTTTCGGGACACTATCTTCTGCTTAAAGTAAGAACTATTCTTAGAGAACTAGAAATTCTAATTTTAGATAGCTTATAGACATTAGCTGCCCGCTGGTTTGTTCATAATTATTTTATTCTGTGATGAAATGGTCTCGAACTTCTTTTCTGTATTAAGAGCCATTTCATGTGTAAATTCTCATATTCCAATTAGTGATAATGTATAGATATGCGTGATTACTTTAGCATTATTCTACAGCTTGAGTGCATGTTTTACATATGACTGTTTTTTCCGTATATTGGATAATTTCAAAATGCATTTATGTATTTTGGGGTGGTAAAGGTATACACGATACTCTACAGTATGTTTTACTATGCATAGATTAGTAAATATGTCCATAGTTAGCGTGGAGTGGGTGTGATGTATTCCTATAGGTTCTGTATCGATCCCCCTATTCCTGACCCTATTCTGGTTAACAGACTAACAAGTTAACTAGCAGCCATCCCATGAGGCAGAAAACCCCCATGATGCAGGAACCGTTATCTGATAAAGCCACACTACGGCACAGGAACGTGTTATCTGATTAGGTCATAACGCTTGCCATCTAATTAGACAAGCGATATTCCTCCAGCCCCTGATAAGGCATACGGAGTTCTCAAAACAAATCAAACCTATGACAACCTGGGAAAAAACCCTGCGGCCATTGTTTTGATTTCACCGAGAACTTCAGCAAAAGAATGTGCTAACGACCTGGTCGTATGACATCCTTATTGACGTATCTATGTCCATCCTTACGTCAATCTCTGCACCTTAAAGGTATAAATATTACCGATATTGCCCTATGCAAACACACGCGGTGGTGACGAGATCGGAGCAGCCAGACTTGCCGAAGCCCAGAGCAGAGCAGACCCCACTGGCGCAGCCCCGCCTTCCTGACGCGCTGAGAACGAGACGCTGTTTTTCTCCTGCCGAGAAAATCCAGCTCCGGCGCTTCCGGGTAGCCCTCGCAGGCAGCCTGGAATATCGAGACCAGAGACGAGAGATACCATCCCTCATCCATCCTAGATTCCAGGTACAGAACTGAATAACCCCTCACAGAGAATTCTTTAGTCAGTCACTTGGCAAAAACAAACTTAACTTAAACTGTAACTTTCTATTCCCGCCCACGTATTAGGCGTAGGTCAGGTACACGGGGTAGGCGTAGTTAGAAACACCAGTTGAGTACGATTAGTCAAATGTATATGTGTATGTAATATATTTTATTCATTTTAAACCTTCATATGGCTTAGAAACCATATCAATGTTTTTACAGTATTATTTTATACTTCTGCTCTTAATGTATGCACTTTACTTAACCATAAGTATTGCAATAATATCGATCCATTTCTCTTGTATGAGAAAAGAGACTGATCAATAAATAACATCTTTTATTGAACACGCCCGTCTCTTCCTTTTCTCTACAATCTGATGAGACTAAGAATGCACGTACTGACTGAGTAAAATAAATTGCCTTTTGTTCACACGACTCTCGAGATACACTCTTGATTAGGGGAGAGCAAAGTTGTCATGTTCTATGGTTGTCAGAAACTAAATCCCTTCTTGTCTATCCAGGGAGGTTCAACTCCTCCTTGCCTATTCGAGAAAGTTTCTAGTGAACTCTGAGCTAGCTGGCAAACCCAAAACTTTAAGTCTAATATCAACAGTAGTAGACCTAGTTAACGTCTGGTCTAGGCCTATACTATTGAAGGTATTATTCCAATGCGAAGAGCCTATTGGGATAATAGGAACTACACTACAAGCCAGGATAGCTTGAATCCAGTGGCACAGTGAGCCCGGGACCAACGTCTGGGCGTACCCGGCGCACTTAGCATGAGAAAGCAAAAGACACGCAGTTGATGGATGGAATGCAGAACAAATCAAAACATTCACCCCCAGTCAAGAGATCTGGGTTAAATCCATCATTCTTTTGCTCACCATGCCACCCCAGTTTAGACCTGGCCATATGCAAATCACTCTTGACCGTGTGCCTCATGGGAACAGTCGGGAAACAACCTTTACAATGCAACTTTTACAACGCACTACCATTACAACGAAACTTTTACAACGCAACATCCATTACAACGCATGCCATTACAACGCAACCATTACAACGCATGACACTACAACGCATACCACTACAACGCATGTCATTAAAACGCAGTCATTACAACGCATACCATTACAACGCATAGCATTACAACACATAGTACCCTTACACTATCCAACACTTACCCTACTGTTGCACCTCCTGGAGTTAGAATAGTAATTTTTACCCCTACACTATACAACACTTACCCTACTATTGCACCCCCTGGAGTTAGAATAGTAATTTTTACCCCAACACTATCCAACACTAACCCTACTGTTGCACCCCCTGGAGTTAGAATAGTAATTTTTACCCCTACACTATCCAACACTTACCCTACTATTGCACCCCCTGGAGTTAGAATAGTAATTTTTACCCCTACACTATCCAACACTTACCCTACTGTTGCACCCCCTGGAGTTAGAATAGTAATTTTTACCCCTACACTATCCAATACTTACCTTACATGCAATGTAATGTTATGCGTTGTAATGGTCTGCGTTGTAAAGGTAGTATGCGATGTAATGGAATGCGTTGTAAAGGTAGTTTTAAAAAAACTCGTTTGTAATGGAATGCGTTGTAATGGATGTTGCGTTGTAAAAAATGCGTTGTAAAGGTGTGCGTTGTATAAGTATGCGTTGTAATGTCATACATCCAAACAGTCCAGCCCGAACTGCCAAGCTAGGTACTCCCTGGACCAGAAACAAGCATCCTAGGACCGGTTTCGGGGTTTCACCCCTCATCAGCCAGGATAGCTTGAATCCAGTGGCACAGTGAGCCCGGGACCCACATCTGGGCATACCCGGCACACTTAGCATGAGAAAGCAAAAGACACACAGTTGATGGACAGAATGCAAAACAAATCAAAACATTCAACCCCAGTCAAGAGATCTGGGTTAAATCCATCATTCTTTGGCTCACCATGCCACCCCAGTTTAGACCTGGCCATATGCAAATCAGTCTTGACCCTGTGCCTCATGGGAAAAGTCCAGCCCGAACTGCCAAGCCAGGTCCTTCCTGGACCAGAAGCAAGCATCCTAGGACCAGTTTCGGGGTTTCACCCCTCATCAGCTAGGATAGCTTGACTCCAGTGGTATGGAGAGCACGGGACCCACGTCTGGGCATACCCGTCCCACTCGGGGTGACAAATGCAAAAAGAACAATTGATGGACAGAATGCAGAACAATGTCAATCATTCACCCCAGTTTTCCAGATTTCTAGACCCGACAGCACAACATGATTGCCGTTGACCAGAGAAACGATTTTGCCCTCCTGCTGCTGAGCCAGGATCGAGCAGGGGAAGGCAGAACAATAGGTAACCTGTCACAGGCAGGCGTGACCACCTCCCAGACAGGATTAAGTGTATTGGGCCTGGGTGGGTGAGCTGGCTAGCACCACTCAGTCTGCATGAGGTGCACATTTGATGCCTCCTTGCATAGTCTAGTTCAAACCTACTCTAGGAGCCGTTGGCTCACGCTCTGGCGTGAAACTGGACAAAGGACATGGGAGTATCCTCCCCACTGTCCACTACCTCCCCTGGGAGGGAACTTGAATCGTCCCAACCCTTTCCCTAGGGTACTTAAAGGCTTACCAGTGGGTGGGGCTATAGATTTGTCATGGGACATGAGTCAATTCAGACACCACTTCAACTTCTACCGTCTGGGCACTCTGGACTTCGTTGGACTTCGTTTGGGCTTGACGTCATCCCCCTTTCAGTCTGCTGCAACGTCTGGGCCTATGCACCATAGAGGAACCTTCCTAGTCCTGTGGACATCAAAGACACCTGAAGGAATCTCACTGTAAGTGAAGGAGTCAGTTCCCTGCATCTGGAGGCACCGCAACTAAGCTGACCAGTCTGCTGATCCTCAGCTCCTACGGACCCCGATAGGTTCAACAACAAAGGTGGTGGTTCTCCACAGCTTATGAGGCCTGGCCTGACCTGCCCTCCCACAAGTTTGAGGCTAGTATCCCTCGTGGAAGCAGCAGAAACTGAACCCCCGTGCACTGTGTCAACTTGCTGTTGCAAAGGCTTGTTGGCTTCCTTCCAAGAAGATCTTCGGGCTCCAAGTAGCCCCAACCTCGAGCATCTCCAGTTACCAGAATCTACGGCAACACCGTATCGTTTGCATCATGGCCTGCATCTTCTGGTGAGCTGCTTGAGGTCCTCTCACAACTCCAGTGCCGCGGGGTCCATATGAGGGTCACCGTGGCTTCTTTTGGGCTCCCCTGATTGCTCGGACATGCCCTGACTCCTCTGCTTGTGGTGAGTCCCCTGGTGCTCCCGACATTGCACCTTCTTCGACTTCTGCGTTGGGAGCATATGCCAAGGTTTGTTGGTGCTCCTGCCAGACACCAACCCCATATAGCACTTGACATTCGACGTGGGACAGCTCGTGCACGGTTTCTGGTCTTCCTCAGGGTCACCTGGTCCTCATGGCGGCAGAGTCAAGGTCCTCTTCAACTCTCCTGCAACTCCCGACAACGGTGGGCATTCGTCTTCCAGATCTCCTGGTCACTCCTGAGTGACATAGACTCTGTCCCACCTGCCTGCAGGTACCTCTCAACAAGAATCCACCTTTGAATCCCAACGGACACTTTCTCCATTTTCATTAGCAGCACTTTCCTGAAGTCCTTCATTGGGTTCGACAGTGGTTTTCGACACCATTTTACACCTATGCTGCCGGCTTCCCTGGTGTAAGTAACGTGGGTACTAGGGTATCCACAGGTGGGGTGGCTCTCCAACTTTTTGTCTTCCACTGGGTTTCTTCAGGGTTCACTGTGAAGGGTCCTTAATCTTTAAAACCCCAACCGTAACATGTTGATTTGTACGGAGCACGCGGTTGTGTTCCCACACTGCACAAGCTCTCCGTGGCGTTCGTAGTCACTCACCTTGGGTGGTTCCTTGGGTCCCCAGCACTTCTAGGTCCTCTTGTCACTGTCTTGACCCGAGTTGTGGTTCTTATACCACTTTCTTAGTATACGGTTTGGTCCACTGCGTATTACGTTCTATTTACTTGATTTCTATGCATAGTATTGTGTGCATTGTGCACATCTCTAGGTAAGAGATATTTGTATGTGTTAGAGAGTATTATATAACAAATACATATTTTTATAAATACCTTTTGTGGTTCTTTTTCACTTGATCTATACATATAAGATTGTGTTCTGGTAAAACAAGCTGCTTTACTCTCCACAGCTACCACTTAGAGAGCTTTCTATGGTTGTCTAAGACCTCCTAAATCACCATAAGGGTTGTGTGGGCTGGTGCAGAGCGTCCACTTACATAAGTGTACATCATATCCCAGGCCAGCCTCTCACAAGGGGCCAACGACAAGCAAAGGAGCGGCTCCACCAGCACACTGGGGCAGCAGGGCGCAAAGAGGATGTCAGGGACCCTGTGCTTCTCAGTGGAGACCTTCGGTTTTGCGAAGTATCTGCATGCTTGGGCAGGGAGGCTTCCTGAAGGCGACCACCTGCTGGAGCGGTAAGTTGGCATCTTGGAGGATGCCTGGACACCTTCGGTTGGGCCACCCAAGGCCGTGAGGCATCGGATGCAGAGGTGTCTTCTGGCATCGGGTTTTCTTACCAGCTTCAGTCGCAGTTGGGAGGACCCTTCAGGTTGAGGCTGCAGCTGTCATCTTGAGGGAGGTCGGGGATCACCAGATCTAAGGTCAGGATTGCTGGGAAGACCTCCTTGGGGTGTTGGGCCACTCGAACTTAGGCTGTGGTGCAGAATCTCTGTGTCACCGGAATTCGGAGTCTGTGACGAGTCTTCGTTTGAGCAAATCCGATGCTCATGGGAGACAGAGTCTGTAAGATTGCTGCAGGGCAGGTCCTCTGGGCTCTGGGGGCTGCTGGACTCGCCGGGGTTCTTGCTGTAGACAGGACAGGCCGGTAGGGCTGGGGACCAAGGCAGTTGGTGTCCTCATATTCCTCGAATCTGAGGAGGCAAGGTTCAGAGTTGCGCCTAAATACTACATTTAGGGGTGTTATAGGGGTGTGCAAGTCAGGACCAATGGGTCCCTTTCTTGGGGTGGGTACACCCCCTATTATGCCACCCTCCAGTGGGAGGGGGCATGAGCCTCTTCCTAAGTGGCTGAGTCCCCTCATCTCCAAGATGGAGGGGACTGAGAGGTGTGCTTCTCCTTGCCTCCCCACCTGAGGGGTGGGGTTGGCAAAGGTTTGGATTTCCCACAGATTCTCCCGTCCACAGTGGGGGCCAGAACCGGTGGGAGCCAGTTGCTGGGGGCAGTAAAAGGCAGGGACAGCTTCCAAAGCTGGTAGGCCTTTGAAGCTTCCCCTTTCATGGACACAGCCCATCCTGGGGGAGGAGGTATGACTCCTCCGCCCAGGATGGGCTTTGTTTCTGGACCTGGAGAGTGCAGGCTATCTATCTAGGGTCCAGAAACCTGTCTGGTGGTGGCAAATGGCGGGCAGCCATTCAGGAACCACAACAGGACTGGTCCATTTTCAGGGGGCATTTGTAAGATGCCCCCTGAGTACATTTTCCATTAAATACCACACTGGCATCAGTGTGGGTTTAATGTGCTGAGACGTTTGCTACCAAACTTCACAGTTTTTAGAAAAGCTATTATGGAGCTGTGGAGTTCGTAATGACCAAATTCCAGACCATATACTCTTTATGGCTTTACTACACTTACAATGTCTAAGAATGGACTTATGGATAAAGCAACAATATCTCAATTGGATTCACTAAAGCTGCAGATATTTGTGCTTGTACAAGACATTACAAAGGATCTGGGCGACAAAGGAAGAGAGACTCACAATGTAAATCTTTAGAAGTGAATATATCATCCGCGGATGTACCCCAGGGATCATTCCTCGGCCCCACCATCTTCTACATATACATGCCACTCGCAGACATCGTCAGATCCTACGACATCAACATCATCTCATACGCCAACGACACTCAGCCCATCCTCTTACTCTCAGCAAACCCCACCGTAACAAAGTCCAAATTCCACAACTGCGGGACGAACGTCGCGACATGGATGAAAAACAACTGTTTAAAACTCAACACCGACAAAAGGGAAGTCCTGACTTCACACTCATTGGAATGACTCTTGGTGGCCAGCGTCCCTTTGACCTACCGCCACACTGAAAGACCACACATGCAACCTCAGCACCATACTGGACAACAAACTCTCAATGAAACGTCAGGTCGATGCCATCGCCTCAGCCTGCTTCCACATGATCTGCACGCCCCGAAAAATCTTCAAATGGCTTCACAGCAGCACCAGGAAGTCAGTGATGCAGGGCTTCGTCAGCAGCCAGCTCGACTACAGCAGCACACTCTATGCTGGCACCTCCACCGAACTCATGCAAAGACTAGACAATCCAGAACACCTCAGCTAGACTGATCCTCAACCTGCCCAAGAGGACACAGATCACCCAGCCCCTGAAAGACCTCCACTGGCTCCCTGTGCAGAAGAGATGCCTGTTCAAGCTCCCGACCCATGCCTACAAAGCCCTCCACAACCAAGGATCAGACTACATGAACCACCGCCTGGCCTTCAATCGACCAACCAGAGAGCTTTGCTCCGCACACCTCACTCTCGCTCAGACAGATCATATCTGCTGCAGCCGTGTTGGAGGACGATCCTTCTCCCACCTCGCTGCCAAAGCCTGGCACTCCCTCCCCCTCCCCCTCCACCTCTGTACCACCTCAGGAATGGACTCAAGACCTGCCTCTTCAATTGCTCTGCTGCTTGACTGCCCTTCTGTCTCCCTTTCTGCTTTTTTCTGTCTCTCTGGCAATTTTTCTCTTTCTCTTTTATTCTGCAGTTTGGCTTGTGTTTTTCCTTTTTCCTCTTTCCTCTAGTGTTCTCCCTCGCGGCCCCTGTCATCACAATCCCCCACGGCCCGCCCCCTCCTGTGTCCTCTTTGCTCTCTCGGTCTCACTTCTGCTTTTATTTTTTTATCTGCGTCAGGTTTTGCTCTTTTCCTTTTCCTCCGGTTTTCTCCTGCCTCGATCCCCCTCCTGTGTCCCTTACCGCGTTTTACCACCTTACAAGCTATCCAGCCCCCCGCAGCACTACTTGCGCCTAAGGTGCCCCAAAGGCAAGCCCGTCCGTGCCCTGACCGCGCCCAGCACCAGGGACCCTGGTTCTCGAACTTTCCACTGCTACAACGCCAGCACCCTCCTTGTCCTCAACCCTGGACTCCTCACCGCCTGCAATCTAGGGCCACTGTAGAAGACCCAGGAAACCTTCACTTCCTGGGACTACAACCGCACCTTACCCCACGCCAACACCTCTCGCATTCCCCACCGACCAACAACGCACCTGACCAGCTCAACTGCATCCTCCTCAATGTGCGGTACTCCATAAACACGCCACAGAAATCTTGGACCTCCTCAACGCCACCTCATCGACATCGAACACTGACTAACCCTTGCTCCAGACCAGGCATCGTCATCGCCATCCCCGATGGCTACAAAATCATCCACAAGTACCTCCTTGATCGCCCAGCAGGAGGTATCACCATTGTCCACAAGAACACCCTCCGACTAACCACACATGCTGACGACCCAACGATAACCATGGAACACCTCCACTTACAGTTCCAGACCGACCCCAAGACCACGCCCCAACTGCCTTTCACTGATGCCATTGTAGATGTCATCGCACCCAGGCTCTTGCATCCACTGACTACATCCTACTTGGAGATCTCAACTTCTACATGGACAACCCCAGTGACCAGAACACAGCCTCCCTACTGGAGAACCTCACCAACATCGGACTCAAACAGATAGCCAAAGCTCTGACTCACACAGCCAGACGGACGCTCAACCCTATCTTCTACACAAGCAGTAACATCAGCTACAGCCACACCACCGAACTCTCCTGGACCAACCACAACTGCGTACATCTCGCCTTTGCCTCACCCACTGTACACCACCGTCCACACCGCCCCCCACCCCTCGGTGCAGCTGAATCAAGGCCACTGAAGAGCTTCTCATCGACTTCCTCTGCACAACTACTCCGCCAATACCAACGGACTCCAACACCGCCGCAGGCAACCTCCACCGATGGATCTCCAGCTGCGCCGACACTCTGGCGCCCCTCAACAGAAGACCTGGTAAGCAACGCGCAAAGAAAGCCAACTGGTTCACTCCTGCCCTTCACGAATCCAGACGCACCTGCAGACGACTCGAGGAGAGATGAAGAAACAACAAAACCCCAGAAACCCACGCTACCATCAAATCTACCATCAAGGCACACCACCTCCTCCTCGAAACCACAAAGAAAACAGCACTCCAAGATAGATTTGACGGCAACACACACAACAGCAAAGAACTCTTCATCATTGTCAAGGACTTCGCCAGGCCCAACAGCAAGACCACAGACGTCCCTCTCTCCCAAGACCTCTGCAACAATTTCAGCACCTTCTTCCACCACAAGATCAGGCAGATCTGTGACAGCTTCAACACCTTAGACCCTCCCACTTGGCCCTCCACTACTGCATGCAAATACGCCGCTCCCCAACAGACTGTGCTCGGTTGGAACCCGCTCACAACAGAGGACACACTCAAGACCATGAAGACCATCCACCCAGGAGCCCTGACGGATCCCTACCAGTACCACATCTTCCAAAGAGCAGCCGCCACCATTGCCCCCAGCTCTGTTGCACCATCAACGGCTCCATTGAAACAGCCACCTTGTCGATGACTGGAAACACGCCGATATCAACCCCATGCTGAAGAAGCCATCCTCAGAACTGACTGACCTCAAGAACTTCAGACCCATCTCCCTCCTCCCCTTCCTAGCCAAGGTCATCGAGAAGGCCATCAAGGCCCAACTCTCCACGTTTTTAGAAGTAAACTACGTGCTGAACACCTCCCAATCCTGCGTCTGAAGCAACCACAGCATGGGGACAGCACTCCTCACCGCCACAGATGGCATTCGCTCCCTCCTCAACCGGGGCGAGACAGCAGCCCTCATCCTCCTGGACCTCTTAGGCACCTTCGACACAGTCTCCCACCGCACCCTAATAAAGAGACTCCACGACGCCGGCATCCGTGACAAGGCACTGAACTGGATCCACTCAATTCCCACCGCTCGAACCCAGCGAGTCAGACCATCCCGTTTTTCTCAGAACCCACAGAGATCTGCAGACGCTCGTCAAATGCCACGGACTCAACTTCGTATCCTATGCCAACGACGCCCAGCTGATCCTCTCCCTCACCAACGAACCCGCAACTGCCAGAACCAACTTCCACAGTGGAATGAAGGCCGTCACTATCTGGATGAATGACAGCTGCCTCAACCTCAACTTGGACATGACCAAAGTACTCATCCTGGGACGAACGCCTTAAGCCTGGGATGACTCTTGCTGGCCTGAAGCCCAGGGATCCCCTCCCACCCCAATCGACCACGTACGCAAACTCGGCATCATACTGGACTCATCACTCACAATGAACTGAAGAATCAACACAGTCTTCTTTGCTCGCTTCCACATGCTACGTCTGCTTCGAAAGACATTCTGATGGATCCGCACAGAATCCAGAAAGACGGTCACCCACGCACTCATCACCAGCAGACTCGACTACGGCATCTCTACGCCGCCATCACCCAGAAACAGCTCAAGAAACTATAGACTGTCCAAAACACCGCAGCCAGACTGGTACTCGACATCACCTGCCACAGTAACATCACGCAACACCTCCGACAACAACACTGGCTCCCAGTCAACAAGAGAATCAACCACAAGCTTCTCACACATGCCTACAAAACTCTCCAGAATGAAGGACCAGCATACCTGAACCACTGCCTCGCCTTCCAAGTGCCCTCCAGACAACTCCATTCCACCCAGCTCGCCCTTGCCTCCATTCCCAGGATCCACAAGACCAGAACCGGAGGAAGATCCTTCTCCTACCTCGCCGCCAAGACCTGGAACATCCTCCCCATCCACCTCAGGCAATCCGCATCATTGACCCAATTCAAGAAGGACATCAAGACCTGGCTTTTCGAATGATCCCACACCCAGAAGGATCAGTATCACCGCCAAACACCCCCTCCCCTCCGCCAGCACCTTGAGATCCTCACGGGTGAGTAGCCATGCCTTATAAGCCCCTGATTGATTGATATCTATTAAAGTCTATTTTATGGAAAATGTTGAGCAGTGCAGCTTGAGGTGTTGTGTAACTTCTATCCCCAGGACCACCAACAAAGTGTGTTCAATCTGCTTCCAATATTTTTTATAACTGGGAATTCCCATAGCGCATGTTCGCAGGTGCCTTCATTATCTCGCACCTAAGGCACTTAGGAGAAGAGTAACTCTGCATCCGACAGAGTGTATTTCTTGTGTAATGTATTCAATGTGAATATATTCGATGTGAGTAGTGAATTCGAATCAATCTAAATCTAGATGAAATGTTAATTTGTGTCTGATCCTTCAATGCTTTTGTAACAACTGATCACAACCAATGCAGAAAACTGGCAGCGCAAATCTTGTGGGAGCGAGACGCGAATTTAAGGAGCCAACAGCCTGATTCATGTAGGTAAATTGCACTCGCAAAGGGCCAGATTCTGAGAATCTGGCCCTTTGCGAGTGCGATTTTTGCATTTGGTATTCATGATACCAAATGCAAAAATCGCTATGTAAGAATTCGCATATTTGCGTGGAATGGCATTTAAGGAATCTCTAATAGAGATTCCTCAAATGCTATTCATGACACAAAACAAAATAGCGATTTTGGACTTTTGGGGCCGCTATTTACCGACAGGTCAGACCTGTCGGTAAATAGCAGAAACTCAGAAAAATGCTTTTAAAAGCATTTTTCAAAGTTGCATGTAGCACACACACATGTCCTTTGGACATGTGTGTGCGCAACACCTGTCCAAAAGTGCATTTTAGGGGTGCTACAGGGCGTCCTTTGGACACCCCTGGCACCCTTAAAATCGCTATCTTAGTTGCGAGTAGCAATTTGCTACTCGCAAATCCCCATTCATTCCTATGGGCCTCTTGGCCCATAGGAATGAATGGGGAGTATTTGCGAGTAGCAAATTGCTACTCGCAAATAAAGAACATGTAGGAATCGCTATTTAAGTAGCAATTCCTACATGAATGCCGTTTTGCGTGTCCTCAATAGCGAATCGCTATGATTCGCTATTAGGGACACGCAAAACGGCATGTACATGAATCAGGCTGCAAGTCTCTACACCACCTACAGCCCTGCTACCACCGGAGAATTGGAATAACAATCTTTATACAAGTTGCACAGAGTTTTGGTTATTTTGTACTTCTTTGACAGCATTCTACTCCAGCACCCGTGATGTCACTATCTTCTATTGCCATTGCACCACCATTTTTGGAGCAGCCAGGTCAACCATCCTTTCAGTGGGAGGAATGGATTGACCTTTTTGACAATTACATAGTGGCCCTTGATGGACAAGAATTTACCCTTGAGAGGAAGAAGACACTGTTATTGGGCAGTTATTGGGCACTATTGGCAAGGGGGCGCATCATACCTTCAGATACTTACTTCAGATGTTAGGTGATAATATTCAACCCATAGAAGATGTGTATAAGGAGGCAAAGCTGCATCTGCGGTGACAGCGAGGATCCGCTGTGTCTACCGGCTGCAGCCGTGATCGAGCTCTTCGCCGATCCCACGCTCCAGAGAGATCCATTCCCTCAAGACCGACCACTTCGGGATCGGCCTACTGGAACCAACGGACCGCGATTACTTCAACCGCTCCGTCCGGTAACTATGGCCTGACCAGTTCCTGAGATCCGCACCGGCCTGATTACAACGGATTTCTCGCTGTCTCCGGTAGACACAGCGGATCCTCGCTTTCACCGCACTGTCTTCAACTCATCCTTGTCCTGAAGATGATCCCGATTTTTGTGGATCGAAACGCCTTCGACACACCAGCGCAACCATAGGCGCTTTTTCACAAAGTGGTTCACGAACAATGAAATTGAATTGAAGTAGAAACGTACTCTCTGAGTTACTCGGAACCATACTGTGACAACTATTCACTGTATATATTTCTATACTAGTCACCTTGCGCCGCCCACGCTGTTCACACTGTCACTTGAGCTGCTACCTTGGTTTTCACTCACAAACCACGAGCACCATGTGCCACTTGGGTTAAACCATTTATTTTCATTTCTGTATTACAGTGCTGTTACAACTGTATTATTTATTTGTTTCCTTCCCAATTTTACCTCAAATTGCTTATATAAATGATGCCAAGAGCACATACTATAACTAAATAGAGTCTCCTTGTTTTCCTTGTGGATAATGTTGCATGCATATCCTTATTAATTGCATATGAATCATACCAGTTGGGATATCCTTTGTTTGTACTACATTTCACCCCAATCCCAACACGGTTGACGGGTCATGCTCCTGTCGTTTGTTACAAAAAATGCATGTGTGAAGATGCATCTAAATCCCACGTGGCTGTCACTGAAGGCTTATTATGGGAAGAAGAGAACCAGGACCGAGTGTTGATGGTTCAGCCTGAGATGGAGGAAGGGAACATAAGAGTCAGACCCAAAGCCTTGTTTGAAATCCAAGGCAGACTAATAGAGCTCCTGGTGGACTCCGGTTCATTGTACACTATCATCCCGATGGCGATGTGGAAAAGAGAGGGGTCGGAAATGTTTCTTCTTCCTAAAGACATAAATCCCAAGGGAAACCAGTGAGAGCGCATTGATTTTCTGGGTTATTTCACTTCTATGATTGTGTTTAAATCGCACCAGGTTGTAGGGAAAGTTTATGTGGCTGAGGAGTGGCCACCTATTTTGGGGTGGGCACATAAATTTGATCTGCATATCATAATTGACACCCATATTCCAAAACAAATGTTGGTGGTCACTAAGAACACAACTGAAGACACAGACACCTCCTTCTTGCTGCTGCCGCTGCCACCGTACCGCCGCATCGTTGCTCTGCCCACCGGCTCGTCGCTCAGCTGTCCAGTCAGGCTCCCGCCTCCGGGAAGGACTGATTTTCGCATCCTCCATCCCGCACTGGCTTTGCCTTCCTTCAACTTTCTGCCTTCTGTTTGGCCCCCGGTGCTTAACATAGAACCACTATGTCAGTGCAGCCTTTTGTGACCTACTGTGACTGGATTCCGATGGTGGAAGGAGGTTTTCTCGGCACTCCCCTCTGTGCCCAGGCATGTTTTAGCCGGATTTCAGGGCTCCCACTTGACGTTTTGGTGGACGCTTTGGTGGATAGTGGCCTTTTGATTCTGTTTTGGTGAGGCCAGCAGCCTTTGTGGTCTTTGCAGACGTTCTGAGACACAGTCACCGTGATATCCCTAGAAAGGGTTGGAAAAGAAGTGTGGGCTATGCGGTGAGAACGCGGTGAAGGTGTGGAGGTGGTAGTGGGGTTTACTCAAGAAGGAGGGAAGTTTCAGTTTTCAGTCTGGTTTCTTTTTCTTCTTGTCATTTATTCCTTAAAGGAAGGAGTATGTCCTCTTGTCCACCTCCCCCTGTGCTCCGCAGTAAGAGACCTCTCCTTGCTGCTTCAAAAGGCAAAACGCAGGGGAGAGCAACTAAAAAGAGGAAGATTGGAGGGAAGAAGGGGTCCGTCCAGCATGACCAACGCGTGTCGTCAAGCGGGGCTCCACGCTCACCCCTAGTAACCTCAATAAGGAACTTTGTATTTAAGCATTACCATAATGGAGCACAACGGTCCACAGAAGAGGGGGCAAAGACCCCCCACGGGCACCTCTGTCCTCCGGCTTCGGTAACAGATGCTTCACACTAAGTTCTGGATGAAGTGCAACCAGCAAATCTTTCAGTGTATTTATCTAAGAATGGAACTGGGACCAAAGAGGGGGTCCAAGACTGTCCTCTTCTCCTTGCTTGAATTTTTCGCTATCACCATTTAGTCCTAATGATTCCAGCTCATCCCAGACACCTTGTCGAGAGGACCAACAGGATCAAGGAAGCCTAACGTCATTGTATATTGCCTCCATGGTTGGGGAGCCAAACTCTACACTTGGATCGCAGGGGAGGTCTATATCACTCCAGCCCTCCCCCTCATCATCTTTGTTGGACGTAATGTTACTTATGCAGACCACCTTGCATGGGATTTTAGAAACTTTGATATCAATAAGGACAAACCAAGTTGACCAATTAAATTCTTTGAATGATATTCGACAGGAATTGAAACCCTTAAAATCTTTTAAAGACAATCTGGATTGCCTGGGTGTCGTGCCCCACATGCATGCAAAAAGAAACGCATGCATAAGAAAGGGGAATATAGTAGTGGTATCTGTTCCCAAGCCCAAGTCCAACATCCCAGACCCCAAGGTGGTAGTACTGCAAAAGTGCTTCCATGTAGAAAGGTACATAAAAAGGCACATAGAGGGGTAAAACTTAGTGTGAAATCCCGTCCTAAAACCAGCCCATATCTCTCTTCTAATTCCCCGGTTGTCCGCTCTTCCATCCCTAATAAGGAACAAATAGTACCCGTAATAAGATGGTTGAGTCTCAGCCCTTCAATAAAATGCCCCTAGAATACCCTTCAGCTCAGGAATCCTTTATCAGGTCGCAATTAGGAAGCACAGAACTTTTGCTCGATATTACTCGGCGAGGGAAAAAAAGCAAAGAAACTTCGACCCTTGAATCGCTACAAAATCCTTCAGTTATTCCAACAAATTCCCTCCATTTCAGAGATAACCTTGTTGGACTTAGAGTCTGTGGGGTTTCAATTGGGCGATCAAGGTAGAGAAGTTTCTAGAGTTTCTTTTATCTCTCCGTGTATTGCGGACCTAGTATTTAAAGCGGGTGAAGACCTAGCAAAAGCAAAAAAGAGCCCTCAATTACTAGTACCTCAGCCAGGTTCATTCCCTCCTGCCATTTTAAACATGCACAGTGGGTTATCTGCAACTCAATGGCAACGATCCTTATCATATATCCCTTCCCAATGGCCCGAAGCTACACAACAAAGTAGCCACCCACCCACGGATTTGAGAGTGGTTATAGTAAATGATAGGCCATTCTCACAATTTAGACAATTAGTATGGGCTCAAGGTAATAGGTTCTCCCCCCTGCGGCACCTGCCGTAGGAAGGTGATTGGAATATTAGGCCCACCTTACTCTAGAATGAGGAGTCCTCTCAAAATCTAAGAATCCTAAATTGGAATATCCATGGGTTTGAACGCTTGAGGAACAGCGGTGAACTGGAAGAAAGTTTGAAACCCTTTCATCTGGTATTCCTTCAGGAGTCTTGGCTAAGAGAGGACCAGTCAGTCGAAGGCTTTATGGCCTTGAATAGCAAAGGTCATTCCCGTGGTACGGGGAGAGCATCTGCAGGTCTACTAACACTAATATCAACCAAGGTGATTAAGAGACCATTCGAGGTCTTCTGGAGGCTCATGTGACCACATGCCTGTCGGCATTCATAGAGAGCTCCGGCTTTCTGGAACTCAACCAAGCTGGCTTCAGGCCAGCGCATTCCACTGAAGCGGTCATCCTGAAGGTCTTGGATGCCCTTTGGGGGAATGCAGACAGGGGGTCCCCACAGGCGCTAGTACTCCTGGACTTGTCGGCCGCGTTAGACACGGTGGATCATGACATTCTTCTCCACCGTGTCGGACAGATGGGCATCCAGGGCCCTGCCCGGGAGTGGATTAAGTCCTTCCTCTCGGGCAGAGGGCAAACGGTCCACCTAGGCCCTTTCACAGCAACTCAGGTGTCCACAACTTGTGGAGTCCCGCAGGGATCCTCCCTCTCACCTTTATTGTTTAACATGTACCTTCGGTCATTACATTAATCCATTCATTGAGAAACTGGAAATGCACTGTCCTTAACTATGCTGATGACATGCAGATCATCTTCCCCCTGGACTCCACTGAGGCCGTATCTGATTTTCAGCAATGGATGATCCATAACCAGGTTAAATTAAATCCGGATAAAACGGAACTCATCCTGCCTGGCAACAGTGCGGCTCACTGGGGCCCACAGTTCTGGCCAATAGAGCTAGGTACGCCTCCCAGCACTTCGGGCTCGGTTAAGAGCCTGGGCGTTACCATTGATACCGACCTTTCTCTTAAAACCCATGTCGGAGCTATTATTTCGGCCAGTATGTTCCAGTTACGAAAAATCCGTAAAATCTCTCATCTACTCTCGCATGATGCATTGGTGCAAGTTGTCATCTCCCTTGTTCTCTCCCGCCTTGACTTTTCTAACTCTCTTTATTGGGGTCTTCCCAAGTCCCTACTTCATCGCCTTCAGATTGTGCAGAACCAGGCAGCAAGGCTCATTCATAAAGTCCCAAAATGGCAGTCAGCAAGACCCTTATTGTCCAAACTGCTCTGGCTGCCAATTGAACAGAGGGCCGCTTTCAAAATTGGCTGTCTAATTTACAAGGCCCGTCAGTGCAAGTGTCCTGATTTTTTTAACGATTCATAAAGGGGGTGGTGATGGACAGAGTATCTGAATTAAGCAGAAAACTCCTACCCAGTCAAAAGATCAG
This sequence comes from Lissotriton helveticus, assembly GCF_964261635.1. Classification (NCBI taxonomy): domain Eukaryota; kingdom Metazoa; phylum Chordata; class Amphibia; order Caudata; family Salamandridae; genus Lissotriton; species Lissotriton helveticus. Next base: position 122,968,558 of record NC_136068.1, read on the forward strand.
GGCTTGATCCATCACCCCCTTTTCTGAATCGTTTTTGGCCACTATAGGTGTGGCAGGGTATACTCAGACATGAGTCCCTTGCTCACTGCTCCATCAGGATTCAAGCAAGCCGGGCCGACGAGGCTGAAATGCTAGAAACCGGTCCCCGGTAGCTTGTATCCTTTCTGGTGAAGAATTGGCTTGGTAGTTTGGTCTGCCCTGTTCCCATGATGCACTGGGCCAGGGACAGACTAATTTGCATATAGCCAGGTTCTGAGCTGGGATGGGGCAGTGAGCTAAATAACGGTGATGGATCAAGCCCTGATCTTTGGACTGGGTAAGAGTGGTCTGCTTAATTCAGACACTCTGTTCATCACCACCCCCTTTTCTGAATCGTTTTTGGCCACTATAGGTGTGGCAGGGTATACTCAGACATGAGTCCCTTGCTCACTGCTCCATCAGGATTCAAGCAAGCCGGGCCGACGAGGCTGAAATGCTAGAAACCGGTCCCCGGTAGCTTGTATCCTTTCTGGTGAAGAATTGGCTTGGTAGTTTGGTCTGCCCTGTTCCCATGATGCACTGGGCCAGGGACAGACTAATTTGCATATAGCCAGGTTCTGAGCTGGGATGGGGCAGTGAGCTAAATAACGGTGATGGATCAAGCCCTGATCTTTGGACTGGGTAAGAGTGGTCTGCTTAATTCAGACACTCTGTTCATCACCACCCCCTTTTCTGAACTGATTTTTTTAAGTCACTCATTGCCACGTACTGCCCGGCCCGCAATCTTTGCTCAGTCCATCTTCACCTTCTGGTCACTCCGGTGGTTAAACTTAAAAAGCTGGGTGGCCGCAGATTCAGTTATTTGGCACCCAAGTTGTGGAATTCCCACCCCCTGGTAATCAAGACCTCTGACACCCTGCTGAGCTTTAGGAAGAGTCTAAAAACCTGGCTCTTCTCTAAGTCCAACTAGTCTTTCTGTCGCCACCTCACAATCATTATTTTAGCGCCAGGAAACTTATGGTGTCAGTGCGCTTTATAGGTTTAGCTTAACATAACATTAACAAATGTTTCAATTGGTCTGCAGGTATCTGTTGTGGAAATGGTTGTAGGTAAAAATGTCCTTAGTTATTTTTTGCTTATAAATGTTTATATTCATAAAGAAGACCATCGTCAAATGAATGACTGGCTGGAATTATTTGAATCTCCTTTCCAGCATTTGGTGGCAAAATATCCGGAGGCAGTGATAATAATGGCGGGGGATGTAAATGCTCCTTTATTCCCTACACAGCTTGACCAACACTTGGAGGAAGAGTTGGATTCCTACAACATCCCCTTAGCACAGTCTCCTGCAGGTACCATCAAAAAAGAGGCCAAAGTGATGAGTCAAAGGCGGCTAGCCATGGTCTGATTTACTTAAATGGACGTTTCAAAAAAGATTCAACAGCAACATCTCGGCAGGGCCATTTTTTGGGTCCTATTGATTATATATTCACGTCCCTTTGACATTTTGGCCTCTTTAAGAGCTTTCAGGTGGCAAAATATGAGGGCAGTGACCATTGGGCAACTACAGCAGTTCTTGATTTGTGTGAGCCAGTTTCCCCTGAAAGGGTGTTTCCCCTAGAGATGTCCTACCCGCGTAGGCTTACAACACGTTTGGACACTGTGCATCTTCAACAATTAGCATCTCTTCAGTTAGAGGAGATGATTTCGATCCTCCCTACTTATGATGATGATGTAATTGTGTGGTATAATAATATTGTGCAACGAGTTTTGGGCTGCCTTTTAGTGAAAATAAGTGGAAAGGGTGGACAGACAAAATCCCGCCCCAAGGGCTTCCCGGGCTGGTTCGATCAGGACTGCCAAAAGCTGAAACAACTGGTGAGATAGAAAGCAAGGAGTGCTAGACGTCGTCTCGCTCCCTTAGCTACCCAAGAGCTGGTCAAACTCAAACGCCAATATAAACCCCTTGTGCAGACGAAAAAGGTAGCTTTTTATTATAGGAAGTGGGAGGACATGCAAGAGATTATACTATTAAATGATCAGCAAAAATTCTGGACAAAAGTCAAAGAGTCTAATGGCCAAAGTAGGGGGACTCTGACCTGCATGATACCGGAAGCACAGTGGGTCACTTATCTGACGGAGATATACAGGGGACCTTTAGGTTCAGATGGCCCTCAGCATATCTACGGGCAAACCCTCCCAGCCAACTGGTTTTCAGTAAAGGAAGTTAAGGCAGTTATTGAGAGAATAAAACTCTTTTGTGCCGCTGGCCCTGGTGGGCAACCATTTACTCTTCCTTGTTTAGTTGGGTTGCAGGGTCTGGCCTTTACCCCTTTACCTGGAAGGGGTCCATAGTGAAACCGATTTTTAAAAAGGGAGCGGTACAGACCCAATGCATTAAAGGCTTATAAGCCTCTTGGATATTTCATTTAAGATATTCTCCAAGATTATTTTAGCCAAACTTGAAGAATGGGCCACTGAAACTAGGAGAATCCCATTAGAACAAGGGGGCTTTCGGGAGGGTCATTCCACCATAGACCACTGCTTTGCTTTGTGGGCCATTACTCGAAAGGCTCTGGAGGAAAATCATAGATTGTGCAGTTGTTTTGTAGATTTTTGAACAGCCTTTGATTCTGTTGACAGGGATATTTTGTGGGGAAAACTCGCTGCTTGGAAATTACCACCATATCTTCTTGGGGCTCTTCAATCCTTGCACTCTGGCAATTGGGCTCTATTGCAGTTAGAAAAGTCTGGTTGGTTGTACCAAAGAATCTCTATCGATAATGGTCTGCGTCAGGGGTGCGTTTTAGCACCCCTACTTTTTAGTTTATTTTTGGCTGACCTCCCAACGGTTATTTCACAATCAAAGTCTTTCTCACCTAAAATTGGGGACCAGCATACCGCTTGTCTGCTTTATGCAGATGATTTGGTATTATTGGACTATACTCCAATTGGTCTGCAGAGAAAACTTAACGCATTGGCCTCTTATAGTAAGCAGAACAAGCTTCGCATTAATCTGGAAAAGACGAAAATTATGATTTTCGGGTAAAAGTGCAGAGTTTTTCCTGGTATCTAGAGTCTCAGGCGGTGGAACAAATGGATCAGTATAAATACCTGGGTTTAACCTTTAGGAGAAATCTGAATTGGGGTGCGCAATGGGATACCACTAGGCAGAAGGCCCTATTGAAGGCAAGCTGTTTATCGTTCAATGGCAGATTCGGGGGGCTATCCCATATTCCACTTTTAAAGGCCTATGAAGGGAAGATCCCACCCATAGGCCTGTATGGGGGAGAGGTATTCTCTCTTGATCCAACCTATGAATGGGACAGACTGGAAGGGGTAGTGCTTAAAAGACTTCTATCACTCCCACAAGGTACCATGGTTCAGGCTATAAGGAGAGAGTTCAGTCTGGTCTCTTGGAACATGGCGGCCGCCGCTCGGGCTTCAAGATACTTTAACACTCTGCTGGAGAATGAAGAGGTGGTTAAGGTCTCCAAATTGTGTTGGGAAGAGAGCCAAAGCAGTGAAAGGATGTGGGCAAAGGCCGTTCGAACCAGAATAACTGCAATGAAGAACCTCCACTTAAATAGTGGTTCAGTCACATCCTGGCTCACTTTCCCAGACAAACGAGTATTGAGAGAATCTGCAGCTATGGTGTCACAACAATGTGATTTATTATATTTAAAGAAGAAATCATCTATTAGCTTCCCGTTTGCTTCATTTGGCCAGGATTGTGTTTTTCCTTATTTATTGCAGTTACCAGATCTAGGGTTGAGAAAAGAAATCCTAAGGATTCGGGTGGGATGTAATCCAATCTATTCATCCCACCAATATAGGACTGGGGTGCAGAATAATAGTGGTCTTTGTCCATGCCCTTTGAAAGCTAAATGTACTAATACGCATATTCTTATGGACTGCACTTCTTATCTTCCAAATCGGATCAAGTTTTTAAGACCTTTGTTTTTTCAATATGATACTCTTCATAGGAACAAAGCGGTGGAGTTACTGTCTGAGGTGCGATATTTAGATGTGGCAGTTGGGATTGCTCGGTTCCTACGATCTGTTAAACAGAATTAAAAAAAATGTAATGGGGATGGGGCAGTGAGGAGGGGGGGTTCATTTAAAGGTTTTAATTAATGTGTACTTTTTAGAATGTTTTATGGACAATTGTCTAAATAAACTTGTTTTTTTGAACCTGAACAACTGAAGAAGTGTTATCAGAAATGAAAGATGTGTTTAATGAAAGAATGGGTGTGATGAGGGGCTACGTTCACAAGATTGTGTTGGGAAAGAGTACCATTCCGGTTAAGCATAAATTGAGGAGGGTTCCAGTCGTAGTGAGAAATGAGGTCAAGAAACTCTTAGATGACATGCTCAGGGAGGGTATCATAGAGCCTGTTGAGGCGTCGGATTGGGTCTACCCAGTGGTTATTACCAAGAAGAGCGATGGCAAACTGAGGTTCTGTGTGGATCTGCGCAGTTTGAGCCAACATGTGGTGCCGAAAACTTTTCCTCTTCCAAATATCAACGAGTTGTTATTGTTACTCAAGGGTGGTAAATACTTTTCTAAGCTCGTCTTGAAAAGCGCTTACCACCAGATCAAATTGCATGAGGATTCATGCAATTTGTCGGCTTTCGTCAACATGGAGAGAACTTTTATGTTCACCAGGATGCCGTTCGGGCTATCCTTGGCGACTAGGGTGTTCCAGCGGATTCTTACTGAAGTGTTCAAGGGCTTGGATAATGTTAAATTCTTTCAAGACAACATTTTGGTCTTTAGTGGGTCCATCCAGGAACATAACTCTATTTTGAGGTCTGTGTTGGGTAGGCTTTGGAAAGCGGGACTCACCTTGAGGATGGACAAATGTAAGTTCCTAATGGAAGAAATTGAATACCTTGGCCATACCATTTTTGGGCAGGGTGTGTGCCCCAAGGTAGATTTACTGCAAGCTATTAGGTCTGCTCCAGTTCCCCATGATAAAGATCAGTTATGATCTTTCATGGGTTTGATTGAATAATATTCTAAATTAGTCAAGAAATTTGCAAGCAAAACTGAAGACTTGAGGGTGTTGATGAGAAAGGGATGTACGTTTGTGTGGGGCGAAGGTCAATAAAGAGCATTTGACGTGGTAAAGGAAGACATCTGAGGAGTGGGCATCTTTGCACCGTTTGATACCCAACTCAAAATGTATCTGACTGTGGATGCAAGTGCTTGTGGGCTGGGGGAGGTTCTCTCTCAGGTTCATAATGGTTCAGAGAGGGCTGTGGCTTTTATGTTGTGTTCTCTGACAGAGTGTGAGAGCAATTACTCTGTCATTGAGCGGGAGGCTTTAGTGGCTTCCTTGTCTGTAGAGCATTTTAGGACCTTATATGGGGCCTCACCTTTTGCATTTGTACAGACCATAAACCTTTGGTCAAAGTTTTGAATCCTGGTGGGGCGGGCAAGGGATCTGCCATGCTGGTGAGGCTAGCTTCAAGGATGCAAGAGTATAAGTACCATGTTGAACACATACCGGGGTGGAGAAAGGCCCAAGCTGATTGTCTCTCACGATTGTCGTTGTGCTGGTCTGATGTAGAAAAACATGGTTTTTCAGCTTGGGAAAAGGAAGGGGCGGTGGCTTCTCTGTGTGATGTGGAAGAGTGCCTTGGTGGTCATTCTCAACTGTGAAACAAATGGTAGTGTGAAGGGGGCGCAGAGAGAGTATGGTGCCTCCTCCTTATGTGAAAATTCTGGATGAGTTCACTTTGAGTGACAACTGTGTGTTTATAAGAAAAGTCAAATTTGTCCTCGGGTATGATTGAGAGAAAGGATTTTTAAACTGGCTCACAAGGGCAATCTGGTTTAGACTTTGACTAAGAAATTTGTGAGGGAGAACTTTTGGTGGCCGTGCATGGATGATCAAATCAATTTGTGGGTGGAGAACTGTGAAGTTTGCAGAGAAAGTGAGAAGACGCTAAAGACAGGAGCACAATCCTTTCAGGGACATATTGAGGACCCGGGTGTGTTTGGAGTACTATGTGTCTGGATTTCATTGGACCTGTGCCATTGTCAGAAGAAGGGTTGAGAAATGCTATGGTTGTAGTGGATGTACACTCCAAATGGTTAGTGGTGAAGTTTATTCCTAACGTGACCACAAGAACTCCTTGAAGAGTGTATTTTTGGAGGAAGGGCTACCTTGTGTACTTATTACAGATAATGGTACGCAACTAGTTTCTCGTGAGATTAAGAGTTTTCGGGAGAATTGTGGTATTAAACATCATTGTACTACTCCGTACAACCCCCAGGCCAATGGCATGGTAGAAAAGGCAAACCGGCTGGTTAGAGGTACCATCTCTATGGCTGTCCAAAGTGGAAATTATGTTAAAGCTATGATAGATGAGATGGTATGGGCTCATTGTACCACAGTACATGGTGTTACCAATGTTTCACCCTTTGAGAAAATGAGGGGAAGGAAGCCTTGGACAAAAATGACCCCGGATTGGCCCACTAGTACTGATGGGAAGGAGTGTGCGGGGCTGAGTAGTGTAAGAAGAGAGAGAGAGAGAGAGAGAGAGAGAGAGAGAGAGAGAGAGAGAGAGAGAGAGAGAGAGAGAGAGAGAGAGAGAGAGAGAGAGAGAGAGAGAGAGAGAGAGAGTGGGTTTGTTGGTGACTTGTTTAAAATAAGATATGGAAGGATTGAAAAGGGGTTGAGTACATTTTGGGGGCCGTTCAGAGACAGGCAGGTGTGTGACAGGTATATAGAGTTGGACAATGGTAACAAATGGAATAAACGTAGGGTAGCCTTGTACCAGAAACCAAAGTTTGGGTTCAGGCGGGAGAGTGATGTTGCTGAACCCCTACGTACAAACTTAAATGGTTTCATGCTAATGAGTGATGAGGAATTTGTCAGCAACAAGACAAATGATGGGAGAGGGCATGTTGAGTGTGGAAGTGGTGATGCCGGTGGTTCCATGCATACCAGAATTGTTCCCCATGGAGGAGATAGAAGGAGCCACACTCCTAGACTTCACAGGACACCTCGCTATTTGGAGGATTATGTTACATACTAGTGATCAGTTGCTCTTTTCATTCTGCTCCAGGGTATGTTTTGCAACTCTGTTGTGTAACGTTTAAATGTTCCTTACAGGTGGCACCATGCCGTTTTGGTGTGGTGTGTGTTTTTTATTTTTTTATTTCTCTCCTTATACTTCTATTTTGTTTACATTTTTGTGTAGAAGGGAAGGAGATGTGTTGTAATGGTCAACCGGCTTATTACGTAAACAGGTTCCAGAAAGGAATGTTATGCCTTTGTGATTCTTCCCTTGGCAGTTGCTTGGTGGCTGGAGAAGGGAAGGATCATGTTTTATCTGTGCTTAATTCAGAGATGCTGAAACCGTTACCAAGTTTTGATGGTCACTACAACATAAGGTCTTGTGGTATCAAGGTAAGTATGGCTTTTATGCTGCTACACGCGAAACCCCGACCAAAACTAGCACAGGTTCCTGGAGGCGGGCCAACGCAGGAGAGGACGGAAGTCTAAACCATGTCTCCTTCCTCAGCCCTTCTCTTCACTTCTGGCGAATCGGGGACACGAGGCTGCAATCATGACAGTTTTTACCCATTCCTTATCACCTAGTGCTCCTACATCAGCATTCCAAACTTCTCTAAGTTTTGAGAATGTGTCAATTGTGCATATAAGGAGAGTCTGGTACAATCTAAATATAATTTTATCTGGTAGTTGGCAAATGTGAGTTTAAATTCTAGGGGTTAATATGGACATTGCTTTACGATTCCAATGTGAGGTCAGAGCATGTCTCAGTTGTAGCTATCCGAAAAAACTGTGTTGACAACAGTCTGAATTTCTCACGCAATTTGGGGAATGATCTCATATGTTCACTAGAAGCTACATCTTGCAGTGTTGATATCCCCAACCTATACCATCCCTCAAATCCTCACAATTTTTTGATCTGCAAGAGTGTCTCTCGATCCTAAAGCAGAGTGGGTCTAATTATACTGTCCTCCAAACCAACTGCACACAGTGTCTCTCTTGATATTGTTAATGTTGCAGTTACTGCTTGCAGACCCTCTGGTCATATACCTTTACATAAAAAACATAATAGAGATTCCTTACCTAATTCCCATAAAGCTGTGTTAAAGGTCTGGTTAGATCGCAAGATTGCAGTCATTTAGGACTATTTAGGGGTCAAATGAGTTCTTGAGTAGAACCTATGCAGAGTTCTAGTTTGTATCAGTGTAAAGATTGCTTTAGTAGCTACTTCTCTCGATTTATCAAGTCCACTTGTCAGGCATCCTCCTCAATAACTATAGTTTCTTTTGTCATTTAGCTTGATGAGCTAATGCATAGCCTAGTTTGTCAATGCTATATATATATATAGCCATAAGACTGCCTTGGTTCCTAATTCTTCAGTTTGCAAACGATTTTCCAGTGGGGACTATTCAGTTATATCTTCCCTCCATTGTTGGTGTGCTCCCTGAATATCGAACCCACAATATAGATGGGACAGAATATCAAGGTAGAAATATTGGGCCGGATTATGATGGTGGTCGGACGAGAGTCTGACACCCTTAGCGTGGGAACTAACCGCCCGACATGTAGTCGGCAGTTCCAGCTGCCAAATCACAAGGCGACTGCATGTAGGTGGTTGTAAAAATGCCTTTTTCCATTGCGGATGGGCTGCGTGTCAGTAAAAGATCACACAACAAGCCACAATGGAAAAAGGCATTTTGCAAACATCCATGCACCGTGTGCCAGGCACCATGGGGCTCCACATGTGCCCCCAGACCTCAATGCGGACAGAGACCCATGGTGGATGGGGTCCTGCTAGGTGCCCCCAAAGTCCTATTTTTGTTTGCCTTTACATGGCCGTCAGACTGCTATGTAAAGGCAGAGGGAAAGGAACGTTGTAATCCCTACTGTAGCCTCCGCAAGCTCCGCCCCCATTGTAGGGATTACGGTCTGACTGATGCCCCAAGGGGTTCCTTGAGCCGGTCAGTGGCGTTGGTCGGTCCCTCATAATGTGTATTACAATGCGGTGGTCGGACCGATATCCTGGCTGTCTGGCGGACCGCCACCGAAGGCCTGTTGGTGGTGGCCGAAAGACATCCTAAGCAGGCCCATTGGAAAAAATAAGTATAGAAAAGTAAGTCTGGATTTTCTATACCAAACTTCCCATATATGTATCTGCGGAGTACATATATCTTCAACATACATAGATATGGAGTTAGAAATAGTACATCTATGCTTACCAATATGCTCTTACCTTTCGATATTTTCCCCCCTGATATTCTGTCCTCCATATTCTAGTATTTCGATATTGTTGGTATTGATATATATTCAGTAGTACAATCTGCATTGTTAAGTAAGTACACACGGTATGCAGATATTTTTAAAAATGGTATCTTTGACGGCTCATATTACCCACTCATGTAACAGAAGGATAGAATGGCCAGTGTAGCTCTTACTCTGGAAATATTTTCTAGATCTCAGTTTTTGAAGCCAGAAAGCATTTGGACACCTTTCGCATAATTTCTCATCCATAGCGGGGGTTTCTTGGTTAGCTACACTTCGCCTTCAAACCAATTTCACTAATGTTCCTTATCTATGCTTTAAATACTACATTCAGTTCGAAAGGGCAAGAGAGTATTTGAACACCATTGGAAACATTTCAGTGAAATCTTTGGTGTTTCGCCTCCCCAGAAAACCCTAAAAAATATAATCTGCTGTTGTAAAGAAGGTGTTCAAGACCTAGAAGAGGAACTCTGCAAACTATACAGAAGCCTAAGGAGGTCACTCATTTCTAATATGACAATGGGAGAGCTCTTTATGAGCCATATAAAAACAGAATTATCACGTAAGCGTTCTAAATTTTGTTTTAATAAATCTATGTTCATCTATCAATACATACACAGCTAAATAGTTAAATCTCTCTCATTTTGTCTTGAACGGGGATGCTGTGATACTAACATGTTGCTATCCATTTATTTGGTTTAGTATTGACTTTTTCCCAGTTAACACAGAAAACCAGAAAATTGGTCATTTACTCGTAAGATCTATCATGGTCTTCATGTAGCATGGCCTGTACTTGTTACATATAATAAAATAGATATAAACATCGTGATGCAGAAATATTGTTGTCAAGAATATTGTTTTTAGGTAAGTAATATCGTTGTTAAGAACATTGGTCTTTTTACCATCATTTTCAATAATATAGTTGTTAAAAATACAGTGTTTTTGATTACTATAATGTCTTTTAGTGCATATAATAATTTTGTGTTATTGTTTGTATAATTGGTATGCATTTTTTTAAATACAGTTTGTGATTTTAAGTGATTTTGATTATTTTAATTTAATTGCTAATAAAAATGTATAGTTTCATAGTGTGTTGCTGGGTTTGTACGGGGATAGAGGGGATGTTAAATTAAGTAATAAATAATTATTAATTAATTAATCATTTTTAAGTGAGTATGTGATAGATATACATTGTGTACATTATGTCATTTTAATTTATTTTAGTTTTCTTTTAGGTGCAATTGGTAGGTTTGTAGGTGTATAGGGTTTGAAATCCATCAAGTAATTATTAAATATAATTACTTAATAATTTGTATTCATATTTTCATTGATTATTAGTTCTGTATATTGTGTAATAATTATATATTTTAGTTATATTTTAGGTGTAGGCTGCTGGGTTTTTAGGGGTATAGGGTAAGAAGCTCATTAAGTAATAATTAACAATTAACTACTGATTGTTAATTATTTAATTGATTATTAATTATGTAAAGTGGGGTATACTTATTGGTTTTAGTTACATTTTAGGTGTGGGCTGCTAGGTTTGTAGAGGTATAGGGTGGGAAGTTAATTAAATATTAATGAAATAATTGTTTTAATAGATAATTAATAAATTGTTTATTAATTATGTACATTTTTGTTTATTAATACATAGATGTGTTATGTAATTTAATATTATTTATATTAAGTGTTTTATAATTTTGTTATAAATTATTAGGGTTATTCAAATATGTAATGTGTTTGAAGTGAAGTACTTTCCCTGCTGTTGCACAGACTGGAGTGGGAGTAGTAAATTTAACCATTCCGAAGTGTGCATGGATACCCAGTTCCAGCACGGCATGGACTTCACAGTGCATGCCATGCTGTAACTTCACTTGATATTCCCATTGTGGTGCCTAATTTATAGGCACCTCCGCTGGAATGGCAAATGAAACGCCTGCCATGATACAGCGGGAGATTCTCCGTGGGTTTGACGGTGCGGCGGCGCGGCAATCAACTCATAAATAGGCCAATAGAAGGGTCCATTAGGGACACTTTAAGGGCAAAAAATTGCCCAATTCCTTTTTTTTCTGATCCGCGGACCGACCAGTGAGTCTCGCTGCAGCCCCTGTGTAAATTCTCAAATCCACAAAAAAGATTTGCGGAGCCCGAAAAAAGAAAAGAAACACCCACTACATCCAACCCCATGCTGCACACAGTCTTTGGCTTATGTTTGGGTGTATGCGGCAGGGTTGGCGTAGGGCCTGGCTGTCGGCCAGGCCCTACGGCCAAACTCCTGTTGCGCATGGCCGAAGGCCGTGCGTGGCACTGGTTGTATTAAGGTACTTGCTAAAAAGCATTGAAATTCACTGAAAATAACAAAGGTTAAAGGGACAGTATAGTTGGGTTTTTAAATTTACTAGCACAAAACCCTAGAAATTCAGCAGTTATAGTTATACTTATTGTTAAACTTATCTGAAGAAACTATAACTCATGCCATTAAGTAACTTTCAGCTCACCATGCCGCTGGAGTCAAACTAGCTGACTGATGAGGGGTGATACTCTGAAACCAGTCCCAGAATGCTTGTTTCCGGTCCAAGGAAGACCTGGCCTGGCAGTTCAGGTTGGAGTGTGGGGGGCACGGTCAAGACTGAATTGCATATGGCTGGTTCTAAACTGCAATGGCATGGTGTGCAAAAAAACAATTGATTTAGGTCTAGTAGCGCAGATCTTTGTACTGGGGTGAATGTTTGCCATTGGTTCATCATTTCATCCATCAATTGTTCTTTTTGCCTTAAGTAACTTAAGGCAACGAGTCATAGTTTCTAAATATAAGTTTAACTAGAAGTATAACTATAACAGCTGAATTTCTATGGTTTTGTGCGAGTAAATTCAGAACCTAACTATAATGTCCCTGTAATCTTTGTTTTTTCAGTGAATATATATATATATATATATATATTGCCACACAATTCCAAGATGTTCGGATGTACAGAAAAGGCGGCACTCCAAGTCAGCGTTTCTACCAGGATGCTTTATTTGGCAGACCCCCCTGCCCCCTCGACAAACGCGTTTCACCTTTTAGGCTTCGTCAGTGTCAGCCATTACTAGTGCGCTACACCATTTTATTCCCAACCACTCCTCACAACATCAAGAGTGGACTAATGCTCGCCACGATGTTAACGGCGGCCATCTTGAAATGTGCAACTTTACAAATTATATGTACATATTAAACATTATATACATGGGAAAAATGGTGATTCAGAAAAGTGCTCGTGCAGAATTAAAAACAGGAAACAGGGAATATACATTGCATTACCAGTTAATTACACATATACATACTTTTACATAAAAGTACTGTAGTACTGTAAGCCATCATGCTGTGATATCATCTGTATTGTACAGATTTTATGTATTTCGGAGTATTTCATTTATGTGCAAAATTGCGCCCTGTATGGGCTAAATTGACTAGTATTGCTATCCCTGTTTCGTTCTAGACATACCGCCCTGTATGGGCTTGATCTTTTCAATGATTTTATATTCATCCCAGATAGGTTCTAGCGGCTGGAAAGACACCCCATATAGATGGTTTAAAATGGGTTTGTCTATTTGCAGGATTTGTCTATGTTACGGTGACAGCTACGGGGTAGACTACTGTTATTCCAAATGTACCCAAAGTTCCTCATCATTATTTAGCCCTCTCGGATGCATACTCTGGAGAACAATTATATACCTGGACTCCATCACTCTTAGGGATCTAATCCTATCCCCACCTCGTTCTTTTCTATCCAGTTGATCTATTAGATAGAAAGACAATAGGTCCCTATTGCTTTTGTGGTGGGTCTCAAAGTGGCGCGCCACAGGATAGTTCTTATCTTTATTTGTAATGGCACGCATGTGCTCCAGGATGCGTTTTTTCGCTGGGTTGATTGTACTACCAATATATCTTTTGGAACACGGACATACCAGGCAATAAATTACAAACTCCGAATTATAATTCAGGAATTTTGTGATCTCTCTTGTGGGCCTTGAGTCATTTTGTCTCCCCTCATATTTAGTTCGTTTCTTGCTGTACTTGCATGCTTTGCATTGCATGCACGGAAAGAAACCATTGATGGGCTTGGATTTTAATGTTCTGGGTGGTTCCTCGTAATGGCTCTTAACAAGATGGTCACTGAGAGACTGGCACCATCTGTAAGTAATAGACGGTTTTGTTGGTAATATCTTTTTCATGGTAGGATCAGTACCTAGGATGTGCCAGTTTCGATTGAATATCTGTACCAGTTCGCTTGATCTCATGTTAAAACTGGTAATCATCCTCACTGTACTGTCCTCCTCAGTCTTCCTCGTGGTTGTCTTGATGAGGTCTCTTCTGTCTATACGATCTACTCTATTTGCTGCTTCTGTAAGGAGTGATCCGGAGTACCCTCTATTTTTAAACCTTGTTACCGCTTCATCCCGGGCCTGTGAGAAATCACTAGAATCTGAGCAATTCCTTTTTAGGCGTAATAGCTCCCCAAACGGGATGTTTTTGATCATACTTCTCGGATGGTGGCTCGCCGCGTGTAACACGGTATTGCCAGCCGTGGGCTTGCGGTAAAGTCTGGTTTGTAGGGAACTATCTTTGACAAAGTCCTCTAGGTCGAGATAGTGTACAGATGTTTTGCTTATTGTACTTGTGAATCTCAAGTTAAACTCGTTATCATTTAGCACCGCCACATACTCCTCAGTTGAGGATACGTCGCCGCGCCAAACGACAAACAAGTCATCAATGTATCTCGACCAGACCATTATATGGTCCAGCCATTTCTCATTCGGACCTCCCGAGGCCACGTGCTTCTCCCACCAGCCCACAAATAAATTTGCGTAGCTGGGGGCGAAGCACGTGCCCATTGCGGTCCCTCTCAGTTGCCTATACATGTTACCTGCAAAAAGAAATTTTTTATTGTGGAGGCAGAATTCAATCATCCTCAGTATCATTTTGTTATGCTGATGGTATTGCAAATTTTCCTTCCCCAAAAACCACTTAATTGCAGAGATCCCATTTTGATGTTCTATACATGTGTACAGGCTGGTTGCATCTAGGGTAATGAGAAGCATGTCCTCCTCCCACCCAATGCCATCAATCTGTCGTATAAAGTCTTGGGTATCCCTGACATAGGAAGGTAAGTCTCTAACAAAGGGTGCCAGATAGCTATCGATAAATCTCCATGTGTTCTCCAGTAGGCTTCCTATAGAGGAAACGATAGGCCTGCCCGGGGGGTTTGTGATGTCCTTATGCACCTTTGGGAGGTGGTAAAATGTGGGAATGATTGGATGCTCACAAAACAAATATTCATATTCGTGTTTATTTAGCATACCCTCCTCCTTCCAACCCATAAGTAGTGCGTGATATTCTGTTAGGCAGTTTGTGAAACCCCTTTTGTCCATAATGGCATAACAGTTCTTGTCCTGTAATTGTCTCAAGGCCTCCTTTTTATATTGTGTTTTCCTGAAGATAACAATATTTCCCCCCTTGTCTGAGGGTTTGATCTCGATAGTGCTGTCATCCTTGAGAGACTTAATGGCTTCCCATTCCAATCTTGATATATTGGAGGTCTTTTAAGTTAATTCCAAATTCGTAACTGTCATTTTCTAAAGATCTTGGAGGATGGCGTCATTAAAGACGTCTATCGCGTCATGTGTCACATGTGGTAAAAATCTCGATTTACGTTTCAAATTGCTCAGGTCTCTTACTTGGGCAATTTCTTCCCTCCTAAGTACCTCCATGGATCCGGGTATTTCTTCTGAGTCCACGAGTTCATGTGCTGTCGTTAGGAGTGTTAGGTCATTGTCTATGAGATTGGGTCCGGGCGTTGTTATTTCCTCAACAGTCGTCTGTTTTTCAGAGAGATTTTTCAGGGTAAATATTTTTGCAGTTTGAGTTTGCGGACAAACTTAAAAAGATCTATTCTAGTCTGTACCGGGTCAAACTTGGTTGTGGGACAGAATGTCATTCCTTTCTTTAGAACTCTTTCCTCATGTATCGTGAGTTGTTTGTCGGAAAGGTTGACAATGGTGTGTTCTTCCTCTACCATCTCCCCCTCTTTCCTCTGCTGCGAGTCACCATTGGCGGCGCCACCTGAGCGCCCTCTCCTACCCTGCCTTGTTTTCCTCCTCCTTTTTTGGGGGGAGCCTTTTGCGGCATCTGTGGTTGGGTTCGATATCTTGTCTCTTTCATGACTTGGTACTCGTCTAAAAAAGGGGGAGGAACTGTATTCCCACTTTCGTTCACCTTCTTCTTACTTTTGCTGTTTCTGGCGGATTTGTCCTCTGATTGTGATGCATCCGATTCTGATGTGACTGCCCCTGACCGAATTTGTACTCCCTGGGCCAATCTTTTTCTTGTTGCATCAAATTTCTTAGCAAAGGTTAGTATCCTGCCTGTTAAGTAATCCTGTTCGTCTCTCTGGAATTTTGTCTGTTTCCTCTTTTTAATTCCATTCTCATAGTCCTTTAACCTCTTTTGCATTGCATTCCGTAAATCCTCAGCGGACTTGGTGTCTTTGTCCTTGCTGATTAGGTCCTCCAATCTCTGGATTTCTGCGAGGGCTTTATCCCTGTCACTCCAAGCGTACTTAATAAGCATCAGTAACATTCCTTTACTGGAGTCGGCTGTATATAATGCCCAATCCTTAAGTAATTGAGTGTCCGGATTTTCGTAAGAGGGGATAGTAAAAATCCTTAGTCCTCTTGGGACTCGATTACAGTCGACATAGCTCTGGAGTGAGGTTGCCTCCCACCACTTACGAACTTCCCGTTCTATTGTTCTTTCTAGTTGCAGGAAAAGGGTTTGTAAATTAGTTGCCGGTGTGGCAGAGGTTGAGGCACCCTCTGTTATGTTTGTGATGGCGTTTATGCTTTTAAAGATATCTCCCGCCTCTCGTTCTCTTTCCGCTGTAGCAGACATATTGCACCAAAAATCTGGGAGAGCACTCACTATCGCGTTAAATGTTCACAGTCTAAACGGGGTACAGCTGCAGTATACGGGGGGTCCGCCACTAGTGACTTGTCAACACGGGACAGAAGTACGGAATTTCATAGGTTTAAAGTATTTGGAGTACTCGTGCACCGCTTACCCTTCGCCGGAGTTTCACAGCCGCCGCTCGGCTCCCGCTCAGCTACCGCGTCCTCCCGGTTTCGGTGCAGCGCGTGCAGATTTCCTCCGTTTCTTTGTGGGTCGGCAGTACCACAGTCCAGGCTGCCTTAGTGATCCCTCGTACCTCGGTTCGACGGCCAAATTAACTTTTCGAACAGCTTCTTACACCGCCGTCGCTCCTCCTCCTCCCGGGTGCTCTGCCTCGCGGGGGTGAGCCGCGTAATAGTATGCCACACACTTCCAAGATGTTCGGATGTACAGAAAAGGCGGCACTCCAAGTCAGCGTTTCTACCAGGATGGTTTATTTGGCAGACCCCCCTGCCCCCTCGACAAACGCGTTTCACCTTTTAGGCTTCGTCAGTGTCAGCCATTACTAGTGCGCTACACCATTTTATTCCCAACCACTCCTCACAACATCAAGAGTGGACTAATGCTCGCCACGATGTTAACGGCGGCCATCTTGAAATGTGCAACTTTACAAATCATATGTACATATTAAACATTATATACATGGGAAAAATGGTGATTCAGAAAAGTGCTCGTGCAGAATTAAAAACAGGAAACAGGGAATATACATTGCATTACCAGTTAATTACACATATACATACTTTTACATAAAACTACTGTAGTACTGTAAGCCATCATGCTGTGATATCATCTGTATTGTACAGATTTTATGTATTTCGGAGTATTTCATTTATGTGCAAAAAATAAATAAATAAAATATATATATACTACTATTATAAAGAGAGAACTGGGAACCTTTGAGGCGGGTAAACTCCAGAAGTACAGCACCAATCAGAACACCCAATACAGCGTTGTAAAGGGGAGTTTCAGGAGATGGACATAGGCTATACATCTGGCCACCATATACATTACAAAGGTCAAAACAACATTAGGGGTAAAGTAGTCCCTCGTGGGCGTTGGCGTTGGCGTGTCGGGGGCGTGTGGGTGGCCGTGTGGGTTGAGAGACGCATGCAGCCTGACAAAATTGCCCGCATAGAAAAAAGGTGGGAGTGTGGGTGGGCGTGTGCGTTCAGAGACGCATGCAGCCTCACAACGTTGTCTGGGTAAAAAAGATTTCGGTGGGCGTGTGGGTGTGCGTGTGTTCAGAGACCACAATGCACACGCCCACACACAACAACTCTGAACAGCAAGCACACACTTTGCAACGTGCACTAACGCTAATCTCACTGTGATGAGATTAGCGTTTGTGCACGTCGTGACGTCTGCGTGCCCTTTAGCGCTGTTGTGTGTGGGCATGTGCATTGTAAGAAGCCTGCTGCATTGTAAATCGCGGAGGGGGGGTAGCGTTCGGTAACGTTTCCCATCCTTCGCCTGCTTCATTGTAAAGCGTGGAGGGGGGGTGGGGGGCTAGCGTTGGGTAACGTTTCCCATCCTTCGGGTAAATCTTTTTCATTCTCGGACAACGCAGTCGGCGTTTAGGCACTTATCACTCGGCCGGTTCCTGCCACTCAATGCTGCACAAGCGGACAGACCAAAGGACTCAACAAGTACAAAGGTAAAAGACGACGTGCAATATCTTTGTTGAACAACGCCTCTACCTCATTATACAATTTTTAATAACAAACAAACACCATTGGACACATTCTCTTTATTCCCCGGACAACGTCGGGACGGGCTGCTAGTGTATATATATATATATATATATATATATATATATATATATATATATATATATATATATATATATATACACATATATATATATAGACACATACATATATATATATATATATGTGTGTGAGTGTGTGTGTGTGTGTGTTTTCTTTTCACAGTAATAAATGTTATATATTTTAAGAAATGTATACAATGTTTTCCTGGCTATTAACCACTTTGCCAGGGTCAGGCACCACTTCAGCAAACTATCTGTATTCTAGGGGCCCGATTACGATCTCGCTAGGAAAGCCCTCCGTACAACTCTGATTCGGAGGGCTTTATGAGCGAATCATGCTCATGTAGTCCGAACGAGCGAGTACGGTGCATCTGTATGCTTACGGACTCGATTCGCTCGTACTCCCATTGAACTCTATGGAAGCCTGTATACTGGACACGTACACAGACTCCCATAGCAAAAATAGTGGGTGGGGAAAAGCATACACCATGTGGTAGGCACCCCATGGTGCCAACTGCACTGTGCATGCTTGGCTCGGGGGAACCCATGGGCACACCGCCTTGACTAATTTGGAGGGCCCAGGGTGAACCTGCTATGGCCCCCCGAAGTACGATTCCAAAAGCCGTTTCATCTCGCTGAGACCGAGTCGATGCTGCTGTCTCAATCATGCATCTTACTCGCTCAGTCAGAATCCGGCTCATTGCGCGGCATGATTCGGCTATGAACTAGTCATACGGACATGATCGGGTTGGGAAACGATTCAGTCGATGCGTACGCGATCTTTGCATCCAACTTGATCGTTCGGACCCGTTTATGATTTGGTCGGAAAAAAGGGCTACGAATCGGATCCGGAAAAGCCAAATCCGATTTAGAGGCCTTCCTAACGACATCGTAATCGGGCCCCAAGTCTTTTTCCTTAGCCCGACCAAAAGTAGGTAAAACCCTTAAGGCAGATAGCCTTATTTCTAGGCCCAGGTGAAATTTAAATTATGCTGGCTTCATTTTCATAATTTTGGGAAATTCATGTTACGCTTGTTACACAACATTCCTGAAATTGTGCTGTTACACCACATTGCGTAATTATGCACAATTCACAGAAAAAGTTTACCGCAAGAGCTTGAAGATAGCATGAACAGCCAGAATGTGAGCGGCTGTTGCTTTTGCAACTTGGATTTTTCAAGCTATTCTTTTACCACGTAATGCATCATTGCATAAAAAACTGACACAAGGTTGCTTTTAGTACTAAATTATAACAAGCATCTAAAGGACAGATTTGTATTTTCCATAATCACACAAAATGTTGCATATTTTATTCAAAATGTTGCTGAAATTACCCAAAAGCAAATTATTAGCATTTTCCCACACCTTTATATCTTGTAATATAAAGGCTTTAATGTGTATTTATAAAATGTGTATGAGCGCCATTTCTGGTTGGTCATCTATATTCCTCCTGTTTCACAGTAAGGCGTTCCTGTGGCGTGACCTGTTCGCCTCCACAGATACCTAACTCAAGTTGAATTGATTCTGATTTAAGTTCTCTTACTTTCCTACCAGCTTCTTTCTTATTTCCAAAAACTACTGCAAAAATCTATCCTCTCAATACTGTTATATATGTTGGATTATGCGCTATGCAAATAACAAAGTGGCATAACATAGAAAATCGCAAGGCGATGCAGAGATGTCACAGTGGAAAACCTCCATATCGCAGAGATAAAATCAGGGGCCTAGATTCGGGTGGGTGGGGGGGATGTTTGTGGTGTTAAACCCCCCCCCCCAATAAATGTATTTTCATGAAATAATTAGTTACAGGTGCTTTCAGTTGGGGATGGTGAGGTGTTTCACACAGACAAAAATGCACACACACTTTCGCTCTGTTTGAAAGTGTTAAAAAATGTCAGGTACTTTTTCGAAAATATTGTGGTTTCTCTCACTTAGGACCACTACCAATCCTCATTCATCTCTCTTTCCACTCACCCTTTGGCCCCTCTCATGCACCCGGTTTATTCTATAATGTAGTTTAACATTTTATGATAGTGTTATTGTTGGAATATTGGAAGTTCACACCCACCACCTAATTTTAATGACCAGGCTACGCTCCTGGATAGAGGCATTAAACGGACCAAAGCTTTCCTATCAGGTTTAAAAGTAAGAGACATGGGAGGTCTCTTCCCCAGTTATTTTCCATAAAATAAGAAGGTAAATATTAACAGGCCATGCCAGCGGTAATCTGCCTGTAAATCTTGCATTTCAGCACTTTTACGATAATGCCGAGTTCACTCAGCGTGAAGAGGGCACAGTAGGATTATATATCTAAGGTCAATCTTGTAAAACACAGGGTTCACTTATGTCAGGGGCAGGAGGAGTGTTAATGCAAAAAAATTGATCTGACCTTGGGTAATGTAATCTGGTGTTCATGTAAAGCGCTTTGATGCCCTTGGGCTCAGTTCGCGCTCTATAAAAACAGCAAAAAAATGCTGTTCATGGATTTGTGCACACTGTCTGAACAATGTTCACAACAAACACACGCATCTCGAACCCTTGCTTTAATGCCCAATTTGTATATTTTAGGGGGCAAGAAGATTGTTTTTACACTTCGCAATGCAAAATGCCTGCGAAGTTTTTGAAAAGTGGCCTCTTTTGTGACCCGTCTGCACCAGGCACCTTCGAACTTTGGCAGCAGGATGGTTGTCGTCAGACAGATATGTGCAGCAGCAGGCAATTGTCATAGAGGTGTCAAAGAGTTTAAAGCTGTGCCGGCTTTGCCAAAGGGAAAACTTCCAACTTTGCTGACGATTTAAAAACTTCACACGCTGACCCTGATTAAACCCTGTGTAGGGCCCTAGGCAGTCGAAACTTCGCCCCCCACCCCCCTCACAAATTATCTCCTAATATGTTTTTAATTTTACCAACCAACAATTTTAATAAACCAATTTTATTACACAAAACTAAGCATTAACAATTATTAATGTTATTAAACAAAAACATGTTTTTGTAATTTTAATAAACCAACAAAACTTTAAATATTTACTTTTTTCAATTTGCCTGTGGCAAAATTCTTTCTGGATATCTTGGAAGTCTACCTTTTGCAAGATCAGTGAAGTCTTTAATGTAAAGTTTTCTTTGAGTTGATTTATTTTTGTCTATCTTGTTAGCAATTTAAGAAAGCTTGATTGTAATTTTCTTTCAAGATCAAATCAATATTATTTTGATCTGTTGTCGCTGAGCCGCTAAAAGGAGTGGGGCCCCTAGGCAGGTGCTTACTTTTCTTATTTGGTAAAAATTCACCCGCCCCTTTGTAAAAGATAACCTGGACTATACTCTTATACCTCCGTGAAGTCTGCGCGTCTGTTCAGCTGAAGAAGAAAACTGGAATATCGTTAGTTCAAGTTCAAGTTCAAGTTCGGGTATTTGTATAGCGCACTGCTCACCCAGAGGGTCTCAAGGCGCTTGGGTAAGGGGTTCATTATTTGTCGAATAGCCAGGTTTTAAGTTCTTTTCTGAAGGAGATGTGGTTTTGAGTAAGGCGGAGGTGAGTGGGGAGTTCCAGGTCTTGGCAGCAAGGAAGGAGAAGGATCTGCCACCCATGGTGGATTTTCAGATGCGCGGGACAACGGCGAGGGCTTGATTGGACGATCTTAGTTGGCGGGTGGGTTTGTAGAAGGACAGTCGAGTGTTGAGGCATTCGGGTCCTAGGTTGTAGAGGGCCTTGTGTAGAGGGCCTTGTGTGCGTGGGTGAGAAGGCGGAATGTAATTCTTTTGTTGACGGGAAGCCAGTGGAGGTCTTTTAGGTGTCCGGTGATGTGATCTTGGCGAGGGATGTCTAATATGAGTCTCGCGGATGCGTTTTGGATGCGTTGGAGTTTTTTCTGTAATTTTGCTGTGATTCCGGCGTATAGTGTGTTACCATAATCCAGTCGACTCGTGACCAGTGCGTGGGTGACAGTCTTTCTTGTCTCGAGGGGGATCCAACGGAAGATCTTTTTGAGAATGCGAAGTACGTTGAAGCAGGAGGATGAGACTGCGTTGACTTGTCTGGACATCGAGAGAGAGGAGTCAAGGATGAATCCAAGGTTACGTGCATGGTCTGTGGGTGTGGGTGCTGTGCCCAGAGCAGAAGGCCACCAAGAGTCGTCCCAGGCAGAGGGGGAAGATTCTAGGATGAGCACCTCCGTTTTGTCTGAGTTGAGTTTTAGGCGGCTATGTTTCATTCATTCGGCTACTTCTTTCATGCCTTCGTGAAGATTGGTTTTGGCGGTGTTAGGGTCTTTGGTGAGGGAAAGGATTAGCTGGGTGTCGTCGGCGTAAGAGATGATGTTAAGGTTGTGTTGACGTGCGATGGAGGCGAGTGGACTCATGTAAACGTTGAAGAGGGTGGGACTGAGTGACGATCCTTGTGGTACGCCACAGATGACTTCAGTGGACTCAGAGTTGAATGGGGGAAGTCGGACTCTTTGAGTTCTTCCAGCGAGGAATGAGGAGATCCAGTCCAAGGCTTTTCCTTGTATTCCGATGTTGCTGAGGCGTTGTATAAGGGTGCTGTGGCAGACTGTGTCGAAAGCGGCGGAGAGGTCGAGTAGAATGAGGGCCACTATTTCACCGTTGTCCAGTAGTGTTCGGATGTCGTCAGTCGCTGCAATGAGGGCGGTTTCGGTGCTGTGATTGGCTCGGAACCCGGATTGAGATGGATCGAGGGAGTTGTTGGATTCAAGGAAGGCGGCGAGCTAGTTGTTGACGGCTTTCTCGATGACTTTGGCCGGGAATGGGAGGAGGGATATGGGTCTGTAGTTTTTAAGTTCAGAGGGGTCTGCTGTGGGTTTCTTCAGAAGGGCGCTGAGTTTGGCGTGTTTCCAGCTTTCTGGAAAGGTGGCAGAGTTGAACGAGCAGTTGATGACATCACGGAGATGGGGTGCGATGATGGAGTCCGCTTTGTTGAAGATGTGGTGGGGGCAGGGGTCAGTAGGCGAGCCAGAGTGAATGGAGTTCATTAGGCGGATGGTGTCTTCAGTGGTGATTGGGTTCCAGGTGGTAAGGTTGTTAGTTGGCGGAGTAGGATCTGAGGGGGGTGGGGAGGGTTGAGCGCCGGGAGTATTCTCGAAGCTGTTGTGGATGTCGGCAATTTTGTTGTAGAAGAAGGAGGATAACGCATCGCAGAGGTCTTGGGAGGGAGTGATGTCGTTAGATGCTGAGGTGGGGTTGGTGAATTCTTTGACTATGTTGAAAAGTTCCTTGCTGTTGTGAGTGTTGTTGTCGAGACGATCCTTGAATGCTGATTTCTTGGCGGATCTAATCAGTTGGTGGTGTTTGCGGGTGGCTGCCTTGAGGGTGGACATGTTGTCGGTGGTTGGGTTTTTTCTCCACGTTTTCTCCAGGGTGCGGCATAGCTTCTTGGATTTTTTAAGGTCATCATTGAACCAGGGAGCCTTTTTGCTGGTTGATTTGATCTGGTGTTTTTTCAGGGGTGCTAATTCGTCAGCACTGTGGGTGATCCATTGCTTGAGATTGGTGGCCGCTTGGTTTGGGTCCAATGAGAGGGTGGGAGGGTTTTGGTTGAGTGATGTGAGGAGTTGGTTGGGGGTGATTTTGTTCCAGTTTCTCCGAGGAATAGGTTGTTGGCGGTTGTGGGTTAGGGTGGTTTTGTAGCTGAAGTGGACACAGCTGTGGTCCGTCCAGTGGAGAGCTGTGGTGTGATCGAAGGAGATGTGCTTGCAGGAGGTGAAGATAGGGTCGAGCGTGTGTCCGGCTACATGGGTGGGGGTGTCAACAAGTTGTTTGAGTCCGAGATTGGCCAGGTTGTCCAGAAGGGTGGTGGTGTTGTTGTCGTGTTTGTTTTCAATGTGGTAGTTGAAGTCTCCTAAAAGAATGTAGTTCTCGGAGGCGAGGGCATGTGGGCTGACGAAGTCGGTGATGTCATCGCTGAATTGACTGCGGGTACCTGGAGGCCTGTAGATGAGGGTGCCTCTAAGTGTGGGCCTAGGGTCGGTGTGGATCTGAAAGTGGAGATGTTCGGCGGTTGCAAGATTGTCATCGGAGCTGGTCGTGATTTTGATGGTGTTCTTATGGATGATGGCTATGCCTCCTCCTGTTTGATTGGTGCGGTCTTTACGGGTAATCTTGTAAGCGTCCGGTATGGCTATGGCGATGTCGAGTGCTGATGATGTGTTCATCCATGTTTCTGTAAGGAAGGCGATGTCCGGTGACGCAGTGTCGAGTAGGTCCCAGAGTTCCGTTGAGTGTTTGTGGACCGAGCGGGTGTTGAGCAGGATGCACTTCAGTCGGATATAGTTGGAGCTGTGTGTGGATGAAGTGGACTTGGTGAGGGTCCTGAAGCAGTTGAACTTGCAGGAGAGGCAGGCGAATGGGCCGTGGGTACGTCCTGGGATGGCTTCGCAGCATTGCGGTGCGCGTCCGTGGTTGAGGGCGAGGAGAGTCGCGGCATCATATGTGATTCTAGTGGACTGGGTACGGCGGGGGCCAGGGGGTCTGGCGCTGGGCGCGGTCCAGGCGCGGACGGGCGTAGACGGGCTTACCTTTGGCGCGCCTTCGGCACGCATGGGGCGCGTCCGCTGCGCGTGACCGCTGCGCGTCAGTTGCTTTGCCATACACAACGCAGGAGCAATTTCCCTTCATTGCCTGTGAGCATCTAATGCCAACCCCTCACCAATTTCCACGTTTTCTTACAAGAAAGAAAAAAAGTGACAAAAAAGGCGCATACTTGTTTTACAGGGAACTCATTGTTGCAGTCTTGCAGTTTTATACAAGTGTTAATATAAGATATCATTACCCAACTCGGTTGCAGTTATTGTATTCATAATAGAAAACTGAAAAGCTAAATTTCCCACGACAGGATTTCAACCTTATATTGCCACAGAAGAAACATTAACCACTGAGCTATCTTATCAGCTACAACTGCTGAACAGGTACATCTTCTAGTAAGATGACATGGGGGTAAGGGGTTGTCAAGACACCTATATCAGAGATGTATGTGTATGCTGCAGTTCTCTGGGCACCACACACAGAACAATTTGCATGGATAACTTAATATGTTCAATTATCCATGCAGATGGCTTGATTTATGAGTGCAAATTTGCTTTTGCAATTCAGGTGAATTTAAACTCGTAAATCTATTTACTCCATATTACTCAAGTATGATGTGCTGTTAAGTCTAAAGCTTCAAGAATTGATAGGGCAGCAAGTATAAGTCATTTGTAATATATATTGAATTAATAAACGACTATTGCCTGCTCCTCTCTGACACTCTTAACTAGAGGCTGCTCTGTCTTATCGATTATTTCACTTTCTTTCATATTTTTTCTTTATTTCACATTTTTCCTGTGTTTGGGAATGTTCATACGGGGGTTGGTTTCTCAGTCCTCATTTGTTTATATCCAAACCAATCCAGTTTCTTTACTCTTTGTTAATCAAGATGGACATAGTCCTGCATGTGATATCCGAAGGCCTGGCATTCCCTTGGCATGGTTACTGTAACACAAAGTGCCTGCTGCACCTCAAGCTTTGCTGATTGGGGATAGCTAACACAACAAGATGATGGACGGAGTGCTGAAACTTTTCAACCACTCACCCCCAGTCAAGAGATCTGAGTTGAATCCATTGTTCTTTTGATCGCCACACCACCCCAGTTTGGACCAAGCCATATGCAAATCAGTCTTGACCCTGCTCCTCATGAGAACAGTCCTGCCCGAACTGCCAGGCCAGGTTCTCCCTGGACTGGAAATTAAGCATCCTAGGACCGGGTTTGGGGTTTCACCCCTCATCAGCCAGGCTAGCTTGAATCCCGTGGCACAGCGAGCAAGGGACCCACGTCTAGGCATACCCTTGGCCACATACAGCGAACATAGCAAACACAACAAGATGATAGACAAAGTGCTGAAACTTTTCAACCACTCATCCCCACTCAAGAGCACTGGGTTGAATCCATCGTTCTTCTGCTAACGAATCCACTACAGATTGGGCATGGCTGTCAATCATTTCCTCTTTTTGTGTGAGATAAGAATTTTAAAAAGGTTTATAATATGTATCCGTTTATTAACTTTTATGAAGATATGCAGCATTCACTATCAACACAATAATTGTACTGTGGGTCCAATCAAGAAGTGATTACATGTCATAACTAAACACTCTAATAAAGATCCACCCTCCCACATCCTCTTGGTTGTTTCAGAGAGATCATCCATAGTATGTTTACAAAAAGTGACAACTCTAAATTTTCAGGGGTTCCCCATGAAAGGGACAGATGTTGCCTCGGAGTGTTCCTAAGTCTGGGGTTCAGGAGCCCTTTCTTGCCTTAACCACAATCACTTTGTCAGAGAATATAGCCCACTTGGATTGCAGATTTGTCCTGTGTTGCTGATCTTGGGCAAGGATTACTGAAAAGCAGTAACATAGTAGAGTTTTGATGTTTTGTGATTACTCTGTAACATATTTTTTGGTTTGCTGTGCCTTGCCTCTCAGGCTTTTTTGCTTCCTCTGGAGTTCTCCGTCTTTTTGGACTTTTTGATGTGACTTGATCTCGGCCAGTAAGATATTGGTTGGCTTTGTGACCACAGTTAGTTAAAGTACTTATACCCTTCATTGGAAGGTCTATCTCCTGCTCAATGGATTTAGTTTATGCATTGACCAGTAATGGACCTCCTCTGACCCTACCCTCCTCTCTTCCCCTCCCTTCACCTCTCCGCCTCCCCCATTCTTCTCCTCCATCCAACTCCCACCTTCCTTCCCTCCTCTCCCTTAAAAACCATTCCCCCATCCCAATCTGTAGTCCCCCCTGTAGGAGGATGGATATCTGACTATGGTTACCCCCAACTTTTTGCCTAGTGTTTAGCTGGTTTTCGACTTAGTTGGCCTGGGATCCTGCTAATCAGAGCCCCAGGCTATCTGCTCTCACTGTAAAATGGACTCCATGTACTTTAAGTAATCTCCAATTGGGTATTGGGTCACCTTGTGAGCCCCTGTATAGTGTACCATAGGTACCCAGGGCATAGGTGCATCCAAGGCCTACCAGGGGCTGCAGCACGTATTATGCCACCCCTGGCTGGTCATCCAAACTGACACAACTGGCTGATCAGTCAGCTGGGGCAAAGTTGTGTAATCACCCCTTGCTTAGGTATAGTATCCCTATACCTACCATTATATATAGACACATATATACCTATAAGTCACTCCTATGGCAGGCCTTAACAATCCTGGAGGCAGAGTGCTTGGTTTTATGTGAGATGGTGCTCTAGCATGAGCTGAGCCTGTCTGCGGCTTTCGGAACCATGTCCTTATAGCTGTTCTATGATATCGCCCTACCATATACTCTTAAGTGCATTATAATCCTCGCAGTTAATGCTAACTTTGGTTTGGCTTTATCGAAACATGTTGTGTAAGGTGTCATACGCTTTGGAATACTACCCCCCCCCCCCGCCAGTCCTGGCGACAGGGGTAGCATTCCACCCTTCTAGAGGGAGAAGACATGTAGTTGTAGCTTTACCCGGTTAAAGTTAAACAGAGCCTCAGCATCACAAAATGGATGCTGCTTCCACAGACACGAGTCTGACCTCCTGCTGCTGGACGAAACTCCGGCAGGGGAGGCCTGGACAATAGGTTTCCTGCCTTCAGCCTTAGTGTATTGGGGCAGGGTGGGTTGAATGAAATGAGACACTGCCTGGGGCACACAAGGTGCTCCATGCATAGCCCGGTTCAAACCAGTTGCTGGGGCACTCCAGCCCCAGCTCTGGTGCGAAATTGGACAAAGGGAAAGGGGTGTAACCACCCCCTTCCCAGGTTCCACCCATAGGAGGGACCTAGCAGGTAATCCAGTCCCTTTCATTAGTATAAAGCTAGGAGCTGAGTCTAGAGACTTTAGATTATCCTGAACTGAAACTCTGAAACGAAACTCTGGACCTTCGACATTCTATTGGGACTAGAAGACTGAAGAATCTCCCTCGTGGTTAAGGAGTGACGACCCTGTGCAAACAGGCTCCACCAGTAACTTGCCGGTTTGCTTCGTCGACGCTCCAGCCGGATCCCGACGACTTAGCGACACAGCCTCTAGACTTCCAGACTTCTCTGACTCCGACCCGCATCCACAGCAAAGCTGAGACCCGTGGCGGACACAAGAGACTGTTGCAGGGTTTCTGTACTCACACAGAACTGTGCACAGAGGAGTGGAACCTCGGCAAATTAGGGTGTCCCAAAACTTACCTTAGCAACCAACTCACCCCTTACCGAGCTAGCTACAGTGTCTCATTGGACATATCAAACACCCAATGTTTAGACAAACCAGAACATGAACTTACAGTACCTCAGGGTACGTGGGACTCATGAACACTCTTTCGTTATATTATCATTACAAACCAGAACATGGAGTAAAGAAGACACATGTGCATTTGAAATGTTTATTTACTAATGCCGTCTTCTCAGGCGCAGTATCTTTGATAATACAAGTATACTTATTATCAGTAGCAAAATTATCAGCATAGTTACTAAGACATAAAAAGCGAATGGTGACAGCATGTTAACATGCTGTAATGAATAAGAGTTAACAACACTTATATCTCACCCTCCCTAACACATATATTATATTATTATCTAAGAAGGTCTCTTTGGGTTGTTTTAGGGCGGGCCCATACCTTAGTGTCCTAGCATGAAGGAATCACATCAGCATACACCAGCTCTCTCTGCATGTGCACCGCATCAAGTGTGTTAACAATTCTCGTGCAAAGCAATATCAATCCCGCCTCAAGCCCAAGTTGGCAAAGGCTGCACTTGTGTTATGACTATGAAGGCGTGGAGATCAGACCTCATAACAATTCCATATCGTGTTGCTCCTGAAACTTCAGCACTCTCCGTGCAGACATGGTTTATTAAACAAAACTGATATCAGAGCAATAACATATTATTCTCACATACACCACGGCAAACCACTAGGTTGAAAGCTAAGTCAACAATTAAGGGTCGTGTGCAGAAGTTGCAAGAAAGGAAAAATGGCGTTTAAATCTCAAATGTACCTATGCTAACTTAACACGATATAAGGATATATAGGAGCTATACAACACCCCCCCATGATCCGAGAACGGACTAAATAAGATAACAGAAGTGCCATCACATGAGAGCAGAATCCTTTTATAAACGAGCATGAATAAAAATTCAATTATAAAAACTAATGCTAAAAAAATAGCCCACAAGTATAATGTGGCTCAAGCCAATAGGCAAGCAAAAAAAATGTCTTGACCAAAAGTCAATAAAATCAAGGAAATGCTATCAATCAGCATGTCAATTTGAGGCAGTGTCTATGATAAGACTGTATATGAAAAGTAAGCTGCAACAGCCTCCAGGAGGAAGTCACTGTCCTCATCCGAAAACAGTTCAGCCATCCAATTTAAAAGATGAAAGGAACATACGTGATCTTCCAGCACCGCATCCTCTATAACCATCAGAGGACAGCTCGGTGGGTTTTCAAGAAAACTTCGTCCCAAGAAATTTTGCGCTGCCGACAACACATCCCAGGGACCCATTAGTCCATGTGCCACCGCCAAGGCCATAATCCTTTCGTCAGAACAAACCAACTCGTGAGCAATGATAGGACTCATCAGTTGATCAAAATCGACGTCAGAAGATATTGGTCCGCAGAGACACAAATCAATGGCCCAAAGGAAATCACAGGTCAGGCAGTGAAATACAGGCTGGACACAGGTGAAATAGGAGAACCGAAAAGATAATCCAAACGCCGTGCTTAGAGTCGCCAACGGCAGTGTGCCATAATAATCAAGCATGCGGTTGCGAAACCGCGTCAGTAGCAGCTGAGCGTGGTCTTGCACAGGAAGGGCATCCATATTTAAAAAGGCAGAAAACCACCAATGCGCCAGCCGCTAATGCAAGTAAAAACGGGAACCCTCCAAACAAGGATGAAAAAATAGAATGGAAGAAGGCAGGGATGACTCCAAAAATCTTCTCAAAGGAAGTCACGAGACCACCGCTAACAACTTTAAAAAAATGTGCTAGGCCCGTTGTGGAGGATGCGTTAAAGATAGAACGGACCATGGCTCCGAAATGCAAAGGCAAATCAGTGTTTAAAAGAGCCTGAACCTCCGTACGGGTGTTAGCAATGTGAAGCACGAAAGTTTCACGGGCCGAGCTCAAGGCCACCTCTTTCTGGGACAATAGAGCTCTTATTCTAGCCATGCCGCTGAATTCTGCTCCCAAGGTCGGTATCTGTGGCCAAATGGAAGACTCCCTATGTTCACGTGTGGGAGGATAAAGAACATTTCTGCAGCAAATAACTCGCTCACTAACCGTTACTATGAAAGCTATACCTTTAATTAAACCACAGCAGTTTTCATTATTGAGCATTAAATAACTACCATTCTCTAACAATTTAAACGTGGGGATGATAGCAGGAACTGGCGTGCCCTGTAAAACGCAAGCCATATTCGGTCTGTCCCTGTTACATGAACCGTGTAACTGTATGTGTCTACACATTAAAGAATGATCTGGCGTCTCAGTACACTCATCCCCTGTTAGATAAACCTCCTGTTCATCCTTGAAACATCTGTATGTGTATGGGAGTGACCAGACCTCATGAAGAAAACCGCTACCTAAGGGTTCAAAACGACCTATTGGCACATATTTCATACAATGTGAAAACTTATATAAAGCAAAAGGCAGCGTTATTAAACCGTGGATAAGCCACGTAGCAGCAGTGGTCTCTGCCACAGAAAAAGGTAAAGATTCCAATCTTTCAATATGGAGCATAGAAAAGGAAGCATCACGCATTGAAAGCAAGCGTTGTTTGTCTGTCAAATTAAATGGTGCAAATAAAGAGGAAACGTTCATGTATCCCCAGGGAACTTTACCCATTTTTAGAGTCTGTAGTGTCCATGCAAACTGCATGATTGAACGTAATTGATTTTGACCATGGTATAATACAGACACTTCATCATGCACAATATCAACAACAGACGACACAATATTATCTAATGTGTAAATTCTAGAGGAAAGCACGTTAATGCTATTGTCAACCACTGCAAGCACTTTCTCAAGATTTGCCTGATCAATAGCCCTAAGGCGTGAAGCAGCCTCAATCTGTGAGAGTTTCCAAATTTCATTGTAAACACCATATAACCACCTTTTCGACCTGCCACTAGCTGGGCCCTTAATGAAATCATTCAAATCCACGTCTGCATTCAGTTTGGAAAGGTGATACTTAACCGCAGGTAAAGTTGAATGTTTCAGCCAAGCTTGACACAACTTGCCAACAGAGTAAGAGGTGACAGTATGACTCAAATCAAAACGGGGATCAGATCTAACAGTCTTAAAACCGTCAGTTATATTTAAAAATCTCTTTTGGCAAGAATCAGCACCACGGTGCCAAAGCAGCCAACCCTTGGGATTCATACTGGAAATGTTAAAGGAGGAATTCAGAAGCAGAGCCTGTATATCTCTAATGGACAATTTAGTAAAATTACTCCAATTCTCATATTCCTCCAACTCCGGGAAAGACGGGGTGTTTAACCTTTTAGATGTAGCCAATCCAAAGCACGTGGTCTGGGAAATGGTTTCATTTAAAAACCACATATGATTTGGGATGAGACATGCACGGTGCAAAGCCTCAGTGCCTTGTACCTGCCAGGCCCTCGAGCCCCAAACTGATTTAAGGTCTATGGTATCCTTCCATAACTCATACCCTCCAGTAACTAATTGATCCAGGAAGGCCTTTGAATATAACAATTTTGTATTTGTAAGTCGAACCTTGGACAGTGGCTGTTTGTGAAATTTAAAATAAAAGGACTCGGGATTGGACTGATTAAAGTCAGTGAAATAAGTATACTTTTTAAGAAACGTTTCTGAACTTCCTTGTGTTGGTGCTGGGCAATGTTCCCACTGAGTAAAATTAACCGCATCCCTTCGGGAAGATGTCTTGTGTAAGAAGTGATTGCCATAATGTTGGTAACAGAACAATTCACCATAATTAGCAGATTCTAAATATAAATCCTCAGCATCAAAAGCAGCATAATATTTCAAATCAGAAAACAAACTTTCCACAGCATTAACATCCCAATCATCAGAACGAATGTTTTGTTTCACCACATCCCCCATATTAACTCTTAGTACATTAGGGACATTAACGACTTCCGTTGGACCATGAATCTGAAAACGAACTGCATCCCACGCGATTCCATCCAGAACAGGCCACGCTGTGATGTTAACCAAAGTCAAGTCTCTTTTTAATCTGTGTGTAGAATGTGAAGAGGAAAGTGGGGCCAAAGTTCCATTCAAATGAGTAATGCAAGTTCTCTCCTCGACATAGTGTCCATTCATAATCCGAAAAAAATAAAACACAAAACCAATTGACATAAAAAGGTAAACTGAAAAAAGGACCAGCCAAATGTATATCCAAGGAGGTATCAAAAAATGTTTTTTAAA
This sequence comes from Lissotriton helveticus, assembly GCF_964261635.1. Taxonomy (NCBI): domain Eukaryota; kingdom Metazoa; phylum Chordata; class Amphibia; order Caudata; family Salamandridae; genus Lissotriton; species Lissotriton helveticus. Next base: position 123,001,001 of record NC_136068.1, read on the forward strand.
CAGGCTAGCATATAATGCAATTTTAGAGGGTTTTTTCGAGGCAAGGGAAGCAGAATCAAATGAAAATCTGGATTCCGTGGCTAAACGAGCTTGCAGGTCAGGCATGGACAAATCAGTGGGGTATGTATAGTCTGTCTCATCAAGGTTAGTTCCTGGTAAATTATTCAATAATGGAGTGGAAACAGCAGGTAATTCGATGGCCACCTCAGGTTCATTATTATAAGCAGTGGGCATAATTGAATTTCTCACAATGGAAGGACAGGAAACAGCCGGTGTCATGCTAAGAAGAATCGGCCACTCTGTGTATCTTGACATTGTCAATAGAAATAAACCTGTTTTCCTTACGACCTGGAAGTGGTGGTAAAATGACTGTTCTTGTGCCCTTCACTCCAAGCACTGGGACCGGAGCTCGATAGGAGGGACCAAACTCTTTCTTGTTGTCGATCTTCTCTCGAACCAGTTCTCCAACTTGGGGTAGCCAGCCAACTACCGGGATCTGCAACGCATCATCCGACGTGGAGGGCAAATGTTCCTTTGCAAGAGTGTCTCTCGTCTTTTGTAGATTCTGTAAAACATTGCAATGTTCATCTGCGTCAAAGGAAGTGGCGCGAACCACCGAGTCTAGACCGTCAAGGTCAGGGACGAACATCTTGATGCCAAAGAGCATTTCGTATGGGGTCCGCCCACCCAGAGACCTTCTAGGGAGATTATTAAGAGCACGCTGCACGCCATAGAGGTGAGCCAGCCAATTTCTGCCAGTGCCTATAACTCGGGCTGTCAAAGATTGCTTTAAATCACGGTTCATTCGTTCAACTACACTATTACCCTCGGGTCTGTAGGGTGACGAAAACTTGACTTGGACCCCCATCGAAGTCATGGCATCCTTATACGCCTTAGAGGCGAAAGCCGGACCCTGATCCGAATGGAAGGTACCACAGGCAAAAATCCCTATAAAGATACGCAAATCTCTGATGACAGTCCGGGAATCAGCGCTGCGATGTGGCCATACCCAAACAAAGCGTGTGCATGAGTCAACTGCTACTAAGATGTATTTATACGCAGTATCAGATGAAAATGGACCGCAGTGATCTAAATAAACACAGCCTAGTGGTTTATTAGAAATGTACAACTGAGTCTGAGGCGGACGCGTAGCAGTTGAAGGTTTAATCTGCTGGCATATGTCACAAAGAAGGACATAATCACGCGTCTGTTTGTACAGTCCCCGCCACCAGAAACGTTGTTGTAGTTGCGTTACAGTGGCTGAGACGCCCGCATGCGCAGACGCCACACCTTCATGAGCCGCTGTAATCAAGTCTGTTCTGCGATCCGAGTTTGGAATCAGCCGTTCCCCAACATCAGGAATTGTCACAAAAGGAACCTTTTCGGGACTTAAGTGGTATTTATACTTCGAAGGGAATCCCGAAGGATGTTTACTTCCCTTCTCAGAGGCAGCAATCGCTGCCAAGATGTCGCTATCAATCTTGGTTTTAGACCTAGTAACTGCTGCAACTAAGTATGTAGATACTGCTGATTTCGCTGCTTCATCAGCAAGCGAGTTGCCAAAAGCGTGAACTCCCACGCGCTGATGACCGAGAGTATGAATCACATAAACGAGTGGCAACATAGCCTTAAGCTCTGCCACCCGAACCCAGATCATTTTATGTTTTATTGTGCTACCCTTGGAATCATGAAAATCATTTTGAATCCAAAAGAACAAGTTTTCATTGTAAGACTGGACACAGTAGTAAGAATCACTTACAATTAGAGTAGTAACACTTGGATCTGCGTACTCCAAAGCTAGTAAGAGAGCACGAAGCTCTGCCAATTGTGCGGTGCAATCGCCCAGGGGCAACGTGTGTACCTCCCTGGAAATGAACTCATCATTCAACATAACACCGACCACAATGGCGCATGCGGAAACGTAGGCATGTTTAGAGCCATGCGCAACCTGCGCCGACCCATCAGTGTAAATGATGCAATGGAAGTCCTCCAAAGGTCGCATCGCCAGAGGAGCAGGGTGAACGAATTCATACTGCAAGAACTCCTGCGACCGTAAGGAAGCGTCAAAAATAAACATGACATCCGAGGATGACAATGACGCAGCCCACTGAATCCACCGAGGGTGCAAAGCTTTCGAATTTGGTACACTGGCTTTCGTGACTGCCTCCAAATGAGGACAGGGTGTTACCACTAGCATGCGTTTCCCCTGTGACAGAGCTCGTTCCTTTAGAATAGCCATCTGTACAGCAGTTAAAACCTTTTCTATGGTGGGAAACCGCATCTCAGCCGAGGTGTACAAGTGTGACTTGTAAGCAATAGGTACTGTGTCACCTTCATTAAAAGTGAGGTAAGTGAAACCCACCGTCCCAGGAATTATTCTTATGACCAGGTTGGTGTGGTTATCACGAGTCAGTAAATATTTAGAAGCGAGCAGATCAGCCTGCAAGGATTGCAAAATGGCTGAATGCTCAGGCAGCCAGCATGATTTTGAGAAAGTTGGTTGTATCAAAGCATACAAAGGCTTGATACGCTGGGCATATTCCGGAATGTAAGTTCTGCCGAAATTCAAAAAGCCCAGTAAGGATTGTAATTTTTTCAGAGTTGTTGGTGCGCGCAATTGTGCGCACTTCTCCAAGAAGTGAGGAGCCAAACCTCTACCTTCATTGTTGAGCTCATAGCCCAAAAACAACACTGTGTGTTCAGCAATGTGCGATTTTGCAAAGTTGAATTTGTAACCCATGTCTGCGAAGTTGCAAACAAGAGAATTTACGCGACACAGATGCTCCCAAATATCGTCGTCTGTGAGATATATGTCATCCACATACGAAAAAGCATCAGGGTCGAGTGCCTCCAGAATAGAGACAATTCGAGCGGTAAATACACCAGGACTATTCTTGTAGCCCATTGGAAGACGCCGGAATTGCTTTTGCACTCCAGCGCTTTTAAAACTGGTCCATTGGGAGCTAAAGCTGTCCAATCTGTGGGCATAAAAACCATTGGATATGTCAAGCGTTGTCTTGAAACGCTTACGCACGAGACTATCCACTAGGGCAGAGCCGTGGGTATTCTGTACTGCACAGTTACGGCAATGCGAGTTCAAATGCCGGTAATCCAAAACCAAACGATATGATCCGTCAGGTTTATTCACAGTAAAAAGTGGATTATTCATCGGTGACACACACGTTTCAATAACTCCCTGATATTCCAATTGTTCAAGGATTTCCGCGACGGAAGATTTTGCTTCACGCCGAATGGGATATTGAGGTTGAGGCTGCGGCTGAGACCGCAACGGAATTTCGTGGCAAGGCGACAATTTATCCCAACCACATTGGTTACGGTACAGAGCCGGCGCGAGAGCCCGAGCCCACTCCTCTGCAAAATGCTGCGCATGCTCTTTCGAGACAGTGTTCGCGAAACTGGGTAGGATTACCTCCTCCCCTCGCGGCGCCGCGAGCACAAAAGGTGGGGGCCAGTCAGCCTCCGAAAGTAAAATATCATATGTAGAAGACAGATTCTCCCAAAATACACCTTTAACGGTACGCTGTATGTCACCTTCAATTAACAGGACAATTTCATATAGTCTTTCAGGGGGAGCGAGTCTAGTATCCGCTGTTTCTATCACAACGTAGACATCAGTCGCTGTCACCCTCAGTAGTGGACGCAGCGCCTCTCTGACTATGGTTATCTCCGCCGCGCTGTCCAGCAAGGTCAGAGCCCACGTCAGATTCCGAAGCCGCGTTCTCACTATCTGTGGCATATCGATGCGCTGTTAAGGCTGCGACTTTCTTTTTCGCAAACTGCGGACGCCTAGGCGTAGAATCCTCCTGCTTCACTGCGCCGTCCGTCTGGCGGGACTGGCCACGTCCTTGTTGGCCACCACGTCCACGTCCACCCCCTCCTCCTCCACCGGTCTTCGGGGCCGATGTGTCCTGAAAGGAACGAGGAGAGCGTTGATCAGAACCCTGAAAACGATCAGGCGATTTAATCATCGCGCGGTCGCGCAAATCATAAACTTTTTCGGGTGGCGCAGGAGCTTGTATTGCAGGAAAAGTACCCTGAGTCTGCGTTGTCTGCTTCCCCTGTGTCTGTTTTTTAGGCCAATTTTGTTTCTTGGACTTGGGCTGGGCATCTGTCACTGCAGATTGTCCCTGTGGTTGTTTTTTCTCCTTCACTGGAAAATATTTCAGACCTCTACTTGTGCGGCCAATCGTTTTATAAGCGCCCACCACAATTTTTGCTAACTGGCGGGGTTTGTCGGCATCGGGCAGAGCAGCCAAAGCATTCGACACCTGAAAGTTAACTGCATCTCCTTTAACATTGGAGAGAATGAGATCACTTACAATCTCAAAAGAACCACACAGGCGCATACCCAATTCAACCGCTGCCTCTGGACCGTGATCATTCTGAACACGTCTAACGATTTCAGGCAGGGCAGTCATAGACGGGGTGCCGAAGCACCTTGTATAAACTGCCGCAAATGTTTTTCCCCAGCTGTCACAGTCAGCAAGTTCAGGAGTAATATCCTTCGGTAGAGTAATCGTCAACATTCTATGTTTATCAGCAGGAGTAGAATTCGGAAAAACCGCCTCCAGTTGATCAAACTTCTCTGCTAGCCAGAATGGGAAGTCATCGTTGTCAACCGGACGCGCACCAAAAACCGAATTTACCATCACTGGATTGAGACGCATTCCGCCTCGTTCCAGGGGAGCGGCCGCACCCCCCTGGGGACCACCAGGAAGATGTCGACCGATGTATTGCACTAAAGCACGAATCACGGAAATGGAAACTACATGCAGCCTGCGAATTTCTGCCAGGGTGCAAGCCCCGTGATTCGGGTGCGGGGTAAAGCCACCCAACGCAGGCCAATTAGTACCTGGAATTGAGAGTGGGCCTAACCTCGCAGGGGACATAGAGTGGGGGAGGGCGCCATCAAACCAAACTCGATGCTGCCAATGATCAATAGGTATTTCCAATGCCCTGTACGGCGTATATTCAGCCGGGACATCCGAGGCGGTGTAGGAGTGGAACAAACCAGAATTAGCGTCCACAGCCGGAAACGTAACCCAAGAGTAAAACAACTCGTAAGGAAACGCCGGATCTGCACATACCACGAAAATCACAGCCATCCCATCTACTGGGACTTGGTACGTCTGAAGATGGTTGCGTACCGCTACGCGACTATGCTGCGCAATAGCCACCGCTGCCGCCATTACAGAATTGGAAATAAGAAAACACAAAGAATACTTTGTAGCACAACTGGGTAGTAATTCAAAGAAACCGTTTAAGAAAGAATCAAGCTTGAATAAAGACCTATTTCAAAAAATAGGTAGGTTTCACCGACACCCCGTTTTCCGGAAACGGACGTGAAGGGGTTAAGGCATGAACGATAAACTACTCGAGTGTCATGATATAAGACCACCGAAACCGTTGGGCGCCATGTTGCAGGGTTTCTGTACTCACACAGAACTGTGCACAGAGGAGTGGAACCTCGGCAAATTAGGGTGTCCCAAAACTTACCTTAGCAACCAACTCACCCCTTACCGAGCTAGCTACAGTGTCTCATTGGACATATCAAACACCCAATGTTTAGACAAACCAGAACATGAACTTACAGTACCTCAGGGTACGTGGGACTCATGAACACTCTTTCGTTATATTATCATTACAAACCAGAACATGGAGTAAAGAAGACACATGTGCATTTGAAATGTTTATTTACTAATGCCGTCTTCTCAGGCGCAGTATCTTTGATAATACAAGTATACTTATTATCAGTAGCAAAATTATCAGCATAGTTACTAAGACATAAAAAGCGAATGGTGACAGCATGTTAACATGCTGTAATGAATAAGAGTTAACAACACTTATATCTCACCCTCCCTAACACATATATTATATTATTATCTAAGAAGGTCTCTTTGGGTTGTTTTAGGGCGGGCCCATACCTTAGTGTCCTAGCATGAAGGAATCACATCAGCATACACCAGCTCTCTCTGCATGTGCACCGCATCAAGTGTGTTAACAATTCTCGTGCAAAGCAATATCAATCCCGCCTCAAGCCCAAGTTGGCAAAGGCTGCACTTGTGTTATGACTATGAAGGCGTGGAGATCAGACCTCATAACAATTCCATATCGTGTTGCTCCTGAAACTTCAGCACTCTCCGTGCAGACATGGTTTATTAAACAAAACTGATATCAGAGCAATAACATATTATTCTCACATACACCACGGCAAACCACTAGGTTGAAAGCTAAGTCAACAATTAAGGGTCGTGTGCAGAAGTTGCAAGAAAGGAAAAATGGCGTTTAAATCTCAAATGTACCTATGCTAACTTAACACGATATAAGGATATATAGGAGCTATACAACAAGACGTGGGACCGGACAACCTGCAGTACCTGCTTTTTCCTCACTGTGCAGCTTCTGAGGCATCCTCGAAGTTGTGCATTGGGATTTGAGAAGATCCAAACCGGAGCCGTAAGTGCACCGAAGCTCAGCCCTCCACACTCCACGAGTGCCGCGTGGGGCCTGTGCCTGCATTTCTCCTCGACGTGTCTTCACGGTTGATAGCCCGTTGGCTAGTGGCCCTCCTGAAAACATAACCTTGAATCAACACTGCTTGCCTGGTTGCTCTGGGCTTGCTCCTGCTTTCCTGTAAGGGGGAAGCTCCCCAGACCTTGATGGTCTGAACAGAAGCCGATCTTCCTTTCCTGCGTGGGTTGCCTTTGCCAAGGCTTGTTGACTCCAACCCAGAAGTCGACACCGCCAACAGCAAGATCCTTTGTGGGACAGTCCGTATCCAGCTCCTGGTTGTCGTCGACGCCTCCTGGTCCACGTGGCTGCAGAGACAAGCTTTGCATCCTCACCTGATTGCATCTCGACATCGCCTGCTTCCTTCCTGGTTCCTTCTCGGTCACTGGCTAGTGACCCAGACTCTGTCCCCTCTGCTTTCAGGTTCTTCTCGACTTCGATCCACCCTTGGATCCACCCGGACATCTTCCTCCTGGTCGCCTGCAGCATCTTCTGGCAGCTCTCCATAGGATTTGACGACGAAACCCGACACAACTTCACACCTATGCACCCGGCTTCCCTGGGTGAGGTAACTCGAGTACTCCGGTGCTCCCGTCGACAACATCTATCCAAGTGTCCTAGTTTAACTGGGTTTTCCCGTAGTCCATCCGGAAGTGCCCTAAATCAATCACTTTGTGACTTCTACGTTCCCATTGACTTTCTATGGTAACCTGCTTGTGTGTTTAGACACTGCGCACGCGTCCTGTGGGTCTCCTACTTCCAGTCCTTTGGTTGTCCTGTGTAGCCCCAGCGATTTCCTAGGCCCTAGGCCTACTCACTTTTCCTGAAGTGGCTCTTATACCACTTCTTTAGTATATGGTTCGAGAGGCCCCTAGGGCAGAATTGTATTTGTGCAACTTATAGTATGCTTATTGAGTAACTTGTGTTGTATCTCGAACTCTGAACTCATAAGAGTGCAGAGGGGTTGTGTTAGAAATAAATACATATATATTTGATATATACCTTGTGTGGTGTCCTTTCATTTGGTATTCAAGGGATTGTTATTGGTAAAACAATTGGCTTCACATGCTCTCCTAAGTATTAGCCTAAGACTGCTTTGTCCATGCTACCACTAGGATAGCTGGTCTATAAGGTTGACTTTACAACTGATGAAGCAAAGCTTCGCATTTGCGACTTGCTGTAGTCATGAACCTCGCTCATGTGTAACCAAGTAATAATTTGTACGTCTTACTAACTTTTATTTCATGTTTTGAAACGAGATAAATGAAGCTTGCATATGTGTATTTCTAATACGATTAATTCGAGTCAATAAAATGGCCGCTGCTTTGAAATAGCTTCTGCGCATGCGTCAGTCACACTCACGTGTCCTGACGTGTTTGCAGGTTTGGAGGGAAATAGATGCGCATGCGTAATACATAGCTTTGGCAATAACGTGGTACTGCTCGTGCCATTGCTCTTGTGCCCGTGTATATGTAGCTAACATTTAGACTGCATAAGTACATTTTTAGTAATAAGTTGAAAGTACAAAATCAATGATGTGTTTTCATAACGTTATTTCTATGTATTAATTTGTTCTCGCTTACTTTTCATGTACCGCGGGAAATGGGGGTCTGACTGAGCCGAAAGCCATCTTGGAGGTCCTTACTGCGCAGGACCGTCCGCCTGGGGAAAGTCAACCTTAGCTGGTGGAACTCAGCCAGCTGGCAGGGATGGGCAAGATGCTCCTGAGAACTGACCTGCGAACTCAGCAGGACGGAGTCATGTGTCCCCATTCTGAAACAATGTTAATTTGTCATTGTATTTCCCTGGACTTTCTCATGAGAACCCCAATCTCGCTAGGCGGTACCCAGAGATGCAAAGTAGGCATCGAAATAGTGTGTTCTGATTGGTGTGTTACCCAAATCCTATCTTAGGACCAATCCAAATTGAGGGATTCTGACACTTTGCAACATTGGGGGGTGGTACACCGTCCCCAAACTGTATATCTACCCTGGGTTCACCTAGGGAAATTGTCCGACTTGTCTGGTTTAGCTGACCTGTCACTGACCCATCACACTCAATAGGTGACTGAAGATACAGAGTACTGCGGAGTACTCTGTCCGAAATTGACCATAGACTAAGGTTCTACTGAACCTTAAAGTGCTGGCGAAGCACTTTGCTGGGAGTTCGCTGACCCAATCGGGGTCTTGATCGATAACTGCAGAGAGGGTGGAGCGCAGGCGTTGCTTCCGAACTGCGGGTGCTGGTCCTGTCCTGGGGGTTTCCTGTCCTGTCCTGAGGTCCTGTCCTGATTCCTAATCTGAGGGTTTCCTGTCCTGTCCTGGGTGTCCATTCTGCACCTGCTGTCCATTGAGGGGTATCCTTCCTTGAGGGTTTCCTGTCCTTAACTGACCCGTGGCCAGGGTTTGGTTTCCACACCAGTCTAGGTAAATATTGCTCTGAAATCCTTTAAACTTGCACCTTTCTATTTTTCTGTCTTTTGCTTCAATAAAGACACACCTTTGCATATGTTGATTTTTCCATGCTTTGCTGCAAATTATTGAAACGTAAAGTCATTTGCATATTTTCATAACGTTTCCCATGTTACCCTACCTGTTAGAAATCATATTTTGCATTGCAGTTTGTCATTTTCTGATATGGTCTAGAGCGTCCTTACTTAAACTGTCCAAAGAACTTTTGCCCTAAATGCATAGCGTTTCCTGTTGCATCCCATATTAGCATTTCCATGATTACCCTGACTTTATTTCTCTATAGTTATGTACTTTTCATTATCTTGATTATAGATTGTCTTATCCTTGTAAATCTAATGCTTACTGAGAACGAACTTTAGATAAAGACTTTAAAACTTCCAGTTGTCCGTGGTCATTTTACAAAGGTATTGAATGTCATTTTGAGTTGTATTTTGCTGCCTTTCCTTTTACAGCTAGCTCCCTGATCCATTGTGGTCATAGGTACCCGTGTCGGTGGATGGTAAGTCGGGTACGCTGAGGAATAACATTAGGGAATTCACACAAATTGGTAGCAGCCCGTGAAGTCACCCGGTCAATGTATATGGTGAATTGAAATATATGGGCCCGAAGCCTGAAGCGGCGAAATTATTGGTTGGGTGACCTCGCGCGCTCTATCAGTTTTTCTGGTAGCAGAGGTATGGTTAGGGACTAGTTAAAGGTTAGGTAGGACTAGTTAGTCTAGTCAAGTCGGTAGCTGCTAGTATATTAATGCTGCTACAAGAGCGGCCGTTCCGAGGGACCTGATCATTCTCTTGAGAATACGCTGCTTTGAAATTTATGAATTGTTTTATCATTGTTATTCTTGTTCTTATATTGTTATATGTATTAATCCATGCATTTGTAAACCGTCTCGTTCAATGTTGTCCGAACTCCCCGGGGAATTGAAAAGGCAAGTGGTGAATAGAATCCATTGCCTTGAGGTCGCAGGCTCAAGGAAGGTTAGGTGCAGGTTAGGTACAACCGGGAAGCACTAACTAGGGATTTTTCCTGAATACGTGTGTGAATAAATGTCAGTAACGAGGTTCATTGGCATAATTCCAATAGTGGCGTAACCTAGTAAGGGTCACATCGGAAGAGTAGCAGGTTCATCGGAGCTTGGGTGAAAGCAGAGGGGTCCGCTGGGAAACCCTAGACTCGGATATATCCCGGAGAAGTGGATGAGTTTAGGGGAGTAACAGGTTCACTGATGCTAGAGTGAAGGGTAGGCGGAAGAGATCTACCCGCAGCGAGTGAAAAGTAAATGGAAGTAGTTTACTTGCAGTAAAATAACTCTTTCTCTGTCTAGACACTTGAGCACTGTGGCGAATGTGTATTCGTTGTAAAATAACCAAGCACTAGCACTTTAGAAAGAAAGAAAGTTTCCGTTACCTTGTGAAGGGAGGGAGTCAGCCGCGAAGCGTCTCTGACGTCACTCCGTGCCGCGCTGGGATTGGTAGAAACAGCGGGCGGGTAGCGGGGCTGGAATTGTGAAGGAGGGGTGAGCGCCGAAGAGTGAGAACCGTCTCACGAAGGGGCCGCGCACCCATTGGTCGAAACTATTTTGAACGCGTGCACCCCATTGGTCGCACGGAATTGCAAGACGCGTTCTGATTGAAGGGAACTTTGTAAACAAAGTTAAGTGTAGAAATCGTATGTGGCACTCGTATTGTCCAGAGACTAGACCCGATCCAAGAAGCCAAGGGTTTGAAAGGGATCAGTGGAAAGCCAATAGATACGATATTATGTACGGAACTAAGAGAAAAATGTCTCTTGTAAATAAGGTAAAGAATTACTTCAAAACGGACAAACCGATTAAATCAAGAGAGGGCGTTATTGTCCCACCACCCAATACTCCCGCCTCTTTCATGATGTTTGATCGAGGGTACAATACCTGTGTATGGTTGGAAAATTGGGTAAAGTACACAAAAGATGACGGAATATTGGCCTTTCCGTTAGACGGTACCTTCAATGGTAGGATTTTATTTAATTTGAGAACCCGAATGAATGAATTGCATCCCAGACCGAGACTAACGCAGTATGAGGCATTAGAGGAATGGGAGATTGAGGCTTTCGAAAGAGAGAAACCCCGAATGGACAAAGGTCTGACCAAGTGGTACCCAAGGCTGAAACAAGAGACCAGGGATAAAAAGATGAAGCAGTGGAGACAGAGCATGATTGTTGAGGGTCTGTTTCCCATGATGCCAGCATGTACCCCTTCGGGGGAAGAGAAAAGGACAGAAAAGAGTAAGCATTGGGGAGCTCTTGGGGAGTCAGACGATGAATTATTAGATGACATCTTTACGCGAAGTCCGCCCCCTTATAATGAGGGAGCCCGACCTTCCAGTACAGGAGAAAATCCCCAGCGTCCATCTATTAAGGAAGAGGACAGATCCCTAAGTAGGGGGGGAGGTTGTCAGATACCGCCCTATTTTGAGAATCCCGGACCCGCGGAGGTAAGAGATATATATCCTAGAGTGCCCGTGAGCCCGGAGGAAAAATATTCCAGCAAGAGAGTCTTTTTCCCCAGACCCCTTTATGAAAACGAAGAAAAACCATTAAGTTCAGGAATGCCCTTTTTACAGCCTCCATATGAGGAAGAGCGTAGGTCCTTTAGCACCGGAACTTTGTTCCCAAAACCAAATTATGGTGGAGGACCAAGTGAAACGCATCCTACTGCCCCGAGTTTTACCCCTCACCTGACCCCACAGATAATACCTGACAGAACATTAGGAAGGGTACTGGATGAAAGGGAGCAAGAGGCCCTAGCTAGACAGAGAACAGAAATAATTCAGAAAATCTCCCAGTTAAATACCAGTCCTGAGGCGTTGACTATTCCGGTAACAATTGGACCAGTGGTTCCGTTATATGGGAATAATCAGGGGAGCCCAAACCCTCCAGTTATTAACCCAATCATGGTTCCACCAAGGCAGGAGCCCCTACTGATAGACGATCAGTCCAGTGAGTGCGAGTCTGAAGTCGTGTTCTTGGACCTGCCAAACCAACAGACCAGGAAGGGAGTGCAGAAGAGGCATAATCCTTTTAATGCGAAAGAAATTAAATTAGAATCAACGTCAGGTACTAGGAGTGTCTCTCTGGTAACTCCGGAGGAAATTGAAAATTGGAGTCGTGAATTAGAAAAACAGACTCCGCAAACGAAACCTTTAGACCTCTACAAACTAAGGGTAGAAATAGAGGAATTAATGGCAGGAAATGTGGGATTGGACAGATTAAATACCTACTCTGAAGAAGAGTTGCTGTTTATGTGTAAAAGCCTTACCAGAAGTACCAGAGTGCTCCACGAAAAGCTGACAGACACTGCAGCTAGTATGGGGGTAGATATTTCAAGGTCCAAGCCCTTGCAAAAACCTTACAGAGCTGAATTCTCAGACAAAGATATAGAGAACTTGAATGTGTCAGGGAAAAAGTTGCAGATTAAAGAGTTGCTAGCAATTTTGCAAAAATGGGGAGACGTGGAAAAATGGAAAAGCAGGTGGGCACGAAAGAAAGATGAGGCTCGATCCAGACAAGCGACCCCTGAGTTCGCTTTGAGAGAAGTAGACAAGCCCGAACAGTTATGCCCCATGCGTGAAGTACCAGGTGGGAGGTATGTGCACGTTCCATGGTCCAGACAGGATATTGTGTCCTTTACTAACGATTTCCCGAAATTGCGCGAAAAGCCAGTTGACTGGTACCGGCAGGTGGAAAGGTTCGTAAAGGTGCAAAAATGCCTGTGGAAAGACCTGGATGGATTTTTCGATATTGTGGTCCCGGTAGATCTATGGACCGAGTGTAAAATAGCCATAGCCTGGCCTAGTGAGGAGTACCCGAGGGACTCTAACACAGGGGAGCCGTCGATTGAAGTGATGAAAAAATATGAACAAGTAATTCAGCATTTGAAAAATAAGGTGCCAGCAAAGGAAACTGATTGGACCAGGATAGATAGAACGACGCAGGAAAGAGACGAGACAGTACACTCCTATTATGAAAGGCTGTTGCAGGTGTTTAAAACATACAGTGGTATAGATAACATCGAGATGAAGGATATGACGCATTTCATTTACAGGTTTGTAAACGGTTTAAGACCCGAAATTTGTCAGTGGATAAAGGATAATAAAATCTGTTGGCATACCAAGAAGGTAGACGAGGTCCTACGGTATGCAAAATACTGTGAGGACGAGATGGCAGAAAAGGAAAAGGCTCTCAAGGAGAAGGTTATGTGGGCTCAAGTGAAGCTCGCAGAACAGCAGGAAAAACAATTGAGTAACATGGCCAAAAACACTCAGAACCAAGGTCCTGGGGGTGGGGGAGGAGGTAAGCCCCGGCACAAAATGAGCAGAGAAGAGGCTATGAAGAAATTTCCCTGTCACCAGTGCGGAGAAATTGGACACTGGCGAAACGAGTGTCCTTATTTGCCTGACGATAACCCCAAAACACCTGATTTAACTCCACAGACGCAGAAAGAAAGACCAAGAAAGACTCAACCACAGGTAAAAACGATTCAGGTGCCCCGAGCTCCAAAGCAAGTGTATAAGGGAAAATCCACAGAGGGTGATGAGGTAGAAGTCTGGGAAAGCAAAGAGAACAGAAATGCAGCAACTTCGCAGTATTTGTTAAACGATACCTTCCTTTGTGATGACCAGTACTGACGGGGCCTGAGAGGGGAGGACGAGGAGTGCGTACTTGGCGCCTCCTTGCCGGTAGACCAGTCCGGACCATACATTGAAGGAAAGGTTGACGGAAATGATGTCACTTTTCTGTTGGACACTGGTGCTACCCGTTCTACTGTGAGAACAGTGGACGTTCCAAACCTACCCCTCTCGGGAGAAGCCATCCAAGTAGTGGGTGTATCTAATCAATTGATTAGTACTCCTGTTACCAAACCAATGGAGATATCAATTGGAAACTTTAAGGAAATGCATAGATTTGTCGTTTGTGACACCAGTCCAGTGAACTTACTGGGACGTGATTTGCTGTGCAAAATGAACTGTACCATCTTTTGCACACCAAAGGGAGTTGAAATTCAGACCCCAGATGAAGATGGCATCTATAAATTAATGTTAATCAGACCTGACTCAGAGATTAAACGAATGACTATGCAGGATTTGCCCAAAGAACTCCAAGAAGCAGTGAAGCCAGAAGTATGGGACTTTACTAGGAAAGATGTAGGGTTAATGAAAAACGTGGACCCCATACACATAGCAATCAAGGACAATGCAGTATACCCCAATACTAAACCCTACAGAATGAATGCAGAAGTGAGAGCAGGTGTTACCCTGGAAATACAGAAATTGCTAGAAGGAAACATCATACAGGAAGTATTGAGTAGCCCATGTAACTCACCGATTATGGGCATCAAGAAGCCTAGTGGCAAGTACAGAGTAGTGCAGGACCTACGAAAAGTAAACAAGATAGTGGTCCCCTGCTGCCCTATTGTCCCGAACCCAGCAGTGATTCTGTATCAGATTCCCTGGGATGCTGAGTGGTTCACTGTGATAGACCTGTGTCATGCATTCTTTTCCATTCCCTTGCATCCAGATAGCAAATTTCTTTTCTCATTTGCCTTCAATGGTCACGTGTATGTCTGGAACAGGGTCCCCCAAGGGTACACAGAGAGCCCCTCTATCTTTAATCAGATCTTGAAAAAATGTTTGGAAACTTTGGTCTTACCTGGAAACTCTGTCCTAGTGCAATACATTGACGACCTCTTGGTGGCGTCTAAAAGTCATAGGGATTGTGTGATTGACACCATTGCCCTACTGAATCACCTGAGTGAGAAGGGACATAAAGTGGCCCCTGAGAAATTACAGTTCTGTACAAATTCAGTGAAATATCTGGGGCACCAGATAGAGAAAGGCGTCAGAAAGGTAACGTCAGAAAGAGTGAGAATAATTCAAAAGATGCAGTTACCCCGTACTCAGAAAGAGATCAGAATGTTCCTGGGAGTGATAGGATACTGCAGGCAATGGATTCTGGGATTTGCAGTCCTAGCTAGGCCCTTGATAAAAATGACCAAGAGAGGAACACCGGATGTGGTACAATGGGATGATGAGAGCTTAACAGCCTTCACAAAACTACGGGATTGTCTGTGTACAGCCCCTGCGTTGGGAATGCCAGACTATTCTAAGGAATTTGCCCTATTCTGTGACACTCGCGATAATTGCGCGTTGTCAGTCCTAACACAGGAACATGGCACAACTAGAAGGCCTGTGGCATATTTCTCTGCCACCCTGGATCCAGTGGCTGCTGGATTACCAGGATGTCTGAAAGCAGTAGCTGCTACCTGCGCAAGTTTAGAGCAGAGTGAGTCCATTGTTATGGGACATCCTGTAACTGTGTATGTTCCACATGGAGTGGTAATTTTACTGACCCGAACGAAAACCCAGTACCTCACCCCTAGTCGGCTGACTAAATACGAGAGGATTCTTGTGGGTGCTGCAAATGAAAACATTGTCAGGTGCAGTATTCTGAACCCCGCCACTTTGCTCCCCGATCCAATGGATATGAAAGATGGGGTGGATGATGAGCATAATTGTATTGATTTAACAGAATTCAGCACCAAACCACGCCCAGACATTAAAGAAACACCATTGCCTGTGCATGACAAGAAATTATTTGTGGATGGTTCATGTCTAAGACATGAACAAGGAGGCCTGAGTGCCGCCTATGCGGTAGTCTCCTTAACAAAAATTGAAGAAGCAGGTTATCTATTTGACGTAAAGTCTGCACAAGTAGCCGAATTGATAGCTATGATAAAAGCTTGCAAAATTGGGAAAAACCTACGCATAACAGTGTATACTGACAGTCAGTACTGTTATGGAGTTGTGCATGACTTTGGCCAGTTGTGGCTGCAGAGGGAGTTCCTGACTTCATCAGGTACCCCTATTCGAAATGGAAAAGTTGTTCAAGACCTTTTAGAGGCAATCCAGTTACCAAAGGAACTGGCAGTGGTAAAGTGTGTCGCTCATAAGAAGGACATGGACACTGTATCACTGGGAAATGATTTTGCTGATCGAGTGGCCCAATGGTGCGCCAGAGATCGATATATCATAAATCCAAAACAAGGGGGGCCTGGAACCAGCTGCCAACTTCAAGTGTTTGAAGAAGTGCCTACATGGGATGAAGTGAAAGAGTGGCAGCAGGCGGCACCTTGGCAAGAGAGAGAGAAGTGGAAGGAAGACGGGTGTAGACCAAGACGTGTGGATTGTGTCATCTTGGGCCCAACTGGTATGCCTGTGTTACCTAGACACTTACTTGGCACAATGGCGAGATTGATACATGAAGGATCACACATTGGTAGGGACGCCATGATTCTAGTGTTCCAACAGACTTGGTACAGTAAAAAGTTCAGGAAAGTAGCAGAGTCCCTCTGCCAGAGGTGCCTGCCATGTCAAAGGATGAACGCAGGCAAAAGAACTGCGGTAGAACTGGGGAAAATTGGGAGGTCAGGGGGTCCCTTTGTGAGAATACAAGTTGATTTCATCACCATGCCACGTTGTGAAGGGAAGCGATATGTCCTTGTCATGGTCTGCCTATTTTCGAAGTGGGTGGAAGCTTTCCCTACGCCCCAAAATGACGCACTGACAGTAGCTAAGTGTTTACTAAAAGAACTGATACCTAGGTTCGGGGTTCCAGTCACTATTGAATCAGATAGAGGCCGACATTTTGAATGATGTAATCGACGAACTCTGTAAGGCCTTTGGAATCACACAAAAGCTTCACTGTGCGTACCGTCCAGAGGCTTCTGGAATAGTGGAACAAATAAATGGAACTATCAAAAACAGACTAGCAAAACTGTGTGATGCATCTGGCATGACCTGGGTGAAGGCCCTGCCCCTGGTCCTGATGGGACTCCGAAGTGTTCCCGACCGCAAGACAGGCCTAAGTCCCCATGAAATCCTGATGGGAAGAGTGATGAGACAAGCATGGGTACCAGGAAGCAAACTGTTGAGTATTACTGATGATTTGGTGCTTGAATACTGCAAGAGATTAGGTGACCAAGTGCGTTCTATCTCTCGCCAGATCGGAGAAGACGCCATCCTCAATCCAACGACTCCTCTCCACAAACTGGTTCCCGGAGACTGGGTCAAAATAAAGAAGCATACTCGGAAGAGCTGCCTGGAGCCAAGGTGGGGAGAGAAGCGTCAGGTGATCCTGGTAACCACCACAGCAGTAAAGTGTGCAGGGGTTCCACATTGGATACACGCCAGCCACACCCAGAAGGTATTACCAGAGGAAAAGCCTGAAGAAGAAGGGCGTCCAGCAGAGGACTCTGCAGGAGCCAGACCAGAAGTAGCTGACGACGTACAGCCCAGTACCAGTCAAGCTCCAGGATCAGCAGACGTTGGCCCAGGAATAGTTGATGACGAACTACCCAGAGTCCAGCCTGCTGAAGGGGTCCAAGAAACTGAGCCAGAAGTAGCTGAAGACGAGCTGCCGAGCATATGGCCAGAGGAGTGGATACCATTGATTGATCTCACCGAAGACCCCATTCGAACAAGAGAGCGACTTTGTGAAGGTAGAGAGTGGACTAGAGAGGAAAAGCAAGGCACAGGCGAAGAACCTCAGGATCTTGAGATTCACATCAAAACTGAGGAAGGAGAAGGTCAGACAGGGACAGAACAAGTGATTGATACTCCTCCACTGACTCCTGATGTCGAGAAGGGACAGACTAGACATAGCGTAATAGTTCGAGCAGAAGAAAATCAAGAGATCGAAGTGCTTGAACAGGATCAGATAGGATTAGAAGAACGTGTTCAGGAAACAGAAACAGAGACTTTTGAAAAACAAACGCAAAACTGTCCTGAACAAGGCCAGATTAGTAACCAGGCAGAAGAAATAGATGCTAGCCCTGGAACTAGTCACATAGAAGGGGAAGAAACTGAAACAGAATTGCCACAAACTAATGAAAACAAGAGGGCAAGAGAAGAAAACGAAGTCTCGGTACCAACTAAAAGACTTAAGAAAAGAAAGCACATTGAGCCTGGATACATAAAGAAACTGAGACTGAGAATAAAAACAGTAGAAGAAAAACGTGCAGAAGAAAGAAGAAGTGCTCGCATAGCAGAACAACCAGAAGATACTTCCAAGAGAAGGAGTGATCGAATAAAAAGACAAAACAAAAAGTACAAGTCTCCTGAATGGACGCTCGTTTTAGAAGAATTTGAAGATCTTGATATAACTGACGAGAGCGACGGAGAACCAGTCGCTGAGTACTCTGCCGAAGAAGAAGACGAGCCACCGTGAATTTGCACAAAGTAAGCTACTGGTGTAAAGACACAAAGAGGGGTCGAGAAACTTCTTCTGAGCCAAAATGTCTGATTCAAACGTGAATGGTAGACCTAGTTGCAGTCGTTGCAAAACATGCTGCAAGGTATGTGTATGTAGTATTGTTATACTGATATTACTCTGGATAGGACTAACAGTTTTCATTCCTTTTGCGGTGAGCAAAAATACTAATATTGTCCCTACTGAAAATGTAAATACTGACAGTGAGGAGCTGACAACACAGAGTGTAGCAAGACATGAGAGAGCACTTAGACAAACAAATCGAGACTTAGAAGCATCAGATGAGGGAGGACTACATTATCATGGAGTAAAGAATAAAACGCATTTAAATGTTTTCGCAAACTTGTTAATACACTATGTAGAGACTATGGAAATTGAAGATTGCTATGTCTGCATGAAGCTACCTACCTCTGTAGCTGAAGGCGTGACATACCATCACCTGCCCCTGACCTATGGAATTTCCTGTAGCATTTTAGCTAGCTTATTTTACAAAAGAGGACCGTTACAGTACTATTACTCAAACAATGACGTGATCTTTTCTGAACTCCCTATACGTGGGAACTTGAATCCTGTACATACTAGAAGTGACGTGACTCGCTATATGGGCGAATACTTCCTGACTATAGGTAATATAGACATAGGTGACGCACACAGAGATAACTTGACCTGTTCTTTGCGTGAGCAGGAAAAGATGTTCCTGAACATGGCAGAGAAGAGGAGAATAAAAATAAAAAGAAAGGCAGATGACGAAACACAGAAAAGGCCAAAATGGGCTGAGAACATGGAAGGCGCCTCAAATGGTGGAGCGGGTCCTGCTCTGTTGCTGGATTTTGAAAAGAAAGGAAAGCTATGTCTTCACCGCGAGAAGACTAGCTATTATAATAACATTTTCATTGGTTCCAGTGAATGCGAACATAATTACAAGGTAATTGGAGGTTGGGGTTTCAAAAATGGGTCAGAGCCTGTGTTTCCTGAAATTTATTATATTTGTGGGGACAAGGCTTATTTCAAATTGCCGGATCACTGGTATGGAAGCTGCTATTTTGGCATTGTCTTCCCGAAAATATACCATGTGAACAAAGTTGCTGGAAGCAGTGAAAATACTAATGGCTTAGTGCGTAGTAAAAGAGAAAGCATAGGTGAAATAATGGGTAGTATTTTCAGTGCACTGATACCTGGAGTGGGAGTGGTTCTGAACACTCACAGAATTTGCAAAAAGTCCACTATAGTGGATGTGTTGTCTACTGACACAGCTCATGGATTCCTGCTGGTCAATACCGAAATGGTTGCGATCAGATCAATGGTTTTGCAGAACAGACTTGCTCTTGATACCTTATTAGCAAAGGAGGGCGGAGTCTGCCGGATGTTGAAGGCGCAACATTGTTGCACTTATATTCCGGACAAAAGTGTGCAGCTCAAAAGATACGTGAAAAACATTACTAATTTGGAAAGAGAACTCAAACCACTCGAGGTTGACAGTGCCTGGAAGAGACTGGTAGATGGTCTCTCAAATGTAGGTCATTGGTTTGCTAGCTTAGGTAAAAGCTTATTGTTTAAGGTACAGATGCCAATTGGAATTATAGGTCTTATCCTATTCTTCATATTTGTTTGTTGCAAATGTCGTAAACACACCGGAAAACATCAAGTGAATGCAAGAGGGGTGAAACGAAGTGTGGATGAGCTTGAATTGGAGGAAATGAATAATCAGATATACAAAAGGGTGAAGAATTCTCACCCTACCAAAAATGAAAGAGAGAAGATGAATAGTTTGCTGGAAGAGATAGAACTGTATAAGGTGTGAGAAGTTGGCATCAGGTTCCATTTATTTTGTGATGATAGTAAATATCATCAAAGAGGGGATTGATGAAGCAAAGCTTCGCATTTGCGACTTGCTGTAGTCATGAACCTCGCTCATGTGTAACCAAGTAATAATTTGTACGTCTTACTAACTTTTATTTCATGTTTTGAAATGAGATAAATGAAGCTTGCATATGTGTATTTCTAATACGATTAATTCGAGTCAATAAAATGGCCGCTGCTTTGAAATAGCTTCTGCGCATGCGTCAGTCACACTCACGTGTCCTGACGTGTTTGCCGGTTTGGAGGGAAATAGATGCGCATGCGTAATACATAGCTTTGGCAATAACGTGGTACTGCTCGTGCCATTGCTCTTGTGCCCCTGTATATGTAGCTAACATTTAGACTGCATAAGTACATTTTTAGTAATAAGTTGAAAGTACAAAATCAATGATGTGTTTTCATAACGTTATTTCTATGTATTAATTTGTTCTCGCTTACTTTTCATGTACCGCGGGAAATGGGGGTCTGACTGAGCCGAAAGCCATCTTGGAGGTCCTTACTGCGCAGGACCGTCCGCCTGGGGAAAGTCAACCTTGGCTGGTGGAACTCAGCCAGCTGGCAGGGATGGGCAAGATGCTCCTGAGAACTGACCTGCGAACTCAGCAGGACGGAGTCATGTGTCCCCATTCTGAAACAATGTTAATTTGTCATTGTATTTCCCTGGACTTTCTCATGAGAACCCCAATCTCGCTAGGCGGTACCCAGAGATGCAAAGTAGGCATCGAAATAGTGTGTTCTGATTGGTGTGTTACCCAAATCCTATCTTAGGACCAATCCAAATTGAGGGATTCTGACACTTTGCAACATTGGGGGGTGGTACACCGTCCCCAAACTGTATATCTACCCTGGGTTCACCTAGGGAAATTGTCCGACTTGTCTGGTTTAGCTGACCTGTCACTGACCCATCACACTCAATAGGTGACTGAAGATACAGAGTACTGCGGAGTACTCTGTCCGAAATTGACCATAGACTAAGGTTCTACTGAACCTTAAAGTGCTGGCGAAGCACTTTGCTGGGAGTTCGCTGACCCAATCGGGGTCTTGATCGATAACTGCAGAGAGGGTGGAGTGCAGGCGTTGCTTCCGAACTGCGGGTGCTGGTCCTGTCCTGAGGGTTTCCTGTCCTGTCCTGAGGTCCTGTCCTGATTCCTAATCTGAGGGTTTCCTCTCCTGTCCTGGGTGTCCATTCTGCACCTGCTGTCCATTGAGGGGTATCCTTCCTTGAGGGTTTCCTGTCCTTAACTGACCCGTGGCCAGGGTTTGGTTTCCACACCAGTCTAGGTAAATATTGCTCTGAAATCCTTTAAACTTGCACCTTTCTATTTTTCTGTCTTTTGCTTCAATAAAGACACACCTTTGCATATGTTGATTTTTCCATGCTTTGCTGCAAATTATTGAAACGTAAAGTCATTTGCATATTTTCATAACGTTTCCCATGTTACCCTACCTGTTAGAAATCATATTTTGCATTGCAGTTTGTCATTTTCTGATATGGTCTAGAGCGTCCTTACTTAAACTGTCCAAAGAACTTTTGCCCTAAATGCATAGCGTTTCCTGTTGCATCCCATATTAGCATTTCCATGATCACCCTGACTTTATTTCTCTATAGTTATGTACTTTTCATTATCTTGATTATCGATTGTCTTATCCTTGTAAATCTAATGCTTACTGAGAACGAACTTTAGATAAAGACTTTAAAACTTCCAGTTGTCCGTGGTCATTTTACAAAGGTATTGAATGTCATTTTGAGTTGTATTTTGCTGCCTTTCCTTTTACAGCTAGCTCCCTGATCCATTGTGGTCATAGGTACCCGTGTCGGTGGATGGTAAGTCGGGTACGCTGAGGAATAACATTAGGGAATTCACACAAATTGGTAGCAGCCCGTGAAGTCACCCGGTCAATGTATATGGTGAATTGAAATATATGGGCCCGAAGCCTGAAGCGGCGAAATTATTGGTTGGGTGACCTCGCGCGCTCTATCACAACCATCACCATAAGGGTTGTTTGGACTGATACAGGGTGCCTGTAGTGACCTCAATATGATGTAGAAACAGGAAACAGAGATCAGATGTAGACTGGAATAAGTATTTAATCCAGAGAGAGAATAAGTACATGCAGTTCCAGTAAAGGTACATCAAGAATGTTATAAGATTCACTAGTTACTGTTGCCTAGTACTCAAACATTCCAATTACATATACAACATTCTAGTTAAAGGAACATGCCATTACTACACATCCTCCTTCTTACTAAAAACAAAAAGGAACATAAAAAAACAAATAAATAAAAAGAAACAACATACAATTCATTAATAAACTATAAAGAATTCATAACATTCTGAACTTAACTATTTACACACTAAAATTATTTTAGTGAATTTCGTTTCTTCCAAAGTGAACAGAACAGAACATGTGAGAACGGAATTGTGAACTCACCCCTAACCATCCCCCTTTTCTAAAATGCAAAATGTAAGGGAGAATTTTTTTTTTTTATCATCAACAAATATGTCATCAACATTTGATATTTAAAATTAAATCTCAATGTTCCGAACACAATTAACTTGAACATCACTATCATCAGACTCAGAAACAGATGAATCTTCTTCATATTGAACATAAGTAACTTTTTTCTTAGAAAACTTCTTATTTTTTCGGTTGCAAACCCTTGAAAAATGACCCACCAATCCACACTCTATACATTTTGCATGTTTGGCGGGGCACCTCTCAAAAGTAGCGGCATGTGAATAACTCCCACACCTATAACACACCACGTCACTAAATTTCTTTCTTTCACTACTTTCATTGAATTTCTTCCTTTCACTACCCTCCCATTCCTTCCTATCACGAAAATCATTATTTCCTCCCTCCAACTTATCTTTATACCATGCTTTCTTCTCAACTACTTTGGCAACTAATTCCTTCTCTACCTTGTTATCCTGCGACAAAGTGACTTTTGCACATCGGTCAGACAATTCCGCCTTTTTAACTAAAGCCACTATATCTTTAAGACACTTGTCTCCCTCTACCCACAATTTATCCTGTAATACCTTATTCTTAGTATACATCACTACCTGGTCACGTATAAAGTCATCATGTAACTGAGCAAATTCACACTTCCTTGCTAACTTTTTTAAGGCCGAAACAAATTCTTCTACCGTCTCATTTTTTTTTTGCTTCCTGTGGAAAAATGCATGCCTAGTCACAGCAATTGATACTGAGGGAGAGAAATGATCATCCAAATCCATCAAAGCACATTCAAAAACATTAGAATTACCCTCCACTCTTTTATGTGAGTGCATATCCTTAAAAATACGTAAACCTTCCGGACCAAGCGAATATAATAACATCCTCTCTTCCTTTCCGGCGAGAACGTACCATTTACGTCCTCTAAATTTGCTATATAGTTTAAAAAATATGCTTTCCAATCTAACCAAGTAATTAATGGTTCTCCAGGAATAGCTAGAAATTCTTTGGGGGAATTGATTTGTAAATTTGAAGTTAAACGTACACCTGACGAACCTTCGTCCCCAGTACCTGAATTCCCGGCTTCCAAAGACATACTCAAATCTAAAATGTAACTAACTATTACGTGAAAGATAAGTTAGTGAATAAAATTAGCAATATAACTACTTCTTGAATGAAACGTCAGTAAATAAACTAAACTTTTTTTTTTTAATTAAAACATTTCATGAAATTAAGACACCCATATTTCTTGAAATTAAAATACCTCATGAAATTAAGACAATTAAATAACCACAACGTGATACTCAAATAATTGTTACGTGAATGATGAACTAGTAAATAAACTAACACCTCAAGAACTTCCTAAACCTCATGAAATCTCTGCTGCATGTATACCCCCTCCCTTTTCGTTCGTGAAATTTCTTTTTAGTATGTTTCTTGTATAATTAAAGAAAATGAAAATATGACCACCAAAATGAGTAATTGGTACCCCTTTGTTACTTTGTAAATACTGTTAAGTTAATAAAGATATAATAAAAACACATTTCCTTGGACATTAATTTTCAGCATACCAGTACTTCAGTACTATGAGAGAAAAGTGTAACTTAAATGCTGTGCGCATCAGCGGTGAGCACTTTCCTGCTTTAATGTTGTGCGTGCCAGCGCAAAGTACTTCACCAAGGAACAGCACTCTTGCCAAAACCAAGAAGATATGGTCCAACAATGCTCGAAATGGGTTTTATTGCGTGAAACACGATGTACGTGAAAGGTTGCTATGGAAATCCGATATAGTACTTGTAAAGATGGCCGCTGCCGTCGAAACTGATGATGTCTGAAGTGCGTGTTGATGTCACCAGCTAAGTGTGAAGACGTTGCCACGGAGCTCCGATATTATAACCTTCAAAGATGGCCACTGCTGTCAAAACTGCGCGATGACGTCACCTTTTATGCGTGAAGACGTCTTCTTCCACACAACTTATGAAGATCCAAACAGCAGACGACTTTCCGTTGCTCCAGAAGGCGTTCTAAAGTAGAATCCCGGTGTTGTGTGGCTCGAGGATGTTAACGATGTTAGGATTTCAAAGGTAAACACCTTATACCGAATCGATTTAATTTGAAAAATTATCAATCCCGGTGAAGTTTAAACACTCACTCACGTCTGGTGCTGCCACAGGGTAACTCGTGACTTTTCGTGCTTCAGCTACCAAAGATTCCTTTCGTGTAGAAGCGAAATGAAAGCGAGCAGCGCAAAAACTTCCAAGTAGCGCAAAAGCTTACTAAATCATGTAGTCCGTTTTGATAGTTTCCTTTTCAATTGAATTTCTATAATTATGATTAGTTGAATCCACAAGATGATTAAAAATAGAGAAGCCACATCCAAAATAGGTCTTTTAGTCATTCATGTCGCCATCCATGTCGCCAAAAATTGTAGTGACCTCAATATGATGTAGAAACAGGAAACAGATCAGATGTAGACAATAAGTACATGCAGTTCCAGTAAAGGTACATCAAGAATGTTATAAGATTCACTAGTTACTGTTGCCCAGTACTCAAACATTCCAATTACATATACAACATTATAGTTAAAGGAACATGCCATTACTACAGTGCCCCCTAGAATAGTGGACATCACATATCAGGCCAACTTCTCACCCCCCCCCGCCTTTACCTCCTTCAAAATTTCTACCACAGCTCAGCCCTTAATCTCTCCCCCCCTGCCACTTTATATGTAAAGGTATCTGCACTTTGCTTTGTTCTCTGTTCATTAGACCCCAACGGAACATTTGTTGTTATTTATTGTTTCTATTATATTTTGTTTTGAGCAACTCTTGTAATCTTGTTTTTCACACATGTAAAGCACTCTGATACCTCCGGGTCTAGCCAGCGCCATATAAAACCTTTCAAATAAATAAAATACTCTGAGTCCTACCCTCAAAGGCATAGGTTCCCATGCAACGACAAAGTGTCCCTCTACTTCAATAAAGTTATATGTAGATTATTGGACAGCAAAACATATAAGCACCCAAAAATACCCCAATCATTAAATTGGATCTATATTCATTGTGTCAGCCAACACCAAAGTAATAACCACATATTCAAAAGACAGATTTGGTATATACAAGAATTATCTTGACATTTATTTGTAAATATACAGGATTAAAAACAATTTATTCTAAAAAAGTATAAAAAATCACAAGCAGTTAAAATTCGTTACAGAAAACAGAAAGTCGACGCAGCGTTTCGGTGAAATTGATTGATAGATCACCTTCCTCAGGACAGTTTTCTAGACAGTAAGAAATACATATGTTATTATTACATCAAACGTGTGGCTGACATCTCTCAACAAAAATCAAAATTAATACAATCGTCTATGACATGCTATTACGTATACATCACGAAAATGGTATATTTTCTTTACTTCATAGGTCATGATAGTAATTTAAACATATCACTCATATGTGATTTGTACTCGGGAATCACACATTTGTACCTTAAATCTTTGTCATACTGTGATTGTATGGTCAGGCGGAGACATTGCCGAAGGTAAAGGATAAATTCCATCATCATTTTTGCACAGTTTTTTAATGCTTCTTAATCCTTTCGACACCCATAAATCAAATATATGTCCAAAAATATCGTTCCTCGCTGTGTTACCAGAATTAATCTACAGCGTTTCTGTGTGGATCTTCTTATCAAATTGCAAAATCACTCACACTAGGGATCTGTAGGTAATACAGAGGGTTCTTAAGTATTTAATTAATTTGACATACCATGTATCTTTAAGAGATCTAAAGGATACATACCAGTTATTTTAATTTTTCTGGTTGGGGACTTTGGATGTAGCCACCGTCACATACAATAATGGTTGTTTTGAGAAGTCATCTGAAAAAGCCACCCGGGCAACAATTAGGGATATTGGTGTCACTTTTTTTTAAAAGAAAATAAGTTTAACCATGCATCTAAGGGAAGGATATCTATTTGCCACACAGAAACGCTGTAGATTAATTCTGGTAACACAGCGAGGTACGATATTTTTGGACATATATTTGATTTATGGGTGTCGAAAGGATTAAGAAGCATTAAAAAACTGTGCAAAAATGATGATGGAATTTATCCTTTACCTTCGGCAATGTCTCCGCCTGACCATACAATCACAGTATGACAAAGATTTAAGGTACAAATGTGTGATTCCCGAGTACAAATCACATATGAGTGATATGTTTAAATTACTCCTGTGGTTGCACCCCCATATGAATTTGGGGTATGTCCCCCGGGATCCAGTAGCCCTCCTATATCGAGGTTCAATGAAGTTCATACCATGGTTTAGTTATAACACTCGATGTTTTATTGAGTTATAAATCCATTTTGTCAATCTGACGTTTGTTTTTACTCATTCCATTCATGAATAAACATTTGTGTTTTTATACGTTATACATTTCGCTTCTCCCAATGCATTTCGGCATATAGAATGCCTTTTTCCAGGGAATAGTTCTACAAATCAAAAAACAAAATAATGCAACATTTACTATCAGTATCCCAAGTTATATATATATACAATTCATCATACGTGATTTTTAATGATCCACATCGTTTACTTAAATGACCTGTTTCACATGAATTTTAATCCCGTGACTGCTGTGACAAAAAATAAAATAAAACAATGCTAGCCAAAACGGTGTTTGGTATTCTCATGCATGAAGAGTGTCGTAAAGTTGACTGTGTGCCCCTCTATAATTGAAATTAAATACGTTCGCTCCAAAAGCCTAAATGCACTTATACACAGAGCCTGAAAAGATTCAATGCGGTAAAATGCCGCCTAACTTCTTGAAGATACTAATAAATATCATAAAGCGCTGGAAAATGTCTAAAAACATGATGTGGCTACAAAAAATACTCTATGAACATTATATAATGTTCATAGAGTATTTTTTGTAGCCACATCATGTTTTTAGACATTTTCCAGCGCTTTATGACATTTATTAGTATATTTCAATAGATAACTCACATATTAATCGTTTTTTTCACACATGTTCTTTCTTTTTCATTATTGAGCTAAGTATTCACTGATATCATCAGTATCTGTTTATTCACTTCCAAGATCGTCAATACAGGGTTTTACCATATTTTTCGCACCATCACGGCAGCCACAGTACGTTACCTAGCAACACCCGTCCTTTAGAGCTTGAGCTTCCGGAGCATCTTACCTAATGCTTCCGGAACATGAGATGTCATCGCGGGAAACATACACACTTTTACCTTTAAAGTTCGAGCTTCCGGAGCATTTCACCTAATGCTTCCGGAGCAGGAGATTTCATCGCGGGAAACATAAACACCGTTAGGTAAGCCCGTTTGTCCGAGTGCGTAACAGCCTCGGTATCTTCAAGAAGTTAGGCGGCATTTTACCGCATTGAATCTTTTCAGGCTCTGTGTATAAGTGCATTTAGGCTTTTGGAGCGAACGTATTTAATTTCAATTATAGAGGGGCCCACAGTCAACTTTACGACACCCTTCATGCATGAGAATACCAAACACCGTTTTGGCTAGCATTGTTTTATTAGGTCTCGCCTGTCGATGCGCATGCGCATCGAGCTTGCGAGACTATTGGGGCTTAACCACTCTTTAACTAACTTGCAAGGAATCGTGGCGATTCCTTGCAGTGCCCGTGACTTTTAAGCTCAATGCGCATGCTCATTGAGCTTAAAAGCGCGTGCACATCAGTTCCCTCAGCCGCACTCCAGTCCCCTGCTGCTTTCACACCCTCTCCCCGCTCCGCCCCCTCCCCTGCCCGCCGTGTCGCATTTCTCCTCCCCCCTCCCCTTCTCTCCCTCCGTCTTGTTTAATGTAGCGTTCTTCCATATCCGCTTTTATCGCATTCATACACCATCCGCTACTCTACACACGAGCGCTTGCACTCTCAGTGTATGTCGGGATGAAGGCACATGTCACACACTGTGGCCGGTGAATTGCTTTGCCGACTTCCTTCGTCGTAAAGGGTACTTGTCCTCATCGCAGGGTTATGGTCATTATTTTCGGTCCCCATCACATTATTTTCCCTTCTGTTTATTCTTGTGTTCCATATCCGCTTTTAACGCGTTCATAATACACCGTCTGCACTCTCAGTGTATGTCAAGAGGAAGGCGTGTGTCACTCACCGTGGCCGGTGAATTGCTTTGTCGACTTCCTTCGTCGTAAGGAGTACTCGTCCTCATCGCAGGGTTTTGCGGTTTCTTAATAACGTTCGGCTGCATTCTGGTAACAGACAATGTGCACCCGCAATCTATACTTTGTGCTTTCTCTGTTTAGATGCTGAATTGACTGGTTGCAAGTTGTGTATGTGTGTATACCCACCTAGGAAGCGCATTCAGATGTTTCAACAATTGCTGTTCAACCTTGACAGCGTGCTTTAATTATTTTCGAGCGATCCTGTACTTTCTATAGGACACGGAGAGCCCAAGCGGCAAAAATGCACAGCACTACGCAAGAAAATGTTCCTCTCCCCAAAGCCCTGGTATTGTATGTTCCCTTGAAGTCCTGATCTCCATTTGGGTGGGGTGTATTATTTACAAAGTGAAAGCTTGTTCTTTTTGTGACTTGCGGTACAGTTTTGTTTGGCTTTGTAATAAAATCTCTATTAGCTCTCAAGTGCTTGGCAATACTCCCCCCTCCCCCCATCCAAAATTCGTCATCGCTCCCGGCCCCGCGGCCAATGCTTGTTTTTCCTCGCTCTTGCCCAAATCACTCGCATGAACTCAAAAGACCGTGTAAACGCGCTTTGTGGTTCTGTTTAGGAACCAATATTTGTATTTGCCCTTCTGTTTTCAATTGCGGCTATTTGATCCTGCTGTTTCAACAGATAAAATGCAAATTGCAAGCAATTTGTCCCAAGCCCGAAAGTGTGCTTCCGGGAGGAGGAGCTTTAACACATACACGCAGCCACCTATCTTAATAGCTGTGCAGTCGGGGATACAGGAGCTTTCCTAGCTACGGTGCTGGGTGCAGGAGGCAGAGGTCGTCTGTATATTCATTCTTCAAGATCTTATGTTTGCTCAGTATGTTCCCTCCATTAACTGACACCTTTCGATTGTATGCATTCGAAATGTCTCGGCATCTCTCTCTCTCTCTGGTCGAGCTCCTCTGTGTTTTGTTTTAAACTACTTTTATTTAAAATGAAACGGGTGTGGTGAAAGAACGACACATCCTCCGCACCTCACGATAATAATTAGTTGATCTTTAAATGGCTTTGACACGCAAGGTAGCAACACGGAGACATTTTTAGGAAAGGGTTTATTTATTGCACAGTTGGAGTTTCATACAATCAATAAGAAATGTATCTGTGTCGTACAGCATATTTTAAATTTCAGTTTTCAAAGTGACACATTAAACTACTGAAAATATATTATTGCAGTTTCCTTTGCAAATATGCGAACAAACTCCCCGACCCTACTTATTTCTCCCACTCCCGCTTGCTACCCTGCTCCCCCTCCCCCGCCTCGCACCAGACTACCATTTGTCGCATTTAGACTACCTTCTCCCCCACCCGACTTGAAAGGCAGCCTCACACACCAACATTTGTCTCTCACACCACAGACTCCTGCTCCCCCGCCCACCCAGCAATGCCGAGAGCTATTCCCTCCCACTTGTTACTGTCTCGGCGCTATCTATCACACAACGTGTTTTTTTTTCCGGGCCCGGCTTTCACCTTTGAAATGTGGGGCACGTGGACCCGCTGGTAGACGGGGAGCGAGGGGGTGCGGGGCCTAGCGCTTAGATGGGCATCTCGTTCTACCCAGCTACACCCTTTCTACCCGTCAGGGTGCCGTTGTTGTGATGATTGTACCAATAGTTTTATATATCAACAGGTCTCGCCCCCTACGGCTCTGTACGCCTGGCTTTACATTTCAAAATATTAATCTGTAACTCAGGGAGCTGTTGATGTAGTCATGCGTCTACTGTTTATAAACGTATGCATACACCTGGTGCTCGTTGTACCAAAGGGAGAACCTATTTGCACGCATTCGTGAAATATATAATACATATAATGCGGTGGTAAACATGTTTGCAAATGGAATTGTACGGCAATTTTCGCGCACTTTGCTGAACGAGGAACTTCGCCGACCTGCGTTACCCTTTGCTAGATGCTCTGCGTTCGAGTTCAGGGTGTACGATGGTGATCTGCAGCACAGGAAACAGGACAGCAACTCACTAGAACGTGCACGTTTTTCTTATAGCTACTGTTTTTATTTGTACATTATATTATAGTATTATTTTTATTTTTATTATTACAAGATTTATTTGGTTTATCACAAACCATGGACAGCATTAGCATAAAACGCTTATAGTTAAACAGTCAGTTGCATCCTCCGGATATTCAGTTCCTCCGGTCAGTAGGGCTAAGCCCAAAAACTTCTCCCCCACCCCCAACACTTCACGATCTCTTCATCTGTGTACATTATCCAAAACCATTGCATTGCATATACTGTGGGAGCATCTACTCCTTCCTAGCTATGTTTCGAGGGTTTGTTTTACCTTTAAATCACCTACAAGCTAATACATCAAAAGTGGAAGGTTGACTCAGTCATTGAAGAAGGGTGTTAGTAACTTTTCGCTGTTTTCGCATCCACCACCACCACCACCACCACCACACCCACCACCACCACACCCACCACCACATCCACTACAACCACCACCCCATCCACCACTACCAACACACCGCATCCACCACCACCGCCGCATCCACCACATCCACCACCACCACATCCACCACCACCACATCCACCACCACCACCACATCCACCACCACTTCACCATCGCATCCACCACCACCACATCCACCACCACCACCGCATCCAACACCACATCCACCACCACCACATCCACCACCACCACATCCACCACCACCACATCCACCACCACCACCACATCCACCACCACCACCACATCCACCACCACCGCATCCACCACCTCATCCACCACCGCATCCACCACCTCATCCACCACCTCATCCACCACCTCATCCACCACCTCATCCACCAACGCATCCACCACATCCACAACCACCACATCCACCACAACACCACCACATCCACCACAACACCACCACATCCACCATCACCACCACATCCACCATCACATCCACCATCACATCCATCACCTTCACATCCACCATGACATCCACCACCACATCCAACACTTCCACCGCATCCACCACCACCACCACCACATCCACCACCACCACATCCACCACCACCACCACATCCACCACCACCACATCCACCACCACATCCACCACCACATCCATCACCGCATCCACCACCACCTTATCCACCACCACCGCATCCACCACCACCACATCCACCACCACCACATCCACCACCACCACATCCACCACCACCACATCCACCACCACCGCATCCACCACCACCACATCCACCACCGCATCCACCACTGCATCCACCACACCCACCACCATCACTTCCACCACCACTTCCACCACCACTTTCACCACATCCACAACCACCACATCCACCACCACCACATCCACCACCACCACCACCACCTCCACCACCACCTCCACCACCACCACCTCCACAACCACCACCTCCACCACCACCACCACCTCCACCATCACCACCACCAACACCACCACCACATCCACCACCACCCCCACATCCTCCACCACATCCACCCCCACATCCACCGCCATCACCACCACATCCACCACCACCACCACATCCACCACCACATCCACCACCACCACCACATCCACCACCACATCCACCACCACCATATCCCCCAGATCCACCACCACCACATCTACATGTGTGTGGCTCTGTGTGTGTAGGTGCAAATGCAATGTTCTTGGATTGTCGTCACAATAAAATACACTGAACATAATCTTCACAAGTTATTTACAAACGTTTAAGCTATTGCCATTATAAATTACAATAACTTTTATTTAAGTATTAATTATTTACAAAATTAAAAGCCATTGTTATTTGTAATATCAAGACATCTAAGTCACGTAAATACAACACACATTGCATTACAAATGCTATAGGTGTCACATTTGCAAAAGTTAAAACTATTGACATTGTAACTGACAAAGCTATTAATTTTGCTACTTTCAAAACCTACACATAAATAAAAAAAAGTGTCATTTACAATACCAATAGCTCAAACTTTCCTAATGCGAGACCTATTGCATTTCCAATGGGGTTAAGCTCCCTTTGCCTGCAAATGCACGGGAAAACGGACAGACACGCACCAGGAAACACCACACAGACGCAGTACAAGCATTGATTAATCACTCGCACACATCACGTTTTACTCCTTTGCTAGTGTTCTCGTTGTTTACATCAGAAAGAAACAGACCTTAAAACGATTGAATAATTGACAGAATCCTCAAATATTGTTAATTCCATTGAAGTCTAGTGAAAACGCTGCTCGAAGATGATATGTTGCTAAAATTACCGTAACAAAATCAATCCACTCACTGTAATATTCTTAATGTAATTGTATGTGCTAGCACCAGAAGGTATGGAGTGAAATTACTTAACTTGTGAGTAAACATATTTGTTCACACCCTCTCCCCGCTCCGCCCCCTCCCCTGCCCGCCGTGTCACATTTCTCCTCCCCCCTCCCCTTATCTGCCTTTCTCTCCGTCTTGTTTTTTTTTTTACCCGCTCCGCCCCCTCCCCTGCCCGCCGTGTCGCATTTCTTTTCTCCTCTTTGCTCCTCCAGCAGTTCTCTGTCACCTTTCCTTCTCTCCTCCCTTGTCCACCTTTTCATTGTTTTTGCCCACCTCTCCTCCAGTTGAACTCTGTCACTAGCTCCTTTCAGCCCCTTCTCATTCCAGTGTTTTCGGGTCCCATCTCATGCTTGTTATAAAGGGGCTGCCAAAATGCGGACACTCCTCAACCCTCTGCTTCACATGAGACTCTGCGGCTCTCCTGGGACAATAAACCACTCCAGAACAAACATGGAGTTGTCATACGCGGCCATCTATCTCAATTAAAGGCCACATAGCTTCTCTAACCTCTAGGAAAATCTAGCCCTGCTATTTAATTTTGGTGCGGGATTACTGTGTAAAGAAGGTTTGCATAACGTCTCATCTGACTAACTAGTGCT
Organism: Lissotriton helveticus; assembly: GCF_964261635.1. Taxonomy (NCBI): domain Eukaryota; kingdom Metazoa; phylum Chordata; class Amphibia; order Caudata; family Salamandridae; genus Lissotriton; species Lissotriton helveticus. Next base: position 123,034,753 of record NC_136068.1, read on the forward strand.
TTAGTTTAGCATTGTATGTGTTTTCATAGGCTTGTGTGTATGTCCTTTAATGCATGTGCATGCTTGTCTTTTTCTGTTCAGTTCCCGTGTCAGTGTGTGCTTACCTGGATTTCCGTTTGTCTAATTTATGTGGCCTTTGTCAACGAGGCAATCCGCTACTCTGTCCAACGTTTATGAAGACGAGACACTCAACCACGCAATGCCACTCACACACACAACGCCACTCACACACACAACGCCACTCACACACGCAACACCACTCACCCACGCAACGCCACTCACCCACGCAACGCCACTCACCCACGCAACGCCACTCAGCCACGCAACGCCACTCAGCCACGCAACGCCACTCACATACGCAACTCACGCACGCAACGCCATTCACACACGCAACGCCACTCAACAACGCAACACCACTCAACCACGCAACGCCACTCAACCACGCAACGCCACTCAACCACGCAACGCCACTCACACACGCAACGCCACTCACACACACAACGCCACTCACACACGCAACGCCACTCACCCACGCAACGCCACTCAACCACGCAAAGCCACTCACCCACGCAATGCCACTCACCCACGCAACGCCACTCAGCCACGCAACGCCACTCACACACGCAACGCCACTCACACACGCAACGCCACTCACACACGCAACGCCACTCACACAGGCAACGCCACTCATCCACGCAACACCACTCACACATGCAACGCCACTCAACAACGCAACGCCACTCAACCACGCAACGCCACTCACACATGCAACGCCACTCACACACGCAACGCCACTGAAACAACAGCGCCACTGAAACAACAGCGCCACTCACACACGCAACGCCAATCACACACGCAACGCCACTCACACATGCAACGCCACTCACACACGCAACGCCACTCACACAAACAACGCCACTCATCCACGCAACGCCACTCATCCACGCAACGCCACTCATCCACGCAACGCCACTCATCCACGCAACGCCACTCATCTATTTGCAAAACGAAAAATGGTAAACTCTTCTATTGCGAGACCTATTGCATTTTCAATGCTTGTTTTATTTTTTGTCACAGCAGTCACGGGATTAAAATTCATGTGAAACAGGTCATTTAAGTAAACGATGTGGATCATTAAAAATCACGTATGATGAATTGTATATATATATAACTTGGGATACTGATAGTAAATGTTGCATTATTTTGTTTTTTGATTTGTAGAACTATTCCCTGGAAAAAGGCATTCTATATGCCGAAATGCATTGGGAGAAGCGAAATGTATAACGTATAAAAACACAAATGTTTATTCATGAATGGAATGAGTAAAAACAAACGTCAGATTGACAAAATGGATTTATAACTCAATAAAACATCGAGTGTTATAACTAAACCATGGTATGAACTTCATTGAACCTCGATATAGGAGGGCTACTGGATCCCGGGGGACATACCCCAAATTCATATGGGGGTGCAACCACAGGATTACTTTGTACACTCGTAGCGGAGAGTGATACCCCGGAGAACCATACAAACTAGAAGACTGTTAAAAAAGTAGTGCGCCCTATTCTTTATTTAGTAGTATGTTTAAATTACTATCATGACCTATGAAGTAAAGAAAATATACAATTTTCGTGATGTATACGTAATAGCATGTAATAGACGATTGTATTAATTTTGATTTTTGTTGAGAGATGTCAGCCACACGTTTGATGTAATAATAACATATGTATTTCTTACTGTCTAGAAAACTGTCCTGAGGAAGGTGATCTATCAATCAATTTCACCGAAACGCTGCGTCGACTTTCTGTTTTCTGTAACGAATTGAATTTTAACTGCTTGTGATTTTTTATACTTTTTTAGAATAAATTGTTTTTAATCCTGTATATTTACAAATAAATGTCAAGATAATTCTTGTATATACCAAATCTGTCTTTTGAATATGTGGTTATTACTTTGGTGTTGGCTGACACAATGAATATAGATCCAATTTAATGATTGGGGTATTTTTGGGTGCTTATATGTTTTGCTGTCCAATATTCTACATATAACTTTATTGAAGTAGAGGGACACTTTGTCGTTGCTTGTTCTTAACCCGGTCCCTATTGTAAATAGTAGGGTATCTCCCCCCTCTTTCTCATAGGTTCCCATGCGTCATCCCTTTCTAGCCTGTGTGTGGGCTGTCCTTGAAAATCCTGCATTACAAACAGAATAATTGGGGTGAAGGGTCACTTGTTTATGTCCTTTTACCAAAGGGGTAGGGCTAAAATATCTGTAGAGCTGAAAGGGTTTTACAAGTCAGTTGACTCACTCTCCCCACGTTTCACTAACAGCCCCTAACAGACCCTTATGTTTACCCAATTATTTTCTCTCCTTCCTTACCTTTCTTCTCTCCAAATAGGCCCTTACGTCACAGGTGTTGCCGTCATATTTCCCATTTGCCTTGGAACTATTTTTACCTTGTTTTGCCCTTCTGCTTCGGCTGTCCGTCACTTCCTCCCGCCCGCCCCTCACTTCCGTTCCGCTCTCTCGGGTTTCCTCTTGTTCTTCCTCCGTTGTCATCACTCTGCTGAGTCGTGACGCACTTCGGCGCGCTTCTTCCAAGCCTGCTATCTGAGGCCTTGATCCTGTTTTCGGCCTTCCTCGTAGTTCGTTGGAGGTGATGAGTGTGGGCGTGAAATGGGAGAGGTCGTGAGGGCACCCCTATGTAAGGTTGCCCCCTGCAGTCTAGTGGCAGGTGATTAACAGATTAAGGTGCAGCACAGTTCGGTATTAATCAGTCGTTGAAAAGCCAGCGGGGCTGGGGGGGAATCACACAAACATGGACGCACGCTTCAACTAGCCTCATGCGTTAATGGTGACTTTCAGCAAATATGTTTAGACTTGTTTTATGAAGGAAATGTGACACACACTGCACCTTCCAAAATGCAAAGTAGAGAAAAAAACAGGACTCGCCAAAAATCCCCCTCTTCTTAACCACTGGCTAGGAGACAGCTTTGACTCATGCATATATGCACGTGCAATGCTCTATGCAGGGATAGGCAGTGTAACGCATCCACCGTTTGCACGCGGGGTCGTGCAATAATACTTGTATTTGTGAGCTCTCTCCCACACAGGTGCCACGACGTGCAGCCTCGCCCAACGCCGGTGACAGCCAGGCACTAGCCTAGGTAAGGCGCACAAGGACAGTCACTAGGCCTAACAGTCACAGAGTACCTCAAATTTAAAAACAGTATATTTTGAGGCCCAAGCCTGTTTATGCGACGCCTAATAGGAATCATATGCACTCGCGCTCCGTGCATTTCCTGGGATCTTGGCCAAACCATAATGAAAACAAGCACCCCATTCCCAAGCATTATGGAAAATCCTGCTCTCGAGCTCAATGCGGGGACACCTTCCCACCGCCCCGCCTTCTCACCACAGTCTCCGGCAAGGTGTGGCAGGGTGTTTGAGGGGAAAGCGAGTGATCCTTTCAGGGCCTGATCCGGGCGGCACCCTGTCCCCCCCTCCCCGGTAGGGGCCTCCTTAGTGACTGAGACACAAAGTGCCAGTATTGTATTTTTATTGTTCACTGAGAATGCAACTGTTCTTTTTACTGAAATATTATCCAACTCAATGGCACTGGACTGGGTAGCTGTGAGCTACTGGTAACACACATCTGCTTAGATTTACCAGATTTGGTAACAGTACTGCTTGAAAATCAACTGCGCTGCGTTGTGGAGAGGGTAAAAAAATGATGCAGTCTTGTTTAAAATGAGCCACTCGCCGATGATGTCATTAACAGCGGCCATTTTTGTATTGCTCTAACCATGACTCCACTGAACGAAGCGAGCAATGAGTGTCTTGCCTTGGATTTGTACTTGAGGGACACCCTCCAGGAGAAATTTGATACATGTAAGAGTAAATCTTGAGTTTCATTGAAATGACATGAATAATGTGCAGGAAAAAATCAACAGGTATTCCTTTTGCCATTCTTTGGGCCTTATATTTGGTGATAGGATTTCATACACAACAAGGTTACGCTATTGGTTAGATCAGGCTTTGCACGGAATCTTCTGGTGTTTGCTCTGTTGCTGCCCAGTTATGCCCCTATGCATACATTAATAGGGATTTGATTATACAAGATACACAGCAGTTTTGTAGCAAACTTGTGTCACCTTTTCAGCGAGAAAATATTTTAACTGCGAAAATTAAGTCATGCAGTTTGCTTCAATTTTACTGTGCAGCACTTTTTAGTCGCAGATGCGCTGGCACAAAGGAATAGTCAATCTGTGCTCAGCCAATGCTGAATCCTAGTTCCTTATGTGCAAAATGCAGGGCTTTAAGTGGGGAAATTAACTGGATGTGCTCTAAAAGGGGCAGGGCAAACCTCTTAAAGGGGTGTGGCCTATCCACGTAGGGGTGTGGTCTAAATATATCCACGTAGGGGTGTGGTCTAAATAAAGATATGTATAGATAATGCCAAACACCCTCCCCAGAGGCGCAAGTAGAGCCAAATTTCATGGGGGGGGGGGGGGGGGGGCTAGGACAACATTTCGAGGGGGGGCTAATTCTTCAAGCAATAGGCAGAGTGGAGCTGCAGGGGCTCTACAAAGAGGTGAAAAACAACAAAGCCTGGTTAACAAGCAAATGGTCTTTTAAAGACCTGTGAAGTACTCAGGTGCGGCTGTGAGGGTGTGGAGGCTGGTTGCTGGATCGTAATCTTACGCTTACCAAAAATGAGGCGCTAAATCTATGAAATTACATGTTTTTTGATTACCCTTAGTTCTAGGTAACTTACCCAACAAACAAAGAATGACTCGGAGATAGGTGCCTGAAAAGTCATTAATTAAAGAGAGGACTTTCTGTCCTAAACTGTGATTCTTCCCCAAAGTCCCGCTTCATATGATAAAAATCTGCATGAAAGGATCTACAGTGTGCACAAAGGTCAGCTGCCTCGGGATCTAGCCTGGCAATTCCAGCTAGAGCAAAAAAAGTTTGCAAGAAAAAAAAAGGAAAACGAACTACCGCTGCGAGGCCCGAAAATAGAGCCGGATAGAGACCTGTTTCGAGGCCCCCTGAAAATAACTGCCTGGCTCAGACCCGGACAGACTTAAAGTCCTTGCAATATGATAATGATGCCACTTCTTGTCCTTTCCATTACAGGCCTTTGCCTCATATTTATCTAATTTAGTACTAACACAAAGTGCCTCATTTAGTGAGACGGTAAAGAACCCAAATATGTCCTCCCTGGTGCAAGAAAACTTACAGTCCATCAGGGACAATAGGTTTATTTCCTCAAAAAAATATCTCTTCTTTGGTGGTCGGTCTTTGGCAGTAAAAAGTACTGATACATGGGTGCATACAATGCCACTTGAACCAAGCAATGTCCAGCTGATGAGCTTTAATAAAAGCGAAACAGGTCCTGGGATGCTTATGTTCTGGTTTAAGTAGGACCTGGCCTTGCAGTTTGGAATGGACTGTTTCCATGGAAGCAGGGTCAAAACGGATTTGCATATGGTTGGGTCCAAACTGAGGTGGCATGGGGAGCATGTTGCTATTGTACTCAATGTGACATGAAATGAAGTTGTGATTCGCTCGTATGGACCACATAAAAACACAAACAGCCTTGAAGAAGTCACGTTGGGACGAAACGCGTTGCGTCTGCTATGAATCTTGTGTTGTACTTTTACCAAATGAAATCAGAGGAACAAAAGTGTAAAAGAATAAAGGAAGGATATGTTTTCTAGTAATCCAAAGACATATTTGATTCATTTGGGAGACACTTTGTCGATTTTCAATCATTGATTATGATGTATCACTGTATATTCCTAAACCGTATTTGATTATAGTTGTGTGCTGAGCCAACTTGTCTCTTGTGTTTTGGCTTTCCCAATTAGTGGGGACGTAGGAAGGTCACGTTCCCGGCTCTTTGCACCACACTTTTGCTCCAACTTTTGTGAACTAGACTGACTGGTGCAGGCTCTGAGTGCCCTGACCCTCTGTTTCTTGCTCTGTCCGTTTATTACTATACTTCCACCAATTAACATATTTTATTGGGTATATTATCTTTGACTGGTATGACATAAGAATATTGGTGCAGGCAGCTTTGCTATATATAAATGCCTTGGCGGTAAAACTCAGGGCTTCATAAACAAGAAAATAAAGCAGCACTGCAAGCCATTTATCTGTGCCGTGCTGCATCCTTTTCAAAGCACAGCGATGTATTGTATTAACAATAATACAAAGCATCCCTGTGCTGGCGCACAATTTGCTGCCATGGTCACCCTGGCGTCATTTTGCAAAGGGACACCTTCCTGCACAAAAACTATAATCAATGGCATTTTTCTCTTTCTCTGCATGCTGCAGAATGCAGCATGCATAGAAAGCGGAGAAATACAAGTATTTCTCCTCGTTGCGCCATTCCAATGCCTTCCCTGGGGAGGCGTAGGAATCTGACGCATTGCCAGTTTTACAAAATGTTGTAAATCTGGGAATGCGTCAAGTTCCATTGATGTTGCGTGGGAACAGGCACAGCAACACCCATGGAACGCCTCTTTCACACAAAGTAATGGGCGAAAGAGGCCCATGTTTACAAGGCCAAGAAAAGTCACGCAGGGTGAATTTACATAACCTTGTAAATATGGGCAAGCCCAATGCGATGCTGGTATGTAAAATAAAGTGACGCACCGGCGGCACACTGGGCTTGTAAATAAGCCCTTAAATGTTGCCCATTAGAACATGTTATTTAATGCATTGCGCTAATAAATACACTTTCACTCCCTTATGTTTTCAGGACAAAGGTCACACTCCATAATATTGCGACAGTACATAGAAACTGACATTAGAAATTCAAGGGCATATTTACAAGAGTTTATCGCCACAGGAACGTCACTTTTTATTACGTTCCTGTGGCGATAAACCCTTCAGGTTATTTACAAGCCGGCGTTAAGCCACTTAACGTGGCTTAACGCCGCTTTGTGAATAAGGTCCCCTTTCAAGCAGCACTTAGCCTGAAAAGGGCAGTCAATGGGTGTTGTGGGAGGCGTTCCGCCGCAATACCCATTGCTTTTTTATGCTGCCCCCTATTTACAAGGGCGGCGTAACTATAGGACAGCGCCAAAATTAAGACACAAAAAAACCTGGTCTTAACATGGCAAAACAAGGAGAAATTATTAATTTCTCCTCATTTTTGGTGTTTCCATGATTGCTGCACTGTACAGCACACAGAAACAGCAAATCGCTATGGATGATTGTTTATGCGCAGGAAGATGTCCCTTCCTGCACATAAACAATCATTGAAAAAATGACTATTTGCAACTTCTAGTGTGCTGCACAATGCAGCACCCCTAGGAGTTACAAATCACCATTAGTGATTGTTTATGTGCAGGAAGGGCAACCTTCTTGCACATAAGCAATCCTTCCCTCAATGCAGGCACCCTTGCACTATGGTGCAAGGCTGCCTGCATTGGCGCTATGCAGCTGAATTTAGCACCAGTGCTGGGGAAAATGCAGGGGTGCACCATATCATTGTAAATACTACGCATCCCTGTGCTTTCAGAATGGTGGAGCGCTGCTTTAGTAATTATGGCTTTACGCCAAGCTCTGCCATTCTCTTGTAAATATGCCCCTCAGTTTGTTGTTTACTGCATGTGAGGTATAGTATCAACCTTACATTTGTGATCTGAGTCCATTTTTTGCTGAATGTGGCGGGGAGGAGCTTAAAAAATCTCTGGCTTCTACAGTAACAATTTGCTTTTTAACACAGTAAAACTCGTTTAGACTAAACCCCCATGTTCTGAACCACATCAACTATTTTCTTTTCTTACTACAGTATAGTTCAGAATTTAAATCATTGTTTTGCATTAAACATTTTCTGGTTTTAAAAAGTACCCCTGCATTCTAGCTTCACAATACAAAAGCTCTTTTGAGTCTGATTGTCCACCAGTACTACAAAGTAGTTTTGGGTGTGATTTAGGTGTGGCATACCCTTGTTCTTGCCCATCTTTTCACCTTGTGCCACTCATCATCTTGTACTTTTCCACAATTTTTGATCTACCATCTACATTGACATTTATGCCTGAGTATTACTTTTTTTTACCAGCTGGCTCAGTGGTCACCAGGTGCAGATGTAGAAAGTGTGACCCCAGGGCGTGGGAGGGGCTTCTAAGTGAGTCAGCCAGCCAGAGGTCTCTTGTTTCTGGGTTCTCGTGGCTGAGTTTTGATGTACCCTGGCTGACCTCAGCTCTTGGCTTCTCTCACTGAAATCTGGTTCTTGCATAAAATGTTACCCACTCGAAGCTTAGGTCATGACCAGTTTCTCTTCTATCCAATGGCTAGCCACCAACTTTCCGCACACGGCATTCATGCTTCCCAGTGCTTCTGCAAAACATTCACTGAATACATACATTGGATGAAATTCTCATAAGTCTCCCTCAAGGGTTTCCACCAGTCGTTAATTTGTGGTGGCGGTGGGCACCGGCACTCATATTTTAGGTTCAGGATTTAAGTTCTCATCAAATTTCTACCCAGAGCAAGAGAGAGAGGCAGAAAATGAAGAAGGAAGGAGGACGTGAAAGATAGAAAAACAGGGACAAAGGTAGGAAGCATATATGAAAAACATCCTGCAAGAATGAGCTAAATTGACAGGAAGTGTGGGATGGTGAAAGTAAGGCAGGAGTTTGAAGTAATTATGCAGCCTTTGTTTTCACAAACCTGGCATTCGGCAGCATCGGGGGGGGTCTTTGCACTTATTTCTTATGCAAATTAGACACAGAATGGGATTACAGGGGAGCAAGAGGTACAATGCCTTCAGAAGCCAAATCCTCTCTTCTGTGTCGGTCGTAAGGCCTGACTGGCTGTACCGGGCATTGGCCGTTTTCCCAGGAGGCTGGAAGAGTGGGGGGAACGCCTTTGTTACTGGGGGCCAGTTTTGTAGCAGTGCAGCAGTTTTCAGAGCACTGCAGAGTTCCTTGTATATCCTACAGTTTTGAAACAACAATAAAAGGGCCACAATAACTTGTGGTGATTAATGTACCTGCTGGAGAGAGATCAAGTTTTGTCTGGAGGCAGTTTTGACTCATCTCAGGTAGTGCAAAGGGTTAACATGCCTGCTGCAAAGCACATGCACCATGAATATCAAAAAACAATATTTTATGTGCACTGCTCTGTGGGTTACTGCTTCTGTCACGGAGATTCTTTTTATACTGTGCTAGTTCATAAGTTAAAATCGTAATCTAGGTGAGAAAGTTGTGTTTTTTTGCCCCATTCTTTCATTATCCTAATTTTGCTAAAAAGGGTTTGTTTGGTTAGAAATACATTCTTATTAGTAAAGTCAACCTTAACCACTGTGTTACGTTCCGAAACTTGAGTTTCTGCTTTCTCAGACCAATCACTATGAATGATTTTTTACCAGAATGGATGACATGTGAATCCTACACCTTGTTGTCCCCTTTGCCATATGTAATATTTTTCATACACTGATTTACACGTGTATGATTTATTGTCTCTGTATATCTTTGTGATGTAACATTTTCCGACATCATACACTTGTATGAGAGGTGCAATAAAGCAAATGAAATACATGTGAGGGATGGGCTATGGAGAGATGAAAGGCACTGTTGGAGGGTGATAGTGAGGGAATCATGGAATCGCCCCAATACAGATTGTAGTGTCCTGGTGCACAGTAAGATCATCATTTACTATGCTTTAAAATGAATGCAATTGAAAATATAATGAAAAATGTGTTGTAGAATGCACAATTTTTCCCCAAATGTTCTAGGAGGGGGGTGGGCCACCTGTAGTGGTCAGGTCCGCTCGCTGCCCTCAATCGCCATGCACCATATGGGGACTGGTCTGACAAAATTTGCCAGGGCTGCTTTGGGTCCCAGGCTGGCCCTGGTCTGTCGGACAAAGGAGCGGGAAATAAGCTTACACTAGGCTGCTGTGGTGGGTGAGGCCTATCAATACCGGTCTGCTCTTGTGCCAACATCTACATAGAATGTCAGAAGTAAAGGATAAGAACTGTCATTCTTTCTTCCCTTCTCTTATCTTTCTTTCCCCCCTTTCCTTTCTTCTGCCTGACTTTCTTTCTTTTTCTCTTAAAATTGATTATGTGGGTTAGCTATATGAGCGGAACACACTGTCTTAGGACTCATATGCATAAACCTTGCCTTGTCTAACTTATGCTAACCCTGTTACAGACTTTCTGTTTGCCCTTGTTAAAAAAAAATCTATAAATATTTTGAAATTAAAAAAAAAAATAAAGATCAGAGAGACTGCTTGGGTAATTTAGTTAAGACATACAAGGAAACGTTATTATGTGCCAGAATTCAATTCAGAGTGTGTGTATGATTATGATGAAAAACCGTGGCAAATGCAAATAATTCTGGTGGAGTTTCTTACAAATATGTTGTGCCCCATAAAGCAGACTAATCCCAACAACATGCTATGGGCAAAATTATGTTTGGATCAAAATATGGGATTATTTTGAAAATGCATTTTGTTTGTGATAAATTTGATGATGATGCATGTTCAAGGACTTGAGATTGAGGGCCTTGTTTGAAGGCTACAGGAAATGTTGTGTTTCCAGCAGGAGAGGTGCCTTTAGGCAGATTAGCAAAGATTGAATATTGTGACCTATGAAACTTTGCCTCATAAGGGAACACAGATATAGGCATTGAGAGAATCCTTATGTGCACCATCTTGCTTGCTCTCTGATACCACTGATGGACGCTCTGTTGGGAATTAAGTTCACTACTACCAATCACAAATCCACTTGAAATGACTTGTAATTGTAATTCCGTCAATCATTCAGTTAGTCTCAGTAAATTAATCACGTCTCTGAAAATGTATTAGTTTCCGAAAACAGTCCGTTTGTCAATTTTAATACACAGATCTCAAATTGTTTCGTGCGAGGTGTGTGTTGTAGACGAGAGAATAAAATGATGACGCATATTATGAATGCTGATTTTTCACAACCTGTCTGAGAGGAAGCCTTACAGACTCATAGAGGAGAGGGGCTGTTGCAAGCGACCACAGCACCTCAAAACATTTTGTATGTCTGAGTCCTTCTCTCCAAAACACTATACGACTACATCTTTACCGATGCTGCGGTTTTGAAAGGAGGGTCGTTCAAGGTCATATCTATTACAGTTGAAAATACGTGTTTGTAATGTGTTGCTGCCATCTAACGGTGATAGTTGTAGTTGCATGCAGTTAACGGTCGTGTTTCAGTGTTATTTAAGGCGCAGCTGGTGAATTGTATTATTTGAAGGTGACCGTCACAACGCACGAGTTCCTAAATACCCAGAAAACTCTATATACAGCGTAATTACGAAAACGTCACTCTGACCACAAATGGGTGTTTGGATTGTACAATAACAAATCTTTACTCAAGCCAGTAAACGTATGTGGGTAGGTCTTTGCGAGGCTTCTACCCTAGGCTGATGTGGGTACCCAGGCAAAACTTTTGTGTGACGTCATAGTACAGATGGACTTCTAAAAGATCGTCACATTCCTCAGATAAAAGCATAAATTCTTTACACCGTTTGTTCCAATCGTATTTATAAGACATAATCAAGAGAAAAAAATAATCACAACAAATATTGGTTCTTCAATATTGCAGAGGTTTGGGTTCCAGTCATTCGTATTTCTGACGTCAATGATAATTTAATAAAAAGTGAAAATAATAGTACAGCACTGGCCTCCGGCGGCCAGTGACGGAGCAGCAGGAGCTCACAGAGAGAGAGAGAGAGAGAGAGAGAGAGAGAGAGAGAGAGAGCAAGAGCAAAAAGACACATGCAATCTCATAGAGTGCCGAAAGAAAGGGAAAAAACTAGTTACCTGAATGTGAGGAGTGGAAAATAGACTACGCACTAGGGGTGGGACAAACACAAGAAGAGGAAGAAAAGCCACTGAATAAAAGACAAGCATATGAGCGTGACAAGAAAGCCAATTAATAGTAAGCATGGGTGGGCTCTCCCAGTTCAACACTTCGCATTAAAGTGTTTTAAAATCTGGGCCTAAATTTCCATCCAAGGAATTCAATCAAGTTCTCCTTCTTTACCTATCTCACAACATTAATCAATAAAAACCAGGGTCTAATAATATTTGGAATAACAGTAAGTCTCAAATTCCAAATTCGATGGAAAATTATCAGACTTAATCAAAGAGGATCAGCCTCATAGTATTCTACTGTTACTATGAAATAATTTAACTTTCTGGTTTAAAAGAGTAAACCTTCAGATTCTCCCCACGATATGTTCCTTGTGCGCATGATATTTTATTTTATGAAGATTTGTCGAGCGCAGTATCATCTGGGAGGGTATGCTGGTGCTGAGCAGGCATGAGTCCAGCCACAACTAAAAGGGCCTAGTGGAACTACTCGAAAAGCCAGGTCTTCTGCTTCTTGGGGAATTGAAGAAGTGGATAGGAGACACATATATGCAGTGGCAGGTCGTTCCACGCTTTAGGAGCGATGTAAGAGAAGGCTCAACTGGCAGATTTTGTTTTCTGTATGCGTGGGATTTGTGCAAGCAGGAATCCGGACACGCTGAGGTGTCTGGTAGGTTTGTGAAAGAATATGTGGTTGTTGAGTTATGCTGTGCCAGTGTGGGTGAGGAGTTTGAATTGTGCTCGTTTGTGAATGGGGAGCCAGTGGAATTCCTGCCGGTGTGGTGTGATGTGAGTGTGGTATGGGAGGTTGAGAGTGATTCTTGCCTCCGAGTTCTGAATGGTCTGCAGCCTTCTGGTAAGATTTTTGATGATACCGGTGCAGAGGGTGTTCCAGTAGTCCAGCTTGCTTGTGAAATGAGCATGTGTGACAGTTCTCTTGGTCCTGATTGGGAGCCATTGAAAATCTTGCTCAGCATCTTCAGAGTATGGAAGCATGAGGTGGTGCCAGCATTGGCTTGGGCGGTCATGTCGAGTTTGCTGTTGATGATGATCCAGAGGTTCTTAGCGTGGCTGTCGGTCCTAGCTCTGTTGGTGGCCAAGTAGATTTCCATAGTGATGTGTTCTTCCCGAAGATCATGATTTCGGTCTTGTATGTGTTTGGCTTTAGACACTTGGGGGCAGATTTACAAGTCCCTTGCGCCACTTTTGCGTCACTTTTAACGGTTCCATGTTTAAATATCGATAACATAAATATAGTTAACAAAAATATAGATGTAAAAATATCGACTACAAAAATATCGAATCCCTATACTTAAACAGGTAAGTACAACACTATCGACTCAAAAATATAGATGTAAAAAATATAGATGTAAAAAATATCGACTTTAAAAAATAATATAACTCAAATTAAATAATTAAATAATATTAATATTATTAACAAAATTAATTAAATTGCATTTATATTTTAACTAATTATAACAAATAAACTTAATTTAATGAATATAAACACAATAAATGTCTACATATACATATATTTTCTTAATTACATTTTATTATCTTTATTTAATTTATAAACTTTAATAATTATATAAAAATAAAATAAACACATATATAAAACATTTTGAATAAAAAAGAATATTCTATATTTAATTAACACATTAAAGTATTAAAAAATAATAATACATACATTTAATAACAAAATACAAACATTAGTAGTGAAAACATTTGATAGCAAAGGGGTAAAAATTACTATTCCCACTCCAGTAAGTGCAACAGTAGGGAAAACGTTGGATAGCGTAGGAGTAAAAATTCCTATTCCCACTGCAGAGAGTGCAACAGTAGGGAAAACGTTGGATAGCGTAGGGGTAAAAATTACTATTCCCACTCCAGTGAGTGCAACAGTAGGGAAAGCGTTGGATAGCGTAGGAGTAAAAATTACTATTCCCACTCCAGAGAGTGCAACAGTAGGGAAAACATTGAATAGCGTAGGGGTAAAAATTACTATTCCCACTCCAGTGAGTGCAACAGTAGGGAAAGCGTTGGATAGCGTAGGAGTAAAAATTACTATTCCCACTCCAGAGGGTGCAACAGTAGAGAAAGATTTAGATACCGTAGGGGTAAAAATGACTATTGCCACTCCAAAGGGTGCAACAGTAGGGTAAGCGCTGGATAGCGTAGGGGTAAAAATTACTATTCCCAGTCCAGACAGTGCAACAGTAGGGAAAGCGTTGGATAGCGTAGGGGTAAACATTACTATTCCCACTCCAAAGGGTGCAACAGTAGGGAAATCGCTGGATAGCGTAGGGGTAAAAATTACTATTCCCACTCCAGCGAATGCAACAGTAGGGAAAGCGTTAGATAGCGTAGGAGTAAAAATTACTATTCCCACTCCAGAGGGTGCAACAGTAGGGAAATCGTTAGATACCGTAGGGGTAAAAATTACTATTGCCACTCCAAAGGGTGCAACAGTAGGGAAAGCGCTGGATAGCGTAGGGGTAAAAATTACTATTCCCACTCCAGACAGTGCAACAGTAGGGAAAGCGCTGGATAGCGTAGGGGTAAACATTACTATTCCCACTCCAAAGGGTGCAACAGTAGGGAAAGCGTTGGATAGCGTAGGGGTAAAAATTATTATTCCCACTCCAGTGAGTGCAACAGTAGGGAAAGCATTGGATAGCGTAGGAGTAAAAATTACTATTCCCACTCCAGAGAGTGCAACAGTAGGGAAAACGTTGGATAGCGTAGGGGTAAAAATTACTATTCCCACCCCAGAGAGTGCAACAGTAGCAGGGCCGGCTCTAGGCTCATGGTGGCCCTGTGCAGGGAGCCTAGGTGGGGGCCCCGGAAGAGGGGGTCCAGACGGGGCGGAGCTATAGGAAGGTGTTTTATTAATAATACGTCGGCACTGTGCATACAGAGCGATCTGCACATTGGTGGCCAGATGTTCCCAAACTTGTAAAAATGCAGGTACTTTGAGTTTCACACTGAAACTTCACATTTTGCCTTTTATATCCAAAATAGCAGAGTGGATTATCACCAAAGTAAGGCAAGATACTCAGTGACCAATAAAGAAATGGGGAAGATCAAAACCAGTAAGCATACACGGCAGATAGAACTGTTCATTGCTCTCAAACAATCTATGGCTACAAAAATTACTGTCCTCGACTTCCACTGATATTTCAAGCTGTCAATATCTAACAAAACCACACCTACTTACCCCCAACAATACTCCAAGCTACTACCACAAAGGAAAGGCATATATCAGCAAAACACCATGAGATGATACCAAAGCCAACGACAACCCTGGAGTCAAGTCCTTAAAGGCAGCTAAAGCAGCCAGGCCAATGGCTAAAATGGGATGTCCCAACCCCTCCTTTCTTTATCTTGTGGGCAGTGTCGATAGGAGGTCTTGCAAAATAACAAACGCTGGCGGTGGGAAAACCAAAAGAAGTACCCAACAGGTCACATCCAGCTCTAAGATGATGGGATTTGCAGAACACAAGTAAAAAGTAACTGTTTTAAATTTCCCTTGTCCGCAAAGGCGGTTGCTCTTTCCAAGTGCAGACCTCCCGACTGTGGAATTGCCTACCTCTGTCACTTAGGTGCATGACCTACTCATTTTCAGAAAAAGACTGAACACCTGGTTATTCCAGCAACAGCTGTAAGCCTCCCTCATTATCTGCATAGCTCAGTAGCCTGTCACGAGGCTTTGCAGCGCTGGGACACTCTCGAGTAGCCGCGCGCTTTACAAATACCAATTTAACATAAAATAACAATTTAACATACTTTGAGCTGGGCGAGTGCCTGGTGAGGATGGAGAATCATCAATAAAATAAGCTGCATAATCAGTTAAAAAAAGCTGTCTTGAGACAGAGTACAAGTTAGGAAACCACTAAGGGTTATAAAGAATCTGAAGGTAAAAATATAGTCAGACAACGCAGGGATTAAGCGTAAGGCTCAGAGAAATGCGGCTGAAGATTCCATGGTCACTTCTAGAGTGAGAACTTTGTATAATACAGTACACAATGGAAATCGCACTGTGTGCATAAGGTGGTGGCATTGTTTCACGAGTTGAACAGATCAGGAGACAGAAACTAATGCAACATCATATACCAATGCAATGTGTTTAGATAATGCTGCACTGTGACTGGGATCTCACATCTCACGGAACACACACACACGTTGAGGAGCACACAGACGCATGCATTCGTGAGTCAGGTCTCGGTTATGCACAGGCACACACTCAAGTAGGGGCGAATTTCCCTTCAAAATGCAAAATAGGCTTACTCTGTCTGTCGGTGGCCACGACGTTCATTGTTCTTTATTAATAATTCTCAATCGCAGACGACGCACCGCTCACTAACGCACTCTCCCAGTCCCTGGCGGGAGCGTGACCAGCACCGTGACGCGTCACTGAGCGGCTAAGAGCTGAGTTGCGCACAGCGCGCGGGCGCTGTCCCAGGGCCGTCACGTCGTAGGGCTAAGATTGACGGCCCTGGGACCCAAACTGCTGGCTGGCTGCCTGGGCAAGTGAAACCAAACTAAACTAAAACAACAACTCTCACGCGTCGCTGCCATTGCCCGGAGGCTGCCAAATCCTGCCAAGGGGCCGCCAGTGATCCTTCCGATCCGATCCTCGTCCGTCGTCGTGGCGGCCCCTGTGGTTTGGCGGCCCTGTGCAGGGGCACACTTTGCACATGCCTAGGGCCGGCCCTGACAGTAGGGAAAGCGTTGGATAGTGTAGGGGTAAAAATTACTATTCCCACTCCACAGGGTGCAACAGCAGGGAAAGCGTTGGATAGCGTAGGGGTAAAAATTACTATTCCCACTCCAAAGGGTGCAACAGTAGGGAAAGCGCTGGATAGTGTAGGGGTAAAAATTCAATTCCCACTCCAGACAGCGCAACAGTATGAAAAGCGCTGGATAGCGTAGGGGTAACAATTACTATTCCCACTCCAGAGAGTGTAACAGTAGGGAAAACGTTGGATAGCGTAGAGGTAAAAATTACTATTGCCACTCCAGAGAGTGCAACAGTAGGGAAAGTGTTGGATAGCGTAGGGGTGAAAATTACTATTCCCACTCCAGAGAGTGCAACAGTAGGGAAAGCGTTGGATAGCGTAGGGGTAAAAATTACTATTCCCACTCCAGAGAGTGCAACAGTAGGGAAAACGTTGGATAGCGTAGGGCTGAAAATTACTATTCCCACTCCAGAGAGTGCAACAGTAGGGAAAGCGTTCGATAGCGTAGGGGTGAAAATTACTATTCCCACTCCAGACAGTGCAACAGTAGGGAAATGCGCTGGATAGCGTAGGGGTAAACATTACTATTCCCACTCCAAAGGGTGCAACAGTAGGGAAAGAGTTGGATAGCGTAGGGGTAAAAATTATTATTCCCACTCCAGTGAGTGCAACAGTAGGGAAAGTGTTGGATAGCGTAGGAGTAAAAATTACTATTCCCACTCCAAAGGGTGCAACAGTAGGGAAAACGTTGGATAGCGTAGAGGTAAAAATTACTATTCCCACTCCAGAGAGTGCAACAGTAGGGAAATCGTTGGATAGCGTAGGGGTAAAAATTACTATTCCCACTCCAGAGAGTGCAACAGTAGCAGGGCCGGCTCTAGGCTCATGGTGGCCCTGTGCAGGGAGCGTAGGTGGGGGCCCCGGAAGAGGGGGTCCGGACGGGGCGGAGCTCAGGAAGGTGTTTTAATAATAATACGTCGGCACTGTGCATACAGAGCGATCTGCACATTGTTGGCCAGATGTTCCCAAACTTGTAAAAATGCAGGTACTTTGAGTTTCACACTGAAACTTCACATTTTGCCTTTTATTTCCAAAATAGCAGAGTGGATTATCACCAAAGTAATACAAGATACTCAGTGACCAATAAAGAAATGTGGAAGATCAAAACCAGTAAGCATACACGGCAGATAGAACTGTTCATTGCTCTCAAACAATCTATGGCTACAAAAATTACTGTCCTCGACTTCCACTGATATTTCAAGCTGTCAATATCTAACAAAACCACACCTACTTACCCCCAACAATACTCCAAGCTACTACCACAAAGGAAATGCATATATCAGCAAAACACCATGAGATGATACCAAAGCCAACGACAACCCTGGAGTCAAGTCCTTAAAGGCAGCTAAAGCAGCCAGGCCAATGGCTAAAATGGGATGTCCCAACCCCTCCTTTCTTTATCTTGTGGGCAGTGTCGATAGGAGGTCTTGAAAAATAACAAACGCTGGCGGTGGGAAAACCAAAAGAAGTACCCAACAGGTCACATCCAGCTCTAAGATGATGGGATTTGCAGAACACAAGTAAATAGTAACTGTTTTAAATTTCCCTTGTCCGCAAAGGCGGTTGCTCTTTCCAAGTGCAGACCTCCCGACTGTGGAATTGTCTACCTCTGTCACTTAGGTGCATGACCTACTCATTTTCAGAAAAAGACTGAACACCTGGTTATTCCAGCAACAGCTGTAAGCCTCCCTCATTATCTGCATAGCTCAGTAGTCTGTCACGAGGCTTTGCAGCGCTGGGACACTCTCGAGTAGCCGCGCGCTTTACAAATACCAATTTAACATAAAATAACAATTTAACATACTTTGAGCTGGGCGAGTGCCTGGTGAGGATGGAGAATCATCAATAAAATAAGCGGCATAATCAGTAAAAAAAAAAAGCTGTCTTGAGACAGAGTACAAGTTAGGAAACCACTAAGGGTTATAAAGAATCTGAAGGTAAAAATATAGTCAGACAACGCAGGGATTAAGCGTAAGGCTCAGAGAAATGCGGCTGAAGATTCCATGGTCACTTCTAGAGTGAGAACTTTGTATAATACAGTACACAATGGAAATCACACTGTGTGCATAAGGTGGTGGCATTGTTTCACAAGTTGAACAGATCAGGAGACAGAAACTAATGCAACATCATATACCAATGCAATGTTTTCAGATAATGCTGTACTGTGACTGGGATCTCACATCTCACGGAACACACACACACGTTGAAGAGCACACAGACGCATGCATTCGTGAGTCAAGTCTCGGTTATGCACAGGCACACACTCAAGTAGTGGCGAATTTCCCTTCAAAATGCAAAATAGGCTTACTCTGTCTGTCGGTGGCCACAACGTTAATTGTTCTTTATTAATAATTCTCAATCTCTGACGACGCACCGCTCACTGACGCACTCTCCCAGTCCCTGGCGGGAGCGTGACCAGCACCGTGACGCGTCACTGAGCGGCTAAGAGCTGAGTTGCGCACTGCGCACAGCGCGCGGGCGCTGTCCCAGGGCCGTCACGTCGTAGGGCTAAGATTGACGGCCCTGGGACCCAAACTGCTGGCTGGCTGCCTGGGCAAGTGAAACCAAACTAAACTAAAACAACAACGCTCACGCGTCGCTGCCATTGCCCGGAGGCTGCCAAATCCTGCCAGGGGGCCGCCAGTGATCCTTCCGATCCGATCCTCGTCCGTCGTCGTGGCGGCCCCTGGGGTTTGGCGGCCCTGTGCAGGTGCACACTTGGCACATGCCTAGGGCCGGCCCTCACAGTAGGGAAAGCGTTGGATAGTGTAGGGGTAAAAATTACTATTCCCACTCCAGAGGGTGCAACAGTAGGGAAAGCGTTGGATAGCGTAGGGGTAAAAATTACTATTCCCACTCCAAAGGGTGCAACAGTAGGGAAAGCGCTGGATAGTGTAGGGGTAAAAATTACTATTCCCACTCCAGACAGTGCAACAGTATGAAAAGCGCTGGATAGCGTAGGGGTAACAATTACTATTCCCACTCCAGAGAGTGCAACAGTAGGGAAAACGTTGGATAGCGTAGGTGTAAAAATTACTATTCCCACTCCAGAGAGTGCAACAGTAGGGAAAGCTTTGGATAGCGTAGGGGTGAAAATTACTATTCCCACTCCAGAGAGTGCAACAGTAGGGAAAGCGTTGGATAGCATAGGGGTAAAAATTACTATTCCCACTCCAGAGAGTGCAACAGTAGGGAAAGCGTTGGATAGCGTAGGGGTGAAAATTACTATTCCCACTCCAGAGAGTGCAACAGTAGGGAAAGCGTTGGATAGCGTAGGGGTGACAATTACTATTCCCACTCCAGAGAGTGCAACAGTAGGGAAAGCGTTGGATAGCGTAGGGGTAAAAATTACTATTCCCACTCCAGAGAGTGCAACAGTAGGGAAAGCGCTGGATAGCGTAGGGGTAAAAATTACTATTCCCACTCCAGACAGTGCAACAGTAGGGAAAGCGCTGGATAGCGTAGGGGTAAACATTACTATTCCCACTCCAAAGGGTGCAACAGTAGGGAAAGCGTTGGATAGCGTAGGAGTAAAAATTACTATTCCCACTCCAGAGAGTGCAACAGTAGGGAAAACGTTGGATAGCGTAGGGGTAAAAATTACTAATCCCACTCCAGAGAGTGCAACAGTAGCAGGGCCGGCTCTAGGCTCATGGTGGCCCTGTGCAGGGAGCGTAGGTGGGGGCCCCGGAAGAGGGGGTCCGGACGGGGCAGAGCTCAGGAAGGTGTTTTAATAATAATACGTCGGCACTGTGCATACAGAGCGATCTGCACATTAGTGGCCAGATGTTCCCAAACTTGTAAAAATGCAGGTACTTTGAGTTTCACACTGAAACTTCACATTTTGCCTTTTATTTCCAAAATAGCAGAGTGGATTATCACCAAAGTAAGACAAGATACTCAGTGACCAATAAAGAAATGTGGAAGATCAAAACCAGTAAGCATACACGGCAGATAGAACTGTTCATTGCTCTCAAACAATCTATGGCTACAAAAATTACTGTCCTCGACTTCCACTGATATTTCAAGCTGTCAATATCTAACAAAACCACACCTACTTACCCCCAACAATAATCCAAGCTACTACCACAAAGGAAATGCAAATATCAGCAAAACACCATGAGATGATACCAAAGCCAACGACAACCCTGGAGTCAAGTCCTTAAAGGCAGCTAAAGCAGCCAGGCCAATGGCTAAAATGTGATGTCCCAACCCCTCCTTTCTTTATCTTGTGGGCAGTGTCGATAGGAGGTCTTGAAAAATAACAAACGCTGGCGGTGGGAAAACCAAAAGAAGTACCCAACAGGTCACATCCAGCTCTAAGATGATGGGATTTGCAGAACACAAGTAAATAGTAACTGTTTTAAATTTCCCTTGTCCGCAAAGGCGGTTGCTCTTTCCAAGTGCAGACCTCCCGACTGTGGAATTGCCTACCTCTGTCACTTAGGTGCATGACCTACTCATTTTCAGAAAAAGACTGAACACCTGGTTATTCCAGCAACAGCTGTAAGCCTCCCTCATCTGCATAGCTCAGTAGCCTGTCACGAGGCTTTGCAGCGCTGGGACACTCTCGAGTAGCCGCGCGCTTTACAAATACCAATTTAACATAAAATAACAATTTAACATACTTTGAGCTGGGCGAGTGCCTGGTGAGGATGGAGAATCATCAATAAAATAAGCGGCATAATCAGTAAAAAAAAAAAGCTGTCTTGAGACAGAGTACAAGTTAGGAAACCACTAAGGGTTATAAAGAATCTGAAGGTAAAAATATAGTCAGACAACGCAGGGATTAAGCGTAAGGCTCAGAGAAATGCGGCTGAAGATTCCATGGTCACTTCTAGAGTGAGAACTTTGTATAATACAGTACACAATGGAAATCACACTGTGTGCATAAGGTGGTGGCATTGTTTCACGAGTTGAACAGATCAGGAGACAGAAACTAATGCAACATCATATACCAATGCAATGTGTTCAGATAATGCTGCACTGTGACTGGGATCTCACGGAACACACACACACGTTGAGGAGCACACAGACGCATGCATTCGTGAGTCAGGTCTCGGTTATGCACAGGCACACACTCAAGTAGTGGCGAATTTCCCTTCAAAATGCAAAATAGGCTTACTCTGTCTGTCGGTGGCCACGACGTTAATTGTTCTTTATTAATAATTCTCAATCTCTGACGACGCACTGCTCACTGACGCACTCTCCCAGTCCCTGGCGGGAGCGTGACCAGCACCGTGACGCGTCACTGAGCGGCTAAGAGCTGAGTTGCGCACTGCGCACAGCGAGCGGGCGCTGTCCCAGGGCCGTCACGTCGTAGGGCTAAGATTGACGGCCCTGGGACCCAAACTGCTGGCTGGCTGCCTGGGGAAGTGAAACCAAACTAAACTAAAACAACAACGCTCACGCGTCGCTGCCATTGCCCGGAGGCTGCCAAATCCTGCCAGGGGGCCGCCAGTGATCCTTCCGATCCGATCCTCGTCCGTCGTCGTGGTGGCCCCTGGGGTTTGGCGGCCCTGTGCAGGTGCACACTTTGCACATGCCTAGGGCCGGCCCTGACAGTAGAGAAAGCGTTGGATAGTGTAGGGGTAAAAATTACTATTCCCACTCCAAAGGGTGCAACAGTAGGGAGAGCGCTGGATAGTGTAGGGGTAAAAATTACTATTCTCACTCCAGACAGTGCAACAGTATGAAAAGCGCTGGATAGCGTAGGGGTAACAATTACTATTCCCACTCCAGAGAGTGCAACAGTAGGGAAAACGTTGGATAGCGTAGGGGTAAAAATTACTATTCCCACTCCAGAGAGTGCAACTGTAGGGAAAGCGTTGGATAGCGTAGGGGTGAAAATTACTATTCCCACTCCAGAGAGTGCAACAGTAGGGAAAGCGTTGGATAGCGTAGGGGTGAAAATTACTATTCCCACTCCAGAGAGTGCAACAGTAGGGAAAGCGTTGGATAGCGTAGGGGAGAAAATTACTATTCCCACTCCAGAGAGTGCAACAGTAGGGAAAGCGTTGGATAGCGTAGGGATGAAAATTACTATTCCCACTCCAGAGAGTGCAACAGTAGGGAAAGCGTTGGATAGCGTAGGGGTAAAAATGACTATTCCCACTCCAGTGAGTACAATAGTAAGGAAAGCGCTGGAACACAAAACAATAAAAAAACGAACTATCAATTTTTTTTTTACATTTAATTTCCAATATAAACATAATTAATATATACATTCAAATATATTATTATTAACAAAGATAATAAAATTAATTAATTACACAAAATTTAAAACTATAATATCACTACACACACCTAAAATTAATTACACAATTACATTTAATATTTACTAAATAATTAATGAAATTTAATGTATTTGTTTAATTAATTAATTAATTAATTACCAGCTGTCACACCATATACACTTAAAAACACCACAACACACACCTAAAATTAATTACACATTTACAATTAATAATTACTAATTAATTAATGTAAAAATTATTTATTAATTAATCAATAATAAATTAATTAATTACCACCCTTCACACCATTTACACGTATGAACTCCCCAACACACACGTAAAATTAATTAAACAATTAACCTAACTAATTGTTAATTGACGAATTGAAATTAATTAACTACTAATTATTGAACTATTATTAATTAATTAACACATTAATTCAATTAGTTTTATATAATTAAATAACTTCCCACCCTATTCCCCTATAAACCCACAACCCGCTACGGAAGTAATAACACAAAATTAAACATAAAAATCCTTAATAACTAATACAATTCCAAAACATATAATAAAATAACAAACAATTCTCATTTAAAACACTAAAATACATAACAGTATTAATAAATCGATATTTTTGTAAACTATATTTTTGTAAACTATATTTATTACAACTATATTATTGTTATCGATATTACTTACCTGTCAGTCGATATTCTGGTCAAACTATATTTTTGTTGTCGATATTTGTTCCACTCGATATTTCTGCGGAGATATTAATGTCAGACGATATTTCTACGTCGATATTACTACTCTGCACCACTTTTAACATTCGAAAAGTGGCGCAGGGGGCTTGTAAATAAGCCCCTAGGTCTTCATACAGTGTGTGATTTCACTCATGCAGGCATTGAAGTTGATCCGGGTACTAGGCATCTTGTCCACGAGATAAAGAATTAGTTGCGTGTCATCGGCGAAGGAGAGGACATTGATGTCATGAGAGCAGAAAATGCTAGCTAGAGAGATCATGTATGCATGAAGAGAGTTAGGCACAGGAAGGATCCTTGTGGAACTCTACAGATGAGGTCATGGTTGTAATTGGTGTAAAGTGCCAGGCTGACAGGGTCTTTCCAGTCAGGAAGGAGCAGACTCATCGGAGTGCGTATCAAATGCTGTGGAGAGGTCTAGGAGGATGAAGACAGTCGTGTCTCTGTCCATAGTCATGAGAATGTTATCCGTGGCAGTGATGAGGGCAGTTTCCGTGCTGTGGTTGGGTCTGAAACCAGATTGAGTGATGTCAAGGAGTTGGTGATCTTTGAGGAATTCATTTCATTAAACTTTATTCGGTTCACAAAATAGGAAACCATAAAAGTTACATAATACCATTAAATTACAAATCATCTATAAAAATATGCAAGACACAAAATACATTCCCAAACATACAGTACAGTAATTCCATTATGTGTTCAATTATTAAGAAGAGGAGCGCATCACATTGATTCAATTGTTTAAAAAGTGAATTCATAAAATAGGTTTTCAGTCAGGTGTCTGTTGTTGATTTTCTTTAAGACCCTGGCTGGGGATGGTAGCAGGGAGATAAGTCTGTAGTTGGTGAGAAGCATTGAGGGCTCTGCAGAGGGTTGCTTCAGCAATGGGAGGGCAGTTGCATGTTTCCAAGCATATGGGAAAGTCGCAGATGAGGTGGAGGCATTTAGAATGGGTGTGATGATGGAGCTGACAGGTTTCAGTCCTCTGGAGTAGGTGTGGTGTGGCAGCATAAATTCTGGAATTTCCACATATGCCACATAATTCAACATCCACGGCATAATTGTAGGAAGCTGGCTCTGTTGATACTATACCAAAGTAGGGTATAATGTGCACAGAGTTCAATGGCTTCCCTGAGGCTTACAGACACTTAAGTAGATAATACCAAAAGCTCTATTTGTGGAAATGTGGTGGAGCAGTTAGGCTTATCAGAGGGCTATCTTAAGCATTTATTGTACACACTCAGGTAAGAAATGATTACACACACTCAAAGACTGAATCCAAGACCAATTGTTTTGTATAAAAGGTTATTATTTTGTTACTTTATTTTAGAATCAAGTGGAACTCAGTTGCAGGTAAGTAACAGTTTCAAGAATAGCAAATGCAGTAGGTATTGTGTTGTAAAGGCATAGAAGTGCATTACAGAAGTATTAAAATACTTTGGTAATGTTAATCAAACAGTAGCAAACTTAGCATATGTAAGAGATAGACATTTAGTTCAATAGGCAGAAATGCAATGCAATCCTATGGAAGGAAAAGAGTTATGTACATTTACTGGTAAGTACTTGACTTACACATCCAGTCTTCGGGGGTTTAGACCAATACTGAGCAAGGGCCAGATCAAGGTAGGTACTGTACCACCAGCGGCACTGGGGCTGCCAGATGCCGAGGTCACTGAGCCCAATGTCAGTCAATGGAGACTGGAGGCACCCACAAGAGGTGCTGGTTGCAGGTAAGTACTTGCAGTTTCAGGGCACAGGCCCTGGGAGCTAAAGCAAGCACAGGGGGGCCACAAGACAGCACCAACCACACATCAACAGGGGAGGCTGGGTACAGGGTGCAAATCAGCGTTGGGCGCTCAATGCAAGTAAAGGGGAATATCGGTCGCACAAAGAGGCTGCAGGCTCGGTCCAGGAGGCTGGACGAAGGTGAACAACAGCTGGGCAGGTAAGTAGAGGTGCCGGTGGACTCATGGGCACCATCGGCAGAGCTCCCCAAAGTCGGGGAGGAGGATGCAGGGGTGCCATTTAAGTGATGGATTTTCTTTACTGGAGTCAGTCGCTGTCAGGGGGACCCTTCATGATGAGACTGCAGGCATCTTCATGGAGTCCAGGAGAGGCCGGCCACCAATGGTGTTGAGGTCAGGATCGCTGGGGAGACTTCACTGGACAGGTAAGCCACTCAGACTCGGGCCGTCGGCGTCGGGTGCAGAATGTGGGGAGAAGCCGTGGTTCCAGCTACATCCGGATTCCTTGTAGTTGGATTCTTCGGGGCAGGGCCGCTGTCCACAGGAGATCTGGCAGTCTTCCTCAGGGTTCTGGAAGTCGTTGGCTACAAGACAGGTGTTGTCGTTCTTTGCAGGGGCTTTAATGCTGGAGACAGGCCGGTAGGGCTGGGGCCAAGTCAGTAGGCGTCTTCAGGCTTTGCTGCATGGCGTCTTCTTCGTAGGTTGCAGGAATCTGAATTCCTTGGCTCAGGGATGCTCCTAAAGTACTAAACTTTAGGGGCATTACCTGGAATTAGAGGTAGTAGCCAATGGACTACTTAACTTTAAGGTGACTACACCCTCTATGTGTTTACTCCCTTTGGAGAGTAAACACATCCCTAACCCTATTGGCTAAATGCCTTCCATCCATTATGGAGGATTTTCAAAGGAGGGGGTCACTTTAGCTCAGGACACCTTCGGGGTGGTCCACGCAGTGAGGGGACATACCTCTCCTGACCACTAATTTTCCCACTGACCTTGCTGCCAAAAGTGGAGCTTGGTCAGGAGGGTGGTCCTCTCCACTAGCTGGAGAGGCCCTGGCTAGCATAACAAAGGACAGGAAGCCTTTGAAGCTCACCACCCTGAATGATCTTCCTACTTGGGGGTAGGAGTGGAGCACCTCCACCCAGAGCAGGCTTTGTTTCTGACCCATGAGAGCACAAGGTTCCCACCTCAGGGGGTCAGAAACATGTCTGAAAGTGGCAGGCTGGGGCAGACCAGTCAGCTGCACACCAGAGAGTTGGTTGTTTTTCATGCGGCATCTCTAAGAAGTCCTCTGAGTGCATTTTTACAATAAATCCCACACTAGCATCAGTCTAGGTTTATTATGCTGAGAAGTTTGATATCAAACTTCTTACTGTTCAGTAAAGCCATCATGAAGCTGTGGAGTTTGTAATAACAAGCTCCCATGTACTCAATATGGCTTCACTGCACTTACAATGTCTAAGAATAGACTTAGGTAAAGAACAATGTGGACGGACCCCTTCAGGAATCCACATACAGGGATAACTCAATGTCATACACTGGATTGTAGAAATAAACAATGTTTTTTTTAAAAAAAAGAACCCTCACCCACCAACCTAGTTAGTGGCATGCTTCATCATTGGGTTCCCAGCTGGGCCGCCGAATGCAACCCAGCTGTGCTACGATGCCTGAATTACAGCGAGGCGGGTTGGTTTTTGTTGGGTGAGGGGGTGCTCAAAAGTGTGATTTAAAAATGCCTCTGGGATCCTCCAATGATCACTTTTATTCCCGGGGTCCTAGGGCACTGTTTAAAAACAAAGCAGGGATATTGTGAAGATAAGATTGGCCTTCGCTTTCCCCATTAAATGGTTGACTTCAGCCTCGACTAGAATTATGAGGCTTTCTTCAGGACCAAAGAAAGGTAAAGTGTGGCAAGAAGTGTGTGGCCACGTGATTTTTTCAGCACACTCGCTAAGGTGTGCAGTGCGTGCAGTGGTGTAGCCGTACGTACGGTTCCCACCGTCTGGTTAGAATCTGGAAAAACAAAGCAAAGCATAAAGGACATTAAAATGGAAGTGACAGCAACTGTGCAGTCACCTAGTCCAGTTTGTGATGCAGTGCTCACCCAACAAAAACCAACCCGCTCCGCTGTAATTCAGGCGTCGTAGAACAGCTGGGTTGCATTCGGCGGCCCAGCTGGGAACATGCCACCAACTAGGTTGGTGGGTGAGGGTTCTCCTTAAAAAGCCAGTTTTTTTCTACATTCCGTGTATGACATTGAGCCATCCCTGTATGTGGATTCCTGAGTGGGTCCGTCCACGTTGTACTTTACCTACAAATCTAGGGGAAAATAACGTAACCCCCTTTTTCTCATTACTTCCTCGCTCTCTCCTTGTTGTTCCGAAGAATAGACTTAGGAACAACACTGTAGGGCATATTGCTCATGCAACTATGCCCTCCCCTGTGGTATAGTGCACCCCGCCTTAGGGCTGTGAGGCCTTCTAGAGGGATCACTTACCAATGCCAAAGGCAGGGATTTGTAGGCATGGCACACATGTGTGCCATGTCGAGCCTTCAATTTTAGCTACACCTAAACACAAAGTCTGCAATGGCAGTGTTTATGTGTTAGGTGAGGGGTATTTTATGGTGGCATAATACATGCTGCAGCCCTTAGAGACCCTCTCTGGTCGCATTGCCCTTGGTACCACTGGTACTTTTTACTTGGGACTTATATGTGAACCAGAGGTGTGCCAATTGTGGAAACTGGTACAGTTTAGGGAAAAGTACACAAGTACTGGGACCTGGTTAGCAAGGACCCGGGACACCATCAGTCAAAATTGCATCAGATACAAGGCAAAAAGTGGGGGGATGGGTACTGCAACAGAACCCCATTTTCCTACAATCATTTACAGATTTGCCCTCAAAAAGTTTTGTTTCTAACTCAAAAGGATCACAGGTAACTAAAAATGCAGGGATACATGTTGCAGCGCTGGGACCCCTGATATAGTCCTGAAAAACAACAGCTTAACAATTCCATTCAAGATTGAGTCCCTCACAGTGGCACTGTCCTACTCTGGCATGGGGAGGCCACAGCGGAAGAATCATGGCACAATAAGTTGTGGGTGGGGCAAACTCTAAAATGTCTTGTTTGACCCCTTGAGGTGACCTCTCTAGTGAATTGTAGTAGAGGTGGTTTCACTATGTTACACAGTTACCAAAACAGCTGTGTGAAGAGACCTATTTATTCCATCTTCTGTTCATCCTGGGGAACAGTCATAGAGAGACTGGGGAGAAAATTAGGAACCACAACTTTAATAAATAAGCGTCTGCAAAATGGTAGCTGGACAATGACGGGCAAGATTTTGTTCAAAATAATATTAACTTGTTTTTTGTACAATGCTTCGTAGCACACGTTTAACATCCGTAGGAACTTTAAATAACAGCCATTAGTATTATTATTATTATTATTACCCATTTTAATAGTACTCAATTTACCAGTTCTAAAGGAAGAGAAAAAACAGTTCTCTTTACCCAATCCTCATCACTAAAACCACAAAAAATAAGCATTCTGGTATGCGGCTTTGTTTGACGACATCTGCTTGGGGTTTGAGACATATTATAACATTCTTCCCCAAAAGGCCCCTTTAAAAGGATAAAATGCTGAGTTGTCCATGCCAGGATTCAAATGTGTGATCTACAGCTCACTGCAAATGTCAGCAGCCAGTGTTAATTTACTGAGCAATCTTACACACATAAAGACAGAATAAAGAATGAACGTGAGAGGAGATGGGAGCCAATGAAAGAAAGTGAGAGAAAAAGGGTAAATAATAGCAGAATAAGAGAAAGGGAGAGGGGGCTTCCTTAAGAACAGAACAGAGAGATGGAAAGTTAAGGACCAAAGAGACGCTGGCCAGATGATGAAAAAGAGATAATGAAGTAAAAGGAAGAAAGTGAGAGATGGAAAGCAGTGAATGGAGTTGAGAGCAAAAGAGCTAAAACAGAAGAGTGAAGAGGGCCGTACATAAGATTTGAACAAAGAAATGTAGACCAAAGAGAGATGTTGGCCAGATAATGGAAATGAGAAAATGAGGCAAAAAAGAAAAGTAAGAGATGGAGACCAGTGAGTGGAATTGAGAGGAAAAAGGCAAAGAACGGAAGCGTGAAGGGGAGGGGCTTACTTTATATTTGAAAATAGAAAAGGAGACCAAAGAACTAAAGAGAGATGTTGGCTAGGTAATAGGAAAGATATATGGGCCAAACAGTAAAGTGAGAGATGAAGACCAAAGAATGAAAGTGAGAGATGGAGACCATGAGAGGGAAGAGAGAATAGGAGGACCATGAACACATGCATGAAATGGAGGAACGGTAAATGGTAAATCAGAGAGATGGATACCTGAGAACTGAAGGAAGCTTACCACTTTTGATCACTTCACAGTCTGAATAAAACATTTGATACTTAGGCAGATCATTTAACGTAGACAGTTTTCCTTATAAACTAACTTTTTATTAAGGTCCTGATGAATCGCTAGTCATTGTACACATGCAAGAAACATGTCGACCGTTTACTGCACATACTAGTCGTGTCTCGAAGAAGGAAACAGAAATCCATCGAGTACAGGCTCGTCTCTTCTTTTAATTGAAGCAGGGGACCCCCAGAATTAACTCGATCCTGGTACTCCTAGCTTTATTTTAAACTCACAAACACGTCTACACTTTTCTGGCCCCACACCCACACTTCACCTAAACGGCTGTTGGATAGAAGATCTCCGCCAAAGAGCCCCTCTGTGAGGTGTCGCCTGTTGGGTATTGCACCGCCGAACCAACGAGGAGCAGCCCAGATGATGAAGCATGACTCCTGAAAGGGTGTGTGAGGGCATTACAGCCAACAAAATGGATGCCCAACTGTAGGACTCCATTGAGACCCTACAACATCCAAACACCGATGTGACCCGTACATTCACTATCTCTAGGAACAGCCCAGCACCTCTTTGTAAAACAACTGAAGGAAGCTGCCTGCTGAAGAATAAAAAGAGAGAGATGGGGCCAAACATCTAGGTCAACATGGATGAGGCCAGAGGTACTACCTCCGAGGAAAAGTGTGCACACCTCAAAATCGGGGGTAGTACCTCTGCCCTCATCCATGTTGAATTATTGAATGGTGTTCCGAGACAAAACACTTATGAGGGAGTCGCACAAAATTAAGAAAATTCGTAAACATTGGTTATAACAAGCAAAAAAAAGTGTGCAACTGATGGACATAGAAAGATTTGGCCAAACATCTAGGGCCAGATTTACAAGCCCCTTGCACCTCTTTTGCGCCACTTTTCCCATGTTAAAAATGACGCAAAAGTGGCGCAAGGGGCTTGTAAATCTGCCCCCTAAAGTGTGCAATAGAAGCTAAATGTCATAATAGTGGGACACACAGGGCAAAGAGCAGAAGAGAAATATTTGGTGAGAGGCAGGGGAATGGAAAGAACTGAAAACAAGATACAAGACAGCTACAATGGAGCAAGATGTAAGTGGGCACAAACGGGCGTGCATTAGAGGTAGGATTTGGACCAATCATGAGCAGTCCTGAAAGCCCTCAGACATCTATCGGGTGGGAATTCATTCATATTTTTTGTGCACATTAGTTGCCGTTTGGGTGCAAGTTTTCAGGAGGCAAAATGTATCAGGAATGTGATGACTTGTGAGCATTTTGAAATCTGAGAGACTGTTATTGCAAACATTAACTCCAACCTGATTCAAAATGGCTGTCCCCTCTGGTAATGCTGGAAGCTGTTTAAATAAGTTGGTAGCAGAGGTGATAACTTAATATGACAGTGTGGAGAGTCATAACCTGAAAATGACAACTTTACCAAATATAAATAGTGATAAAAGTGTAAAAAGCAGCAAGAAAAAATATTTAAAAAAAATTAATTTTTCAATAGATATCTTAGAAGAAAAATTAGCTACCAATGTATTTTATAGGACTCCAATTTAGAAAAGCAGCTGAAAATAGAATGATGTGTTATCCTGGTCCTCAGTCATGGCTTGGGCTTGTTTTGTCATCACAGCAGCCTCCTTCATCAGCTGATGGTCTCGACCAGACCACACTTCTTGCTTTGTCCTGGTGGCCCCCTGAACATACCTCCTCTGGCGTTTCTTTTCTGCACACAAGCTATGGCCCGATCAGCACAGCAGCAATGTTCATGCTGCTTTTTGATGTTTCCTCTCCTATGCTCTTTTTTGTTGTTGTTGCAGTTTTACATAGCGCAAACTCGACCCGAAGGTATCAGAGCACTTTACATGAGCACCAGTTGCATTACAGATGGACACATTCATTTTTAGGCACAGGGAGATTAAGTGATTTGCCCAGAATCGTAGGATGTTTGAGCCTCCTGCCAGGCTCGAACCTGGTTCCCCAGCTTCTAGGACCGCGCTCCAGCCATTAAGCCTCATCCTCTCCCCCAGAACGCAGTCTGTCACAACAGGAGCGCCTCGAAACTGGTCATGGGACTGACTAGAGGTTCACACCTGGACGTCAGCCAGAGTGATATGTGTATCAAACAAGGGTGGCTCCTCTGTTGGAACAGTGGAGCGTCACCCCACTTAAAATCCCCCCTAAAGTCCTAGAGAGGAAAAATAAAATGGTAGTTCATTACCATTGTATTTTTCATACCCCGTCCCAGCCAAAGTGTCAGGACATGGGCGGGCCGATGCTGACTGACAGCATCAGGGAGGAGGGTGGGCAGTCTAATGCACTGTTTAGAGTACGTGTGTCTTTTTGGCCAGTTGTATTGCAATGGACAGCCACACATGCAGGCCTCCAGAGCGCTGTGGAGCGTTGAGTGAGGCTGCTCCCTGCAATCAGGGCGCTGCTCACATGCAGCATGTGAGCAGTGCCAGCATCCGATTCCAGTTCTTGCAAAGATGAGGTCCTGAGCGAGGACGTCACGTTAGATACGATTTAAAAAATATATATATATATATATATTTGTGCACGCGCACTCCCACCCCCAGTAGATGCCAGCCGCCACTTGTATCAAAAGGTTACCTCCAGGGCCTCTGCCCTGCTTTTTATTATGTTCTCTTATCAGCTTCATCTCCTTCTTGAGATGTGCCCAGGCCCTTCCCAGTGAGCTCTCTCTGAATTAACCCCTACCGCGCTACCGCGTTTTCCCGCTGTGCGTGGGAATTTCAAAAATGGCTTGATCGTGACAAAGCCAGCTCGTCATCCGCGCAGCGCAGGTAACGTTGATGACGAGCTGGCTTTGTCATCAGCGCCGAAGGGGTTAAAGAGCACCCTTTCAAGAGTACTGAAGAGCCTGGTTCTCCTTTCCTACTGTGTGTCCTACCCAGCTTACATGAATACAGCAATATATATGTCTGTCTGGGGATTCCTCAGCCTCCTCACCTCATGCTTCTCCAGTCAGCTCTGGGTCTCCCAAAATGGAACCCAGAGTCTTCCAAGTATCATACCATTCAAAGGCACAAATGCAACATGCACATGCATATAGCATACACACAGTTCACAGCACTACATCCTTTATGTTTCGTACCATTCACAGACACACATACACCCAGCATGCGCATACAGAATGCTTGCACTGCACAGCAATACATTTATTATGCACATGCATAAAGCATACACATACTGCACAGGACTACACCCTTTATATATTGTACTATTTGCAGGCACACATGAAACCACTACATGCCTACAATATACACACTCTGCACAATTGTACCCTTCAACGGTTCTCATACACATAGCACGTTTTTACCACACAAGCACTGTGCAGGCCTACACACCAAACTGATGTATGCCAAGGGTGAGTAAAGCACACAGCAGCAGAACTTTTAAATGACTGAACCTGTAGGCCTTACTCCAGAGACACAGGTTGAAAAGGACCTGTCCACACCTACCCCTCTCTACACAGTATGCTGCCACCCTCACCCTTATGCTGCTTAACTCCTGGCAACTGCACTAGCCTTTCACCAGTATAAGGGTAGCATTTTGGGATCCTCTCTGTCCAAAAAGACTGCAATCCAGGAGACAGGCCTATATTATGGCGCACATGCATGATATATGTTTGCCTATGACAACACAAATCAGCATTAAGGATCCAGACGCCATTGCAGTTGGTGCACGAAGGACAGGGGTGCACGTCCAGCATTATTTGAGGGACTTTTCCTTCCCAAGAAAGATAATCAGTATTTTCATGTTTTTAACAGATCTTTTAAAAAAGTATGTTGTGGTGCAGTTAACAAGATACACGTGGAAAGAACAGAAAGAAAGTCACAAAGAAATAACCAAGGCAGAGATTATTGAATAACCTGTGCAGTCTAATTCAACACTGCAAGTTTTTGGGTGGGCAGCCTTTACGTGGTCAGCATATACCATATGTTTCGGCCGATGATATCTAATTTTTGGGCTTTCATCAGGACCAACAGATTAAAAAATAAAATACATCTCAAGGCACACAGCATCTTTCATCTTTTTTGTGATTTCTTGTGCATCCATAAATGGATCTAACTGTACATAACTCATGTTTACCAATATCATACTATTACACAGGATACAATTTTCTTCTGAATCGATGCTTGAAGTTGAATGTAGCTGAAGACATTGGAAAGAACATGAACATGTATGACAATGTATCCTGAGTTACTGACTGGAATCTTTTGATGTGTTACCCAAACACTGGTGGATGTTTTGAGTTACCCTTGTTTGTCTAGTTCCTATGTACAGCAAGCTCTTTCTCCCATTATCCAGAAGCCAAAGAGAAGCCTCCCAAAGAGGCTTTTTTATGCTTATAGTTATCAGTGTTAGATAAAACAATATCTGTGCTCGCTAAAGGGTAGTTAAAAAACTCAAAAAGGCGCCCTACAAGATTTAAACTAAAGCTTACACGCAGACAGTGGACTTATTCTCAATATATTGTACACTTTTTGGTTTATTTATTAACAGACATACAGGGTCATTTCAGAAAATTAAATAATGTATGTACATCCTGACAAACATCTAGATAGGGTTAAACACGATAATGGGATACCTTTGACTACCTTTTGGAAGAACTGCAAGACTTTGTCGTCTCTAGGCTGAGGCACCATAGCAGGGTTAAGGGTGGGCACAATCATTGTCCCTGGCATCAACTGTATGTCAGCCATTGCCTCTTCAGAGTGCAAAGTGTCACGGTCTTGCTTTAACCCATCAGGGTTATTAAAATACTTCTGACGTTGCAGAACAAACCAGTTTGCATTTAAAATCTGGGCTCCCTTCGTTCAGATTGGCACCTGTTCACATCAGCCAGACAGTGGCGGCTCCTCCCCTAAGGCAAAGGAGCCTCGCTTCACTGAGCAATTAAAAACTGAATAATAAAATAATAATAACCTAATGTTATTATCATTTTATTTAAGCGTACTGGCTCAGTTGGTTGGGGGCAGGGCTGGGCTGTTTAGAGGCTGGGGGAGCGGTGATAGGCACTTCCTAAGTGCGCAAGACATTTTGGTAGGCCGTCTCAGGCCGGCCAAAATGTCATGTGCACTTTACATGTTCTCCACCCAGGCTGCATTACAGCCCGAGTGGAAAACATGCACAGCCCCTGTCTGAGCGCCGAACTACGGCGCTCAGACCAATCACAGTGCTGCTGTGAGGCAGTGTTGTGATTGGTCAGGGGAGTCTGGGAGGCTGCGTGCTTCCTGCTGCCCCAGGAGAAGAGAAGAGGATGGAGGAGAAACTTGCTGCCGGCCGACTGGCTGGCCGTATCCAGGTAAGTGTTTTTTCTATTCCCTTCCCCATCCTCTTCCCCCCCCCCCCACACCCCACACCCATTCGGTAGCACCCGCTACTGCAGCCAGGTATGCAAAGACTTACAAAGTTGAATGTCCAACCCTGGGTGCATTTCCATATGATGCTGAGGCCTTCCATTGCTGGAGACATAGACCAAGCAAGTCAAAGGCACTTTGAGGCACACTGATTGGCTCAAGTATCAAACCTTTAACATAGTTAACAACAACGTTTCCAACACATTACAAAACTAGACAAAAAGGGTAATCTATTGCAAGAATGTCCCATATTGGATTCCTTCCTTTATGCAAAGTCCTACACAGGGTTCAAGATAATGGCAACGTGGAGAAATAGACATGCAAAGAAGGACATGATATGGGGCAATACAAAACAGCACTCTACCCAGTCATGCATTACTAAAATCAAAACAATAAGCTGTGTAGAATGTTGCTTTGTTTGAAGATGTCTGCTTGGGTTTGAGACATATTGTGACATCCTTCACCAAATGGCACCTTTAAAGTAATGGAAGGCTGAGTTGTATATGACGGGATTCAAAGATGTCAGCCGCCGGATTTATTAGTATTTATCTTCCAAAAAGATACAACATGCCTAATAGACAAAGGACCTTCAGAAATCATACCAAGGAAATGGGCGTGTGGCATAAAATGTATACTATGTTGAAGGAAGGAGAATCAGGTTTTCACCACAGTGGAAGTCTTTCATGAATTTTTGGTAAACCCAGTATGATGGACAAGAAAGTAGCTTATATTAAGATAAGCTACAGGTCCCCCTTTGAGAGTTCATCAGCTGCCTCCCTGCCAGCCAAAGCCCCGGGCTGTCAGAGGACATTGTTTTTATCACTTCAGTAAGACTGCTGCCCAGCGAGGATCAGGGGAAGGCGGATTGGACTTTTAGCCTTGCTAGTTACCACAGCATATCTGAAAGGAAATATCTAAAGATGACATAGGAGATGCAGAGAGACAACTATCTTAGCAGCAGTGAAACAGGAACTTGGAAAGACGTGGCTCTTATGGTTGGACCTATTACTACATGAGGAATACTTAAGAGGCAACATAGAACACACAGAAATCAAACAAAGTAACATGAGAAAGGTAAGTTTAACACAGGAATGAATATCCAAGCGAAGTTGAATGGTGGAAAGCTATTGTTTTTAATGGGATGCATTTGATTGATTCCTTGAAACTAAAGGATTCTTCAGACCTGGCTAAGCAGCATATTCTAGGACTGTAGATTATCTCGTCAGGTGACAGCATATACCACGACCGCCGAACAATGCAGTGCCTTCTCAAAGCGGGCGGACCAACGAATGCATCGAACCACGCATTCCATTTACAACATAAGTTGTTACAACGACATGCGTTTGGCAAAGCGGCATTGGACTTTAAAGTCCAACGCTTTCTCTACTGTTGCTGGGACTGGAGTTGAAATGGTAAGTTATACTATTTCAAAGTCTGGCGCCCCTCTAAGCAACGCTGTAAATGAAATGCCTGGTTCAGGCGCTTTCGTTGTTCAGCCCGTGTTAAGGCACGGGTGCGAAAGGAAAGCGTGGTTGTGTCATACAACGGTCAAGAGGTCGCGGTTCTAATCCCTATCTCTGTAAGAGTGTTGCTCAAGGCCATCTTGTGATATTCATACAAAATAGGTCTCCAGGAAGCAGTATGAATTAGAGATCAAATGTACTTGTAGTGAGTTATGATGTGCTTGTGAAATGATGTATCATAGCACCATAGTGTAGCAATGAAGATATGATCCAAGATTTAATAGCTCTTTAAAGGTATGCCTAAAATCTATACAAAGAGGTACGGATGAGGATAGTCACTATGGATTCTGTTCTCTCACTGAGAAGTTTGTTTGAATTCTGTTTCTTAGAAAATGTATGTCAGACTCAGGGATTCTGAGCCTTTGATAACATGGCGATGGAACTTGGAGATGGAGAAGGCTGGGTCTGCAGCACTGCAGGACCTGCTTGTGTCGGAGGCTCTGGCACTCCGGTCTGATGCTTAGTGGCCAGCTGAGATTGGCTACCTGAAGGGCGCCACTTCGGCTTCATCTCCGAAGCCCCTGATGAGTAAACTCAATTCAATCTGCTTCTGATGCCTTAACACCCTAGGCAACATTCTCATAATGTTGCTTATTGATTGCTGTAAAACAGTAATCAAAGCAATGATTTCTTCTCTCCTGGATTTTAGTAATTCACTGCATATAAAGCTGCATCAACATTACTGAGGTAGGTCGCAATTGACAACCTATTAGGAATTGCAGCTATCACAGGGACGGTGGCCTGCTAGGATCATCAGTCCACTAGGTCTGTGATTGCTTTTAAATAAAGCAATCTTTTTTTTAAATGTAGCCGATTATCCTTAAAGGAAAGTGGGACGAGTTAAAAAAAATAAATAAAATTGAACTTGGATGTTACATTTTTAAAGAGAAGGCAGTGGTCTGTCAGAACTTTGCCTGCTCTTAAAACCATTCTCAAAGAGGAAGGGGTCCCTTAGGGACCCCTTCCCATTTGCAAATGCGTTATCACCAACTTTCAATTGGCTATAAATTGCGAATATTTTGGAAGGGACGCCCTCAACGCCTCCCTTTGCAAATACCGAATTGCAAAACCCAAATTGTGATTTGGTACCAAGTTACAGAATCACAATTTGGACCTTGTACATACCAAAATGCAAATGGCCCAATTCTGGGAATCGGGCCATTTGTGACTTCACAAATGCTTTGTACTTCTAGCCCTATGTTTCTTATAAACTGGTTGTTTTCACTGATTTTGGGTATCTAAATGAGCGTAGTTCATAGTGCCCACACTCCCAGCGCTTACTCCACTTTGCGCACCATAACACTTACATACCAAGGAAACTCATGAGACAGATTTGTGGGAAAGCAGTGGTGCAGGTTTATTTTGCACAACAAGTAGCAATAAGGTGGGTCATCTTACGGGCGATCCAATGCGGCAGCCCCTCGCTGACCCGCATGCCTAATGAGCCATTCTTGCACGGCGAGTCGATGCTCTGACGGTGCAGTCCATTATCACTTTCTTTCGTTCACTCCCGCCCCCCCTGTCAGGGCGGAGCGATGAGGCACACCCCCGGTCGGTTCAGGCCCCCCGACCGCCCGAAGGACTAACGGGGCGCCGACGCTGTTTCCTGGAACCCCCTCGGCTCCAGGTTCTTGGCTCAGGCACCCCTACTGTGCCAGGCAGAGGTATTGACTGTATCCTTCTGCCGCAGAGGTACCCCTACTGTCCATCTGCTTCCAGATCGCCCTGTGACTCCGCCTGCAACACAAAACAGACCGTTAACAGTTCAAAACATGCCTGCCGCTCTGCCGCTGGGACTGGGCCAGGGAGGGAACAGCGCAGAGCAGCCAGGAACGCGACGGCAGGAAAGACCGAGCCTCGCTGCCGCGCTAACTTTAAACCCCTTAGGGCCGCCCCTCCCACCTGGTGACCCGCGCCCATTGGACGCGCATGAAAGGGGGCGGCCAGGAGCTGACGTGCACCGTTTTGCTCGCGCGGAATGTGGGACTAAGATGCTGTCTCGCTTAGCTCCCCTTCGCGTCGCGCGGCCAGTGGCATAGTGCCCACACTCCCAGCGCTTACTCCACTTTGCGCACCATAACACTTACATACCAAGGAAACTCATGAGACAGATTTGTGGGAAAGCAGTGGTGCAGGTTTATTTTGCACAACAAGTAGCAATAAGGTGGGTCATCTTACGGGCGATCCAATGCGGCAGCCCCTCGCTGACCCGCATGCCTAATGAGCCATTCTTGCACGGCGAGTCGATGCTCTGACGGTGCAGTCCATTATCACTTTCTTTCGTTCACTCCCGCCCCCCCTGTCAGGGCGGAGCGATGAGGCACATCCCCGGTCGGTTCAGGCCCCCCGACCGCCCGAAGGACTAACGGGGCGCCGACGCTGTTTCCTGGAACCCCCTCGGCTCCAGGTTCTTGGCTCAGGCACCCCTACTGTGCCAGGCAGAGGTATTGACTGTATCCTTCTGCCGCAGAGGTACCCCTACTGTCCATCTGCTTCCAGATCGCCCTGTACTCCGCCACAGCTCTGGAGGAGGCCCCCGTCGATGACAGAGCCCCCCACCACCTACTACTTTCTGTTGCTGCTTTCATCACTTGTATCTTTCTGTGTCTCGCCGCATTTGGTACCTGTCAACAAGATCACTGGCACCCTGCTGCTGTTAGGCACTCTTCTAAGTCTAGGAGAAAGACATCCATACCCAGCCCAGACAAGTGCACCCCGTCCTTTTCGTAATAACCCACAGTCCTTTCCTGTATCAACGCATGCCTGATGAACCCCAGGCCTCTCCTTTCCATGAATTCTTGCATGGCCCTGTTGACCCTCTTCCTGCCTTGCTCTAAGGCAACAGCTGATCGCGCTCCCTTCCAGGCCCTACGGGGAACAATCTCCGACCATATTAGCTCGGTGGCACCCAATTTGTTCGTTATGGCAATTATGTCCCTCTGCATGGCATCTACCAAAGCTCTCCTCCCCATCGTCACCAGATCATTCCCGCCCAAGTGGATGATGAGGATGTTAGGAGGCCCACCCTGCGCTGCTAAACATTGGTCAATCCTGCGCCTCAGCTGGCCCCATCTCATACCCGGGAAACCCAGCCATAAAATTCGTGTCCTTGCTAAGGCCGAATCCCATTTCCTGTATGACGCCCACTGTTCCAGCCTGGTAACATACGAATGGCCCATCACCCACACGCAACAGTCAGCTGGTAGCAAGAGGATGACCACCTCCCCACTCTCTTGACACCTTCCTTGCCCAGCCCAGCCCTATATGCAGCCGTGGCTGCCCCTATTCTAAACGAATGGCTTGAACATTTTTGACCTCCCTCTGTCTGCGACAAGCTTTGTGCCCCTGCAGCACGCATAATGCACTCCTAATACTCTTCTAGGCGAACATCCAGCTTCCACTATTAACCTCAAGCTAGGCGGTTGTACATATTTTCGATGTAGAGAGTGTGTGCTAAAGCAATCCCATTTTATGTGTAATGCACTGTATTGGCATTGGCTGTACAGTAATTTAGGGCTGACATGCCATTATTGCACTCGTTTCCTAGTGTTCGGGTATATGTTTGGCCCGATTCACAGTAAGGCAAGGTGTTCACAATTGTGACCCTTCTTTCTAATTCTACTTATTCCTCCCGGTTGACACTCCCATCCTTCAGTAGTATTTCGCAGTGGAATTCCCACACTAGGGAAAGGTCTGTGTGCTTAAAGGTGAATGAACCAATATACGGAAGTACGTATTTACCACACATTTAAACGTACCCAATTAAATCGCTAACTTTATCATTTCATAAAGAATCTTACAGTTAATGTGAAATTTCTGTGTGCAGGTACTACTGTTATCGCTTGTACTGGGAAATGCCGTGTGTACCCCTTTCAACAAACCCTAGAGTCATTACCTGATACTCTTACAGTGCCCGCACCTATCTATGGAGTGAACAAGTCGCAGGCATGCCTTCTTGAGTCCCTGCGGAGTGACTGCCATTTATTGCAGCATTGTACTGTTTTGAAATAAGCACCCGCCATTTCCTCTTGTAACACACTGTTTGCTGCTTCTCACATGTTGTTTGCTTTTGCTGCTTGCATAATGCCACCATCGCCTACATTACGTTTGTTCTGGGCCTGAGTGTCTAGCACATATTGCAGTATTTTACCTCCACTTGTACTGTGTCTCTCTTGCAACCTGCACCCTTATCACTTAACCTTCTGCAATGCACTGGTTGCTCCCCATGTATTTTCAATAGTAGAAGTCTTAGCAATTGTGTTACTGACATTGGTATAATTTACACCAAATTTGACTTTATGATGCCTTTACAACATGAAGACACCTTTGGGTCATAATGGTTTCCTGGTGGATGTTGTGATGCTTTCAGTGGCATTGGACCCGGCTAAAGTAAGGGCAAATATACTTCGGGGATACAGTGCTATTTCTGAATTTTGGCACGTTTTGTTGGATGATATTGCATTAATATGTCAAAACATACGAATGGACACTCCTGAAAGTGATGTGGTTTACTGCATAATACGGCAGTGCCTTTTAGGATTACATGTGTGAGTTAACACATTGTATTTATGCCTGCGGAATTAAGAAACCTGCAATCACCCTTAAAATTATGTTTCCACGTGCCCTATACCATAGCTGTCTGTTGTCTCCAATATCCGTTATGGCTACGTTCACACACCAGATCTATTCAGTTTTATTGCTTGAAGTTAAATTCGCATAGTTGAACTTCGCAGCAGGTAGATTAATTGGAAGGGAATTGTAAAAGAAGCTGCGATGGTTTATGGTTCGCCGTTCTATACTATAAACTATCGAATAATGTTCTGAAAACCTTTTGCCGCTGGCGCTGTATAGCCACCACTATTTATTAAGTCCGTACATTGAGCAATGGCAAAAGGAAGCTGGGAGCAGGCCTGCAACAACTGGAAAAACCCTTCCCTGGGGCTTACAAAATCCAACCCACCAGGAGTGCTACACATACCTGCACTGACAGATGTAGCCTGAGGGCATTTTAAGAAGCTGGCACAGTAAACTTGACAGGTATGGAGATTAACATGTACACTTCGATCCTTCACCGTTCATAAATTAACGATCACACACATGCCACGCATGCGCTCCGACCCTGCGCTGCATCCCTTGACGATAAACCGTTCTGGCCACATGCATCACATACTCTTGCCCTCTATATCAGTAGCCCCTGTAACTGCGCTGGGAAAGCCTCTGGGCCGACGCCACCGCAGCTGATAAAAGGTGCTGCGCACGGGCCGTGATATGGCGTGAATTGGGGACCGCGGACATCTTACGCGCGCTCCTCAACCACCTTGCTGCCGTTACTCGATAACATATTCCTTCCCGTGGGCATTCTTGTGCAGTGCTTTAACCTGCCTCATTTCTAATTTTAAGTGATTCATCAACGCCCCTAGCACGAGCGCTGTATTTCTGAGCGCTCTCATTAGACTCCTGCATCGTTATATCAAACTATGGCCTTGTTCTTGCATACCTAAATGCGCCGCAGCTGGTCACATGAATGCACGAGGACGAGGCTTTTCTTCACCTGAGATGCCCATAGCACAGTATATGCAGAACAACACGCCCCAGCTTCCCTGTGAATACCCCCGTGTCAGATCGGAAACGTGCGCTATGCCAGCTCAAATGTAGGCCTCCTTTGAACAATGCTCCCCAATAATCCCGCAGCAAAATGCACTAAGGCGGCACCCCAAACTGATTGCTCCGGGGGGGTTGTAACGAGGGACTGATACCGGCGAACCTATAGCCACACA
The DNA here is from genome assembly GCF_964261635.1 of Lissotriton helveticus. Lineage (NCBI taxonomy): Eukaryota > Metazoa > Chordata > Amphibia > Caudata > Salamandridae > Lissotriton > Lissotriton helveticus. The sequence continues at coordinate 123,077,257 of NC_136068.1, forward strand.
CCAAACGCTGTGCTCCCTGCTCTGTGCATTAGAGCACGTTAATGCTTTGTTAGTTGCATCTCACGCAACGGAGCATAAACTAATGTACATTTGCTTTAATGAAAATATATGGAAGGCATATGTATATTCATTTTACACAGTTGCTTTATGGGCAGTCGGTAACTTTCAGAGCAGCACTCATCCATTTGTATATTTGTCTTTTTATTTAATGGATGGGTCAATAAACGTATTTATTTGATAAATAATGATACTTTTTCAAGTCAGTATCAAAATAGTACAGATGACTTGTGTTCCCCTCTCATGTCTAAGACAATCTGTTTCAAGCATGGTGGGGTGAGAGACTTAATTTCAGAGAGCAAGTAGTAAGTAATTTCTCAGTCAGATATATTGTAGTCAGTATTAAGTGCACAATTGCCCCATCAGATACATTCACTGAGTAAAATACACTTGCACCATGGTGTACCCCAAACATCACAGAAACTTTCTAAATATGACAAACAAGAGCTGAAGCGGTTCTGACAAGCGAACCACTCTTCACTGGGGGGCCTATCACAAAGGTAAATCTACATGTGCAGATTCACTCCGAGTAAATTTACTCCTAGAGGCCGATTCACAAAGGTAAACATACAAGTAAGTAAATTTACATGTGTAAGTTTACTCTTACACTTTTGGGTAACTTCACTACTTTCGGCTTTTTACAAGTGTAAAGTTACTCAATACTCTAGACTTACATGTCTTTAACCCCCTGAAAAAGGGTCTTGGCCTCAGGGTTACGTGTGTAACGTTACTACACCCTAAAAGGAGCAGGAGTAAGTCAAGCACCTTATGTAGCTCGACACTCAGTGTGAAAATTTAGCTGCCTCAATTCGAAGTGTACTCGGTTATGGTGCCAGGGCCTTAGTGTTGAGTAATCTATCCATCTCGCAGGGAAGTTATGGTTGTCTGCCGACCTGTGATCGCAACACTAACTCTCAGCATAATGTCTAACAAGAGGCAGAATGTGCCGATATCCAACTAAATAACTTGCATGCTACTTTATGTGCAAAGGATACTGTTTGCAGCCCACCTCTAGCTGCAATGATGTGTAAACAGACGATACGGTATGGTGGCTCGAAGAGCTGAGGTCGATACCCATTATCCATTACCCCAGATCATGCAGTAGTGACAGAATTGTATGCATCATTGGGTGACTCCCTCGAATCCAGGATGTCGATGGGAAAGTATGTCAATGGAGAAAGGATTTTTGCTGGCAATACACATAATCCTAGGTGAAGCGCGGTGCAACCGGCCAGGCCTGCCTGCCCATGCTCTACGTTAATTACCATTACCGCCTCGGCGAAGGTGGCTCCCCGCTGCTGCCCTTAAATCTGAATTTTGCCAACTTGGCAGGGCTCCGTCCCCTCCCTCCTGCTGGGCTCAATACACTCTTCCTATAACATGATGTGTATTGCTTCTCTTGCACCCGAGTGCTAGCATATCTAACAGTATTCTTTCGCAGCTGCACAAGTGGCTTAAGTGATTTGCCCAGAATCACAGGATGTTCGGCGTCGTTACCGAGACTCACACCCAAAACCGAGGTTGAACGCCCTCCTGTTAGGATGCGACCCGCAATTTTGACTGTCCTAAGTACTCTCATTTCTCGTCCTTGACCTACCGACCGCCGAGCGCGGTGGCGGGAAGCAGCCCCAGGCAGCAACACTCCCTTCGCGGCCGCCTGCCGCTTTGTTTCGCTTTTGCGAGCTGGCTCTCCCCGTGCTGCCTATCCAGCACCCCCAGCCCACCCATTGCTACATTGAATTCCTTGTACTTTGCTGTGTGTCCATCCTCATTATTTCGGGTGCCTGCACCTTCACTTCGCCCGAATGTCCCTTAAACTTCGCTTTGTTATTGTCTCCTAACTTATGTTTATTTATATATCTATGCCTTTATAACTAACGCGGGCTTTTACGCCATGACTCGGCAGGGGCAGAATTGCACATATCGCTATTGCATGCGAGTGTTTACCAACCTCCTGGAGCAGATGGGGAAGTCCCTTTGTGGAATAATCGGAGCAGGCATAAATATATCGGCCTCTACCGCACCGCCAAGGCCCGTTAATCCTGAACCGTGCCCTCTCATTTATGTGCACTCAAAATCGACCCTAAACAAGTCGCTTTCGCTGGGCCTGGCGGTTACCTGGGGTGCGCAAACAGGCAGGGCCACAAGCGCCCAGTGTGTCCTCCGTGCCGTTTGCATGGAGGAAAGTTCCACCCTTTTCCAATTTCCAAATCAACTAACGTATTATTCATATTCATTATGTATTGGTGTGGCATATCGGCAAGAGCTGCAAGCTCCAACGCGGGGGGAGCAAGTTCGAGTCTGTCCGCCGGCTCAACATCCTGCGATGCATGAGGCAAGTGACAATCGTGCGGGGACAAAGTATAAAAGGTAGCAAACGGTGCAACGCGGGAGGGAACGTTTTATTAAAAATGAACATGGCCAATGTTTTAATAGTTGCTCTGGCTTCCTACGAGGATTTATGTTTTTAAACCTCGAGCCGAGGGAACGTACGCTAGTCACAGAGATCGACAGCTCCATCGTAGCACCCTGTGCCCTCGTGGGCATGTAAGTCGCTCTGATACCCGGAATCTCAGTTGTAGTTCACAAAGCATCAACGAGAACATAATGTTGTGTTCTTCGTGGAGTCCGGGCTTTTCTAAGCATTTATTCGGGTGCAAGCCACCTTTACACGAAGGCGTCTAAGCGCTCGACACGTTATACAGCGGGGCTTCGCATCATTAATTCGGTAACGAATTATATCACGCTTTACATAGGGTTTGCAATGTTACGATCATGGAACGTTACACGCGAACCTGTTCCCATCGTACAAAAGTTCACATGTTAATTAACAATTCGGGTGAGGCAGATACCTCGCGCGGGTTGTACCCGACGGCGCCTCTAAACGCTCCTAACCAAATTAAGTACAGTGCCCGATTGAGCATTGAAAGACACGGGGTCAGGGAACATTACACACGCACATGTTCCCAACATACAACAGTTACCTCGGGCAATTTATATTCAGATGAGGGCTGTACATCGCGCGGGTTGTAACCGACAGCGCTCCCAACAACGTTCATTAAAGTGTCACAATTGAGCAATTAATGACACGAGGTCATAGGGCGCTCAAGTGTTGCGACGGCCTCCCGGTCCTGAAAACTCGAACAAAGCCACTGGCATGAGCCATCGCTCGCCCTGCCCCATAGACTAGAAGGCAGCTATCAATACTGGGAATGGCGACATGCCGATGTCCATTGTACTCCTCAGTCGCCATACTATCTGCTCTATACACGGACTCAACCGCTCGTAAACTCTAACGGCAAACCCCTTTCACGTCTTGGCCTCCTCGCTGGGGAAGCCTTGCTATTGCCGCTATGCTGTACTCGCGGCACCCCAGATTGGGGTGTACTGATCCTGGATGACTACTCCCCCTAGGCCCTGCCATGGTGGCGTACTGTCTCAGGGCGCTTTCTGTGGCGGCCATTAGCAACACGGGCATTCTTGGCGCGAAACTAATCGCCTCTCCCGATCCAGCCCCGCAAAGGCATCGGGGCGCTTGCGGCCGGCCATTCCCACTCAGGGCATATGGCGCGGTATTACTTGCCTCACTTTTACCAGACCCCGTATTCAAATATCGACCCACCGTTTTGATGCGCCTACGGGCACTCACAGCTTGTCCCTAGCGTACCTATCGCTACGTGCTTTACCGCCGACACTCGCCCGTTGTTGCCCGCCCGAGATCCCGCTCTCCTGGCCCTAAAATCGACAAATTCTCGACATACTTTGACGAGTCTACTACTCCGGGCATGAACTGGGAAAAAACCCAGTGGATCATCGCCCATTCTAATTCTCTCGCTCCCCTTGCTCTATCCTCCGCGACTCACAACACATTCACGATAGCCGCCACTGACCCCCCCCCCCCCGTGGCCGATGCCACAAGGCCCCCGTCAACCTGGTCATGCCCAGGGACAAGGGACAAGGCCTGGAGGAGGCGAGGTGGGGCACATACCTCGAAAAACCTAGTCGACCGACGCGATCGGGAAACAGCGCAGAGCAGCCAGGAACGCGACGGCAGGAAAGACCGAGCCTCGCTGCCGCGCTAACTTTAAACCCCTTAGGGCCGCCCCTCCCACCTGGTGACCCGCGCCCATTGGACACGCATGAAAGGGGGCGGCCAGGAGCTGACGTGCACCGTTTTGCTCGCGCGGAATGTGGGACTAAGATGCTGTCTCGCTTAGCTCCCCTTCGCGTCGCGCGGCCAGCGGCAAATGCCTTGGGCGTTTGCTGCGTGGCCACTCACAATTCTGGCCCAGCCTTCTCTGCAAGCCCACTTTACATGTTGTACTCCAGCTTGCTTTTTTGATCAACTCCTGATATTTCCCAGTTGTGTAGCAAGAGGGGGGTGGCTTCCCCCGCTCTTGGCTGCCATCTTGGTGCGGCAATCGCCAGCACCCCCCTTCGCTCTTCAATATTGCCCTTGCAGGGCGTCAATCGGAGGATGACCAGCACCCCTCTCTCCCCCTCTCCGCTCTTCAATGCGGCCGCTGTAGGGCGGCAGACAAAGGGACCGCCACGAGTGGCGAAAGTTCTATCTACGCCACTGTTATTTCCTAACCCCTTCAGCAACACGGTGGGCACACTCGAGTGGCTGGGACCTCTCGAACCCTAGACCCAAAAAATAGAATAACCTCCCACTCATTATACATTGCTAACAGAACTTAATTAACTCCTGGGATAAACTCAAGACCTGGCTGGGTACTTTTAATGTATTCTCTGTTTTAACTTTAGCACTAGAATACCCCCACACACTCATACATCTTGGCCACTGTTGTGCTTTATAAGTACCCATCATCACCTTTTCATAATCTTCATCATGAGAGGTTGGGTTTAGCTCAGTGGGTTGGGGGTCCGCTAGGGAGATCTGTGATGTGTGCATACAGGACAAGTAACAGGTTTGAGTCCAGGCAGGTGGCATGCAAAACGTATCCTCTCTAGATAAAACCAGCTATATTTTACTGAATGATACTGTTGATTAAATTGTTGAAGAGAACATGCACCATACATAGGGCCAGATGTAGGTAATTTATATTTACCGACTCTTAAATACCGAATTTTAAGGATTCGGTATTTAAGAGTCGGTAAATATGAAGGGGGAGATGTAGGTATTACAGAATCTGTAAATACCGAATCTTTAAGATTCGGTATTTACCGATTCTGTAAATACCGAATCGGTATTGCCCATTGATTCCTATGGGCCTTGAAGCCCATAGGAATCAATGGGCAATATCGATTCTGTAATTACAGAATCGGTAAATACCGATTTTAGCAAGGGTGCAGGGGGTGTCACTTTGACACCCTCTAGCACCCCAAAGACGGGCATGTGAGCCATGTGGCACACAGACATGCCCTAAGGGCATGTCTGTCTGTCACATGGCTAGGGTGTGCATGCACACATGTGCATGCACACCAGGATTCGGTATTTTACCACACAATTGGATTGTGTGGTAAAATACCGAATCTGTAATGCCTGTGGCACTCTCAGGAGTGCCACCTACATTCGGATATACCGAATCGGTAAAAAATACAGATTCTGTATTTTACAGAATCGGTAAATTTACCGATTCTGTAAAAATATGCCCCTACATACCAATTCATACATACCGGTCGGTAACGGCCGAAAATACCGATTTTCGGCCGTTACCGACCGACCTACATCTGGCCCATAGTTTCTTGATGTTAGAATACTAAAGTAACCACTGCCCACCACAAATCCCTCTAAACACAGCAAAAAGCCTACGTTTCATAAATTTTAGAATATTTTTTGGGTGGAATGTAGTGAAGGAAACATTGCTAATGAACTAAACCTGACTATTGGGCTTCAATGTTTTTGAATCTTTAGATGATCACTTGCTCTTTTGATGGCTAGAGGCGTGGCTCTCTGATTCTTAGCTGTTTGTACCGCAAATGCTCTTCCATCTGTTTTCAAGTGCTTGAATTTGGGAATGGCAAACACGATCAGTAGTTGATGTTCGATTGCTTTTAGGAACTTATTGTTAGCATTCGCTGCGAAAGAATCCAGGTGTGTTTCAATACATTTTATGTACAATGCACCTTGAATTGAACAGCACTCTTTTGCATACCAATGGAGACAATTCTACACCTCCAAAACATGGGGCCTCATTTATGAAAAGTGACGCATCGCTGCGTCAAAACAGCGATGCGTCAATTTTCATTGCACCCTCCTTCTGACACCAATGATGCGTCATATTTACAGTATGACGCACTACTGCGCAAGGAGTTACAGATACATCAGTATTTCTGACGTATCTGTATGGCGCAAAAGTGGCGCATTGCTGGAGTGTGTCACAAAAGTGACGCAACCCCAGCAATGTGTCCTTTCACATGGGGCAAGCCCCATGTGAAAGGGCCTGCGTCAGTCTTACGCCTGCTGTGAGGCAGGCATAAGAAATGGACGCATTTGCGTCCTAGAAGTGGCGCAGATTTCACTGCGTCACTTCTATGACCTTTTCTTGCGTCAGAACGCCCCCCTGCATACATTATACCTGGCGCAGGTATAATGTAGTGTAGGGGTTTACAAAGTGACGCATCTACCTAGATGCGCCACTTTGAAAATTTGGTGCAACAAGGCACATTTTTTACGCTGCTGATGCGTCACAAAAAGTGACGCACGAGTGGTGTAAAAGTGACGCACGGCCTCATAAATGAGGCCCATGGTCTCTTTTAAACCAGTCAACATAGCAGATGCAGTTTAATTAAGCTGCAATCTCTACATGCTGCTTATTCTGAAGTGTTCAGGCAGTCAATTATCGATTGGATAAAGACATTGTTCGTGGGTGTTCAATGAGGAGGAGTTGGGAACAGACAAGCATACGATGAGGGCACGAAGATGAAAGACAACTGGTCTTCAAAAGATGGGTAATTTGAATCCTCAGAGTAAGAGGAGCCTCCTACCTTAGGAAGAGATGTCCTTCTAACTTAGTTGGGTTGGCTCTAGACAAGGGTCCATTGGGGCCAACTAAAGACATAGCGACCCTATGGGAGAATCCTTTTTCCACTGTGACCACAGCTTTATTAGTATTAGCAAAGTCACGATACTTACCTCCTTGCCATTAATGAACAAAGGCAGTTCGAGGTGGCGGTTGTGCCATTTGTGGCTTCCTTTATGCAAATTAGACCCTATCCATTGTCTGGGTTACTAATTGCAGAAATGCTGCTGATTGCTGCACGGAATAGTGGAAAAGTGGAGTGAGGATACAGAATGCTGATGCGGGTCCCCAATTATTGATATACGAGAGTTTTGGACGGTGGTAGAGTTACCCTCTATGTACGGTTAATCAAGAAGGACTTCATCAAATTCAGAGTCTTTCCGAGAACACCTGTGTGGGCTTTGTGAGCAAGAAAGAAGCGATGATCGACTACTGCTACTAAGATCGAGCAATATAAAAACACCAACAACTCAGTCATCTACTTCATCCTCAAGTCATCTATCACTCCATGGTCAACCAATATAGTGCTGGTTACATCCGATACCATTCTGGCAATGGGTTGTTCGACTCCGTTGCATCTATGTGTGCTTATGGCACTTTCTAAAAGCTGAAGGGGTAGGAGAACTGGGTATCTTCAACAATGGCACAACAAATATCTTGAAAATATTGCAAAGTCCAAAATCCAGTTACAGTGGTTTTAAAGAAGCCTTAATATTTGAGTGCCCAGAGTGTATTAATTGCGAATACCATCACAATATAACAAGTTCTGTACTTAACTGGGAAACTATGGGTGCTCTTTCAATAAGACTTGAGGAATCTGTCTAGGGCTTACATTCAGCAGATACGGGCTACAGCATGTCTGGTTCTGCAGAACTGTATAGTGTTGTGCAGATTTTAATATCTGAATGGTCCAGATAGTTGGAAACCACTTAGACTAGGCCCTTCAAAGATAACCAGAGATACACCTATGAACACATGAGGTACTTACACCGACCATTTAGCACTGAAACTACCATATATTGTTGAACACATCAGGGTCAACACATCAATGTTTGTGTGCTGAAAAAAATAACAATCCTTGAGAACTGTTTCTCAATCCAGGTCTGCTAGGACAATTCAAACAGGAATCTTGTAAAAGTGAAGGGTGTCTCTATCTGCACTCAAGCAATGAGGACTTGAAGATGTCCAATGCCAAACGAGGACACTCGGACTCCATGACCAGCCGCAGGGAGATGACCTTTAACAACTGGTGTAACACAAGGCAGACTATAAAGCTATTAGAACATTCCATTTATTGAGGATAGCATGTTCTAAAGTAAAAAGAGAGGAAAAGAAATAAAAAAAAGTAGTATGTTGATGCAGTAAGCCTATACCTGCCATGATTGGCCTTTAGCAACTTCGTTGTCTTCAGTGGAGCTATCAACATTCTACATACAAAAATGTTGTAATAAAAAATAGATTTACCTTATGACATGACCAAATCACCAGCCTTTCAGCCTGGAGGTGCAGCAAATGGTAGAGCTCAGGGTGATTTTACCCCTTTGAAGTCCCTAGTCTCCTCCTCTTGTTGTCATTCTCATTCCAGGGAAATAATTTAGCTTTTCTGCTTAGATATCAGAGTTTCACATGCACTCCATCCTTGATACAGAAGGCTACTATAGAATACCTTGATCTCCATAGGTCATTGGCTTGCTATGAACATCTGCTAAATGGAAAACCCAATAAAGTTTATAAGCATCCTGTATGGAATGCTGAGAATGGCTCAGCCAACCAGAACGCAGCTACATAACAGACTAGACTAGGACATGTGGCCTTTTTTGTCTACATGTACTAGTGCAGGTTAGGAAGATGGTTAAGAAGATGGAAGCTAAAGTCAGGGTCACCGACATTCTACTGGACTGTTAATTGTCCATCCCCTCAGTAAACACCATCAGTGTAGACTCAAGGATATAACTACACCGTGGGAAATTAACCACAGTTAACAATTTCTGCAAATGGCGTAAACTGCTATGAACTCCACAAGCAGTTGGCTGAGGCTTAAATAAAAGCCTTATTGCACAAGGCCTCCAAGAAAACATCTTTTGTGCTACAGTCCTGTTTGGTAACTCCAGGGTCTCCAGTGTACAAAACAATTATTTGTCTCTTGGTTTAGAAAACACACTGTCACCAGTAAAGAATGATGAAGAAGTAGAGAATCCATTATTTGTTGGACCACAAAAGGGGTGATGCGGGGTCCCAATCCAGGAGGGCCTCTTAACACCCAGAGACCAGTCAACCGTGGAAGAAGAAAGAGGTGAACATGTTATGTTAAACTCAAGGCCTCTTCTGACCTTGGCTGGTACCTGCTCTCTGGAACCCAGCAGACTTGTATCCCCCTTCCCCTTAAAAAGTGAATGGAAAGAAGGACATGGGTCCACAGCCAGTAACGCTTAAAGGAATAAACATCTGTGTGAGGCAAGCCTACAAGTGCAGCCATTGGACACATAACACAGCAGACACCAGCAGGCATGTTGTTCTTCAGCAATAACCCAAACTGCAGCATCAATTCTTCAGTTCTCTCCCTCAAATAAAATCAGACACGGGTGTAGCTATCAATGGCGCAGCAGGTGCAGTCGCACCAACCCCCGTACCTGTGAGGAGCCCTATGCACTACAGTTAAGGATGGTTTTACTCCAAAACAGCGGAATACAGGGACTGGCCTTTTTCAAGCTTGCAACAGGATCCTGGTACCCCTACTTTACCTCTCTGGGTGACCTATAGTTGCCAATAGGCAAATACCTGACTTCTTCCAGCAGATACGAGCTATGGGTTATGTGGTACAGTCACCCCAGAAAAAGGGACCAGCTGGCAAAAAAACCACACCGACTACATGTGCATGCTACACTGCCCCTTGAACACGCCACTGTCTGGACACGGCATTATAGTCTGTGGACCCGCTCCACGTCACCTTCAGCCTTTTGAATGTTGAGTGGTAATGTCAAATAGTCTGAGCTCTGTGAAAACCAACGCAGTCATCTTGTGTATGCCGCCCTCCAACACCATAAGAGCTGACCGAAGAGCTGGTGAGTGTCCTTCTTGAAAAATAATGTTCCCTTGCATTTGCAGTCCCAATCCCTTTGGTACATAGTGTAGCCTGGTCCTATTACAAACTGCAATGGGCAGTAGGAGCATTTTGCTCTTTCTCTAGCTCAAGAGCCATCAATAACCTCTACTGAACATGCAGCCCTCCCTCACAGCACGACAGAATTCTACTTCCAGTGTACAGGGAGGGTGGCTTGGAGTCAGATATCCATCGTCAGCCTATGGCGTGTGGCGGAGGACGTAGAGCTCCAGGGGAGCACTGACAGATGGAGAGGACAGGGATGGGGGATGCAAGGGGAACACGGGGCAGAGTGAGCCTCAAAGATGGTCTTTCCTACTGGGGAACGGATTCACGGTACCAACCCATAGCTGCACTCCTGGAGGTCTATCGTTATCCATTTTGATACACGAGGAAATGTTGGAATGAAGCCTGGGCTACCGCGCCTTGCACGGTTGCGCAAGGTTACCACTGCAATGGGATTTCAGATGTAAAACTTAACAAAAAGATTTGAAAAAAAGAACATATCAATCGTTTTTTGAAGATGAACAAAGCCGTTGCCACAATACCAAGCCCGTACTGTAAAAATAAGGCAGATTCTGTTACTGGTACAAAAAGCATGTCACCACAGCGACAAAGAATTCGATGGCGCTTGTACAATAACCCATGTACATTTGATGCCTGAAAGTAGATAAAGGCTGGCTCTGGTCGGAGGTCACACTGCATAGACATACGCAGAGTCGACTGAGTCCTGGGTTACTAAGCATAGGGATACAAAAAGACAAACTAGCATGAGCCTTGGGAACTTAGACATACACAACGACACCCTCTCTTCTTCTGGGGTTATTTATACACTCAGATGAGACCCAGGATAAATATGCATAGACGTACATGGGGGCTCAGTTACATGAATCGAGGATAGCTATTGCACGGGCCTACACAGAGGCACAATTGGATGAGTCTGGGTTTGTATACATAGATGTACAGAGGGGCATACTCAAGTGAGGTGGGTTTCTTAAGCATAGGCATACATACATATACATAGAGACATACTTGCATGAGTCTGAGGTTACTCAAGTACAGAGAGACAGAAACAGTCTTTCATGAGTCTGGGATAACAAATGTATAAACATACCTGGCTGCAAGTTTGAGGGAGTGTGTGAAAACATATGGATAGAAGTACACAGAGGCACAACAATCTGATAAGTCCTGGGAGACTTACACGTTATCACAGACAGTGTGCATAGTCAGTGGCACACATGGGTGAGTTCTAGGTTAATTACTCAAAGAGATACATAGAATCCTACTTTGGTGAATCCAGGATAACACGTATAGAAACACAAGCACAAATAGTTGGATACATGGGTTATATGGACGGCCATTATAAGCATAAGGAATACTCTGATGAGTGTGGGTTTACTTATGCATAGACATGCACAGAGGCCCATTTTGGTAAGTTCAGTCCAGTTTGAGCGTAGGCAAACAAGCAAGCACATGGGTGAGTCTGGGTTAACTTATATGTGGAAATGCACGGAGGCACACTCGAATGAAACCCTGAGTACTAATGCAAAGATATGCACAGAGACATGCTTGGGTGAGTCTCGAGTTGCTTACGTGTGTGCATGCTAGAAGAGACACTTGGCTGAGTTTAGGGTTGCTTATGCATGGTTATACACAGAGGCACAATCAGTTGAGTCTGGGGTTTCATGTGCATATAAATATTTGGATGAGCCTAGGACGTTGTAGGCACACTCGGGTGAATATTTTATTACTCATGATTAGGAGTACATGAAGGTTCACATGCATAGGTCTGCAGAGTCATTATGCATAGATGTACAAGGACGAACAATTGATGATTCCAGGGTTACTTATCCATAGATCCATAGATATACATGGAGGCATACTGGGGTGTTTCTGAGACACCATATATATATAGATATTCACAGAGGTCCATTCAAGTGAGTTTGAGATAGCTTAGGCGTAGACATATTCAGTGACATCCTCCGATGATTCTGGGGTTACTCTGCATAAGAGACCAGCGTGCTGAGTGGAGGGCTTTGAGCAGGAAGGACGAAGGACCAGTTGCACTAAGAGCTTTGCTTCATGCAGTCCATACTATGCAGGAAGTACAGCTTTTCCCAGCAGTCTGTAATGTTCTCAACTATCTGTGCAACCCTCCTCTGCTGTCGTTTCGTATACCTCCTCGAGCTGGTGGTCACCGTCAATGTGCTTGGGTTTACTTCACTCGTTTTACAACCTGATGTCTTTTCTTTCCTGTGTGGCTGAAAAAAATATACAACAAACAAAATGTGAAGAGGAGTGTTTTGATATAGGAAACACTTGTCTATCTTTGATGTGCCTACAATCCACTCAGCTTTGTGGCCATCCCTCTAGCTCAATCTGCTGTTAACTCTCCCCAAAAATAGTACGCAGAATTTTGATAATCGGGATCCGTTGTCTAGATTAAAGGTTCTTAACCCTTTTACTCCTGGTAATCCCCCTTTGATCATTACTGGAATCTGGGGAAACCCACTGAATCATTATTGTAATCCACATACACCCAAATGATACATAACTAGAAGACAGGGACTCTGGCTTAAGAAGTTTTGATGATTTTAAACCTAAAAACATTACTCAAAAATGCAGAAACAAGCATTCAACATACAAATACACATGATGAAATATTTTATTTAACCCCTTCCATGCTGGTGACGAACCCCAGCCGTCACGCTCCGCGGCGCTCGTGTGCGGATGACGGCTGGGGTTCGTCACGGCCCGCCCTGTTCGTTTGTTTACCGCACAGCGGCAGAAACGGGCCAGCATCGAAGGGGTTAATTCACAAATAAAAAATAAATCGAAATTTTAATTTTAATGGGAAGGGTGGAGCTATTCAAAATTTAATTGAGGCCAGTCTTTGTCCATATTATATTCTGTTTGATGCATTTGCACTGCTCCCACGAACCAAGCTGAGGATGGTGACTAATTTGCAAATATTATTCAATTATCTAACCAATCACAGACGCTCTGAGTAGGCACCATGGACCCCCAGGGGTCCGCAAACTACTTGTTAAGAGTCACTGCTAGATCACTTGAAGATTCTCAGGGAAATTGAAGAGAGATTTATCGGGAACAGGGACTGAACATCAGCTTCCCAGTCCGATGTATCCTGTCTCAGCATCTGATACATGGATTCCTCATCACAGATGCATCGGTTTGAATATGTATCCACTGAGGGAGGCAGAACCCGACTGTGGCCTTCTTTTTCATAGAAGTCTGAAAAAAGATGTGCCCTTGGAGTGCTGTATGGAGCCAAACGGCTTTCCAAATAATAGGTAAATTTACTGTCCTTTTCCAAGGTGAGCACAGCACAGTCAGTCTGCAACATTTCATGATTTGGACCAAAAGGAGATTGGGTGTGGGTCCAAAATTCCTTTTAAAATGCATCCCAGGCAACATTGACCCAAACCAACTTTGAGAAAAGTTTTCTATTAAGCCAGTGCTGCGTAACCCTCTACGTATACTAACTTGCCTAATCAAAATTCTTTTTTTGTTTAACAAATCTTTTTATTAAACAAACATCGGTGAATGGTACATTACAGAGGACCAGGTAGTTTACTTTTCACAGATCGCATGATCGGAAGGATATATAGACAGTACATATGAAAGGAACATTACGAAGAAATAGGGTCATCATGATCTACATTTTGAGGTGGTGTACAGATCTCTCCTCTATAAATATTCCCAAGGGCTCCAGATACGGGACCACTTCTTAGGGCACCCCCTAGCCAAAAACATGGTCTTTTCTCTGAACATGCATCAGCCCATGTTTCTTTCCCAAGCTTCCAATGTGGGCGGATGAGCTGCCCCCCAGAGTTGAGCGATGTTTCTTTTTGCTAACATGAACCCCAGAGTAGCCCATTGCGTCTGAGAAGTGTTTAAGTCTGTGGGCTCTCAGATATTTAGGAGGCATCTTCTCGCCTCAGGGTGGAGGGAAACATGCAATTCTTCGTTAATCGTGTCGTGCACTTGGCGCCAATAAGAGCTGATATGTGCGCATTCCCAGATAATGTGCATAAACGTTCCGGTAAGGCCGCATCGTCTTTTGCATTCCTCTGTATCAGACCACCCCATGTGTACTAATCTGGGTCCCGTTATGTAGATCCTATGAAGGATCTTAAACTGAACAAGTCACAGGCGTGCCGGGATAGCCACCACTTTGGGGGAGGACCCTGCTGCCTGCCAATCCTCATCGTCTAGCTCTATCCCATCATGTACCCACTTATCTCGCAATGTCAGGAGGGGGTTTGTCATGTGATTAATTAGCTTTTTGCATATTAATGATATTGTTTTGTCAGGGAGGTGACCATCTAAGATTCTGTCCTCCAGAGGAGAAGCCTCTGGGGGATCAGCTCCTCTAGGATATAACGACTGGAGTGAGTGCCGACCGCAATATAACGAAAGAATTCTGTGTCTGCCAATTCATATTCACTCTGGAGCGTGCTGAAGGCCTGTTAGTTTGAATCTTTTAGGACGGGAGGACAACGCCCTACCATATGTGCCACCCGGAAGGAGCCATCTGTCAATCTAATAAAAATTCTTAACACTGATCTTACCATGGATCGAGGAAGGTTACCATCATTTTGAGAATTTCAAGTACGAAAGAAATTTAAGAAACTTTATGTTAGAAACATCAGAAACACACAAAAAAAGAGAGTTTAGATTTTAAGGGGCCATTCAGTGTAAAGGAGGTCTAATGTTTTGAAATCTGTTGTGACAGCTTTCCCCGGATGGCGCCTTTAAGAACTTTCAGGCCGGTTGATCCAATCGTCCAACCTAAGAACTACATAGAGTGAACCAATGAACATCTTTTTGAATTTAAGTTCAATACGTATTTCGTCCTGGAGATACAATTTTAAATTGAGAAATATGGGTTGGCCAATCAAATTATCACAGTTAAAACGTTTCTGAAAACCAAGGAACAGATAAATATATTTGTGTGACTGACCACAGACTAATTGATAAATATATTTAATGTTATTATATATTTATTACATATATCAATCAGCACTGTCGGGAAAATTTCTTTACTTGAATACTCTAAATTTGACAGCAATAAATGTGTGCTCTTTAAAAATAAACAAAATTAGTTTCCTTTTAGCCTTAGTTAAGGGACTTTCCCTATCACTGTCCCGGATTAGCTGAAGACTTGTGCATCAAAACCTGGATCAGTGACCAGTTTTACCCTTTATTGTTGTTATGAGCGTTTGTCAGAGAAGTGAAATCTAGTTATCAGACTCAGTAAGCAAACCATAAATAGGCGGCTGGCCAGGAGGACATGCATACACAATATTACAAGTGGTTCAAGTTTAAGGAATGTGGGTTTAATTCACTTGCCAACATATTTAGGGAGGGCACATTTCATCGAATGATGAGAGATGCTGTTTAGATAACTGCAAACCAGTGGCGTAACGAAACTTGAGGGGGCCCCCCTGCAAAGTACACAGAGGACCCACCTCCACCAAACCCAGTCAGGAGCTCACAAGCCAATGGCCCATCGCCTGTGCACAGTACCAGATGAGGTCCCCCGCACCACGGGGGCTAATGATAAGCCACTGCTGCAAGCATCATTTGTCGGGAACTACTGCACACATTTGATCACCACATCCTTATTATTTTCTTTGGATGATACACCTTAAGTTGACATTGAGACTACGCAGTTAGAGTTGATAAACAATAGTTGTTATTATGTAATGGTAAAATTCAAAATATTTTTACTGCATCTACAGATATTTCAAGAGGATCATGGATCACACATGTAAGTAACTTTTTGCCTAATTTACATTTAGCAACCAAAAATGATAAAAACTATGTTCAGCATCGTTATTTCAGGGGTCTGAACTTGGGTTGAAGTTAAAGGTTCACCAACAATGTCATTTTTCAGGTAATTTGGAACTTCAGTCAACTTGTTGAACTACACTGATTGGAGCCATCTTCATGCTTATACCACACATGAGGTATGGGCAAAAACTGAACTTCTAAAATGTTGATGGTGATGGTTTAAAATAATGCCTTAATTGTGCTGAATCAGAAGTAATAAACATGAAACAGACAACTAGATCTGACAAAGGATAGATGGGGTTCTCTCCAAAACATGTTGATACTAAAATACCGCAAACACAAGGAGATGATGAACGGAGTGCTGAAACTTTTCAGACACTCACTCCAGTCAAAGATCTGGGTTGATTCCATCATCGTTCTTTAGCTCACTTCGCCACCCCAGAGTGAAATACCTCCGTAAGGATGGAAATATGAAAGGACATTTCTAAAACATAAGTTTTTAAAACCATAGTATTAGGTTTTTGAATTATTGCATCACCAAATTATTGCATCACCAAACAGATCCGTGTATGTAATTGTATCAAATAATATTTATTTTGCAAATGTTTGGAATTCTGCTTTCATTTTAAATCACAGACGTTTGATCCAAGAAAACAGCTAAATTGCTTTCCAGGCATAAATTTTAAATTGGATTGATTTATCACACGAAAAATGCTCTCGTTGAGCTAAGCGAGTATTGTAGTCTTAATCATTCTGTGCATGTTGCAGATAGTTACTCTGCTAGGATCTGTTTGACAAACATGGCTGCCATGACTGGTGTTTGGCGTTATTGACTGTAGCAGTGTCAGCCTTCAAGACAGAGAAACATAGCTCCCTGCCATCCGCCAAATCCCTAGGAGTCCGTCAGAGTATCTCAAACACACAATCAGTTACTCTTACAATGGCCTTATCGGAGTCCTTGTTGTTACCGCACACAGGGGCATATTACCAACGATTAGCGATATTTATCGCTAACGATGCTTAGCAACGAATTTTTTAACGCTAAGCATCGCCGGAAATTATCGCAGAGATAACTTGCTATTAGCAAGGTTTATCTCAGAAGTGATAGAAATCCTCGCGCTAACTGCCAAATAAGAGATTATCGCTGGAAAACCAACGATAATCTCTCGAAGTTTGACGTTAGCTTGATGATAGGGGCTCACAAACTTAGCCATGATATCCACCTTCCATAGGATATCATGGCTAAGTTAGGAAAATACCAGGTGTAAAAAAAGCAGTGCTAACCGCGGTTAGCGCTGCTTTTTTTTATCAGTAACAGGGATAGCGAAATCCTTGATAATAGGAGAAATGTCGCTTAATAACATTTCTCCTATTATTTTTCTCTGGAACGCCCCCTTTGCATCTCATTAGAGATGCAAGGGGAAGCGTAGAGAAAAAGGGTGCTAACATGCGAATTTGCGTGTTAGCACCCTGTTGCTGATAGGGAGATAATTTTATCTCCGCTTTCTTGGCTTTTAAAGCCAAAAAAGCGGAGATAAATCCCTTGATAATATGCCCCACAGTGTCTACAATCCAGTACACACAATCACTGAATAAACCTCGTGCAGAAAGGACGCACTCCATTGATGTGTAGAAGAGATACAGCAGTGCACAGTGAAACAGCAACAGAGCAGCCACACGTGAGTGGTCAGAGCAGGCAGAGGCATGCAGCCAGGAGACTATCCCAAACGGGCAGCCACATAGCAGTCAAAATGCCATCAAATAAAAAAAACAGGGCTAGTGAAAGTGGTACCATGTGCCGTATGACCTCCTGACATCTGTACAAGATCTTTGCCCTTGGTTAGACTAAATGAAGGGTATTCATGAGATCTCTGATAACATTACTCAAAAATGTTTTGGAAGGCAAAGAAGGGTACATCAGGTGAGTTTTTTTTTAAAGAGGCGTAATAAACTATCTGCAGATTGATATGTTTAAAATGCCAAAATCTTTGCACAAATTCAAATGGTAATTCACGATTCAGATTCACCGAATTAGGTCATTCGTATGCATTTGATTTTTCTCTCTGCAGTTTTTATCCCTTTTTAGGTCTTGCCTAGTAGACAGTGCATGTGCTGTCTGTCGCGAGACATATTAGCTTACGTTGGGCTTAGAGCCTGCCCATAGTTTACCGGTATGGTTGGCTTCATTGTCACTCTCATTTGCTTGCCTCCTATTTATCAGCTGTATGGGCTTTACTTCCTCTTACTGTGTTCATCCCGGCCCTGGAGCATGGATGCATTACATTATTATGTCCTTTCACTGCTTGCTTATTCAGGCGCAAATTCTTTCTTTTTGTTTAAGCACTCTACAAGATTACAAGAGTGCATGTGTTTTTCCACTGTTTCCCTCGTGTGCTTCTCTCCCCTGCTCCTCTATGCGCTGCGTTCCTCTCTCTCTCTTGCAATGTGTTCTCTTCTCACACTACCTTCCCGGCCTTGTGCTTTCTTTCTGTCGCTTGACTTTGCTGTCTTTCACTCGTTTGAACACCCACCTGCGCCCATCCGATCTTTCTTCCACCCCATATGTTGCCTTCTCATACTCACTTTAAAAAAATGCTTTTGCACTGATCTGTAGTTGTGACTTGGATGCTGGAGACGTGACATTGCTGCACTGTCCGTTCTCCCCCTTATCTCAGGGGTCATTGAACGAACAAGGAAACAGGTCTTGTTGAGCCTTGTTTACTTTCTGTTTGTCTTTGCCCTTCTTTTAGCTCCTCAGTAGTAAGAAGGAGGCTGTTGAGAGACCTGGGGTGGCACAAGCACACACCCAGATGAGTAATTCAGGGTAAAAGGTTTTTGTATTTAGCTTCTGCTACTCTTGGTAACATGTTGTATTGTCATCCATATTTCCTGGCACCAAGAGCTGCATCGTTACTTCAGTCAAGTCATGCTGCTCCTTTGAGGTGGATGAAAGAGGTCAGGTGGGACTGGGAGTCCATTCAGAACTTTTGTCTACCCTACAGGTTTCCATCCCCCTCCTCCCCCTTTTAACCATTTGCTTTCTTTGACCAGCCTCTTTCAGCCATTGGCTAGAGATTTTGTCAATCAAGTCTTGAATTATCCCAGTGCGGGAAACATCCATTACAACGCAGTCATTACAACGACCTGCCTTTACAACGCAACTGTTACAACGCAACTGCCTTTACATCTTATGTCATTACAATACATGCCATTACAATGCATGCCATTACAAAGCATACCATTACAACGCATTATAAGGTAAGTAATGGAATTTTTTTTAGTACTAGGGTGGGTATGGGTTCTAGGGTACATGAGAATAGTAATTTTTACCCCTAAACTATCCAACACTTTCCCTACTGTTGCACTCACTGGAGTAGGAATAGTAATTTTTACCCCTACACTATCCAACACTTAGTAATTTTTACCCCTACACTATCCAAAACTTACCCTACTGTTGCACTCACTGGAGTGGGAATAGTATTTTTTACCCCTACACTATCCAACACTTGCTCTACTGTTGCCCTAAAAGTATTATGCGTTGTAATGGTATGCATTGTAATGGAATGAGTTGTAATGGTAGTTTTAAAAAATGTGTTGTAATGGCATGCGTTGTAAAATCATACAATGTAATGGTAGTTGCAATGTAAAGACTGCGTTGTAAAAGCATGCGTTGTAATTGCATGCGTTGTTACATCATATATTCTCCCAGTGCACTATACATCTCTGACCTAATGCTATCTGCTATTTGCGAGTATTCTTCTGCCTCAATATGATTGTTTGCATTAAGTGCGTGAGGGTCTACTTTATTTTACCTCTGTCGGCTCCTACTGGCTGCCTCTCATGTGCCTCGTTCTAATTTGCTAATGCTGTAAGCTTTAGCACATTCAACCCGGGCCTACTGACATCCCAATGCTTGCTACGTCTTGAGACAGATTATATGTATTGCATCGGTGAAGGAGGAATTTGCTCTGGCGAACAAGCAGTTTAGAGTCGGCATTGCGCTAACTGACCAGTACAAAGTTCATTTGCAACAATTAAAATACAATTTTCCACTAGTTGGAAGGAGCAGACGGTGCCATAGTACACAATTCCAGAATCGTTACTATACTAATGTTCTCCATTGTTTTACTGGATGATCTGAAGAGGGGATTTAAGGTGAAGAACAACATAATTTAAATTAATTTAAGCATATGTTGCATAAAATAAAAACCCATCATGTAAAAATATATTTGCTATTGAAGCCCTCTTTAAAAAAGCACTCCCTTCAGAAATGCTATTAGTTTCTTATTCCTCGAGAGATCTTTTTACTTCTAACTTTTTATTAGAGGGTAAACTAAGCCTATTTCAAACCCCTATCTGAATCACTAGGCTGGAGGCCACCACTCATGAACGGTCAGTAGGGCTGGGGAAGAGTCAGTTTCATGTCAAACCATTGCTTCTGAAAGGCCTACTGGACCGCCTCACAGCCACTCTCCTGTCACAATATGGCATCTGAAAAGCTGGTAGGGCTGCAGCAGTATCAGTCACTTTCAGGCCTGCCAAGGGATGTATGTCACTAGAACGCATGCTTTTACAACGCATGCCATTACGACGCAGGTTTTACAACGCAAGTCGTTACAACGACTTGCGATGGGGGCGCTGGTTAGTGAATAGTTTAATTTACTATTCCAACTCCAGTCCCCGTGGATAGTAGGGAAGGTGTTGGATAGTAATTAAACAATTCCCTATCCTAGAGCGCCCCCCAGCGCAATTCGTTGTAATAACTTGCGTTGTAAAAGTTGCGTCGTAATGGTAGTGCGTTGTAAAAGTTGCGTTGTAAAGGATGTTTCCCCTGCCAAGCGACTGCTACTTTCCCAGACCTTCCGGTTATCACGAGGCACCAGCTTGTTTGTGTATCAACTCAATTTTCAACAGGCATTTAGACTTGTACTAATTTGAGCATGGGTTCTAGTCCAGGCAGAAATACACCAGGATCCTATCCTTTGAGGGTCGACATAGCGCCTTGAGGAAGGCTTTACGTTACAGCTAGAGTGTTACAAAGAACGCAACAGTGGTTTGCTGACCTGCTCTGTCCTCTGGCAATTATAGAAGAGCAAGGAGTCTAGGCTGTTGGCCACCAGCTTCACTGCATCCTCCAGTCTGGAAGGCTTAATGCCCTTCCCCTCACAGGCCAGGGCACCGCTCAGGGACTTTATGGAGTGCAGGATCCGCAGCTCCTAGAAGAGAGGCAGCAGATTAGCTATGGAGGAAATGAGAGCGCAACCTTCTGCAATTTTCAAATGTAGGTCTATGTAATAAAGTAAGTACGTATGGTTGTAAAGGGCAAACCAAGCCAAGAAGCAGCAAACGGCAATACATGGTAAGGGAAGAAACAGTGCTTAATTTGTGCCATTGAATTCCAGTGCTCAGCAACAGTACTTATTTCTAACCACCAGCGTGTAGTGATGGGATTACAACACAAGGCGGCGCTGTGTGCCTATTTTATAGCTGCATTTATCAGTGCAGTGTTTATTTAAAAATGATAAACCAAGCACATAGGTATTGCTGGTACTGGTATTCGGAAGCTATGGTAGGGCTGTTGGCGGTGCGAGCTACAGGGAACTCCTATAAAATGCCCTTGGCCCTGGTACTTAATTTTTTACAAACTAAGCACTGGAAAGAGAAACATATGGATGAAGCAAGTTCTTTAGTTACATGCCATTATTTAGACCCCATGTAGCAAGAGGTGCTGGGAGGCCTCGAGTAGGCAAGCGGATTACCCTTGGACATCGTGAACCTCAGCTTTTCAAGACTGTCTATGAGGGGGCCAGCATTAGGTAACTGGGAGAAACAAGTTAGAGCACAGAAGGCGTACTGCACAGAATCTTTAGGAATATAATTGTAGGTCCACCCTCATACTTTTGTCTCAAATCATAATACAAATATATATATACAGCTATTACACTGTGGTAGTCGCCACTGTGTAGTTATGGTTCAGTGTTTTCATTGAAAAGACATTTTTTAATTTGTTTTAATTTTTGACCCCCTTGGAAGATTTGTATGAAACTTGGCAACCTACTCACTCAGTCAGTTATATTTCGGCCTACTGGTTTTGTGAAGATATGTCTATTGGAAAAAAGTTAAGGAGCCGTGAAAAAAGATGTGTTTTCCCATTTTTGCTTCCATGGGAAATCTTACTGTATATGCAGCTGGAACAGCTTTATGCCAGACTTTGCATAAACACAGAACTTTACTCTGCTTTTCTATTGCTCTGGTGTAAATCCATTCAATCGTTTTTGAGCTATAAGTGTTTTAAAAAAGTTACTGAGCGGGCTTTAAAGAACTAACACTTTTGTATATCTATACCATTTGGGATTCATGAATAATTTGCAAGTCAGGCATTTTAAAAAAAGGGGATCTGATTAGAATTGGGGACATCTTGTTCATGTAGTCTCTTTCGGATTTGTGGATCCAGAGCTGTATTTGTGGCTCCAAGATACCAGATAGGCTGCTGCAAAAGCAAATGTACTCTTGTGGCAGTTCCTTCAGGTCAATGGGCACAGTTCCGGTATCCTTAAAAGAAAAAAAGCCTCATTAAAGGGGCATGCTAAGCACACCTTGACAACGCCATGGCACAGGTTTCTGAGTGAATTAAATAAAACAAAAAAACTCCTGTCACGGGATTCAGTAGTCACCCCTGACTCGTGAGTTGCAGGCACGAGTTTTGGTACTGCGGTTCCCGGCTTCTATTTTAGGTGTTTGAGAATCACGAGTTGATTGACTCATGAGTCAAGGGAATCTTTAGGGGGTGAGGCTTGCACAAGATTCACAAATGATTTACAAGTCTAGTAAAAATATATTTAAAAAAAGAAGGACCTAGCTAAAGGCCAAGCAATAAGGGCCAACCCTAGGCCATGAAAATGCGACATGCCCTGGGCTCACCCCTTGCTATGCATGGCCTAAGGCTCTGCCTTCCGAGCTTTGTGTGTTCAACACCCGATGTGCACGGCTGAAGACTGTGCTCACTAGGGATTGGTTGCAGGGTCTGGTCACATGACAGGCTCTGTCCCCATTCATTGCTGTGCACCGCTAAAGGTTGTGCACAGTGGGCATTATGCATCCGCACAAGGTTGGGAGAAGCAATAGGGCAGGCTCGGCGACCAATCCTCAGCAATGGGGATTGGCTGCAAGCTGTGCATTGGGAGCAAGGCCTGGCCAACAGCTAGCCAATCTGACATTAGTCACATTAGGTTAATGATCAGCCTACCCCTTCTGAGATCCGCTGCATAGCGCAGTAATGGGGCTTCCCGCGTCTCACACAGGGAGACATGGTAGGCAGGCAGTAGCGTAGTGCTGCATTGCCATTCCAGAAGCCCCTGGCTGTAAGAATGCCAACAATAAGCTTCCCATTAACTCTATTTCTGATTAGGTAATTTCCAGTTTAGGGCACAAGAGGCTTAACCTCGTGGTCAGTGGCTTAACACAGGCCCCCAAGCTCCTGGGGGCACCCTCAGCACAATAGTCTGTCTGAAGAGCTCCTGACTGAGTCCGGAGGGGGCCCCTCCACGTACCTTGCAGGGGGGAGGCTCTAGTTTGGTTTCACCAGTGCTCGTGGTGAAACCTCGTCCACCAACTTTTGTATATCAGATCTATGCTCATCACATCCCTGTGAGATTGTGCACTTCTGGGGCATTCAGATATGCCTGTGCATACATGTGTATAAGTGCACACTGCCAAGAACCGTGCATCTGGTTTTAAGATTTGATAGCAAACACAAAAAGATGATAGGCAGACTGCTGAAAGTTTTCAACCACTCACCCCTAGTCAAGAGTTCTGGGTTTAATCCATTGTTCTTTTGCTCACTATTCCACCCCAGTTTGTATCCAGCCATATGCAAATCAATCTTGACCTGGGAACAGTCTAGTCGGAACTGCCAGGCCAGGTCCTCCCTGGACCGGAAACATGCATCTTGGGATCAGATTTCGGGGTATCACCCCTCATCAGCCAGGCTAACTTTGATTTAGGTGCAAGAAAGTGGTTATCGAAGTATCATATTTGACATTAGAATGTCACTCATACCCCAACTGAAAGCATAGAATGTCACACATAAGCAATATGAATACTGGGCTGTGTAAGTAAATATGTAAGTGCACATGTTCATGCACCTTTTTCTTGTTTACTTGTGTGTACACATAAACGTTTGCATATTACATTTTTATTTCGAGAGTAGGGGACCGTGTTCTTGTAAACTGCTGGATTTATTTACATAGCTCACATATTGCTCTCTGAGGGACTGAAAAACTTGATGAAAGGAGCTGCTAAGTTTGTGAGTGCTGTCGAGAGAACAAATTACGTGGTTCATACACAATGTGCATGTGGTGGGGTGCCATAATCCTACCTATGTGCAAATGCTTCATACATGTCAACATTTTAGAGAAAGAAAGTCGGACACTGAAAAATATAATTGGGGGAATGATTTTCCCCCATTGACTTCTACTGAATCAGAGGCAATCTCAAGGGAAAGAGCCACAATTCAGCAATTTGTGGCTCCAAAAAGAGAGTCTGTCGTCTGAATTGGGTCTATTGCCATGTATGGTGCTCTTCACTTTGTGGCAACTGTTTCATAAGCATATCAGGCCCGGTGTTTGTGTGCATGCTGCAGACGCTGTCAATTCGGGACACTTTTCTGAAGCGTATCCGTGTGCCTGTCCTTGGGTGTCCAGGGTCGGACAGGACCAGACAATAGGCCCAGCCACCACAATAAGTGTGCCACCATTAGAGAGAGCTAAAAAGTAGTGCAGATTTGGAAATCACAGCATTTTTAACTAACAAAGACAGGGACTAGGGGCCAGATGTAGGTGGCCGATTACCGGTCGGTAACGGCCGAATTCGGCCGTTACCGACCGGTATTTAAGAATTGGTATGTAGGGCCCTTCATTTTACAGAATCGGTAAATTTACCGATTCTGGAAAATACCGAATCGGTATTTTTACTGATTCGGTAAATCTGATATGTAGGTGGGACTCTTCAGAGTCCCAAAAGCCTTACCGAATCGGTATTTTACCATCAAATTCAATTTGATGGTAAAATACCGATTCCGGTGTGCATGCACGTGTGCATGCACACCTATGCCATATGACAGGCAGACCTTACCTTAGGGCATGTATGCCTGCCACATGGCACCCGAACCTGTTTTGGGGGTGCTAGAGGGTGTCAAAGTGACATCCCCTGCACCCTTGTGAAATTCGGTATTTACGTAATGCCCATTCATTCCTATGGGCTTCAAAGCCCATAGGAATGAATGGGCAATACCGGTCGGTATTTACCGAATCGGTAAATACCGAATATTACCGATTCGGTAAATACACATCTGGATTTCCCTACATCTCCCCCCTTCATATTTACCGACTCTTAAATACCGAATCGGTAAAATTTGGTATTTAAGAGTCGGTAAATATGATTTACCTACATCTGGCCCTAAGTGTTTGGCAAGGTATGAGAGAGTCTGCAAACATACGTGCTTGCTGCAGGCAATGTTTGAGGTAATATGGTAAATCACAGTAAAACTGGCCAACAAACAGCCAAGAAAAGGCCGATATACTGACCTGTCAGACGACCCTTCTGGCATTGTTAGCTTGTCCCGTCATACTAAACCTTCCTTCGGACATTGTTAGCTTATCTGCGTGCAGTAAACGCGAAGGGGGCGGTTTGTTATCTCTCGATGAAAGACGCGAAATTTGCACAAAAAACGCCAGTCGCGTAGAGAGAAACCAATGTAGTTGTTAATGTGCTGCGAGGTACGTACGTGGACGTGAGACGTAAAATGTGCCGTCAAAGGTCTGCGGCACGTGGTGGTGGCTGAGGCACCATGGGATATCTGAAGGAATGGACGGGAGTGTTGTCCTCACGTTGAGGACTAGGCCTCACGTTCAATGGGGCAAAGTAAGTTTTAATATAATTTTCTAGATACATCGAATCTAACAGTCCGACTCTAAAATACACCGAACTTACAAAGGTAAATCAATTGAATCTGTTTTGTTTTTATTTCATCTTTAACATTCACCTTATTTCAATTGTAATCCTAAAACAGATTAAATGAATTACTGACCTAAACACAACCCTTACACCCACTGTTATACCATTGGTTGATTGAAATGAATTAATCACCCGTAGCAAAATATTAAGACTAAACCTAACCGTTTCCCTGTTTAAAATGTATTTTAATTAATTTAAATTTAAAGGAACCGTTACCAAACCCTAAGGCCTACTCAAATAATGTTTCAAACTTAATATAAGCTAATTAAAGTTAAAGTACATAACACTAAACCATATTTTTTTTAACTTTCATTGTAAATATATGACATTATGATACCTATCCATTAATTTATTTATTTATATTACATTTCACCTAAAACGTAACGTGAACCTTCATTCTTACAGTTAAATAAGAATTCCTTGCTGCAATATGCATTGTAATGTAAATTAAATTAAATACAATTAAACTAAGTACTTTTATCTTTAATTACTTTAGGTTAAATAAGTAACCCTAACTGTTATTCATGTTTAAGTTATACACATTTGAATGAACCCTTACCCTTAATTAAATTAAAGTACCTTTACATTTAATGAAATGCCATATGCCTGCATTCACTGTAGTGGTAACATCAATGTAATTGCATCATTGTGTGATCCCTTGATGGAGTACCATTAATGTGGGGGCACACTCACATCCGCAACAGCTATATTAGCCAGTTTGGAGCATTTCAGTGCGCTGTGGTAAGATGAAGTTAGTTGAAGGTCTCTTGTGCTATTTTCTTTCTCCGTTTGTAGTCCTATGGTAGACCTAGTTTAGAAACTTTTAGTATACCAATTTCCTGCTGTTACGTAACGTAATTATCACAAGTTTGTCTAGAGATTTAATTCTTTGCCCAAATCCACTCACCTTTATTTTTGGTCTAGCCAGTTTGCTCTTCTGGACCCCGCATTGGTGACACATGCTGAGGAGTTTGTTTCCACTATACGTTTCTGGCAGCGCACTTATTCATTACTGTGTGGTTGTTTGTACCACATACACTGATATCCAGTCTGTATATATGTACTATGTGGATGAATGGTCTAGAGGAGAGTCAAGATACATTCCAGTTCCCCACTATGCTTGCCCACCTCTAGTTGCTGGTGTGCACAAATTCATACACTGTTGTATAAGGTTCTCTGTGCAATAGTTTCTGTGAGACAGCTCTGGCTGTGATTGGCTTTGCCCTCGTGACACCATGGAGAAGATTTTATCAAGAATTCACACAACGCAACAAGCCTCCTTCCTGCTCTGTGTGGCATGAAAGGGAGAGGGCAGGAATGCAACGTATTTAACAATATACGGAGCATTCCTGCTTTCTGCCTGCGCTGGCTCAAACTGCTGCCTAGTGCTAGTGCAGGCACCCTTGCACCATGGTCCATGGGTCCCTGCATTGTAGGCAGGATTCTTTTTGTGCAAGAAGGGGCACCTTCCTGGACAAAAACAATCCTCAGAGGCATTTTCCTCTTTCTATGTGTGCTGCAGAATGAAGCACACATAGAAAGAGGAAACAGCGAGGAGAAATAAACATATTTCTCCTTGTTGCAACGCACCTGGGAGGCATAGCATTTTGAAGCATTCACAGGTCTACTAGTAATGTGATTTTTTTGCAGACTGAACTTTGGAAATGTTAAAGGAAGGCGATAAACAGCTACATATACCCCCTCATTATTAAAGATGCTCTCACAAAAACCCTTGGTGTACCTCAATCAAGAAACGTTGGATTTAATAATTTCAAGTACCAAGGAGGATTATTTTTCCTTCGATTTGAACCAAACATGGGGATTTGAATTGATCTTACCAAAGACAAAACGAACACATGTGTGGTCCCTCCATCTGTGTCTCCTGATCTTAAAAAGAAATGAGATTCAGTTCTTACTGGATTCCAATATTGAGATATGGGTCTAGTTTAGGACCTTCTCACCACAGCTATTGGTCTTTGATTGATTTCTATTCTGAGCACTTGTGTGAGACAGTATTTTGTGTTGAGTCCTGAAGAAGGTGGCAACTATCTACTTGTTCCATTGAAACGTGTCTACATATTCTGTGTACTATATCTTTCCAACATCATGCTACAATAGATTATTATTACTTTTAACGTCATATAACCTGTACAATGAATATAACAGATTAGTTACCTCGGAAAAGACATGTGTGTGTTGTCGTAAGTGTCTCTGCCCTTTCATTGTCTACATATTCTGTGTACTATATCTTTCCAACATCATGCTACAATAGATTATTATTACTTTTAACATCATGTAACTTGTACAATGATTATAACAGATTAGTTACCTCGGAAAAGACATGTGTGTGTTGTCGTAAGTGTCTCTGCCCTTTCATTTATATTGTTTTTAAACATTTGTTTTTTAGTTTTCTATCTTACTATTTTCTTTGCGTCATATTGTGGGGCTATTAGTTTACATTTTTGAAATTATGCCAAACTAAGTGTTTTTAACTTTCTCTATGACAGTAGGATTATCAATGTAATGCTGATATAGAATGTTTATGTGTGATTTATAAATCTGGTACAGTGCTGGCACACACGCCCTTAAAGCTTGGTGCATTCTGACACTTATGTGGTACTAGTTTTGTTTGCAGTTGTGGAGGAGGGCTGTAAGCCTGTTGTATGCTTTAGTAAGTGTTTGAGGTATATATGAGTGGGTATCATTGACTTCCCAAGGGGAGATTTCATTTTATTGTTTAAAATGGTACTCCATCCCCTTAGTTTGTGGGGCCCCTATCTCTCTCGTTTCATTCATTCAATAAATATGGGAATATGCCAAAATCCAAAGGTGGATGTGTGGGAACACCATGCTCCACCCATGGAATGCCTCCCTGGGGCGGAGTAATGCAAGATATCAATTTGTGCTGCCTTGTTTTTGCTATAGAGTATGCTTTAAGGAGTTGAGCAAGTACTAAAACTTTAAAATCTTTGCTCATATCATATTAATGGTGTTAAAATATATAAAGAAAGAAAACAATTATTGCTACCGAAAGTGTCACTATCAGCCGCATTGGTTGATCAAAATGTGAGCATTTGTGGACAGTTACCATGTTAAGACAACCCCTGTTTGTTTGCAGCAGTGTTAGCCTTAATTTCAACAGTGACTTCCGGGCAAGACTTCTAATGAAGATTTAGGAATATGATTTCAATGTGTTAATGGATGATAGTAGCTGCTCAAATGCGGCAGTGAGGCTTCTCATGAAGATTTAAATCAGATTTAACTGTGTTATTGGATGATAGCAGCTGCTCAAAAACTGCAACGAGGAAGGAACATGTTGGTGAATTTGCCAGCATTATCCCTTGATAAAATATCGGTGTAAGGTCAAAAGTACAAGGTACGAAAGCGTGCTACCTCCACATTTGAGATGCCATCTTTGGACTCTTGGGTGGGGGAGACTCTGAGGAGTCAGTCCCCCACAATCCTGCCTGCTAGGAGGTGGGGCCACTGGCACAGCGCTGACTGGGCACCACAAAACATATTACATCAGCCTGGGACGCCCGTTATGGACTCTCAGTTCTGTTTTGTACTGCTTTGACTCCCTCAAGTGGGCAAGCGGTGCAACAAATGTGAAAAATCAGTGATGCTCTGTTTAAACTGGGACTGCTGATTTTTAGCCAGTAGGCTGCTGTCGGGCACAATCAGGATTAACTGATTTCCAGACAGCCTAATTATTTTGTTCATGACCTCATAAGAGAGTTGCAGAAAAGTCTAAATTATTATAACTATCATTAAAAAATCAATTAATTAGAATTCAGTACAAGGGTAAAAATAATTTAAGTTAAAATACAATAACAACCTGCCTTAGTCGAAGGAGCCATAATGCAAGAACCTCTGCTGCAAGGCTCGGCATTGAAATAAGACATGTGATGGGTCATGGCGGTATACAATGTACAATATTCGAAACTTCTTTCTTCCCAATAACAAAATTCAAGACGCAGTCTCCCAGTCCTGAGTTGGAAACTGTAGTCCTCAAGCTTCGTAATACATTCTTGAGGTTTATTAAGGCAGGCTGCTTCCATTAAGCTGAATGCTGGTTGGCCAGTGTATTGCAGGCTCTGTGCTTTTAGTCACTGGCTTCCCATACAAGTGAGGGGAACATGCTTGCATTCCTCTGTTCCTGTTCATTCCGTTGGTGGAGGCACAGGGGGACAGCGCAGATGTGAGAAGCAGCACGTACTTCACTAATATGTGCAGGAGATGGGTAGTCTGACATAGTCGACCAGCAGAGGAGGTGTGGTATCCATGGGATGAGTAACCTATGTCTATGTACTGTTTCTTGATGAGCGCATATATCACCCTAGGGTCTCATATCGCTTTGCTGAGACTCAGGAACAGACAGAAAAAGATGGCTCGGACCACACCACCACCACCACCCCAGGTCAGACATGGCCATATGCAAATCAGCCTTGACCCTGTGCCTCATGGGAACAGTCCAGCCCGAACTGCCAAGCCATGTCTTTCCTGGACCGGAATCAAGCATCCAAGGACCGGTTTCTGGCTATCAGCCGTCATCAGCCTGGATAGCTTGACTCCAGTGGTGTGGCGAGCATGGGACTCACGTCTGAGCATACCCATCCCACTCGGGGCAACAAAGGCAAAAACAACAGGTGATGGACAGAATGCACAACATTGTCATACATTAACCCCAGTACAGAGATCTGGGCCTAAATCCATCGTTTTTTTGCACTCCACACCACCCCAGGTCAGACATGGCCATATGCAAATCAGCCTTGACTCTGTGCCTCATGGGAACAGTCCAGCCCGAACTGCCAAGCCATGTCTTTCCTGGACCGCAATCAAGCATCCAAGGACCGGTTTCTGGCTATCAGCCGTCATCAGCCTTGATAGCTTGACTCCAGTGGTGTGGAGAGCCCTTGAGGCACAGGGTCAAGGCTGATTTGCATATGGCCATGTCTGACCTGGGGTGGTGTGGAGTGCAAAAAAACGATGGATTTAGGCCCAGATCTCTGTACTGGGGTGAATGTATGACAATGTTCTGCATTCTGTCCATCACCTGTTGTTTTTGCCTTTGTCACCCCGAGTGGGATGGGTATGCTCAGACGT
Source organism: Lissotriton helveticus (assembly GCF_964261635.1). Lineage (NCBI taxonomy): Eukaryota > Metazoa > Chordata > Amphibia > Caudata > Salamandridae > Lissotriton > Lissotriton helveticus. The sequence continues at coordinate 123,108,337 of NC_136068.1, forward strand.
GAGTCCCATGCTCTCCACACCACTGGAGTCAAGCTATCCAGGCTGATGAAGGCTGATACCCAGAAACCGGTCCTTGGATGCTTGATTCCGGTCCAGGAAAGACATGGCTTGGCAGTTCGGGCTGGACTGTTCCCATGAGGCACAGGGTCAAGGCTGATTTGCATATAGCCATGTCTGACCTGGGGTGGTGTGGAGTGCAAAAAAACGATGGATATAGGCCCAGATCTCTGTACTGGGGTGAATGTATGACAATGTTCTGCATTCTGTCCATCACCTGTTGTTTTTGCCTTGTATAGGCAGTCTACACATTGTGGTGGCATCCTGCTCAGGATTGCTCCCATTGGCATGTTGTTGGCATTTTAGACATCTTGCTGACCCACATGCCATATTATGAACATGTTATCCCTGAGCTTTATACTCCCTCCACCAAACAGTAACCAGCCAGGCCATCCGATGGCCATCCTGGCATTAGGTGGATATTGGTAACATTTGGTGGCTTCCATAGCGAATGATGGACAATACAGATAGATGATTGTGGTACATAGTCATGTGAGAGCAATTATTTCCTTACGAAACAGTAGTGCATGTGAATATGTGACAAAAGTTATACGCTGGTAGTGGAGGGCTAGAGTCATGAAAGGCTGTTATGTAGGTGATGATCATAGTACTTTAATAAAATAACAAGCTTTTGTTAAGGAAAAGAAAAGGAAGTATTTTGAAGCAAAATCTGCGTATTTCCAGAAAACCTCAAATTGGGATGGGGGGGGGGGGGCGCAAATGAGTGCTTTTCAGTAATATATTTAAGAGAGCCCTGGCTGCTATGGAATATGGAGACATGTCATCATTTATATTAATGAAGATTTTAAAGAGATTAATATCAACACTACTGTTCAAGGCCAAAGTTTGTAAGACCAGTCTGAGCATGTGAAGTCTGTCTTCTCTACAACATAGCTCCACTGTCTGTGTTAAAATATTATAGGTAGCTATGTCAAATTTCTTACATAGGTATTTGACCTGTCCGTGAAACCCATGGCTTTTTACTCTATTTTGCGGGATATTAGACAAAAAAGCACACAATTCTGCCTTCATTTTACCAGACGATCTTAGGGCTGAAGAAGCCCACTTCATCCACAGCTCTCTTTGAAGGGATCATACTCCTACCATACCATGACTGGACTATTTAAGGAGTGCCCCATCTGAACCAACTACAACATTATTGCTTTATAGCTAGTATATTAGTGTATTTGGAATGTCTAGTGCAAAATATACTATTGCGCTAAATCTTTCACATTTTCTTTTAGTGGAGAATCTCCCACGGTCCCCATGGAGAGGTTTGGGTAGAGGCTCACATGTTGTGCATGTCAATTGGTGCAGCTTGGGACTGAAAAGCAGGGATGCAAGACTTTGAAAAATAATCTCACTTTCCATACTTTGCACTGGTGACTTGTGACCCTCAGAGCCCGCTTCAAGACGACTGCCGTGTAGCTGTGAAAGGTTCTGGATTTTGGCATCTGCAAGCCTGTTGACTCACAGGAGCAATTAATGGAGTTGTCTGAGAGCCACAGACTTAGTCCACCTCCTGGAGGCAGGGTTGCCTCCTGGCTGGTTTTATATCAGCATGACCGGCATTTTAAAATCCCTGCTGGTACAAAAATTTGGAAAATCACCTAAAGCCGGTGTTTTTCCTCTTATCAGTACATGCTTTCAAGAGTAAATATTATAATAAATCTCACTAAAATGTGTTCTAGAGCTACCTCAGTGACCCTTTCCTGATAATTAAAGTAAACAAAGACAGAAATGCTAGTTGTAAAATGAATACAGATGATTTCATACAAAGTTCCACTGAAGAATCAGGTCTGGGCCTTTGCAGAATCTTAAAATATGAAAGGATAGATGGTATTGTTCTTGGGGAAAGGTGGAAATCCTACTTGTGCCAGAAGATTCTGCATCCTGCCTTCAGACATTGTGTTGTGACGCTGGTGGGGTGTGCCTGTGTGTGTCACAATGTAAACATGTCAATAAGTGCTGTTCAGAGAATGTGCAGGGTATTTTTTCAAATTGACTATGAAGTAAGATGATGGACGGAATGCTGAACATTCTCAAGCATTCACTCCCAGTCACAGATCTGGGTTAAATCCATTGTTCTTTTGCGTGCCACACCACCCCAGTTTGGACCCAATCATATGCAAATCAGTCTTGACCCTGCTCCCCATGGCAATAGCCAAGTCTGAACTGCCAGGCTAGGTCCTCCCTGGACGGGGAAACCAGCATCCTGGGACCGGTTTCTGGGTTTCACCCCTCATCAGCAAGGCTAGCTTGAATCCAGTGGCATAGTGAGCATGGGACCCTCATCTGGACATACCCTTTCCACTAAGAGCGACATATGCCACTACAAAAAGATGGGTGGAATGCTGAACATTGTCAAGCATTCACCCCAGTTAGAGATCTAGGTTACATCCATCATTATTTTGCTCACCACGCCACCGCAGTTTGGACGCAGCCATAAGCAAAACAGTCTTGACCCTGCTCCCCATGGGAACAGTTTAGCCCGAACTGCCAGGCCAGGTCCTCCCTAGACCGAAAACAAGCATCCTGGGATCAGTTTTGGGTTAGGACTGTTCCGATGGGGAGCAGGGTCAAGACTGATTTGAATATGGCTGGAGCCAAACTGGAATGGCATGGTGAGCAAAAAAACTATCTATTTAGACCCAGATCTCTGTACTGGAGGTGAATGTTTGACATTGTTCAGTATTCTGTCCATCCATTGTTCATTTCATATTTGTCGTCCTAAGTGGTACAGGTATGCCCAGACGTTGGTCTCCTGCTCTCCATGCCACTGGAGTCAAGCTAACCTGGCTAATGAGGGGTGATACCCTAAAACCAGTCCAAGGAAGCTTGTTTCCTGTACAGGGAGGACCTGACCTGGCACTTCAGGCTGTAATGTTCCCATGGGGAGCAGGGTCAAGACTGATTTGCATATGGCTGGGTCCAAACTGGAATAGCACGGTGAGCACAAAAAACAATGGATTTAGGCCCAGATCTCTGTACTGGGGGTGAATATTTGACATTGTTCAGCATTCCGTCCACCGATTGTTCTTTTTGCATTTGTCGCCCTAGTGGAATGGGTATGCCCAGACCTATTTCCTGTGCTCTTCATGCCACTGAAGTCAAGCTAGCCTGGCTGTTGAGGGGTGATATCCCAAAACCGGTCCCAGGTTACTTGTGTCTGGTCCAGGGAGGAACTAGCCTAGCAGTTCGGACTGGAATGGCATGATGAACAAAAGAACGATGGGTTTAGGCCCTGATCTCTGTGCTGGGGGTGACTGGGGGTGACTCTTTGACATTGTTCAGTATTTTGTCCATCAATTGTTCTTTTGCATGTGTTGTTGTAAAACATGTGGTAAGCGTGTACTAGAGTAAAAATGATCTGCTGCAAACGACATTTACCATGCAGATCACAGAATTGTATTTGATATAAATAGCTCAGTGGGTTACAGCTTTTGACACAGAGATTCTTCTTTTACTTTCACTTCATAAGGTACAAACCTAATATAGCACACTGCGATATAAGCTGCCATCATGGAGATACATACAAACTGCAAACTGCATAAGTTAGACATTTAGGTTTTCTTCCCAGTCCTTCATCATTCTATGGTTGCTAAGAAGGGTTCATTTGGGGAGAAATACATTCTTATTAGTAAATCCAACCCCAACCACTGTGTTACGTTTCAAATATTGAGTTGATGCTTCTCCAGCCCAAGCAATCTTGCCAGTATGGAACACATGTGACTGCTTCACATTGTAGTGAGAGATGTGCTATGGAGAAATAGGGGGCACTGTTTGAGGGGGTAGTGAAGGAATCCATCGAGATGGTGGTCACTGGGGGTGCCAGCAAAGACTGTGGCACCGGGCGACACTAGCGCTAAAGCCGGACCTGCGTGTGAGTGTTTGTGTGAGAGACACTGTACCTTCTGCGCCCAGCAGGGTTGGCTAACTTTCCCTCTTCTCGATTGGCTTCTGCTTTTCACAGCTCCATTCAGATTTTTCTGTCAATAAAACAAATTGCATTTATATGAAATCTGTGCCATTTGTATTATTCTTACCCACATAGTTTGATTTCACAGTTCTTTCTGTTTCTCTTTTGCTTTTACTCGTCATTGACTCTTACAAATCAATAATAATCAGTTATGT